>NC_072434.2:86032500-86657500 GCF_028878055.3 Symphalangus syndactylus | reverse complement strand
TGGCACATACATAAAGAGGGACTATAAACAAAAAGCAGCCCAGATGTTTTTTATAATGTAGCAATAACAAAATGCACCAAGAAACCACGTAGCCAATGGCAGGCAGAACAGCTCAGCAGCAGACGCACACATTTTATTGGTCTGGTCTCTGGATGAGTAACAATTTTGTAAGAGTGAATGTGATGGTTGCTGCTAACAGGAATGATGAATATGTGCTTTTTTATTTTTCATTTGCATGGAAACAGACATGTTGATTTAAAATGTGTTTTTACAATGAGAACTCATGGACACAGGAAGGGGAACATCACGCTCCGGGGACTGTTGTGGGGTGGGGGGAGGGGGGAGGGACAGCATTAGGAGATACACCTAATGCTAAATGACGAATTAATGGGTGCAGGAAATCAACATGGCACATGGATACATATGTAACAAACCTGCACATTGTGCACATGTACCCTAAAACCCTAAAGTATAATAAAAAAATAAAAATAAAAAAAAAAAAAAAGAACAAAATAAAAAAAAAAATAAAAAAAAAAATAAAATAAAATGTGTTTTTAATCTGTACCTCCAAAAGGTTGCTGTTTGGGTTTCCACCCTGAAAAACTCACTTTGTTTTTCTTGTCTCTTTCCTGGTGTTAATCTGTTCGTGTTTCGTTTCCTTCTGTGCTAAAGGAAACTGGACAGTACCCCTACTCCATACCATAGCCTGCTAAGGGCTGCTGAGGGCTAGAGTTTCATGATAACTATATGTTAGAATTTTATGAAAATACATGGTCAGGCAAAAGGTTTTCGTTTCTGTCTGGATGATGAGTTGCCACCCTAAAATGTTGAAATCCCTGGGACATCTTGATTGCTAATTTATGAGACAAAATGATGGGAATTTATGAAATCAAGCCTGTTCAGAAACAGCCAGGAAATATAACTGACAAAGGCTCATTAGTAGAGCTACCTAATTCACTGGGTTAAAAAAAAAAATCTCACACTCTATGAATTCACTGTGAGGAACCTATAAAATAATTAATGAGCTGCAACAATGTAATCTTAAAGAGACGTATTTATGTGAAATTAATTAGATAGTGGTCTACCAGTGAGCTGTGATTGCCAACTGATGATACATCAGAATTGTTTGATTTCGAGAAATTATGATTTTTTTAAATCAGACAGTATTTATGAAATTGCAAGCAGCAAGCATAAGAGCTCAGTGATCCAGGAGGCTGTTTTTGGGAAGTACAAGCCTGGATCCTACCTCTGCACAGTGGTTAGCAGATCTTAGCAAGACTGTAGAAATGAGCCAGGAGTGGAGCTGAGGTTTTTTTGTTTTGTTTTGTTTTTTGACCTACTTATTAGCTGTGCAACCTCAGGCAAGAGGATGAACTCTCTATGCCTCAGTTTCCTCGATGGCAAAATCAGGGCGATAACAGAACCTGCCTCATAGTTTGTTGTGCAGATTTAATCAGTTAATACCTGTAAAGAGTATAGAACAGTGTTTGACCATTTTAGTGCCTATATAATGGTTTGTTATGATCGTGAATATTGTTATTCACATTCACTTATTTGTGTACACACTGTAACTCTGGTTCAAATTTATTCTGTTAGCAAGTTCTTATTATGGCTCTTACACTGTGCTAGAAATTGGGATGGTTACTATGTAAAATTAGAAGGTGATTATAGTTTCTGCAAATGTGAGACTCTGGGTAGATAAGAAGGATTAGGCAAATTATCATTGTGTGTGGAATTTGTACTTTCATTTGATTTATTAATTATAAATCTTCAAGTGTGTGTGCGCGTACACACACACACAGTCTTACTCTCATCTACTCAAGCAGTTATGATTGACACACCCATTGGGGAGCAGCTGCTCTATCTTTGGAGAAGCAGGGGGCACTTCAGCTTTGGAAAAGATCTGGAAGGACTGATTACCCCCTCACCATCCAAAACAACCCCATTCTCAAGAATTCTACAAGCTTAATAATACCTTTTTTTAACTCTTCATTTGTTCTGAAACTTATGACCAAGCACTGTCTAGCAAAGTTATCTGGTAAGACTGTGAAATATTTGATCTTAGAACACTATCATTTAATAGAAAATAAAACCGCACTCTATATTTGCACACGTGTGTGTGTGTGTATATCTCCCTCTGGACAAGTAACATCTTGAATTTTGAAAACACAGTAAATTATGTGGTCTTCTTGAACCTACAGTCCCTCCTAATTTTTGTTGATTGATGTTTTGTTCTATATTGAAGACCCATATGACCTGGCGACATTCATATGACCCTGCCATTGTGATTCAGGCAGCTGTATCCATGTCTGACTCAGGTCTCCAGGCGCTACCTGGTAACCCACTCATTCCTTTTCTGCAATATTCTTCCTAACTGATCTGATCAATGCAGTTTAACCAACAGACAAGGGCTTTTGTTTCATCAAACTTATAAAACGTTTTCTTGTCATGCTTGTTTCATAGCCATCCTTATGATTCATTTGTTAATGATATTATTAACATTGTCTATTATAACCACTGCATGTTTTGGCCCTTAATGCCTCTTACCTGTCCTGAGGAAGCCCACAGCCTGGTGGCGTCCTCTATGGCCCCGTGCCTCCAGCACCTCTGGCTCCCAGGCTCCGCCATCTTTTCCATTCTCCATCTTCCCTGGCTCTCTAAGCCTACTTGTCCTTTCTTGCCCATCCCTGCAGTCCTAGGCAAGTCTCCATTCCTTCTTCAAGTCTTCTGAAGGAGACTCTTTGTTCATTTATCATGCAAACAGTCAGCATCTACTTTGTAACACAGGGCTATGCCTGAAACCCAGAAGAATCCTGTTTTTGACAATGTCACTCCCATGTAAAAGTCTGATAAAACTGTCTAATACTCGTGTGGCCCGAGCATGAAATATTTAATTAAAATTTCTGAACAATTTTTTTAACCCAGGAAAATAACATCATAGCATTTCCTAGTTTTCATTTTGCCTGGAAAAAGATTGGCATAGTTGGTGAAGACTGGATCCTTTAAATAATTGAAATTCTTTGAGCCTATGGTAAGTGGCAGGTTGGGTAAAGGAGTCAGCGAAAGCAGGATATTCTGATGCAACAGGAAAACACACATTTCATTTTTGTTTTGATGTAGATCCTGAGGGCTTATACACATTTCTATTATATTATGCAAACTTCCTACCGTCTAATTTGTCTATTTTTAATGAGGACATAGGGAAAAATAAAACATGTATAAATTAATGAAAGCATAATTAGGATACATACAAATTCTCTGTTGTTATTTGGTGCAGTTCAGAATTGCATCTTTTGTTTATATTTAGTTCTCAGCGCTTGGTTTTATAGAAAAGACAAATTTGCAGTGTTATTCCGGATCCATATAGTATAGGGGAAAGATCGTAGGCTTTGTCATTAATACATTTGATTGACTAATAGTTTAGTAGTTGTGGTCACATTGAACAGATGTCATAACTCATCTCATTTGATTGACTAATAGTTTAGTAGTCGTGGTCACATTGAACAAATGTCACAACTCATCTGATCTTCAGTGTTCCCATCTATTCATTAAAATTAATTCTGATTTATAAATTTATGCCCCTCTATAAAATGGGTATTATAATAATAATGCCTATCTCATTTGATTGCTTGGTGAATTCGATTGGATAATATTTGTAAAACAATAAAGAATGGAGATTATAAAAGATAGTTATGGTTTTCATTTTTGTTGTTTCGATGCGGGACATTTACTTTCAAATTTAGTGGACACGACTCTCTATGTAATCTTACAACAAGAATAATATTCAGCTGTCTGTCAAGATTTCAACTTATATGAAAAGAGGTTAAGATAGAAAATTCTAAACAGAATACAAATTCAAATTGCTTTCTAGGGTTTAGGTGAAGAAAGGAGAGGCCGGGCGTTGTGGCCCACGCCTGTAATCCCAGCACTTTGGGAGGCAGGTGGATCACGAGGTCAGTAGGTCAAGACCATCCTGGCCAACATGGTTAAACCCCATTTCTACTAAAATACAAAAAATTAGCCGGGTGTGGTGGCACGCACCTGTAGTCCCAGGTACTTGGGAGGCTGAGGCAGGGGAATCACTTGAACCCGGGAGGTGGAGATTACAGTGAGCCGAGATTGTGCCACTGTACTACAGCCTGGTGACAGAGCAAGACTCGGTCTCAAAAAAAAAAAAAAAAAAAAAGACCGAAAAATACACATTTTTCAGGTAGACGCCCACTTTTCTCTCTCAATATGGTGGTTTTCAACTGTGGCTGCAGATCAGAGTCACCTGGGGAGATTTTAAAATATGCTTATGCCCAAGCCCATCCTAGACCAGTTAGGTCGCAATATTTGGAGAGGGGCCCAGGCTTCAATACTTTTAAAAACGATGAGGGGATTTTACTGGGCACCCAGGATTGAGAATCACTGTTTTAAACCATCCCAGTCTAATAAACATTGTTCAACTTTCATAGGTTCCAAGATCAGGCCAGGTTGGTCCCTACCCCGGTTTGTCAACATAACTTTGCCTGTTTCAGATTAATCCTGTGATTGCAATTGTTCCCTCCATAGTGATGTAAATGAGTAGCAGCTTGTACTTGAATATTCCGCATAGCCCTGGACTCTAGGACCCATGCTGTATTTATCCTGCTGGTGTTACTGTCCAGCGCACCACCAGTAACAAAATGGAGCTCAGTGATTTTTGGTTTGAAACAGTAGATTACCTTCAGCCTTCTCATCTCCAGGCTACATATGATATCAGTAGAACTCCTGGTACAGTGTCAGCATAAAGACAGCATAACCTCATGGAAAGAGTGCCCCTTTATTTCAAAGTAGCATCTATTCCCTGCTCCACAAAATCAACACTCAGCAAATGCTTATTTGTTAATTAGCATCCTCCCATTTTAAATGTGACAACAAAATGATGTTAAATGTGTCTTTATTGAACAAACGTGTATCAAGGTGCGGTGCTATTTGCGGGGGATAGAAAATCAAATAAGCAAGGGTCCCTATCTCCATAGAGCTCAAAGTGTGGTGAGGGAGACAGACAAACAAAAAACCATTTATAACGATACAGAATAATAGAACAACAATGAGGGGTGCTGCCAGCAAATTGGCTCATGTGGGATTACCTCTGCTTTTGAACTGTTTAGCAGAGCTCATAGGCTCTGGTGGATTTGGGTCCTATTTTTTCTTGGTATGTTCCTGCTGCTGCTTCATGCTGCCATTTCCCCATCTGTTGAGTAATCCTGATTATGTTCTTGCTTGCTTTCCAACATATTTCTATGGGAAATCATTATTCTAATATAAAATCATAAGCATTATCATTAGTAAGAGTTTAACCTCTCTATGATTCCTTTTAAATCCAATCATATGGCCATGAATAAATCATGAACCTAAGATATTCCTTCTAATTGTTTGTATTACTTTCTTTAAGATTGTCTTTTCTGAGTTTGTTTGCTTATATGCTTGTTTATTTTTTCTCTGTATCTTCATTTGTGTTTTTCCTATTTTTCTATGACCTTTTTTTTTTGGTACTTTCACTCAAATAGAATAGGTCAGATTTTTTCCTTTATCATTAGTAATAACCTCTCACGATCAAAAATTTGGAAACTATGGAGAAATGAGAGAGAAACCAAATCCTCCAAATGGCCACCAACAAAAAAAAGTTTTTGACAGTTTGATATTTCATGCATAATTTGTATACATGGGCTCCTATTACATAAAAAGAATTATATCTTTTGTTTGTTTGCTTGTTTTTGAGACAGGGTCTCACACTTGTCACCCAGGCTGGAGTGCAGTGGCGTGATCTCAGCTCGCTGCAACCTCCATCTCCCAGGTACAAGCAATTCTCCTGCTTCAGCCTGCCAAGTAGCTGAGATTACAGGTGTGCGCCACCACGCCTGACTAATTTTTCTATTTTTGGTAGAGATGAGGTTTCACCGTGTTGGCCAGGCTGGTCTCAATCTCCTGGCCTTAAGTGATCCTTCTGTGTCAGCCTCCCAAAGTGCTGGGATGACAGGTGTGAGCCACTGCCTCTGGCCTAAAGAATTATATCTTAATTTTGAAGTTAACATTACAACATAAGCACCTTTCCATTTTATTAGAAACACTGGTAAACATATTTTAATTGGCTGCATAACATACAATGTACTAGATTTACCAGGTTAAGTTAATATAACTGTTTCCCTCTATTGGACATTTAAGCATTTATCTTTTCTCCCTTTTTCTGAATGAGCTGCTGCAGTAAATATCTGTGCATTTTCTTTCTTATTGTCCATTTGCTCGAGATCAATTCTCAAAATGTAAGGATAGGGTATCTGAGCTGCCTTGTTAAGACCATGGAATATTTAGGGAGCATGTGGCAAGTTCTCATGGCTTTTCCCTGGGGATGCTGGAATCTCACTGCAGTGAGGTTTTGAAGGAATTCTCTGTCTGTTCTGCGTGGGGTCCTCTTCCCACTTGGAATAAGTCATTGTGGAAGTGTTGGGGATGTTTGGCACATCCTGGTGTTCCTTTCTTGCCTTGATCTCCCCTCTTTCCTCTGGAGCAAAGCAATGATGCCAAGCTGTGGATATGGTGCTCTTCCAGATGCTGCTGAACGGCAGTACCAAGATAATGTTGTCTGTCCCCTCTGCAGCCAGAGTGGACGCTCCAGCAACCCCACGGGTAATTTTCAGCTACTGTAGGATTCCAGCTGCCGAGGGCCTGGTTACCAACCTCCTGCTTCTGATATTAATCTCTTGCTATTTCCTGACCTGTGATTGGCATGATGAGCATATTCATCTCTCTTCATCTGTCCCTGACAGGGATGGCTATGTTTATACCCACAGGGTGCATAATTGAGATAACCATCATTAAGCAAGGCCTTGATGATGAACTGTTCAGACCCATTAAATCGTCTAATGAGATGGAGCCTGTTATGATGAATGGACAGGCAGCCTGCATGCCTCCACGCCAGATACCCTCTGCTGGTTTCAAGCAGATATTCCTTGTGGCTCATTGCCAAAAAATGAGTACTGTCAATCAAGGTGCTGGGTCTGTGGCACTGAACTCCTAAAGCTCTGATTGATCCATTGGGACATCTGTGAGGAGATGTTGAGCTCTGCTCCACTATCTTCTGGGTTTGGGATAAGGAATTCCATATTTCTCCTGGCACATCCTTAGAGCTATTTGCATACTCTGGCCACCACTCCAATTCCCCTCTCTCTCTCAAGCTCCAAGCTTAATCAGCAGGTTCATCACTGTGTTATCTCATAAACACTACCTGGATTCCTTCCAATTTATAAATAGTCGTATATATATAATTTGCATATATATACAAATGTATATATACAAATATATAATATGTATATATAATTTATATATATGCATATATAAAATTTGTGTATGTATACATATCATATATACAAATATATAATATGTATATATAATTTATATAATGTTAAATAATATGTATTTAAATATTCATCTATATATATAAATTTGGGACAAGGTCTTGCTTTGTTGCCCAGGCTGGAGAGCAGTGGCACAATCATAAGCTCACCTTCAGCTTTATCCTCCTGGGTTCAAGCAATCCTGCCTCAACCTCTCAAGTAGCTGGAACTATAGGTCTGTGCCACCATGCCCAGCTGATGTTTTTAAATATTTTTATACCTCTCTTTGGGGAACTGTCCCTGAGGCCTTATGCTGGGTTATTGATGCCCTGCTATGCTTTTCCCTTGCTCTGTCTTCCTCCATCCTGGAATTGGGGATATTGGGCTGTATTTGCTTATGTGTCATCTACATATTCTCCTTGAATATCGCTAGTACTTTCAGGTCACTGACACATGGGAAGCAACCGGTAAATAAATGCTTTGAATGAACTGGCCTAAAAGTCACGTCTCTTTATCCAAGGGCATTTGAGAATAAAGGTTGACACTGACAAATATACAAGGAAATAACATTCATGCTTATATCTGTGGCAAACTTTGTATATCCTACAAACTAAAAATTAAGTAAGATATAAGTAAATAAATATAAGTAATATAAGTAAATAAATATCAATCTTACAGCAAATTTAACTAATTGATTAAATAAACTAATGAATTAAGCCCAAAGAAGATTCATATATATATGTATATGAATATATATATTCATATATCATATGATCTTTCCTCTTAGGTCATAAATTTAAAAAAAAATCAAGGCTAGTGTATTGCTTCAAAAGAACACTTTGACTTAAATCCTAAATCTTATTTTCTTATGAGTGTAGCATCAAATGTTTAATATGTTTAATCAGTTATATTTCCTTTTTAATTTTGATTTAAACTTTATGTGCACATATACCCACACACATATATATGTATGTGTAAGTAGGATAATGGTATATCCAAGATAAAGTCTTCTGCAATTGGGCGCTTATGTTTCTCTGGGATAGGTTTCTAGGCGTAGGATTCCTGGATGGAAGAAAGCCAATATGTCAAGAGTATCGTTTCCCCAAATCTCTGACAAGAGGAAGTGTTGACACTCCTAAATGTTTTTCAGTCTCTTTGAATACAAAGAGAGGTCTCTTTAATGCACTGCTTTGAGCTGCCTTGATTACATAAAGCATCTTTCTGTGTCTGTTGGCCATAGAGGCTTTCTTTTCTTTTCTTTTTTTTTTTTCCTGAGACTGAGCCTCACTCTGTCACCCAGGCTGGAGTGCAGTGGCGCGATCTCAGCTCACTGCAACCTCCGCTTCCCGGGTTCACGCCATTCTCCTACCTCAGCCTCCTGAGTGACTGGGACTACAGGCACCCGCCACCACGCCTGGCTAATTTTTTTGTATTTTTAGTAGAGATGGGTTTTCACCATGTTAGCCAGGATGGTCTCGATCTCCTGACCTTGTGATCCACCCGCCTCAGCCTCCCAAAGTGCTGGGATTACAGGCGTGAGCCACCGCGCCTGGCCAAGGCTTGCTTTTCTTAATCATTGACTATTCTCATACTTTGCCTGCATTTTATTGGGCTTTAGGCCTTTTATTATTTTTGTTTGATAGAAACAGAGCCTCACTATGTCATCCAGGCTGGTCTCAAACTCCTGGCCTCAAGTGATCCTCCCACATGGCCTTCCAAAGCACTGGGATTACAGGTGTAAGCACTGCACCCAGCCAATTTTTAACACATTTTGTAGAGTACAGCTATTATCCCTTCATCTCTCATTTGCATAGCAAATATTTATTCCAGATTTTTTTATTAACTTTGTAGTATCTCTTGCAGTATAATTTATTTAAATATGTTATACTTCTATATGTCTGTATTCTCTTTTATTACTTTTATATAGCTGGTTTGTATATTCATTTCCTGTGGCTACTGTAACAAATTACCATAGACTTTTTGGTTTAAGAAACAGAAATTTATTTTCTTACAGACCTGGAGGTAGGAAGCCTGAAATCGGTTTCCCCGGATCAAAACCAAGGTGTCAGAGGGTGATGCTCCCTCTAGCGGCTCCAGAGCCTGCCAGCATTCCTGGTCTCTCCCAGCTTCTGGTGGCTTCTGGCATTCCTTGGCTTGCTGCTGCACCTTCCAGCCTTCAAGGCCAGCATCTTCCAATCTCTCCCTCCTCCATCTTCACAGTGCCTCCTCCTCTAGTTGTGTCAAATCCCCTTTTGCCCATCTCTTATAAGTACACTTGTGATTGTATTATTGTATTTAGGATTATCCTCAGATAATCCGGGATAATCCCCCATCATAAGATCCTTAATTTCATAATATCTGCAAAGACCCTATTTCCAAATAAGGTAACACTGACAGGTTGCAGAGATTCAGATGCCTTATCTTTGGGGAGCCATTATTTAGCCTGCTAACAGCCTGATTAAGGTTCCCCCATTCCAAGACAGTACATGTCATTGCCTAGATGTTTTTGAAAGTACTTATGTCTGTATGTTTAGTGTGTACTAATTCTGACTGGAAACACATTTTTCTTTGTAATATAATATAGAGGTCCCTTCATATGTGCCAGATTAAACCTTTTTAACTTTTTCGAACTGAATTACAATAGTGTCTTTTTATTGATAAAAATCTTGTGCCTCTATTTACAATAGCAAAGACTTGGAACCAACCCAAATGCCCATCAATGACAGACTGGATAAAGAAAATATGGCACATAGACATCATGGAATACTATGCAGCCATAAAAAAGAATGAGTTCATGTCCTTTGCAGGGACATGGATGAAGCTAGATGCCATCATTCTCAGCAAACTATCACAGGAACAGAAAACCAAACACCACGTGTTCTCATTCATAAGTGGGAGTTGAACAATGAGAACACATGGACACAGGGAGGGGAACATCACATGCCAGGGCCTGTTGGGGGATGGGGGGCAAGGGGAGGGAGAGCATTAGGACAAATATCTAATGCATGCGGGCCTTAAAACCCAGATGATGGGTTGATAGGTGCAGCAAACCACCATGGCACATGTATACCTATGTAACAAACCTACACGTTCTGCACATGTATCCCAGAACTTAAAAATTAAAAAAGAAAACAAAACAAAGAAAAAATCTTGTGCATACCATACCATTTCTGGATTATCTATTAAGTTCCCTTCTATATTTATACATTCTTATGCCTCTACCATGTTAATATGATGAATATGATTTTATAGTATTTTAAAAATAATACTGAAGGTATTTATGGTTATAAATTTCTCTTCCACACCAGATATTGCCTCCTTTCATGGTTTTGCTATGAGGTACCCCCCTATTCATAGCTTTCTAGAGAAGGCATACATTTACTTTTCTTCTTTGGTATAAGGATAATCTAAGAGTGAGTTTTAAATTCCCAAATAGGTAAGATTTGTTTTATACTCACAAAACATGTAAATGATTTGTTACTAATTTTCTTAGATTGTGAGCAGAGAATGAAGCCTATAGAATATCTCATTATAAGTTTTCTTCAGGCTTCTTAATGGCAGTTACAAGACAGATTTTTGTAAATGTTCCACAAACAAAAATTGTTTTGAGGGGATTTGATATATAGAGTGAGAAGTATATAAAAGTATACATATAATCAAGTTTATTGATAATATGTAATTTTTATATATTCTTACTTGTTTTCTATCCGATCTGCCCAATTTTGAGAAATATATTTTGAAGTATTACATTGTGATAGTGTATTAATTGCATTTCTATCAATTTTTGCTTTATATATTTAGTTGCCATGCTCTTTGGTACATCTCAGTTTACAGCTCTCAAAGCAGCATAAATTGTGTCATTTCATAAAAATGACCCACTTTTTCCCATCTAATACCTTAAAGCCCACCTCCATTTTTAGTATAACTTTTACTGAGATTGTTTATCCTGTTGATTGTAGATCAGCATTTCTCAACCTGTTTTTTGTTACTATCTTCCTGAGGAGCCTTCTAATATATTTTTTTCTTAATACTGCCTCCCATGATGTTATAATATCACAGATATACTGCATATGTGTTCTATGTATATCTGTGTGTTAGTCATCGAAAGAGTAACACTATTTCAGTCCCTTTGGGGCAATATCGCTCCCATTGAGAATGCACGTAATTGATTCTCAGTAGACCTTCCCCTGTAATGTGTGACTTCCATTTCAAAAACCCACATTTAGTGCATGAAACACGTGTACATATCATATTGTTCCTCACTTATGTCTTCTCCCCTCATCTTCTTTAATGGTGTTCAGTGTTATTTGCTGTTTGGTTACAGTTTTTCTTTAAATATGAATATGTTCCCCATATGGGTTAAATAGACAAGATAGTCTCTAAGTCTGTTTATATCTACAAATATTTCTTTCACCCTGGCAGGTAACATTCTTGAGTGTGTAAAGGATTCTTGGGCCTCAGTCTTTGTCTTCCATAGGCTATACAACCACGTACTTGCAGCTGGTTAGATCTCTGCCGGTCTATCTGATTCATTTTCCTTGATGGGTAACTTCTTTTTTGGCGAGAGGTTGGTCTTTCTCCTCGATGTTAAGTAATTTTACAGAATATAGCTCTATGTTTTTTTCTACATCAAATTTGCCTTCACCTTCAGGTACCTTTTCAGCTTAAAGATTTAGTTCTTTCCTCAACTTGGATCATTTTTTTTAATTTTGGTATTATTTGCAAACCTAATCTTTTTTGTATGCCTATGAGCCACATGCTATATCTCCTCTATTTATATATCAGCCTTTTCCCCTGATTCCCCTTATGTTTCTCTCTCTCTCTCTCTCTGTGTGTGTGTGTTTGTGTGTGTGTGTGTGTACATGCACATGTGTACTTTGAGATATTTCTATTGCATTTGATCTTCAGGCCACTAATTCAGGCTTCAACAATGGCCATATGGTTCTTTAATTAATCCTCTAAGTTAGTTCTAAAATTGTCGAGTGTTAGTACCAGACACACTTGACCATCCTTGAGTGCACATATTATGTTTTAGTTCTAACTTCCATCTTCTCCAGGAGCCTGTATCACCAGCTGCCCATTGTATTAAGCATCTTCCTTCTTGCTATTGGTTCTCTTTAAATGTGTTGATATTTAACTTTATCAGATTATTAGTGGCTTCCACCCTTCAGGTGAAGTAAGGTAAAGACTGAAGATGTAGCATTGAATGGTTTACTAGTTCCCCACTGGGGCAACCAAAGGAGGCCTCTCCCTTCATATACCCAGCCTCGGGTTTAGGGAGGTGGCCTTGGCTCCTGCACCGCCTTTTGGAGAACAGGCAACTCTGGAACACTCATGTAGGGCTAAGAATTGTTCTGCAGGCCTCTGGACTCCCCAGAACCTGAGTCTGCTGGTAATTGAGTGTCCCTCAGCCCCAGCACTGCTTGGCTTGGGAGAGTCTGTTAGACCGTAGCGGGGAATGGAAAGAGTGGGAGAGACTGGGGAGTAACTTTCTTTAAGAATACCCCTTCCTTTCCGACTTTAACATAACAAAATGATCATTCAGGGAGAACTGTGTTGCATCAGGAAGAGAGATGTATGTTCTAGGCCTGACTTTGCCACTAGCAAGCCATGTGGTCATCAGCATGTCACTCAGTATCTTGTACCTCTGTGTCCTCGTTTGTAAGATGAAGAGATTGGCCGATTATTGATCTAAGTGGTCTCCCAGCTACGGCCTTCTCAGTTTGTAGGAAATCTCAGTATCCCGAAGGTTTTCATTATCATGGGGAGTAAAATTCAGTGGTTTTTCCATCTGTGTTTTGTGGAGCCCTGCGGATTCTGTACGGGAGGGAAGGAAAGGATTGGAGAGGTTTCGCTTACCTTTTTATTTGCACTGAGAGTTCAACTGCTAAAACAAGCTTGAAAGCCGGCACTAGAGTCTACATAAGCCTCAGAATTAAGTTTCTCTGACATGACTTTAGGTTTCTCTTTGGTGTTTTTGCTTATTTCCTTCATATTGTATTTGGGCATTTCATCCTCTCTCCCAGCTGTTTTGGGTCAACAGAAGCAAGGAGTATTTATGACCTACCAGTCTTTTGGGGTTGAAAGGTACCAGAAGATGCCACCTCAAAATAGACCCCTTTGGCGTATGGATTATTTTGAGCTATGGGGAATTGAGAACCGGCAGTGCAGGAAGGGTTTTTTTTTTACCTTTCTCTAACTGCATAAAAATGATGGGCTCCGTACCAGGAGGAGAGTGACTCCTGGAGACAGCTGTCATCACCTGAGAGGCTCTTACCTGTATAACAGGACAAACTTTACTTACCATACCTATCCTCACCTTCTTATAACTTGCCTTCCCCACCCAGAAGCCCCAAACTCATTTTCCTTTGCTTAGCCAAAGATAGTCTATAAACCTCAATCATCTGGCCACCTCCTTGAGTCTTGTTTCTTTGCTGGATTCCCTTGTATGCATGTAATTAAAACTTTGTGTGTACATAATTAAAATGTTGTTGGTTCTCTCTTGATAGTTTTTCATCAGTTTGATTCCTGGGCCCAGCCATTGAACCTAGGAGGGTAGAGAAACAGGTTTATTTCCTCCCCTACAGGATTGAAGGGTTTCCTACATTAAGCATCCTCTTCAAAGTTACAAAGGGGCTGAGCTGGGTCTCCATTTTGGGGGTACAGCTTCCTGCATACGACTCTACTGTACATCATAAGGTTTTTACAGACTTCATTTACAAATTGGTCTAAAATAGGTCAGCGTTCCTGAGACACTGATGGTCTTTGAGATAATTTATCTAACTCTGAAATGTTGGCTAATGTTCTTTACTAGAAAGGGCAAGGTTTTATATTGGTGATGTTTAAAAGCCAAGGGGCTTTTGTTATTTCTTATTTAAAAAAATGATGTGTGAGGCCAGGCACAGTGGCTCTTGCCTATAATCCCAGAACTTTGGGAGGCCGAGGGGGGTGGATCACCTGAAGTCAGGAGTTCAAGACCAGTCTGGCCAACATGGTGAAACCCTATCTCTACTAAAAATACAAAAATTAGTCAGGCGTGATGGCAGGTGCCTATAGTCCCAGCTACATGGGAAGCTGAGGCAAGAGAATCACTTTAACTCAGGAGGCGGAGGTTGCAGTGAGCTGAGATCACATCACTGCACCCCAGCCTGGGCGACAGAGCGAGACTCCGTCTCAAAAATTAAAATTAAAATTAAAAAAAAATGAGTGAATATAACTCAGAAAGCATTAGGAGGCCTTACTGCAGATCTCTGCATAGAGTCGGGTTTAATACCTTTGGAAATGATTACATTTTGAATGTCTTCACAAAAATTATTGTATGGGGAGATAACACACTGAAGATGATTAAATAGAAATTCTACCTCAAGCCTAAGTATAGAAACTCTACCCAAGCCCAAGATCATTACAGTGAGCACTATAATTAAAAATTGTGGGATTCCTTGGTGTAAGTAATCAGCACATACTAAAAGTAAAAATAAGCTTTATTTAATGACAGTCTGCCAGTATCTGTAGATTTTGGAATTTCTATTTTCATTCATGTGTGAGAGTTCTGGTTGTCTTTAAGTCCCACAAAAATAACACAGTGGAAATCAATTTAAGGCACAGAGCCAGAAATACAGTTAAGTTAGATGGTCTCTTGAATGTTTCATTGGTTCCAAATATATTCTGTTATCTAAAAAAAAAATGAATTTGCCAAAAAATACTGGCCCACTGACCGTGGGGCCTTACAGAACACACAAAGTGTGTGTTTGTGTGAAAAGGAAAAATACAAACAACTTACGTGAACATGTGATGACCATGAGTCTAGGTTCTGGAAATCTGGGTCATGCAGACATCACCAGACCTTCAATAGAGTAAGAGTAGAATGGACTCCTTGGAGGAGTGCCAAAGCTGACAAGGAAGTAGTATTGGTGTCAACTCTGTCTGAGGAAGAACCACAAAGCCCCTTGACGTGTATTCTCCCTCACATCCCATACCTGAGCTGCTCACCATCTAAGCCCTACCTCTACACAGTACATTTAAAATTTACATAGGCACTAATATCCGCAAATCAGCACCTGTTTTTTTCTTTCCTGTCCTTCTCTGTCTCTCTGGTTGCCTCTTTCTCTTACCCTCCCTCTCCCCTTCTGCCTCTTTTTTTTTTTTTTTTAATTTTTGGAGATGGGGTCTAGCTGTGTTGCCCAGGCTGGAGTGCAGTGGCACACCCACGGCTCACTGCATCCTCAAACTCCCAGGCTCAAGCACAACCTCATTTTCCTGAGTAGCAGGGACTACAGGCGTGCACCATCATGCCTGGCTATTTTTTTAAACTTTTTGTAGAGACAAGGTCTCCCGATATTGCCCAGGCTGGTCTCGAACTCCTGGGCTCAAGTGATTCTTCCACCTTGGCCTCCCAGAGCACTGGGATTACAAGGATAAGCTCGGCCTCTGGCTCTTTTTTAAATAAGGAGTTAATAACTGTCTGATGCACTCAACATACCATGCCAGAATACCTGGTTTGTGATGAGGCTTCCTCCAGGCTTTTGGAGTACAGAGAAATTTAATCGCTTTCGATGAGCTCCACTTTGAGCAACTTCTATTTCTACACTTGTTTAAACTAAAAGGAAGCCTCCATGCATGGCACAGGTGCGATGGTGCAACTTCCACTCTGTCCTCCAACGCCCAGGGGTTATGGAACAATGGCTATGCCAGCCAGCTCCAGGCTAAGGCACAGCTGGATGTGCCAGATACTCCTGCTGCTGTCAGCTGTGACCACAGCACTGGCACACCAGCTTCTTCCTCCTAACACCCTAAAGCTTCAGGGTCTTGATCTTCAGCTTCTCCCTTTCCCTTTCCTTTTCCTTTTCCCTTTCCCTTTCCTTTCCTTTCTCTCTTTTCTCTCTTTTTTTTTGTTGTTTATTTATTTATTTTTTTGATGGAGTCTCACTCTGTCGCCCAGGCTGGAGTGCATGGCGCGATCTCAGCTCACTGTAACCTCCACCTCCCAGGTTCCAGTGATTCTCCTGCCTCAGCCTCCAGGGTAGCTGGGATTACAGGCACCCACCACCATGCCCAGCTAATTTTTGTGTTTTTAGTAGAGACTGGGTTCCCCATGTTGACCAGGCTGGTCTCAAACTCCTAACCTCAGGTGTTGTGCCCACCTCAGCCTCTCAAAGTGGTGAGATTATAGGTGTGAGGCTACACACCTGGCCAGCTTCTCTCTTTTCTAAGGCTGAATTGCAGGAATCACCACTCTGCCTCCACATTTCTACCATTCTGTCTTTCCAGTCACCAAACCCATTCCATATCATTATCCACAGTCCATTCTTACCAGAGCAAGATAAGACCTTGCCACTGTGGGGCCATTAAGACCAAAGCCTTATTCTCTGTTTAGCTCCTGAAGGCATTTGAGTTTGTGACCCAACAGCAAAAAGCTAAAAAATCAATACAAGAAGACCATTTTCCTTTTATGATAAGGAGACAGACGGGAGTCTATTAAAACATACAAAGGATGATAAATAGGATAATGGTGCAATCCAATGACCTGAGATAATGTGATGACTGTGGACCTACTGTTATTCAGTCTGCCTGAGATTAAAACTTACTCTAAAAATTATATGCTTTTGAAAATCCTATAAATAAAACTTTCATTTATTTGTTTGTTTGTTGAGATGGAGTCTTGCTCTGTCGCCCAGGCTGGAGTGCTCTGGTGCAACCTTGGTTCACTGTAACCTCTGCCTCCCAGGTTCAAACAATTCTCCTGCCTCAGCCTCCTGAGTAGCTAGGACTAAAAGTACACACCACCATGCCCAGCTAATTTTTCTATTTTTAGTAGAGACAGGGTTTCACCAGGTTGGCCAGGCTGGGCCTCAAGTGATCCATCTGCCTCAGCCTCCCAAAGTTCTGGGATTAGAAGCATGAACCACCATGCCTGGCTGAAAAACTTTAATTTTGGTTTTGTTTTTTATTTCAGTTATTTTTAGGCAGAACATTAGTTGAATTCATTAAAATACATTTAAACAACATGAATGCAGGTATATCTCTGATTAGTAACCATAATTTCCCTCTTAACAGCTAATACTTAAAGGATGCTTCCTTATTGTTAACTTCTTTAATCTCACGAAAACCTTTTGAAGTAAACACTAATATTATCTGCATTTTGCAGAGGAAGAAACTAGAGGTTAGTGAGACTAAGAAACAGCTTGTAAATTGGAAAACCAGCTGGAGTCTAGGTCTCTTTGGGTCAAAACACAACTGCTTAATCTTCTTTGCTGCCTCTTCCTGTGTAGATAACAGATTCCAAAAGCAGAAAAAGGGTAGATTTGCATTGTAGCATTGGAATTATTATTGCAATAATTGTTTAATTGCACAATACCCCCCAAAAAGTGCAATCTGTGTTCATGCTACCACTCTATTGATATAAACTCTTCTGAAAGAATTTCATAAATCTGAATACCAGTTGTTGAAATGCTTGACTTTTTAACATTTGAATGAATAGATTAATTTTAATGAGTTTATTTTTACCTGTCTAAATTGGGAAACATTTAGGCTTTCTGACTTTCTTTGTCTCTGAATATTTTTTTCCAGGGTCAACGTCTTTTTGAAAAGTTGCTCCAACTGACTTCACAAAATATTGAAATCAAGCTAGTGAGTGATGTAACAGCTGATTCAAAGGTATTAGAAGCCTTGAAATTAAAGGGTAAGACCAAGGTTGATATGCTATTCTACCACTGGGTGTTCTGTTAAGATACCTTTAATTTCGCTTAAGATAATATGTAATTTCTTTAGAGTTAGTACATTTCACTTAGTACATAGTACATTTACATCTTCTTTGAGAAATAACTCGATTAAAGTTTTTAAGTGGAGGAACTAATTAATATATTGGGATTTAAAAAAAACAGTTGCATATTAGTGTAAGCAAAATAATCTACTGGTCAATAAATGAAGATTAACTAGAAAGAAGAATCTTTCCCTTTCTGAACACTTCAACGGTGTGATTACAGAGAAGAACCACTTCTCATCAGAATAGACACTGGATCTCTACTTTTCTCTTGCCGGCCAAATGAAAATCCTTTTCATGCTATATATTTAACAAATAATATAGTCAGGTCCTGGAGTCTATGGAACATTGCCTGACTCATGAGTTTTAAGACAATTCCACAGGAGAACACCATTTATATAGCCACTTTGCAATTTTTCTCACAATCTCATGAAGACTGAAAATAATTCCAAAATAACTTTATTTTGCTGTAATCTCAACCGAATTGAGCTCTCACGTCCAAATAGTTTTTACTGTTTTGTAAAAATCGTTACCTGGAATTTATTATCCAAATAAAGCCTCTAAAATGAAAAGGCATGTTTGAGCCAGCGAAAATGTTCAAGCTGCCAGGTGTCCCTGGAAGAGGACAGGGCACTGACCTCAGTGAGTCATTCATCTTCCACCTGATGGTGTTACAGCTCATGTTTGTGCTGTTTGAACATACTGTGCATTTTTTGCTTGTCATCTTCCCCACATTTTTAAGTGGCAATTCCTTCTAAAAACGGAACAGAAAATCAAATAAGTGAGCCCCAGTGGCCCTTCCTCCTGAAGAAGAAAAACTGGAAGTGATAAAGCATATTGAAAGTCATAACCACATAGAAGACATAAGCTTGGCCATGCACATGTTTTCTACGCACAGGAAAATAAAACATGAGATAGTCGTATGTTTGAAAAGCTATGCTGTGCTACTTGGGTGCAGCAGGATGTCTTTGAAAAACTTGTAAGTGCCTAGTTCAGTGGATTGACAGATACAATCAACGTGGCTTAGAAATGTATTCTTACTTTTCCTATTTTTTAAAAACGTAAAATTGGGTTCTTACTATCTGATAATTTGTTAGACAACACTTTTTTTCTGAGGAACTGATTACTTTTGGTTAACCGAGGTCCTGTATTTGCAGATGCTTTTCCTTCTGGAGTTTACTAGCGTCTCTTTGGGTTTGATTATCCTGGCAGAATAAAAAGCCGATGTGTTAGGAAGAGAAGGAGGGAGCCCGAGACATCCACAGCTCTCTTTCTGGCCATAGCCCATGCTAAATCTTGTAAACTCAACCGAAAGTTAAAACTTGGGGATACTAGGAAGCCTAACAGATTTTCTTTGGAGTTGTTGAATATTTGCTACTGTAAACAGCAAGTGGCGATTGACAAATGCACGAATAAAGGCCTGGTTTACATTTCTATTGTGAACTATACGTTAAAATTTCATTATAGTAATTGCATCTCAGAAAAAGAAACACAGAAAAAGAAGTGTTTGAATTTCCAAGCATATGTAGATACTACTACAACTTAGGTTCTGTTGATATATAATAAGACTTCTTATCAAAACATGAAAACAAATGATTTTCCTTCACAGGAGTAAAGCACTAAACAGGACCCTAATTTCTCATAGCTATTTTCTAGGTAGCGATAGTAGGCCTCCCTGGCTCCTAGAGATGCACATGATGTGTATACTGTATGTAGAACGTGTATAAATCTTTCGAATACTGTTATTGTATTTCTCTACTCTCATCCTTTGGTAGACATATATTAAATGATAACAGTGCATTTTAGAAATAATTTTTATAAGACTATTTTAAATCTGTGATTGAATATCTTGCTCAAGGGTTATCTTTTTGGGGGGAAGGGATTCTAGTCTTTTAGCAAAATTCTAGAAAGTTTTTTCCGGAAATATCCCACACACAAAAAATAGGTAAACATAAAATGAGCCATGAGCAATTTCAGCCGCAAGAGTTACTGAATATAGAAACTAATCAAATATATGGTGAAAAAGAATAAAAGTAGGGCTTCCCGATAAATGATGACGATTTAGTGCAGGTGTAAGTAGACCCAGAAAAGGCCAGGCAGGCTGGAGAAGTGAGACAGCTGGCCAAGACCCCTCTGATGGGTGGTGTGCATGTCATTCCGGTTCCTTTTGCTCCCCATGCTTTGCCTCTCTCCTTGACTCAGAAGTCAGAAAGATAAACCATCTCTCCATGGTCTCAAACTGTGGCTTGGAGGTGAGGTGCTTCTGAAACCTGGCCCTCATGAAGTCCTTGCACCCAGGGACGGATTTAATTTTACACAAGGGTCCCTGTAAATTCAAAATGGGTTTTATTAATCAGCTTTCTTAATTTCACTTCCTAATCATCTCCACCTGTATCCCTCATATAAACATCTCAAATGCAACATGTTGACTCAGCTCACATGCTTTCTTTCCTTCCCTGCACCAACACAGCATCTGTCCCTATACCTCAATTTCCATCTGCTCAGTCACTCAGGTTAGAAGCTCAACTCCACACTCTCATACGCCACATCTAAGGAGCCACAGTCTATAGACATTACCCCCTCTGTCTTTCTTCTAGATACCACATTTCCTCCTCACCCCCCCTGCCTTATTTCAGGTCTGTTAATACTTTGCTCAAGCCTTGGTCACCCTTCCTCTTTCACCATGTGATCTTCCACACAGCTACCAAAGAGATCTTCCACCACGTGGTTATTATCACCTTACATGTTCACCCAAACTGCACGCAGGTGTGAGGATGCCTGAGGAATATGCATACAATAAAAAGCACAAGTATTAAATATATAGCTCAATGAATTGCACAAAGTAAACACACCCACATAACACCTTCACAGATCAAGATGTAGGACGTTGCAGACATCTCAGAAAGCCTTCTCAATCCCCCTTGCAGTCAGTGCCCTCCGCAGAGGGAACCACTGTTTCGACCTCTACCATAGATTACCTTTGTCTTTCTTTGAGCTTTATATAAATAGAATCACAGAATTCTATGTCTGGATTCTTTGGCTCAGTTTTATGTTTATAATACCAGTACATGTTAGATATAGCAGTGGTTTATTTTACATTGTTGTATAGTATTCCATTGTATGAATGTAATACAATGGGTCTGTTCTACTGATAGTAGATGTTTGGGTTTTCCCTAGTTTGGGTTATTATATATAATGCTGCTATGAGCATTCTTGTACATGTCTTTCAGATGCCTACACATACACGTTTCTGTTCAGTATGTACTAGGGATTGGGATTGCTGACATAATAGGCTATATATGTGTTCAATTTCAGTAGATATTGCCAATCAGTTTTCTAAGTGGTTGTACCAATTTACATTCTCACAAGCACTATGTTAATGTTCTGTTTGCTCCACATCCTTGCAAAATTTGGCACCTTGTTTTTTTTTTTTTTTATTTTAGCCATTCTGGTGGATATGTATCATGTTGTATCTTTAATATTCATTTCTCTGATGGCTAATTATATTGAGCATCTTCTCATATGCTTATCGACCATTTCCATATTCTCTTGGAGAAGGTACCTCTCCAAGTATTTTGCCCAGCGTTATTGTTGTTTGTTTTAATTGGCCCATTCCTATTGATTATTAGGCTAGATTTGAATCCTTTGTTGCATATATGTATTTCATGTATCTTCATCCATTTGAGGCTTGTCTTTTCATTCTTCCAATGATGTGTTTACATAAATGGAAATTCTTAGTTTTAATGAAATCTGATTTATTAATTGCTCCTTTATTGTTGATGCTTACTGCATCCTGTATAAAAACTATTTATCATTATAAGGTCATGGAGATTTTCTTTGTTGTATTCTGGATACTATATTATTTTGCTGTTCAGATTTAAGTCTGTGTTAAGTTTGGGCTTTATTTCTGCTTATGATATGAAGTAGCAGTAAAGGTTCATTTTTATACTTAATGGAGGGTCGTTTATTTAAAAAAGTTTCTTCACTGCATGTTCGAGGCATCATTGTTAAAAATTAGGTGACCGTATTTTAGTTCTGTCTTTGAATTCTTTTTCTTTTGAGATGGTGTCTCGCACTCTCGTCCAGGCTGGAGTGCAGTGGCACCATCTCCACTCACTGCAAGCTCTGCCTCCCAGGTTCACACCATTCTTCTGCCTCAGCCTCCCGAGTAGCTGGGACTACAGGCGCCCGCCACCACGCCCGGCTAATTTTTTGTGTTTTTAGTAGAGACGGGGTTTTACCACGTTAGCCAGGATGGTCTCGATCTCCTGACCTTGTGATCTGCCCACCTCGGCCTCTCAAAGTGCTGGGATTACAGGCTTGAGCCAGCGTGCCCGGCCTGAATTCTTTACTGTGTTTTCTTAGTCTACTTATTTATCCTAGGACAAATGCCATACTGTTTACTTTGCCTTTATAATATGTGTTACAGATGGTATAACTTTCATCTTTGTTTTTCACTTTTAGAACTGCCTTAGTTATTCTTGGACCTTCAGGTTTTGAAATAAATTTTAGAACCATCTTATCATAAGACTACTGAAATTGTGTTAGAATTACACTGACTCTGTAGATAAACTTGGTGAAAATGGGCATTGACAATATTGAATCTCTTACTTCATGCCTATAGCAAAGCTACAATATTTCCTCTTACTACTGCTTTAGCTGCATCTATTTTTAATATGACATAAATTTCTAAATCATTTTTCTGTCCAAAAGCTTTTCTGATTTCTACTGCAGTCTACTCTGTACGGTGGCCTATTTAGAAATGTAATCCTTAATTTTCTTTTTTTTCTTTTTTTTTTATTATTATTGTACTTTAGGTTTTAGGGTAGATGTGCACAATGTGCAGGTTTGTTACATATGTATCCATGTGCCATGTTGTTTTGCTGCACCCATTAACTCGTCATTTAGCATTAGGTATATCTCCTAATGCTGTCCCTCCCCCCTCCCCCCACCCCACAACAGTCCCCGGAGTGTGATGTTCCCCTTCCTGTGTCCATGAGTTCTCATTGTTCAATTCCCACCTATGAGTGAGAACATGCGGTGTTGGGTTTTTTGTCCTTGCGATAGTTTACTGAGAATGATGTTTTCCAGTTTCATCCATGTCCTTACAAAGGACATGAACTCATCATTTTTCATGGCTGCATAGTATTCCATGGTGTATATGTGCCACATTTTCTTAATCCAGTCTATCGTTGTTGGACATTTGGGTTGGTTCCAACTCTTTGCTATTGTGAATAGTGCCGTAATAAACATATGTCTGCATGTGTCTTTATAGCAGCATGATTTATAGTCCTTTGGGTATATACCCAGTAATGGGATGGCTGGGTCAAATGGTATTTCTAGCTCTAGATCCCTGAGGAATTGCCGCACTGACTTCCACAATGGTTGAACTAGTTTACAGTCCCACCAACAGTGTAAAAGTGTTCCTATTTCTCCACATCCTCTCCAGCACCTGTTGTTTCCTGACTTTTTAATGATGGCCATTCTAACTGGTGTGAGATGGTATCTCACTGTGGTTTTGATTTGCATTTCTCTGATGGCCAGTGATGATGAGCATTTTTTCCTGTATTTTTTGGCTGCATAAATGTCTTCTTTTGAGAAGTATCTGTTCATGTCCTTCGCCCACTTGTTGATGGGGTTGTTTGTTTTTTTCTTGTAAATTTGTTTGAGTTCATTGTAGATTAGCCCTTTGTCAGATGAGTAGGTTGCAAAAATTTTCTCCCATTCTGTAGGTTGCCTGTTCACTCTGATCGTGGTTTCTTTTGCTGTGCAGAAGCTCTTTAGTTTCATTAGATCCCATTTGTCAATTTTGGCTTTTGTTGCCATTGCTTTTGGTGTTTTAGACATGAAGTCCTTGCCCATGCCTATGTCCTGAATGGTATTGCCTAGGTTTTCTTCTAGGGTTTTTATGGTTTTAAGTCTAACATTTAAGTCTTTAATCCATCTTGAATTAATTTTTGTATAATGTGTAAGGAAGGGATCCAGTTTCAGCTGTCTACATATGGCTAGCCAGTTTTCCCAGCACCATTTATTAAATAGGGAATCCTTTCCCCATTTCTTGTTTTTGTCCAGTTTGTCAAAGAGATCAGATAGTTGTAGATATGCAGCATCATTTCTGAGGGCTCTGTTCTATTCCATTGATCTATGTCTCTGTTGTGGTACCAGTACCATGCTGTTTTGGTTACTGTAGCCTTGTAGTATAGTTTGAAGTCAGGTAGCGTGATGCCTCCAGCTTTGTTCTTTTGGCTTAGGATTGACTTGGCGATGCGGGCTCTTTTTTGGTTCCATATGAACTTTAAAGTAGTTTTTTCCAATTCTGTGAAGAAAGTCATTGGTAGCTTGATGGGGATGGCATTGAATCTATAAATTATCTTGGGCAGTATGGCCATTTTCACGATATTGATTCTTCCAACCCATGAGCATGGAATGTTCTTCCATTTGTTTGTATCCTCTTTTATTTCATTGAGCAGTGGTTTGTAGTTCTCCTTGAAGAGGTCCTTCACATCCCTTGTAAGTTGGATTCCTAGGTATTTTATTCTCTTTGAAGCAGTTGTGAATGGGAGTTCATTCATGATTTGGCTCTCTGTTTGTCTGTGATTGGTGTACAAGAATGCTTGTGATTTTTGTACATTGATTTTGTATCCTGAGACTTTGCTGAAGTTGCTAATCAGCTTAAGGAGATTTTGGGCTGAGACAATGGGGTTTTCTAGATATACAATCATGTCATCTGCAAACAGGGACAGTTTGACTTCCTCCTTTCCTAATTGAATACCCTTTGGAGATTGTTCTATTTATCCTTTGTTATTTTCATTATGTATATTCATAGAATATACTTGGTATGATTTCAGTCATTTGGTATTTTTAGTAAGTTATTTCACAAAAATTTGTTTAAATAAATTTGTTTTATAAATATCAAGGCTTTCTATTGCTTTCATACAGCTTTTCATTTTTGTTTTTGCATTTTGTCAACCCTTATAAGTCTAAAAGCTGAAAGTGGAGTCTAAGTGAAATGGCTTCTCATTGTCTGACACGTGATCTTAATTGGTAGACTTCAGAAACAAGCTAAATGAGATGTGAGATTGTCATTAAAATCCTCTGCTTTCTTCAAATCCGCTTGCTGCCACCACTTGGCTTACTGGGAGTAATCATGACAATTCTTTTTTTTTTTTTTTTTTTTTTTTGGTGATGGAGTCTCACTCTGTCACCCAGGCTGGAGTGCAGTGGTGAGATCTTGGCTCACTGCAAGCTCTGCCTCCCGGATTCAAGCGATTCTTGTGCCTCAGCCCCCCAAGTAGCTGGGATTATAGGTGCATGCCACCACCCCTGGCTAATTTTTGTATTTTTAGTAGAGATGGGGTTTCACCATATTGACCAGGCTGGTCTCAAACTCCTGACCTCATGATCTGCCCACCTTGGCCTCCCAAAGTGTTGGGATTATAGGCATGAGCCACCCCACCCGGCCAACAATTCTCTTAAGTCCTGTTTTCTCTGCTCATGCCTCCCAGCAAGTGCTTTTGATATCCTACTTCTCACCAAACCTGGTCCTAGTAATAGCACAGTCATATTATTGAATTTTTATATTACTAACACAATTTTTATTTCTAGTTGTATACTTTAGTCCTAAGCAAAATACCCCCAAGGATACCACTGTACTTTTAATTCTTGTATGTTATAGTTACTGTTGCAATTAAACTGAAAATTAAGAATTATTTGTCTACCAAAACCATGACAATTCATAAATATCATATGACCATGATATTTAATGCCTCTGTAGCCTAGCAACAATTAAAAATAAAGTCAGAAAACATAAATTTCCTTTTGAAAAAAAAAAAGCAGGCTTTTATTTATTCATGGTTGGATGATAAAATGATGAGTGAAATAAATGTCATAAAAGATTCAGAATCAGTGACCTAGAAGTTAAGTCCACATTTTCTTTTCTTTTTTTTTTTAAAAAAAAAGGCATTTGAAACCTCAGGGTCTGAAATCTCTCGTTTCAGTCTCATTCTTACTATTTACTATAATTGACTTTTCAAGTGTCTGAAAGCTAATTGTGATTCCCAAACAACACAACCTACTTTTTCAGGGCCGCATTTCTCAAAATATGCTTTTTCCTGTGCCTGAAATACCCTTATTTTCCTTGTTAATTTACAAGCTCTCTTTTCTTTCTTTTTTTTTTTTTTTTTTTTTTGAGAGCGAGAGAGAGGTGATGCCTTGCTCCGTCACCCAGGATGTAGTACATTGGCAGTATTATAGCTCACCGCAGCTTTGAACTCCTGGGCTCAAGTGATGCTCCCACCTCAGCCTCCCCAGTAGCTGGGACTACAGGCACGATGTGCCACCATGCCTGACCAAGTCCATTTTTAAGCCTTACACATAGTATTTTCCCTTTCATCTTGATCTCTTTACCCTGGTTGATCTTACCATCTACTTTTTCTCCATTGTTCATTAATGTTTAATCCAACGATTATTCCTTGACTATCTGTCATGTGCCAACAAGTTGGGCTTTAAAGAGAGGAAGGTGACTAAGACATGAGCCTTCCCCTAACTTCAAAGAGTTCAGAGTTTGGTAGAGAAGACCAAGTGATAAGTGAAATAAAGTGATCAAGAAATTCCTAAAACATCTACACAGAGTCCAATGTTTCTGAATCACTTTTTGCAACAGCGGTTGATGCCCATGCTTTCCACTCAGCATTGTCTCTGTACCACCAAGAGTGTCGATGGTGCTATGTAGCTTTAAGAAACAGAATGCATTACTGTTGTCTCTTTTTCTCTAATCAGAATTCCATCCCGCTTGTTTTTGAAGCTTACCAGAATATGTCAAAGCAAGATATTCAGACAATAACCAGATCTTGTATTCTTTCCTCAAAGGGTCCTTAAATGGTTTGTTAACTGAATATTGGGAAACTTCAAGAGCTCTGTCATGCCACCAGGAATAACGCAGTGACAACTTTGTCACAACGTGCCACCTGGTCTGTAGCAATCATAAGATGCATTGCAATGTCAGAGATGTTGAAATGTGAAGACCAAATGTTTCAGAATCAATGATTCACAGTAATGTTTTATTTTAAAATATTTAGTAATAAACTAGAAAATTCAACTTAGAAACTTTCAACTTTAATAAGTTAATTAAATTAAAATGACCATTCCTCATACCACACTGAGAGAAGTAGATTCTAAACCAAACCTCTCGTAACAGGGCTTCTTTGTAGTGCGGTGACCATACTCAGTGGATGGAAATTCGGAGAATTCAGGCTGTGCTGCTTTTTAAGAAATGTGGGGGTCTTTACAGACCCCCTTGATGGCTAGAGCATTCAGTGATAGGAAGTGTGCCTATCCAAAAATATAAATAAGCAAAAACTGCTCTATTATCTGAAACAGGAAGGAAGTTATTCATATCGGTTTTTATAATGCAATTTCTATAGGGAAGCAATACAATGAAACCAGAAACCTGAAATACACTGGAGAACAGACAGTCTCCTGGGGTAGACAAGAAAGATATCAGAAATCATATTCCTAGCTATGCAGCATGATGAATCACAACCCAAATGAAAAAAGAGGGGCTAATCATGAGAGCTTGGTTCTAAAAAGAAGAGGGATAGCAAACATTCAGTGGGAAACGTGACAGGCATGAAAAGGCTCAGGCGATTGTTCCTACTGACATTATCTGCTAAGAGAGAGTGAACGAATTTCACTTGTGGGCTAAACTCTGTCACTAGGTGCTGTTGTTTGGTCTTTTAAAAAAGCTAACTCTTTTAAATTGATTTTATCTGAAAAGTAAAAGTCACATATATTTATCATGTGCAACATGTTTTGAAATCTGTATATGTTGTGGAATGGCTACATTGAGCTAATTAGCAAACGCATTATTTCATATACTTATTTTTTGTGGTGAGAGCACTTGAAATCTACTTCCTTAGCAATTTTCAAGAATACAATCTTGTACGTTGTTATTAAGTATCATCACCATGTTGTACGGTAGATCACTCCTTATTGCCAGTGATCAGCCCAGTTACACAACCACAGAAGGAAATTCATCCTAGAGCTTGGGGACCTCCATGCTGTGCCTCTTTCTCCTGATGGTCCAGCACACGGTGGGCTTGGGGTGTTAACACAGTCCTGCTCAGCTGGTGTTGCAAGCTTTCAGTCTGTTAGAATCAAACATGTATTTTCCTCTCCCTCCCTTCTCTCCTGCACACAGATCTACAAGTGATTAAACATAGAGCTTAGTCTGTGCCACCTATATATGTTTTGTGATAACTTTAAGGAGCTGATAACAAAACTTTTTTTTTTTTTACAAGGTTTTGTTTTGTTTTGCCAGAGCATTCATGTGTCAAGAATTTTCTTTCCTTTTTGGATTCTTCAGATAGATAGTAGATACATAGATAGAAGGTAGGTAGATAGTTAGATGACAGATACATAGAAAGATATAGATAAATGGCAGATAGATAGAAGGTAGGTAGGTAGATATAGGTATAGACAGATGATAGGTAGGTAGATGACAGAAAGAAGATAGGTAGGTAGATATAGGTAGAAGATAGATAGATAGCAGGTAGAGACAGATAGATGATAGATAGATAGATAGATAGATAGATAGATAGATAGATAGATAGATAGATAGATAGAAAAAAGAAAGAGAAAGAAGAGAGAAAAGAAAGAAAGAAGATAGGTAGTAGATGACAGATACACAGAAAGAAATAGATGACAGATACATAGAAAGATAGATAGATAGATAGATAGATAGATAGATAGATAGATAGATAGATAGTCTTAGTTCATTTATGCTGCTGTAGTAACAGACTGGGCAATTTATAAAGAACAGGCACTGATTTTTTCACAGTTCTGGGGTCTGGAAGTTTAAGAACAAGGCACCAGTAGGTTCAGTGTCTGCTGAGAGCTGCTCTCTGCTTCCAAGATGGCGCCTTGTTACTGCATGCCCCAGAGGGAAAAAACGCTGTGTCCTCACGTGG
Source organism: Symphalangus syndactylus (assembly GCF_028878055.3). Lineage (NCBI taxonomy): Eukaryota > Metazoa > Chordata > Mammalia > Primates > Hylobatidae > Symphalangus > Symphalangus syndactylus. The sequence continues at coordinate 86,628,416 of NC_072434.2, read as the reverse complement.
CGGATAAGACAGAAGGGCACAAAAGAATCTAAGCTTGTTCCTTTCAGCCCCCGCTACAAGATACCAATACATTCATGACTCAGTCACTTCCCAAAGACCCCACCTCTTAATAATGCCACAGTGGGGATTAAGTTTAAACGAATGATTTTTGAGGGACATTCAAATCAGATAGAGAAATAGATCTTCAGATTTTCTCCCCATGAGATTTTAAAATTAAATTTCTAGATTTCTCTGTCTTTTTATCCACATTGTTTCCTTTCTGTTACTTTTTTTTGTTTGTTTATAAAGGCAATACAAAGCATGCTCTTGGGGTGAACTCTTGGTCACCGTGACAGTGCTCAGCCCTCTACATCCACTCATCTGCTCCCTTTGTGACTCAAGTCATACATTTGCTGAGTGACTGTCTCAGCCACCCAGTTTAAAAGCGACCCCAACTTTCCCTCATTAGCACTATATGGCAAGTAAGTGAGCCAATTAGACAGAGCCTTACCCATATTAGTGAATAACCAATAGCCACAGGGACCTAATGAGCCCAGGCTGGGCATCTTTAGGTCATTTGTGTTATGATCCCACAAAGCATTGAACTAATGGTAGACATTTAATTGGCCTTTACTTGTGACTAAATTTTATTCATTAAAGTCAAAATCTTAATTGAAATAAGACTAAAGCTCTTTCACTCTTGTTAATAACACTGTATTTTTAAATTGTTGAGTTCTGGTGTTCTTTTAAAAGGACAGGGAGCTGCTGAATTCTTTCTGTCGAATTCTAAGTATGATCTTTGCCATTGCTTATTTAAATTCCAGAAAGCTGTACTCATTCATCAGTGATAACCCATATTTTTATTTTCACATTCATGGATTAGGCTTAACAAAATCTTTGAAAGGGAAAATAGATTCCTAAATCTGAGCATAGAAGCATGCGTAACTTTTTTTATTATACTTTAAGTTCTAGGGTACATGTGCACAACGTACAGGTTATTTACATATGTATACATGTGCCATGTTGGTGTGCCGCACCCATTAACTCGTCATTTAGAACATGCATAATTTTTTAAGTTTCCAACTCTGCATTTTATAAGGTGATTTTGGAACAGCTTACTCCAAATCAGTGGAGGATAGCTTATTGAGGCCTTTTTTACTTAGGTTTTACTGCTTTATAATTATTCCAAAACCTAACTCTACAAGTACGTATGCCTGTATGTGCTAATTTAATGTAAGCATTATAAGTATAATTTGGTAGTTTCCCTAGAGGAAACTTTATATTATTCTAGCTTTCATTTCCACTGTCTGAAAGGTTGCCATCGTTAAGGAGGCTGAACATTTCAAGTGAAGGACAGTCCTCATGGTTATCATGAATGTGGAATCCTCTGGACAGGGGGCTTATGAAGCTGCCTTGTATTGGGTCTGCTCTGGTAATGGCCCAGATGGAAGTCAGGGTGCCCTGACGGTCACCCAGGCATGCTTTTCCAATATGTGCTTTCATTTCACACCTTCTCAAAGTGAATGCCACTTGAGAGGCTCATGCTTGATTGCCTGAAGGCTGGTGCCTTTGTCCTATACGCTGCCGTCAAAATGTATTGCAAGGGATTCTGTCTTCCACCTTTCTTTACAGCACACCAAAATATTTGGCAGCAAGGCAGGAACTTTTCATCCTATGCTTGTTTGGCCACATTGTGCTTTTTAGTGACAATTAGCAGAGTAATTAGCATAATAGCTACGAACAGGTACTTTTGTGGCCCAGACCTTGTGCTAAAATTCTAAACTTGTCATTACTGTGTGGTGTAACCATAGGCCGGCACTTTTCCTGAGCCTTGGTGGTGGCAGTGGTGGCAGTGGTGGTGGTGGTGGTGGTTGTTGTTTGAGACGGAATTTCACTCTTGTTGCCTAGGCTGATGTGCAATGGTGTGACATTGGCTCACTGCAACCTCCACCTCCTGGTTTCAAGCGATTCTTCTGCCTCAGCCTCCTGAGTAGCTGGGATTACAGCTGCCCACCACCATGCCTGGCTAATTTTTGTATTTTTAGTAGAGATGGGGTTTCACCATGTTGGCCAGGCTAGTGTTGAACTCCTGACCTCAGGTGATCCGCCTGCCTCGGCCTCCCAAAGTGCTGGGATTACAGGTGTGAGCCACTGCACCCAGCCTTTTCTTTTCTTTTTTTTTCAGTTAAATGAGGATAATAATAACCTCCCTGAGAGCTATGAGAATTAAATTAAATAATATATAAAAAGTGTCTGGTGCAGGTGCCTACCTCATAATAAATGTTAGTAAATGACATCCACTATAGCTGTTGCCTTAATTTACCCAAGTGTGTACTATTTGTGTTTGACCTGTCAGTGCCACTAGACCAGACTGGATTTATTTTTGCTTCTAAATTACAATCCTAGGTCTGTGATTTTCCGATGAAAGAAAAGCCCCGGTTTTAATCATGCATTACAGATCGTCTTTGGGAATGCAGCTGGTTCGTTTGCCTGTATGGTTGTGCGCTAACTCTTGCTGGCTTCAGTTTGTATTGGAATTGTTCAGCTGGTGACACCAGTGACTCCCCATCTGTGTTTTCAGTCTCTGTTCTAAGAGCTACCCAAGTTAAGTCTGCAATTCAATGTGTTTAAACTTTCACAAGGGTTCATCCGATACATATAATATAGTCGTACTCGTCTAAACACATAAAATCTAAACATTTGCTCTAAAACACAGAATCTTGTGCTACAGTTTTTATTTTTAATCCCTAATACATAAGAACCTTGGCAGGAATAGCATTTTCAAGGAAATTATATGCATATCCAACCTTGTGACAGGAGAGAAGCAGAATTTTATCTATTTCATCTAGTTGTGGCTTTATGTATTTCTACTCTAGGGATGCTAGAATTTGGGGATGATGTTCTTTAAGAGGTGAAGAGGCCGGGCGCGGTGGCTCACGCCTGTAGTCCCAGCACTTTGGGAGGCCGAGGCCGGCGGATCACGAGGTCAGGAGATCGAGACCGTCCTGGCTAACAGAGTGAAACCCTGTCTCTACTAAAAATACAAAAAATTAGTCGGGCGTGGTGGTGGGCACCTGTAGTCCCAGCTACTCGGGAGGCTGAGGCAGGAGAATGGCGTGAACCCCGGAGGGTGGAGCCTGCAGTGAGCCGAGATCACGCCACTGCACTCCAGCCTAGGTGACAGAGCGAGACTCCGTCTCAAAAAAAAAAAAGAGGTGGAAAGAGGCTGGGTGTGGTGATTCACACTTGTAATGCCAGCACTTTGGGAGGCTGAGGTGGGAAGATCATTTGAGCCCAGGAGTTCCACACTGCAGTGAGCTGTGATCAGTGAGCTATGATCCATCACTGCACTCCAGCCAGGCGATAGAGTGAGACCCTGCTTAAAAAAAAAAAAAGAAAAGAAAAGGGCCACACACAGTGGCTCATGCCTGTAATCCCAGCACTTTGGGATGCCAAGGCAAGTGGATCACGAGGTCAGGAGCTTGAGACCAGCCTGAGCAACATGGTAAAACCCCGTCTCTACTAAAAATACAAAAATTAGCCAGGCTTGGTGGCATGCACCTGTAATCCCAGCTACTCGGGAGGCTGAGGCAGGAGAACTGTTTGAACCTAGGAGGCGGAAGTTGCAGTGAGCCGAGATCACACCACTGCACTCCAGGCTGAGCGACAGAGTGAGAGTCCACCTCAAAAAAAAAAAAAAAAAGGCACTGAAGAGGAATAAAGATATAAATAAAAGAATAAATGGCAATCTTTCAGAAAGCCCTTATAATTCCGAGGGATCCCATGGTCAGCATTTTTAGCCAGCAGCTTTTCTATTTTTTTCAGTCCCAAACAGAAAAGCTAGTTGCTAAAAATACTGATCATGGGATCCCCAGAATCATAAGGGCTTTCAGAAACCCTCATCTCCACATCTGTGTTCACACATCCACATGTATGTTCTGAAGGGTACTAGAGACTATTTTTTTTCTTTTTTTTTCTTTGTTATAGAGATAGTCTTGTTATGTTGCCCAGGCTGGTCTCAGACTCCTGGGCTCAAGCCATCCTCCCACCTTGGCCTCCCCAAGTGCTGGGATTACAGGTGTGGGCCACCATGACTGGCTAGAGGCATGTTGTCTTCCGACAGAGCAGTTCCTGCCTTGCCTGGAGTAGCCAGACAGAGAATATTCATTATCCTCATTAGTGAGTAAGATCTCTTACTTCTGTGACTCCGTGGACATCCCAATTGCACCTGCTTTTTAAATCAATGTCACGAGAACTGTTGTGAGTTAAGATGCAAAGCTCTATTTCTGTTGTTTCCAGCAGGCTGTTCAGCGTGAACCTTGGCCATGACCTATTATTTCTGTGCCCACCTTCTTCCCATACTATATTTTATCTATTTTTTTAGCTCATTTCCTTCCATCCCTTTCTCATGCTTGGTAATTCTACTAACTTCCTCTTATGTCATACACAGGAAAAGGTATTCCAAATACTCATAGCTATACTCACACTCTGTGTCCCCTAACCAACATCTTTCCTCTTCATAAGATCATGTCTCTTACTTACTGAACATAATAAACAAACAAAACTGGAGGCTATCAGCCTGGGACTCTCCCATCACAGTGCTCCATCCCAGTACATTTTCCGTATCCACATGCATCTCCACCTCCTTTCCTTCAGCCTCAGAAGGAGGGTGTCTCTGATTCTCTTCCAAGGCTCTCTTCCACCTAAGATATCTGGTCCCACTTTCTCATGAATTTCAGTCAAGTTTTTTTCTCTCTTACCTTTACATTTACCCTTTGCCTTTTAAATGGCTCTCTCCCCTCAACGTATAAACACTCAAGTCAATATGGGGAAAGGAAAAAGAACTTGGCACTATCTATCCTGGATCCCCTCTGGCAGGTGCGCCCCACCCAATGCCTGCCCTTTTCTTCATGTTCAGGTTTATGCACCACTGTTCCTACCCCTGTGCAGTCCTCCAACCACAGCAGCCTGGCTCTGCCCTGACTCCACTGAAACTACCTTGTCAAAGTCCCGGAGGACTTCCAGGTATGGAACTCGGTGGGAATATCTTAGACCTTGCATCACATGACCTTTCTTCAGCTTTGAAAACTGTGTGCTGCTTTTTTCTTTTCCTTGGAACTGTCTAGTCCCTTGGTTTCACTCTATATTTCCTCTCTGGCCATACTTTCTCAGTCTCTTTTGCCGATTTTGAATACATTATCTTTCCCTTAAAGATTGGCTTCTTCTCTTCTTTCTCTTCCTCTTCCCTTCTCTACACTTTCTTCACTCTTGCTGCATTGATTGCTTCTGCTTCTACTTCTGTGGCTTCATTCATCACCGATAGGCAGATGGCCCACACATTGTTTTTCCTGAGTTCCAGGAGCAAATATTCAGCAGCAAACTTCACATTTCCTCTTGGATATTCATGGAATACCTCAAAATCAATGTATCCAAAATGAAATGGATGCACCACCCCACCTGGCCCTCCATGTTCTTCTTCCATTAAGTTTTATCTCAGTAAATGACCTGACTATCATTATGTTTGCCCCCCAAAGAAACCTAGAGCTAACCTTGATTTCCTTCTCCTCCTCCTATCTTCAAAATCAAATTAGTCTGCACTTCTACATGTGCAGTCTTAACATTTCTGGAAGTGGTTCTTTTCCCTTCCTACCTCTACTACTCTAACTTAGGCCTTTATCATTTCTCTGGAATGATTGCAAATGACATCCTAACAGTTTTTCCTGACTCCAGTGTTAACTATTTTCCACACTGAATGAGGCTCCTAAAAGTCAGTACGTTCTTCCTGTCCCTTCCTTGCTTTACCATTTTTTTGGCAGCTTGCTGAACTTTTTTTGATTGTATTATTTTATTATGTATTAGGATAAAGTAACTAGTACATAACTAGTACATCAAACACATTATTTTATGATTAGTAATACTTGGGGCAAAGCAAAGAATGTATCAGTTTAAATTTAAGTGTAATTAAGTAAATAATAGCACTGGTCTAGAAATAGGATTGGTTAAAAAAAAAAATAATATGGAACTCAAATGGCAGCAGAGACGTTCCAAAGTTCTCATCAAGGTTTCCCCAGGAGGCCTCTCCCACCTCCCTCCAAGCTGAGCCGTCTGCCCCTCCCCATTCCCCTTCACCTTCCAGGGTTTCCCTCTCTCTGAGCATCACCACACTGTAATGCAGGTTTCTACTTCTAGACTTTAACCTCAATGAGGGCAAGATGGAGACTTGATGACTGACATGTGTGTAGGCAATAAATAAATGTTAGTTGAATAAACAGTGCAAGCTTTGGGTGTATAAAGCACTATATAGAGTACACTTCAAATTTCCCAGATTTCGGGTTGAGCCTTGATTTTTATAATACTGAGTATACTGTTTTTCTCTGGGAGAGACTAAGCAATGTGGCAAGCGGCTAAATTTAAAATCAGGAGATTTAGAAGGGTTGAACAATTTTGTTCTGACATGGTTGGGACCTAGAAGGTGGTGAAGGAATAACTTTCTTCATATGAAGGGAACCATGCTAGAAAAGAATTTCTTTATAACTAAAGCTTAGGATGGCTCTGAAATGTTATGCTAATTAGTAATTGATGGTACAAGCATTTTGAAAGTATAGAATGCTATATCAATGCTAATTTTCATGGAAATTTACATAGTATCTGTCTCCTAATAGAAAATAGCGCTTGAAAGTGACATTGAAAATGGCATTTGAAGGGTTGATATAATTCAAACTACTTTGGTTTATGTTTCTGTTCCTTTAATAAGCTCCTATGGAGAGCAGAAATAAGAACATTTTGAATGTTTTTTTTCTACATTATTTTTTCTGGTCATTTGCCCAGTTAGATGATGGGGTATGGATCATACTTAGGAAAATATGTGCAGTTTGTTGAGGTGTTCTAAGTTCTTCACTCATCCATATGGCTAATTAACCCAAACTTGGGCCAGAGGTATTAAGTGATTTCCTTCTCAAGAAAAAGTCAAGGGTATTAATGTTTCACTACCCCCCTGGTTGTTTTTTGCTCCCTCCCTTTTAACTTTCTTTGAAAGATGATCTGAAGGTGTTTTAGTCCATTTTGTGTTGCTATAACAGAATATCTGAGACTAGGTAATTTATAAAAAACAGAAACTTATCTGAGACTGGATAATTTATAAAGAATAGAAATTTATTTCTTACAATTCTGAAGGCTAGGATGTACAAGATCAAGGTGCTGACATCTGGTGAGGACCTTCTTGCTGTACCATTTCATGGCGGAAGGTGGAAGGACAAAAGAGGACTAATCCTGTCTGTCAAGTCTCTTTATAAGGCCATTTAATACCATTCAAAATGGAGGAGCCCAGTGGTTTAAATACCTCTTAAAGGCCCCACCAACAGTGGGGCCAACAACACCATCACATTGGCCATTTAGTTTAGTTTTGTTTTGTTTTGAGACAGAGTCTCACTCTGTCGCCCAAGCTGGGGTGCAGTGGTGCAATCTCAGCTCATTGCAACCTCTGCCTCCTGAGTAGCTGGGATTACAGCCTGTGCCACCACCCCTGGCTAATTTTTGTATTTTTATTAGAGGTGAGGTTTCACCATGTTGGCCAGGCTGGTCTGGAATTCCTGACCTCAGGTGATCCACCCGCCTTGGCCTCCCAAAGTACTGGGATTACAGTCATGACCCACCATGCCTGGCTGGCCATTTAGTTTTAACACCTGAATTTTGGAGGGAACATCTTCAAACCATAGCAGAGGGAGTGTGGAGATACACAGTTTTGTAGGCTTATTAAGGAAACTGATAAATTATGGTTCCTCTTGAGGAAAGAGTATACGCTACCAACCTAAAAGGAAGAGGCTGAGGCACAAAATATAATTTAAATAGTTTACTTGAGCCAAAGTGAGGGCAGCTGCCCAGAAGACTTAGACTTAACTAACCTTGGATATGAGCTCCCTTCAGCCTTTGTTACAAACAGGCTTTTAAAGACAAAAAGGGTGACAGAGTGGGCTGATACAAAGTTGTTTGTCAGGAATTCTCGTTGCTTTGCAGAAATAACATTGATCAGTGATTGGCTATATGTTTGTTTGTTTGTTTGTTTTGGTGTGGTAATTTAAATGTCATTTTTTTCTTTTTTTTTAAATATATTTTAAATTCTGGGATACATGTGCAGAACATGCAGGTTTGTTACATAGACATACATGTGATTGGCTGTATGTTTTTAAGCTACAGGATGTGGGTTATAGTGTCCAGTGTGGCATTATTAAGTTAATGTACAGCTATTTATGGCAATAGTAAGTGGTTTCAAGAGATGAATACATAGCTCAAAGTGGGGAATTACAACATGATTGCTGTCTCATTTTCATGCCCTCCCCTAGCCTGATAATTTAAAAGGACTTGCCTTCCTCAGATAAAAGAACTTTGCTTTCTTCAGTGCAAAGTAACTATATAACAAAATGTAAAATAACTAGTAAATATAAAATAACTGCATAATAACCATATAGCCATGTGGAACAAAAGATAACAGTAGTTCAACAAAAGCTTTAATCATAGTTATACCAACTTGATAAAAAGCAGCAAGACCAGAGGTGCTATGAGTCATGGTGCGATTTGTGCCATTGGATGGTCATGGCCTCAGTGGAGACAAGACTCAGTTGGGAAGAGATTCTGCTTCAGCCAGTCCTTTATTCTCCAGGCCTGTTGCCTTCAGGTTGCCACAGCAGCTGCTCAGAGTTAGGTTCACAAAGATTATGTACAAAGACGTACACTGCAGCACGGTTTTTAGAATTAAACAGTGGATCATCCACATGTTGAAATACCAGTCATCCAAAAATCACATTGAAGGAGAATGGCCACTGTGAACTAGAAGTAAAATCCCAAGCCCCCCAGCCTGCTGAATGGAGCCCCTTTTAACCATGGGGACCCCCAAAAAACCTGAAAAACTGAGTTCTTGGCCGTGACGGGAATGGAGGTCAGACACAATTCATGTCCTCTTAGAAGTTAGGCACAAGTGACAGCATTAAGGTTAAAATAGAAATCATAAGACTGACAAAACAGACTCTTTGTGACCATAAGATACAAAGTTATAAACAAGACCTAAGGCTATGCAAGGCAAGAGTTAAGTCACACCCTGTGAACCATAAAATCTCATTAAGTGGGTTTTTGTAATGACCCAGTATAATGTGGCTTACTTTCCCACCTGACTTTGGTACAGCCTCACATGACAGCAGACTCCTTTCTCTTAAGCATGTCTTTCTACTGACGTCAAGGTTTCAGACAAGGCTTAACTCTTTCAACCAATTGTCAACTAAAGAACCCCTAACACCCACCTATGACTCGTAAGCCTCCACTTCAAATGTCTCCCTTTTTCAGACTGAGCCAATGTATACCTTCCATGTATTGATCTGTGATTTCACCCACAATTCCTGTCTCCCTAAAATGTATAAAACCAAAGCGTAACCTGACCACTGCAAGCATGCTTTCTCAGGACGTCTTGAGACAGTGTTCCCAGGCTATAGTCACTCAGATTGGCTCAGAATAAACCTCTGTAAAATACTTTACAGTTTGATTTTTTCCTGCAAACACCACCAACAAGGGAAAAATGTTTAGATTATGTTGCTAAGTGAAAAGCAGTAGTCTACAAAATAGAAGCTATTGTGTTATTTCATTTTTATTCAAAGATAATCTAGTTTTACATATGTGAAAACATCTGTAAAGTGTTAATAAGGGTTACCTTTGAGTGATGAGATTACAGCTGATTTTTCTTGTGTGTCTGTGTGTGTGTGTGTTGTCTTTTCTATGCAAGTATAGGGTGGGGGCCGAAAAGTCAGATTCTGGAGTGGGAATATGTACTTGGCTTTGTCACTTGTGTGACCTCTGTGAGTTATTTATTTCTTTATTGGAGACAAGGTCTGGCTCTGTTGCCCGGGCTGCAGTGCAGTTATACAGTCATAGCCCACTGCAGCCTTGAATTCCTGGGTTCAACAGATCCTCCTGCCTTAGCCTCCTGAGTAGCTGGGACTACAGGCACATGCCATCATACTTGGCTAAGTATTTTTTTTTGGTAGAGATGGGGGTCTCACTGTGTTGCCAGGCTGGTCTTGAACTCCTGGCCCCAAGTGATCCTCCTGACTCAGTCTCCCAAAGCACTGGAATTACATTTCTGTGAGTTATTTAACCTCTTGAAACTTCAGTCTCCTGATTTCTACAATGGACTAGTAATAGTAGCTACTGCCTAGGGTTATTCTGAAGATTAATGAGATAATAAAGTATTTAACACAGTACCTGGCACGTGATAGGTACTTTAAAACATTTTTCAAAGAAACTTGAGCCTATGGTATAAGGAGGGAAATGCTGTGAAGGAAGGAAGAAGGGGGGCGGTGAGTTTACTTCGTAAGTGCTGCCTTAAGATGCAAACCAGTGGTGGGTCTACCTGGTGAGAAGCCACAGTACTGGGCCCCACAAGCACTGGAACAGACTTCCTTGCTCAGCAAATCTGTGCTCGGAATATGCAGCCTAAAGAACAAATTCCCCTTCCCACCCCCGATATGCAGCCTAAAGAACAAATTCCCCTTCCCACCCCCGATTCTCCCAGGGAAATTTCCTCATTTATATCCTAAAGGGCTTCTCAGCTGAAAATGCCAACTTATGAATGTTGAATGAGAATGAGTTAAAACTACCAATGGGTACTAAATCTTTCATGTAGTTTTGAGGAGGAGGTGTGCAGAGACAGGACCTAACTCACTCTGACAGGCTTGAGAATGGGTCTGTGCATCCTCCTGAAGCCAAACTTCTGCTTTCTCCAAGGAGCCTACGCGACTGCCTCCCCACACGCTGTGCAGAACGGGCAAGCGCTTGATTGGAGGCTGTTACAGTGAACAAAGAGGCTGATGAATGAATCTAATTATTCACGAGGCAAAGCTGATGAGAAGGCAAATGCCAGCTTTTGAAAATGAAGTCTGTGCTTCTGTGTTCCCTTAAGCAAATTTCCTATAATTATGCCTCAGTAAAGATTGTTCACGCTTCAGTTTGGGAAGGCATTATTGAAAGAGTAGCACCTTACTGTGGTTTGATGTTTCCTTACATGCAAATTATGCTTATCTGTTAAATTAACCTTCTCTAAAAGGCTCCTTTATTTTTCTTTTCCTAACCCACAGAAGTCAGCATTACAGTGGTTCAAGTTTGAAAAACTTGAAGGTTTTATATAATACTGGAAAAACAACAGCATGGTAATGTACTTGGCACATGCCTGAGGTTCCCAGCATAATCAGTATTGACAAAACTTACTCATAAGCTGAGTGGATTTTTATATGATTTAGTTTAAGATTGTAAAATAACTCAGTAACATTTTGGAAGTAATAAGTGGCTAATTAGGTCTCTGAGTTCTATTTGAGTTTCTGAGTTTGGCATCTATCTTATTCTAATTTGGAAACTTAGGTAGAACTTTATTTTCTGATTGGTTGTTACTGAGTCTATGCTTAGAAAAAGATATCTTTGTCCAGGGCTGCTCATGATTCAGAAGTTTATACACATTCGACAGACAGTTGTTGACCACCTACAAAGGCATCCTGAGAAGTTGAGGTCTTGACCCCTGAAATCTCAGAACAAGGGCGAGCTATGCTGAATTTTTTTGCAGTGCATTCTCCATAAGGAAGCAACACTCTCTTCCAACGCCTTACTTCCTAGTAGCTGTTGGAAATGACACTCTGGTTACACATATCCATCCTCTCCATTGTCTCTAAACCCATGCCTCTGCAGGAGATGTGTTTGTATCCACACTCATTTAAAGCCAATACTTGGCCAGGTGAATGTGAATCTGTTTTCCTCAGCTCAAGTACCCGGGGAGGTTTTCCCAAGGATAAATTCCTTTCAGTATCTAATCGGCCTTACATATTCTATTACTCAGTTAGATGCTACTTTGTTTTGTCTTCTCTTTGTCCCCATGTGTATCTCCTGTTTGTCTCATTAACAGGGATCAAGTCTTCCTGGATCCCTTCTCCCACATCATGAGTACTTTAGAGCAGCTTATGTGCCTGCTGGTGAGGCTCCTCTGCAAGAATACATCATCGTATTTAACTGCAGGTTAGGTGGAGGCAAATGAAATGAATCCTCTAATTTCCCAAGCTATCACAAAGAATGACTTTTGTGAATATTTTCTGTGTCGCAAGATATTCCCTGCCCAACCATTGGCCAACACACTCTATCAGGTAATAACATGCATATATTTCATTAAATGGAAGGCATATTTATTCTCATTTGTTATGAGACTTGAAAAAGGTCCAGACAATTTGGGAGCTTTCAGCAACAGAGAAAAATTGCTCTCATGCCTTCTAAATCATTTTGATCCGGAAATGGGAATACCAGCTGCTATTCAAAACTACCGTGTTTTTGAGGAACTTATATATTAGTTTTACAATCTAAGAAGTACATGGAATGTGAAAAGACCTGATATTACAATGTTTCCAATTAAAAAGCAGAAGCTCTATTGAATTTTCAGCAGAATAGTGTTAAATCACTCTGCTAGCTAGAGATGCCTCACACAGAGAGAGAAGCCCTGAGAGCTTTCATTTTTGATTTCACGGGCAGCAGAGAGGCTTCTGTCTATAGTAGAGCCATGTTGGACAGGATCTGGCCTAGGAAGAGTTTCCCAAACTCCTTGTTCCTCTTCTATTGTCCCTTCCAAAGGGCCCTAAACTAGAAGGCACTGTGTTGACTGAATTAAATTCCTGCCACGTGCATAGAACTACCAGTGCTCAATAAACATTTCCTGGCTTGAGTTTCCAGACAAGATGGGATTTCATCTCTCCTAAGCTGAGAATGGGCTCCTGTGGTAGTAAATATCTCTTCCTGAATTAGGTACAGATCTTTCTTTGCCCTCTGGTTCAGTTCTAAGCTCTTCCCAGGATATACCCTATGTCTCCATAGCTGCAGTTATAACCCTCCTCATTTAATTTGTTCTTCAGAAGAAGCTGAGAATGTCATATTCACCTCTGACTTCCAAGAAGGGGTTGTACACACTCTAGATCTCTTCTTCAGCAACCAGTTTGGCCAGACTCTCTTTAAACTGCCTTTTTTCCACTCAAACCTACCCCTTCTCCCCTCGTCAGCTCAGCCTTTACACTCACGTAAGACACAGCAGGCCCTGGCATATGTGTTAAATGTGTGCCAATCCCCCATTTGTGGCACAGCAAGCTGTCTGTTTGGCAGCCCCAGATGCCTCCTTTCCTCATTTTTACTGTTTTAGGACTCTGTTTAGTTCCTCAGATGAAATGGCCTGAGAAGCCATTTTGTCACATTTATGTCGATTCCTTACTGGAAGGAAAGATACGGGGAATGAGCTTTTCAGAGGCTAAGGAGAGAGAGGTGAGGCACAGACTCTTCAGTAATAAAAACCTGCCGGTAATCACAAGAGGTGGAATACACATTCAACTGTCAACTTGCTGTAGTTTCCAGATTAGAGGATAATAATATGATTTACCAAAAGTTCTTTCGCTTTCTAAAACACCAAAAACCCCCACAAATCTTTGGTATATTTGCAGTGTGATTATAGTTAATGATAGTTCCAACTAATAGGTGTTATTCTATGTGCTTTACCTGTATTCTTATTTAACCCTCAGGCATCCCAGAAAGGAAGATGCTGTCATTTTCACTTCACAGATCAGAAAACTGAGACACAGAAAAGTGGAATTGTGTCTATGATCCATGGTTAACGGGTGGTGAAAGATACCTGTTGTGTTCATTCTTGACAGAGTGCCCCACGCGTGTGATTTTAGCCAATATTATTGGATCTTTAGCAAAAACCTTAGAAAATGACAAAAACATCCACCCTTTTCTGCTTAGCAACTTTTAAATTACATTTAAAAATGCGTAAGAAATCTGTTTATGGCTCTACTATGTGTACAGTGAAGCCATTTTATGATACATATTTTAAAATTTGGTAAAGTGTGGCTGTTTGTTCTCAGCAAGACAGGCTGGCACTGCCCCTGGATTGCAGGTGCAGGTGTATATCGTGATGAAATGAGACAGACTCAGATGACAGTTCTAGCTCTAGGACCTCGCACAAGTGAATCATTCATCAACTAACTCATTCGCTCTTTTAACAAATGTTTAACGCATTCTTACAATGTGCCAGACGCTGATGAGGTACTGACGGAAATGACTTGATCTGATTTGGATTTTTTAATGATCATTTTGTCAATTCTCCACATCCTTCTCTCCATCAACCATAAGTGTGTGTGTGTGTGTGTGTGTGTGTGTGTGTGTGTATAGTAAGTATATATAGTATATATATATATAAGTATATAAGCATATATATAAATAGTATATAAATGTATATATATACAGTAAGTGTATATATATGTGTATATATATATATATATACACAGTAAGTATATTTTGTGGCCTATATATATATATACAATAAGTAAATTTTGTGGCCTATAGGAATAAACATATGAATAAATTAGCGGGCTGGCTCCTCCACAGTGCAGGTAGAGAAGCCTGTACCTAACCAGCCTGAGCACATTTATAACCAAGTGGCCTGTAGAAATTTCCAGGCCTCTGAATTATGTTTCTCAGAAGGCTCGATTCCAGACAGTTTGCTTACAATGGTCAACACAGTGGCAGATTTTAGCATATCACCTTATTTGTCATTTTTCAGCACTACCCAGCACTACTAACCATGCTGGCAGGTCTAGGAAGTTAGCTAATGAGCTTCCCTTTAATGAGATTTGAAAAGGATTGTCAGTTGGAAATGACAGTTGGTATAAGAAAAGAACGTAGCGTTCAGAGGTTTTGCTAGGGCTCCTTAATTTTTAGGTATTTGAATTGAATAGAAATTGGGGGGCTTCTTAAGATCTCATAACTTCTGGGACCATGAAACGATAATCAGCAGGGCTTTTTCAATGTGATAAAAACTCATGTAACCTCAGGGTTTTCTACCCTACAGAGCCTTTGTCTAGGGGGTTGTGTTTTCATGGGGAGCTTTCCTGACGTCACATCAGTACTACAGACAGTGCTGGTGGGTCTGACCAACAACTTCAGAAGAAAACCCAGACCTCTGCATAGAACGGTTTAGTACAATTCTACATTTTGTGAGTCTCCCCTCTGATTCTTGGCTCGTCTAACGTAGTGTTCCTCAGACGCTATTTTCCTTTTTAATGAGGCCAACTGCAAATTAATTATTAAAATAATATCTCTGCCAATCATGTTTATCTAAATTTGTGTTCTGCCTAGCATTTACCTTGTTGTAATTACACCTTTTACAGCCACCCAGTTCTCTTCCCAGACTGATTCATGTTCTTTTATTAAGCTGAGCTACAACTTTATAGAGCCCATGAGGTGCTCCAGGAAGAAAGAGTCAACATACGGGATGAAGAAAGAGGTTAGAGCCATATTAACTGATTTTCTTCTTTTGTCATGTACTACTATTTTTCATCCCTGAATTCTCCACATCCTTGTCTCCATCAACCAGCTCTGTACATCCTGCTGCCTCCACCGTCACCTTGAAAATATTTTTTGTTTTTTTTTTGCATTACGTTTTCCCTCTGTCCTTAAGCCTGAGAATTTTCACTTTCTCTGCCTTTGGCCTAAAACTCCCTGACCTTTCTTACATATTTACCTTCAATTTTTGCAGAGCCAAGTATCTTCAAAGGGAAAAAATCTCCCTCAGGCCTACCTCACCAAACCCAGAAAGAAGACCATCAAAATTACTTGTAAAGCATCAATTCAATTCTGAGGTCATTACATTTGCTATTAAATAATTCACAGGTCATTAACTGCCCAGACTGTGTCTTTCAAGCACAGCTGTTGAAGGAACTAAATACTATAAATCATTAACCATATTAAAGGAAAAAAATGTTGGGGGAGAGCAGTGGAGATGGATAATTAGATCAAACAGTAGAGACGTTGAGCAGGATGAAGTAATGGCATTTGGAGGCTGACTCTATGCCAAGAGAAGATCGATATTCCAAGGTAATGCATGTCTGGGGAGTAAATGGAGCTGCCGAGCCAGTAGAGGCCATGGAAAGATCTGTGAGTTAGGGAAGAAACATTTCTATAGATGTAAGAGTGCTGGCCACTTGCCATGTGCAGTGTAAAATAAAGTCTTGACAGCCAACTAGGGAGGTCTTGAAGAGGTTGACAGTCAAGAACAGTGAAGTAGATGTTTGTTCCTGGTAGAAAATCTAAGAGCCACTCAGAAAAAAATTTTCTTGTCTGCATCCCTTTCTGTAGCCACGAACAAAACACCAGGAGAAGCTGCGTGCAGCTAACTTTTGGCAGCCCTTCATTAAACAAATTTGCCCAAGTACAGTTTTCAATTCCCCAACTCTGACACAAATAGTAATAATAGTAATAACAAATATTTATCGAGTATTAGATGCCCATGATTACCTCTTTTAATTTTCTCAGCAGCTTCAAGAAAACTGTTCTATTATTGTTTCCTTTTTTCACATGGGGATCTGAGAGATTAAACGACTTGCCCGAGGGGACAAGTTAGTAAGCGGTGGATGTGCAGACTGTCTGGTTTTAAAAACCCTCCATTTCATCAGAACCTGCTGTGCAGTCAGGCACCTCCCGCTGCTTGTTGGTAGATCTAGATTCTAGGAGAGACGGGAAGAAGGACTTCTTTACACACTTGTATTTGGTCTTACGTAATCATGTTAATCAGAGTACACATGAGTAAATACGACACATGTCCCCAGCCACACACATAAAAGAAAGATCTTCAAAAACCACCTCAGCTGTCTTTGATAATTCCGATGGTTATAAAATAAAGCACTTAGTCTTAACAGGCTTTAAAACAATTGAATTATGCAAGGTAACTCAAAAAGTGAACCAAGTCCAAGTCAATACAACATAAGCTTTCTCTTTTTAGAATTATAGGCTTCCAATCATTCATTCCACCAACAAGGACTGTGTTTCTTCCTGAGCACGCACAGACTACGGGACAAAGATGTGGTACTGTGCCTACTCCTGTTCTTTCTCTGAGGAGCACAGAGATTCTACAGCATGTGCCAGACAATGGGGGATTTTAAGTGAATACAAGTTCCAGTTTTCTAGTTTATAACCCAGTGGGAGAAATGCAAGACCCCTGAGTGACTACAGTACAAAGAAGGATGAGATTGTTGTTCCTCAAAAATGTTATAAATTTTGAATGATCACCTTTTACTTCACGACATGATATAGAATCCAAGCAGATTATGCAAACAGATCTCTGGCCTGAGGCAGCTCCAGGTATCCCACTTGAACTGGGATACGCTGCAAGCCTCCCAGTAAGTTAAGTACCCAGACAGAGGATACCAGGGCAGAACCTTCACGATCCTTCTGTGAGCTTTAACGAAAGCCTGCTATGGCCCCCACCACTCTCCCTGAGGTCCCTGCTTGGCCCCACAGTCATCCAAAGGCTCTGCTCACTCAGATGGCCCCATAACCTCAAATAGCCGTATCATTGAACTTCCACACTTGCTCATGTCTCAGAAATTGATTTTTTTAGTATAAGGATTCTATGACTTCACAAAGTTTGATTTCCCCCAGAGAACTTTCAAAGAGAATTCCTCAGATGTTACTTTCTTACACACAAAATACTTCCAGTAATTAAGTTTCTCTGCACAGTTCATCTCTTTTTTCAAAACTTCCCATTCCTTTACTTAGATCATGGAAACTCCTCAGCTCAACAGCAGCATGTATCGATTGCCTCTCGATTGCACCTTACAGGTGTATTTGTCACTCTCTAAGGAGGACTGCTAGACCGCCTGCTAGCAAGGGGCATCATCAGCCCCCAGTCCATCTGCATGATGCTCCTACAGCCAACAATAGGGCAGCTGGGCTGACGGGGCAATGGCCGCAGAGTAGCCATGAAGTGCAGGAAGAGGGTAGCAGGTGTTTCATGCCACAGATCCCAAAACCCTAAATTCAGATGGCTTCTGGTGTTAGGTGTTTTATTGTTTTCAGGACTCTGCATTGCCTTGATCAGAATTTCTTTTGTAAGCATACCTGGACATGCCTAGTATTTTCTCACTTGCAAATTACCTCACAAAGGTCTTCACCACCCTCTTCTCTGTTTCTTTCTGAATATGAAGTCTATCAGTCTGTGTCCAATCAGAAGACAGAAACCACATAGTAACTTAAACTAGGGGAAATGTAATATAAAGAATTACTTATCTCTGGTTCAAAACTGTAAGAAAAGTCTTTATGTTACAGGAGGGATGAGGGGTGTACGCAAAGCTAGGTAGGGTTCAGACACGTCGGAGAATGTGTGATTGCAGCCCTCTGGATACCAAAGTTGGCTGCTCTGCCTATAGTCTAAGTGTGGCCCAAATGTTGTATGGGATATACTTATAGTAAGGAATTATGGTTATTTGTCTGAAATTCAAATTTAACTGAGAATCTTGTTTTATTTTAATGAATCTGGCAATCCTGCCTCTAGGATGCAAGTAAGGCACAGGTGAGCCATAGCAGGTGGCCAGGCATGCAAGGAAGCAGAGGGATTAGGGGGTGTGGCCTACATGGCATCCATGTGGAGAGGGCCATAAGACTGTTACCAGCAGCCCAGGCCAGTGCTGCAAGGGCACTGAGGGACTATGTCTTTTAGGCATGTGGCTGTCACTGAGCATCACCAGATCTCTTCACACCCACACCAGTGGCCCACTGTGCACCAGTTGAAAACAGCAGGAGAGCCCCCTTGCTCCTGCACTGTCCCTCCAGCACCCCTACTAAGAAAGCTCTACCTCATGCTGTCTGTGCAGAAGAAAAGCTGAAGGGAAAACCCTCCATTATCACAGAACAGGTATTGAAGGACAGATTTGGATCTGAGATGCAATACGTTGAGAACTGGCACCTGAAGCCTTATTCTTTCCTCTACTAATGGCACAAAGTGTTTTTTTTTTTTCTTAACTCATTTTATAAGGTCATCTTCCTTTCATATAAAATATTAACTCATGTTAATCTTACACAATCTCTGCAGAGTAAATGACACATGATACCAGCTCTGATATTTATATAGAATCATGGAATTTGGTAACTTATCTACCCAAGCTGTTTGTTTTTTTCTTTGGTGATTTTCAAAGAAAAAAAAAGGGAGAAAGAAATTTAAGAGAATTCCCCTGAGCTGCAGTCTCATAAAACACAGTCACACATGCTTTCTGTTCCGTGGTTAATGGTGGGAAGACAGTCACTGACACACTGCTTGTCTGTGTGAAAAGAACAATTTTTCAGTATCCTGGATTCTTTTTTATTTTTAATTGGGTTATTAAAGCTGTCAAGTTCTAATTTCAATCAATTGTGAGCTCAATTCTTCCTTGGCAGGCTTCAACCTGGAAGATAGTTCAAACAGTGATTACATTTTTCTAAGGAAAGGTTTAGAAATGGAGGAATTCTGAAGTTGAAAAAGGAATGGCTACTGGAACATATGTGTGGGTTAGCTTAGCCAGGCTTTCTTCCTCTCCCTACCAATCGTGAACCCATATTTTTAGAAGCAGGTGATTTTCCCCCAGGGTATTATATCTTTGTGATAGAACAGTTCATGAAAACTCTATTCAGAAATTGTTTTGTTGTAGAACAAAAGATTTCCCATGGTGCAAACCTCCCTTTAAATCTCTTAATAGTATTTAAATGTTATTGGCTTCTAATTATGATGCTTGTGAGGTGTTTTTTGTTGTTTTTGTTATTTTTTTCAAAAGCAAAAGTAATTCCTTCTGGAGATGGGAGAAAGTGCTTCTATTCTTGACTCACTAGACACTAGACAGAGCTTGATATAAAAAAAAGACTATGTAAAACTTTAGGCTAAATGAGAAACTTGTGAAAACAGATATAAAATTCTGTCTGTTTCAGGATAGGTCATAGTTTCTGGGAGTTCTTGCATTAGATTGGGAGCCCTTGGAAGCATTTCTTTTAACCCACTGTCAGTCTGTTCAGGCTGCTATAGCAAAATACCATAGACTGGGTAGCTTATAAGCAATGGAAATACTTATCTCATAGTTCAAGAGGCTGGAAAGTCCAGGGTCAAGGCGCTGGCAGATTCCATGTCTGGTGAAGACCCACTTCCTTGTTCATAGACAGCCATCTTCTCACTGTGTCCTTGTGTGGTGGAAGGAATTGGGGGTCTCTCTGGGCCTCTTCTGTAAGAGTGCTAATCCCATCCATGAAGGCTCTGCCCCCTTCACAAATCACACGTTCAGACCGTGGCACCTAATATCACAGTCACTTGTTCATGTGCTTGAGAAATGTGCCACCAAAAGTCATGATTATAGAAAATCGAAGCTTGATTTAATACTTTCTTCCAGGCAAATGAATTAACAGGATTGCAGGAGGCTTTCTCTGAAGGACTTTTCCCCCTCTCTGCACTGGGAGACACGAGAACTACGCTAAAATAATGTTCCAGGCAAAGCATTCTGTTCACAACGTGCCTCTCTGTGTGTGTGATGAGGATGTCTGGACCAGCATAGCCCTTCCCTGAAAGGAAGTCGGACATCAACAGCTTCAAGAACGGCAAGGAACACAGCAGGTTCCCACTCCAGCTTGCGGTGTGATCCTTGCCTGAAGCTTCTACTCTTGTTAATTAGAGAACCTGCTTTTTTTAAAGTGTCTCCACTTTCCTTTATAACATACAGACACATGCTTTCCCTCCTTCTGCCCCAAATCCTGCTACTCTCATATTCTTCTTACCATTCCCTTCCTTTCCATGGCCCAAGAGCATTTCCCGTTTGAAATTTCTGAGTTTCTCAGACTGAATGAAGACTTAGGGACCTTTTTAGGTTATACACTGAGCTTTCTGCTGGGTACGGTGAGCCAACGTTAATCAGGAAGAATTTAATTTTAAAAGTTGAACATTTATCCCTAGTTCTATCACCTAATTGAATGGCCACAGGCTTATTAAATGAGTTGCGTTATTTCTTGGCGACTTATGAAGGGAATACTAAAGGTGATCTAAAGGTGGTTCATTCGTTCATTCAGCAGATATCTATTGAATACCTCTGGGTGTGGCCAAATCAGAACCCTGTTATTACCCTCATGAGGCTTATAACCTAGCAAGGAAGACAAATGCTAAATAAGAAATGACTCTTGTGATGAGTGGGTACAAAAGGGAACTGCACAGAAATTCACATTTCAGAGCACTTTTGTCTTGCAGGTACTTCAATCTATTAGCTCATTTAGAGCTCACGACAACTCTATAACATACTTCCTCTCTTATTTCATCCCCATTTTATAGAGGAGAAAACCAAGGCACAGGTTTGTACAGGGACACTTAGCTACTAAGTGGCAGAAGTCTGATGTCAGGGCCTTGAGTCTACACCAGGAAATGACTAGAGATGCCATCCACAGGATTTTTCTTCAGAGCCTTTCTCTCACCTCCCTCCCTCCTACTGCATTCTCCCTTCCCATCCCCAGTTAGGCTTATTGGCAGAATCGGGGGCTGAGAATGGAAGAAACCAGAGGAAAGATCAGAGCGTGTCAGGTGCCCGCATGTCGAGGGAGGTGAGCACGTGCCACTCTTGTACCACCAAGGAGCAAGAAAACCGAGGTGGGCCAATGAATTCCCAGCAGGTGGCATCTCCAGGTGTTAAGTTAGACCACCCAAACCCTCTCCCTATGTCCCTATTTTCTGCTCTATCATCTGCCTCCCCAGTTCCTGGAGTTCACTCTGCTGGTCCACCAGCTCCGTGATTCCTGCTGACACCTGGAATTGCCTCTTCACCTTGTCCTGGTCTCATATGTGGTTTAACTGTTACCCATTTCTTTTCTGAAAAAAAAGTTCAATGCCACTGTCTTTGTCCTGCAGCAGGGGTTTGGCAAGAGTGTTGAGATCTGATGGCCATTGATTGAGTTCATAAGATGTGGGGCTCCTTAAGACTGGAGCAGCGCTAAGGAGAACTTAGAAGTCTAAGAGGCATTCAATGCACGGTTGGCTGGAATGAATGCTACAAAGAAACCCTCCCTCCTTCCCCTCCTCTGAGTTCTGTGATAAGTTGAGAAGTAAAGAAATGAATTCCTATCTCATTTGGAATGGAAGATACAGTGTAATTTTTTTTCTGGGAGAAGAATAAATATTGAAACTATTGGTTCTCAAAGGAAGGAACAAACGCATTAACATTTGGGAGTTTTGTTTAAGTCATGTTAGTTAGTCCTGTCTTGCTGCCTAATTTTTCCTTTTGTTATGAATTTGGCTTGGAATGGAACCATCTTGAAAGTTTAATTTAACCACACCTCCCACGTAGAAAGGATTGTTCTTCTAGCGTATTTCCTTGACAATGCTGGCTCCTTTTCCACCCCAGTACGTTTAATCTGACTTTGCTGGAGGCCACGGCTGATTTCGTTCAGTCAGTTATTCAGAGACAGAGAGTGTGGGAGGAGACAGAGAGGGACACACAGAGCTAGAGGGGGGCTGTTTGCAAACATTGATTCATTCACTCATTCACTTATTCGTCTTATTTTTCATGTTTATTGGACCCAAAAACATGGCCAGCACTATGCTACTTGCTGGAGATAATGAACAAAGCCAAACCTCTGAAGGACCACTTAGCTAGCTTGCTTGCTTCCTTACTTGCTTCCTTTCTGCCTGCCTGCCTGCCGCCAGCCCGCCGCCAGCCCTCCCTCCCTCCCTCCCTGCTGCCCTCACTACCCCCAACTCCTATCTCTCTCTTCCTTTAGCCTTTCTTAAGGAACAATATTGAATAGGAGCCTCATTAGAAATCAGTCTTTTCTGATAGTGATTTATTTTAAGCGTTCCCACTTGTAAGAGGAACCTCTCTCTAGGGCGTCAGAGTCATTCAGATTGTTGTGTGATTCTGAGCCAGAGGCCAGGAGAGTCCTGAATTTGAACTTAAAACCCTGGGTCTCCACTTACTTGGTAGCTGTGGGCAACAGGCAAGTCATTCCCTTCCCCTGAGACTCAGTCCCTTATACCTGTCACAGATACCTAACCAAAGAATGACCTTATCTTCTTTCAGTGACCAAGCTCAACATGAATAAGCCTTTTATTTCATTCATTCATTCATTCATTCGAGTCAGAGTCTTGCTCTGTCACCCAGACTGGAGTGCAGTGGCACAATCTCAGCTCACTGCAACCTCGGCCTCCCGGGTTCAAGTGATTCTTCTGCCTAAGCCTCCCGAGTAGCTGGGATTACAGGCTCCTGCCACCAGGCCTGGCTATTTTTTGTATTTTTAGTAGAGACGGGGTTTTGCCATGTTGGTCAGGCTGGTCTCGAACTCCTGACCTCAGGAGGAGGTCTGGGCCTCTCGAAGTGCTGAGATTACAGGTGTGAGCCACCGTGCCCGGCCAAGCCTTTTATTTCTTAGTTTATTTTATTTTAGATGGAGTCTCACTCTGTCATGCAGGCTGGAGTGCAGTGGCATGATCCTAGCTCACTGCAGCCTCTGCCTCTTGGGTTCAAGTGATTCTCCTACCTCAGCTTCCTGGATAGCTAGGATTGCCGGTGCCCACCACCTTGCCCGTCTCATTTTTGTATTTCTGGTAGAGACGGGGTTTCATCATGTTGGCCAGGCTAGTCTCAACTCCTGACCTCAAGTGATCTGCCCACCTGAGCCTCCCAAAGTGCTGGGATTACAGGTGTGAGCCCTCACACCTGGCTTATGAATAAGCCTTTTAAAGTACTAAGACTTGATGATTTTTTTCCCTTCAATTATATATACTCAAATAGAAAAAAAAATGCAGCGTATATTTTATATTCTAAATTAATACCTTCCTAAATAAGATACACATCCCCCCAAATTACATAAATATATACTCTCCCCCATTTGTGAATACTATTTAAAAATTTGACCATTTTCTGGAAGAATTTCTACTTTCAATGAGAAAGCAAAATACTTTTATCTTCAGTATTTGCTAGATATACAAATTGTTTTCTTCAGACTATTATCCAGTTTTCTGTTACTATTAAAATATCTGGTGTAATTCAAGTTAATCTTTGTATGGTATTTTTATTTGTTCATCTCCTCTCTGAAAATGTTTAAAATCTCTTTTCATTTCCAATATTCTGAAATTGTATTATGATATGTGCGTGGGCCTTTTTAAACTTTCGCCAGGGATTGGTGGGCTTTAAAATTTTAAAACTTAGGTCTTTTAGTCCTTGGGAATTTTAGTATTATTTATAATTTCTTCTCCTCTGATTTTGATTCTTTATAGAACTACCGCAATTAGATTTTGAATATCTTAGTTAAGCTCCCTCGTCATTTTTGCTTACATTTGTCATCTTTTTTCTTTTTCTTCCTTATTTTTAAAGAGATCCCTTTTACTCCCTCTGAGACTCTGAGATATTAATGTCCCTGGATAGACCCTTCTTGCATTAGTTTTTTAGTCATTTCGATTTCTTTGTGTTCACACTGTCTTATAAGTGAATTACTCCTTTTAAACATCCAGGTTATTATTTCAGCATTCAGTGCTGCTAATCCTATATTAGATTTCCTCTATTGAATTGCTGTTTTGGATTTTTAAAAATTTCTAATCTCATTGCCTTATCCTTAGATTATTCTCTCGAAACATCTTTGTAAATGTCTTGAAGAATTCTAGTCTCTTCCATTTTACCTAACTCAGTGGTAGCCATATGTTTTCTCTGGTTGGTGAGCCTCCTCTAAGCTGTTGATGTAGTAGATGAGGTGTGATGTAACAATACAAGTAGGTTCGTCATCTCAGAATCACAGCAGATTGGGCTGTGGAATCTTCTGGCATTACTGGACGGCAAATAGTAAGGTAAAGAGAATGATGTTGGCTTTTCCAAGAAAGCAAACTCCTCCAAAGCTACCGGATCCCCATCCTCCCTGGCACTGCAACTGTGCTGGGCTCTAAGAGGCTGCCTTCTCTCCGTGAGCACTGGCATCAACACAGATGCCTCGGGAGTACTCATCATTCCCCACTGTCCTCCTTCGTGGCCATAGAGATAGCTGTGTGACCTCAACAGGGAGGAGGAAGAGGGAGGAAGCTGTAGCATGTGCCCCGGCAGCTACCAACCTCCTAGACCTTATTATTTTTTAGTAGAACTAATGAGCCACCATAGACAATGTTCTTGCTGATCCGTTTTAAGTGTAGAATGTTTAAATTTTATGCATAATTGAGGCAATATTACTTAAGTCAATGTTATTTTTAGGTAAGTTAATTATTTTTGAGCACAGTCTTTATTTTTAAGCCTAATTGTTTCTGAAAGCAAACATTCCTGTAGATAGCTTAACTGTTGGGCCAGAAGGTTATATATAATCAAAGCACAGTATTTCCCGAGAAGCAGAATATCCTAGTCATAAGACAAATGTATGACAGGGAAGAGACAGCTCCTAAAAACTACCCTTGTGGGTCCAAACCCGTAGACTAAAAACGAAGCATCAAAGCAACCTGTGAGAGATTCTACAACATAGTTTTCCCAGTATTTGAATAGATACGTTAAAATTAAAAATGCATTGTGCTCTTAAGATTCTTTTTATTTTGACAGCTGGAATACATAATTGATTATCTTAAAAGTTTCCTTACTCTCATTTACTGAATTATTTGAAAGCAACGATGTGTCATGACAGATGATTATCATCCTTTGGTGTTGCCCCTTTAGCCTTCTAGCCAATGAATTCTAAAATGTTGGTAATTAAATTGATTGAACTGTACTGGTTAATAAGAATTAAAGCCCCTAAGAACAGGCAAACTATGATTTTTTCATTGTTCACACAAATTAATATATTCAGAAGAAGAGATTGATAGATAAGATAAATTTCTGCTGCAAACCTTGCTTTCAGGAAATAGGTGAAAACCTTTCCAGAAATCTATAATTATTCATAGTGTTATGTTTCCCTTTGATATATGCTTCAAAAGCTAGTGATTAATTTTATAATGCTATTAGGGATGCATACATATGGGATAAATTATATTTTAGAAATAAGATAATGTTAAATACTGAATTAAAATAGTGGTTGCGTTACAGGAAAGTGGTAGAGATATGGGATTAGGCATAAACACACAGCTTTAATGCAGGGCTTCTCACCCTTGAAGCTGCCAACATTTTGAGCTGAATTCTTTGCTGTTTGGGGGCCATCCTGTGCAATGTAGGATGTTTAGCAGCATCTCTGGCCTCTACCCACTAAATACTAATAGCATCCCTCTGACAGTTGCGACAACCAGAAATGTCTCCAGGCATTGCTGCACGTCCCCTGGGGATGGGGCAGTGGGTAGGTTGGGGAACTGAATGGACCCTAATTGAGAAACATAGCTTTTTTTTTTTTTTTTTCATTTTTATCAATATTTTATTAGAGGTCTTACCAGTGACATAAGGCAAGGAAAACAAATACATTTTGGAATAGAAGAAATAAAATTGCTTCAGTTTATAGAGGCGATGATATTCTAGGAAAAAAAGAACCCCAAGGAATCTAGAAAGCAAATACAAGAAGTAATAGCGGCTTAGGAAAGTTACAGTGTATGAGACTCCTAAACAAAAGTCAATTATATTTCTATTCACTTGCAGCAAACAAAATAAAATAAAAAAGCTGTTCCATTCGTGACAGTGTCAAAAATCATACAGTAACAAAATGCTGAGAGAAGATCAACAAATAAATAAATATCTATGCCACATACATATGTCAATTCTTCCCAAATTGATCTATAGATCCAACTCAATTTCAACAGGATGTACGTATATGTATCTGTATGGAGAAACACAGCTTTAATAGTACATTTTGGTGAGGTTCTAGTTTTTAGGGTGGAAGATTCACAAGCACCCATTTTATTATGCTTTATAATCTACTTGTAAGTTACATACATTCTCTTGAAGGTATATGTGTTATATCGTCAGACATATTAAAGCTGCTGATAATATGCTTTTAAAACGAGGCTTACTGGAAATGAACTTGGAGATAAATTGTTTGATTTCATCATGGGGGATTCATGGGGAATGTGGAGCATTATTTTCCATTTCTTAACCACAATGTACTAGCATGTTTTCTTTTGTGCCATTTTGATGAGTATTTTGACAGGATGTTTATTTTAAATCTTCGGCATTTGAATCATTTACTCATGCAACCTGTGCAACAGGCTCTTTGCTAAAAATTGCTTGAGCTTTTAGGCCACAAGTAAACAGTTTTAGTCTAATATTAAAAGCACACATATAAAGATTGAGGGACTTCAAAAAAATTATGTATGCACAAAATAAAGTACAACATTATCTGGTTAATACCATAAGAATAGCTGAGGAAAGAAAGAAAATCCTTCTGAAACAAGCTTAAATGACAAGTAATTTATGCTAAAGATTTAGAGGAACTCACAGAAAGTCATGAAACTGGTTTGAGTGGGACAGTGGCAGACTCCCCCCATTTTCTCATTCACCATTTCTCTCTGTTGCAAGGACAGTGTCTTTCACTCTGGTTTGCTCTCTCCTGGAGCTCCTCTTCCTCTTCCTCTCTCTCTCCTTCCTTCCCTCCCTCCCTACCTTCCTCTCTCTCCTTATCCCTCCCTCCCTCCCTCATTCTCTGAAGCTTGACTTCTCTTATCTTTCTATTATGTGGACTTGGACAGTCATGCCAACGTCTGTATGTGTATGACTCCCCAACACAGCTGCTTTTAAGTAACTTACTTTGTGGCTCGATTTTGAATTCCCAAAAGAAGAAATTGGGATGGCTCAGCTTAGGTCAGTGCCTACATTTGATTTGGTCCAATCAGCTGTGACCAAATAGAGACTACATGTTTTCACGTGGGACCTAGGCTTTCCCATTCTGTGTCCTGCAGGTGCATCGGGTACCATTAAAAGAAGGTGTCAGCAGGGAAGAGATGATGCATGTATACGCTACACATAACATCAACTCACAAATACCCTGTGAAGATTTTGTGTCCTCTTTATGAGGGAGACAGAAAGAGAACTGCTAGACATGTGGAAGATAGATCTAGTTTATATCAATTCAAGAGTAGGCAGAATTAAACTTTCCTTATCTTCACTGGAATTAAATTCTTCAACTAGTTGTCTCCTTAAAGTTGCTCATTTCCTCCCTCCCATCTTCCTCGTGTGTAAGTGTCATGTGTAAATGTGAACACGCCAGTGTTAAACCTCTTCAGAATCTAATATTCCATTTTGATAACACTAGCTATGAAACTAGTTTTAACCTAGAAACTAGTGTTTAACGTAGAGATAACAACAAGCTTCTGGAGAAGATTCGGAATGGAAGTGATAATAAATAATTCTTTAGCAGTTTTAGATGGGAATGGGTATCCTGGGATGATGCATTAACTACTCCCGCTCAACAAATATCTGATATTTTCTGTGAATTGTTTCTAATCAAAATATGAGTCTGGGAATTTTTAAGTTGATCATGAAGGAGTAGAATCACAAACACAGTCACGTCCTAAAAGGCATGTCACAGATGCACATCAAAGGATGGTCCCCACAGATCTGTACTGCAGGAAATTGGTGGTGACATTTAGCCCTACCCATGTAATATCATCCACACATAAAGAATAGTGAAGAGGGCCGGGTGCGGTGGCTCACGCCTGTAAAGCCCAGCACTTTGGGAGGCTGAGGCAGGCAGATTGCCTGAGCTCAGGAGTTCGAGACCAGCCTGAGCAACACAGTGAAACCCCATCTCTACTAAAATATAAAAATTAGCAGGATGTGGCGGTGTGTGCCTGTAGTCCCAGCTACTTGGGAGGCTGAAGCATGAGAATTGCTTGAACTTGTGAGGCAGAGGTTGCAATGAGCCAAGATCGCACCACTGCACCCCAGCCTGGGTGACAGTGAGATTCTGTCTCCAAAACAAACAAACAGACAGAACAGTGTTGAGGTCAGGTGTGTGGCTTATGCCTATAGTCCCAGCTACTTATGAGGCTGTGGCTGGAGGATCACTTGAGCCCAGGAGTTCAAGGCCAGCTGAGCAACATAGTGAGGCCCATCTCTTAAAAAAAATGAAAAATTAAAACAATGAGGGACTCTGAAATCTGACTGTAAGGCAAACATTAGTGTCCTGAAAAAGAATGATCTATAGATGAGATAGTTACTAACTCCACCACATGGGATTTGGAACAGATCTATGATAAACAAGTTTAATGCTAGAAAGTCTTGCTAGAGGAAGGCTCTCAAGAATATCCTCTTTTTAAAATGTGTGTACATATAATCAACTCGATTCTTCAAAGTAGCAACGTTAATTTTCAATTCATCATGGTATTATACTTTTTTCTTTAAAAATTTTTAAATAACTTTTTAGTTAATATTTTCATTTTCTCAAATTTTAACACAGAATTATTTCCATTGAAATATGTAAGCACAAAATAAAGTACGATATTTTGGTTAATAGCATAAGAATAGTTTAGTAAAGAAACAGAACCCCTCCCAAACCAGGAACATTGTCTATTAAATTTCAATGAAGCATCTCTGTTAAATCTCAAAGGAGTTGCAATGAGTAATTTGGAGTTTCCTGATTTTTAACATTTGACTTCCCAAGAAGCATGTAAAACCTGGAGGTTAGCCACATCACTTTATCTTGATTAGTATGACCAACTGGGACCTGACTTTTCACATCAGTTAGCATATTTGTAGCTCTTAACATTTCTAGTTCTGAACCTTAGCCTTGTTTGTTGTTTAAGATTTAATTAGGACTGCCTGGATAGCATGAAAGTATTTTATAAAGCAACAATAGAAAGAAGGATATACTCTTGATTTATCACTTTTGGTTTTGGCATCAAAAAACATTATTTTGAGTTACTAATAATGCCTATTAATCATCAGTTAAACAAGTAGACTGTGGGGCCGAAAGCAGGAGGATCTGCAGAGATCTGGACTCATCACCAGCAGCTGTGCGCAGCCATTAGGCCATGGTCCTGACGCATCACGTTGTGATGTATGCATCTCTCGGTTGACATCCGGAGGTCTCTGGGCAATGGATCAGGGGCTGCACACAGAGAAACCGACACATATTTTTTTCCTGTTAGAAAAGAAATTTATAAAAGCAAAAAAATGGTTAATCATACTTAATATGCTTTCAAAGCTGTCTTAAAAATATATTTAATTAAATGAAGCCAGATTTAAAGATATTTTCTGATCTCAGAAGTCTATAATATTTAAAGGAAAAACTTTATATAAATGTAGTACCAGGTTCTGGCAAGGATACAGAATGACTTAGACTAACAGATATTGCTGGTGGGAATGCAAACTGGTACAGACGCTTCGGGTAAACAGTTTGGCAGTTTCTTATAAAGTTAAACATATATTTACCATATGACTCAGCAATCTCACTCCTAGGTATTTACCCAAGTGAAATGAAAACTACATTCTCGCAAAAATGTATGCATGAGTGTTTGCGGCAGCTTTATTTGTCATCACCAGTAAGTGGAAACTACCCAAATGTTTCTCAACTGGAGAATGGATAAGCAAACTGTGGTGCATTCCATACAATGAAATATCACTCAACAGCAAAGAGAAACCACCATTCCACACAACAGCATGAATGGGTCTCACATGCGTTATGTGTGGTGCATTCTAGACTGTGAAATATCACTCAACAGCAAAGAGAAACAAACCACTGTTCCACATGACAGCATGAATGGGTCTCACATGTGTTATGTGTGGTGCATTCCATACCATGAAATATCACTCAACAGCAAAGGGAAACCACTGTTCCACACGACAGCATGAATGGGTCTCACGTGCATTATGCTAAGTGAGAGGCGGGATTCAGAGGGCTGCATACTCTATGACTCGATTTGTATGACATTCTTACAAAAGGAAAACTATATGCACACACACATACACACACACACACACACAAAACCTGATGCGTGGTTGCCAAGGGCTGGGGTTTGAAGAGGAAGTCACTGCAAAAGAAGCCTGGGGACTGTTCTGCATTCTGATTGTGGTGATGGTCACACGACTCTCTTTCAAAACCCTTATATGCTCAAAAGGGTGAATTTTACTACAAGTAAATTGTACCTTAATATAAATGGAAAATAATTTTCTTAAAACCTGTGGTTTTCTAATGGTATTGGATTTAAAAACTGTCACTAACCTACATATTAGTTTTGAACGTATTAACTATTTGGTAATGCAAAGCCTTTGTTGGCTCTGAATAATCTAGCACAGAATTTTAGAAAAGGCTTCCTGTGGGCCGGGCGCGGTGGCTCACGCTTGTAATCCCAGCACTTTGGGAGGCCGAGGCGGGCGGATCACGAGGTCAGGAGATCGAGACCACGGTGAAACCCCGTCTCTACTAAAAAATACAAAAAATTAGCCGGGCGCGGTGGCGGGCGCCTGTAGTCCCAGCTACTCGGAGGCTGAGGCAGGAGAATGGCGTGAACCCGGGAGGCGGAGCTTGCAGTGAGCCGAGATTGCGCCACTGCACTCCAGCCCGGGCAACAGAGCGAGACTCTGTCTCAAAAAAAAAAAAAAAAAAAAGAAAAGGCTTCCTGTGAGTTGGTGATTCCCATGGAGAAATGGAAACCAGTAAGAGGACAAATGGGCTGGTTTTCAGCATTCTTTTGCATGTGGGTAGTAAGCTTGAATAACCCCCGTGAGTACTGATGAGTGGCTCTCATAAATTACTCCATGTTTCTTATGCATAGCTCTTGCTGTCATTTTAACACAATAACTCTTTAATATGTAGGATCCCTGTTTTCTGGGTCATAAAAATAAGTATAGTAAAAAATCTGAAGTGTTTCTGTTAGTGCTCATAAAATTGTGGCATTCTATACATTTTTTAAAAATACGTGACATTGTAAAAAAAAAAAAAAAAAAGGCCTAACATTATTTTAGAAGTAGAAATTAGTCATCTCTTCTATAAAAATTTGTCAAATTTTTAATATAAATGGAAAGAATTTGATTTATTTTATATTGTCTGTATTTGCATAAATGTAATACATGAAAAACAGAAAAATTACTCTGCCCTTTTATCTAAATGTTCAGGCCTGTATTGCATGTCTTTGCTAATTGCAATTCTAACACAACAGTATAAAATAAACTCAAATTTAGGTTGTGCACATAAATGCAGTAAGTGGCATATTATATACTTTTTAATCATTAAATATATTTTGCAGTCAGACGGCATTGTATGTTAACCATCGCTTCCTAATACATATTACATAAAGACCCAATAGGATGAAGATTATTTCTATAACCAATGAACAAATATATTCTAAAAGTGCATGTAAATATAAATTCTCTTAAGTAAAATATTGAACAAACTGAGGGACATGTTAGACATAACTATATATATATATATATCCAGATATTAATAAAGATAAAAGCTTATGTCTTCAGAGCTAGATGGAGCATCAATATGTAGATAGAAAAACAGATAATTTATAATGGGGAAGTGATAGTCCATGAACCATATACAAAAATATATATTTTTTCAGGTGTATCATAAATATTTTCAGTGGATTTTCTTATACCACATACAGGAATTTATCGTGTCCTAAAATAGAGAAAATGAAGCATGCCCTATGAGACTGTTGTAACGTAGCTATCTTGGCACTGGGCACACACAGGTATTCAATAAATTGGAATTACTAGCATTACATATCACTACATACAGCTCTGCTGGCTTTTGTACAGGGATCCCTGGCCCTGGGCAGACTGTGAAGCCATTTACTGTCTTTCCTGCTCTCGGCCTTCACTTGGGGTTTCCTGATACAGCAGTAAGACTCTACTTTCTGATCTCTCAGCTCCTCGGTGCCCCTCCTGTCTGAGCAGCAGGACTGGAGCAGATCCTGATCATTTTAAAGATGACACTACTGTGCTCTGAATGTTTGTGTCCCCCCAAATTTATGTGTTGAAATACTAACCCCCAGGGTGATGGTATTAGGAGGTGAGGGATTTGGCAGTGACTAGGTTAGGAAAGCAGCAAAACCCTCCTGAATGGAATTAGTCCCCCTAGAAGAAGAAGTCAGAGAGAGACCCTCATTTTTTCCACCACATGAGGACACAGTGAGGAGGCGCCATTTGTGAACCAGAAAGTCGACCTTCACTAGACACTGAATCTGCCAATGCCTTGGTCTTGGACTTCACAGCCTCCAGAACTCTGAGGAATACATTTCCGTTGAGTATGGTGTTTTCTGATAGCAGCTCAAATGGACTAAGACAATATTTTAGTATGCCTGAATTTGAATCAGTCACTTGAGGTCTTTTATCCCTAATTTTACATAGCACAGCATCTGGTGTATATTAGATATTCAGTAAAGCTTTGTCAAAGGAATGCTACTTTTCCTTTGTAAAATAATTTTAGGCATCATTAAGTAGCTGCAGAGGCTCTGGCTGGAGGGTTACACATGACCCATCATCTCTGAAGTCAAACTCTTTAAGCTAAATTGCCTACTTTTAGGACAGTGTAGATGGGCCGTGGGATGGAGAGGTACAAAGGGACCGTCCCCAGTGGACTCTTCCAATTGACTCAGTGCTGCCTTGGAGGCCAGCAGGCTGGGGCTGCAGGGGACCTGTGTGGCAACAGATGAGGACTCCGAGAACTCCTAAACAGTCTGATGCAAATGGCAACTGGCCATGGGGCCGAGTTTCAGACACAGTGTCTCACGCCAGGAGATGAGGGCCAGCCAGTGTCACAGAGGGTTCGAGGAGTTTCTAGGCAGAATAAGAAAGCAAGGGAAGGCTTGACAAGGTGCATGCTGACATGGAATCTGAGGCCAGCACCAGGGTTACCTTCGTTCTCTTCCTCCCAGAGACAAGAGAAAGTGCTTCCCTCAGTGCTGGCCAGTTGATTGCTATTGAAAAGCATGGCCAGGTAAAGTGACTTGGGTCTCTGTTACGGGGTTGAATTGTGTCCCCCAGAAAGATATGTAGAAGATGCAATCCTGAGAACTGCAGACTGTGACCTTACTTGGAAATAGGGATTTTACAGATGTAATAAGATCATACTGTAGTCGGGGGCAGGACCTTCATCCAACTTGAGTAGTGTCCTGAGAAGAAGAGAAAATAGAGGTGTAGGGGGAAGATGCCATGGGACAACAGAGGCAGAGATGGGAGTGCTGCAGTTACAAGCCGAGAAACCCCAGAGATGAATGGGCACCACCAGAAGAGGCAAGGAAGGATGCTTCCCTACATGTCCCAGAGGAAGTTTGGCCCTGCTGACACCTTGGTTTTGGACTTCTAACCTCCAGAACGGAGAATAAGTTTCTGCTGTTTTAAGTCATCCAGATTAGGGTACTTTGTTACGGCAGACCTAGGGAACTAATCCTGTATCTAAGGACAAATGCTCTGTTTATCTACTGAGGAACACTGGCGGCTGTGTCTGTGGGGCCGGCCACACCTCCATGCAGATTTGGGTCTCTCCATACCTGCCAGGGTAACTACCCATTTTAGACATTCAGATTCTGCCATACCCAAGTTCCTCCTCTGGGATCTGCAACTCTTTTTTGGATGTTACTCTTCCAGGGTGGCTGGAGGCAGAGAAACATGTGCCCGCCACTTGTAAGACAAAGAAACTTCTCTACCCTCAGAGAAAATCAGCCTGGGTGCTGGCTTCCCCTCAGAGATTCTCTCCCAACCTCATAACATCTCTTTTCATCCTCCTGCCACAAGGAAGTTAGATGCATTGTGAGTTAAGCATTAAGTTCATAGTGTAAATTACTCTCCGTCCTTTCTGATAGGCTGAAATGTATCCTTCTGCATACAGTCTTATGTGTGCCTCTGGTAACGAAGACTCAGACAATGAAGTGTGCCCCTGGAATATACTGTCTTTGTTAATAATGAATACCTGAAGACAGAATAGCTTAATTCATTAAATATATGCACATAGGTCTATTATTTTAAAGGGAATAGACCTTTAGCAGAAATTTATTTAAATACCCTTGCATTAAATGGACTGTATGCTTCTTTTGAGAGGTTTGTAAATGCATTTGAAGAAGTAATACATAAAGGCTTGACACCGGATCCTACCATATGAAGCCTAAAACAATTGGTCACATTCAGCTCTTCAAATATATTTTTGGTGTTAACAATAGTCTGAGTGATTTAGTTAACCATTCAAGGTTGCATTTCAGTAAAGCTTGAATAATCGTTGCTTAAATAAAGAACTGTCAGATACCTGTAATCCCAGCACTTTGGAAGGCCTAGGCGAGTGGATCACCTGAGGTCAGGAGTTTGAGACCAGCCTGGCCAACATGGTAAAACCCCCTCTCTACTAAAAGTACAAAAATTAGCCGGGCGTGGTGGCGCAGGCCTGTCATCCCAGCTACTCAGGAGGCCGAGGCAAGGGAATCACTTAAACCTGGGAGGTGGAGGTTGCTGTGAGCGAAGATTGCACCACTGTACTCTAGCCTGGGCAACAAAGTGAGACTCTGTCTCAAAAATAAAATATAAACCAATAAAAAAACTATCAGATAAAGATGAAGAAGAGACCAAACCCAGATTAAATAATAAAGGGAAGGAATGAAGAAGTAAAGGCAAGTGAAAGGGTCACAGGATGAAAAATGTATAGAAAGCATAATGAGGCCAACGTCTTATTGAGGAGAGCTGTGATACTGCACAAGACTGATCCTTATATTGATTGCAAACTGTATTAAAATTAGTCAGAAAAGAAAACTGCATATGATGTACTTATCTCACCATCCAGATGGTAAGTGGTGGAGCCAGGATTTCAGTGCAGATCTGAGTTGAGAAGCCGTGGTCTTGTCACTATATACAAAACCTCTTCTGCCATAGGCATAGGAAAATGCATTTCCCCCAGCTTTTTCTTTTCTTTTTTTTGTTTTGTTTTTTTTTTTTTTTGTTTTTTTAGTTTTCTTTGTTTTAGGGAACAAAATAATACCTTGGGGACCTTCTCTCCACCAAACTAACATAAATATTTAGCTTTCCTAAATGTCAATTGGGACAAATGGTGAACATGAGTATTTCCGCTGGTAGGTGACTGACAGCCCAGGCAGGGCCTCGATGCAGAGGCTGACCAGACTCTCCTTGAACTCCTAGGAGCCGAGGTGACGTACATGAACATGACCGCTTACAACAAAGGCCGGCTGCAGTCCTCCTTCTGGATCGTGGACAAACAGCACGTGTATATCGGCAGTGCAGGTTTGGACTGGCAATCCCTGGGACAGGTAATCTTTCTATGTTATGTAAACTCAGTGTTCTGTCACTCTCGAAGCTACCACCTTCATAAAGCATGCTACTGCAGATAAGGATACTAAAACCTACAGCTTTTATTATTCTTAACTGTGTAGTTTTAAGAGGCTCATCTTCCTTTTACGTGAAAGGATAAACCTTTCCTTGTCAGGATCATCTTACAAAAAAAGTAAAAACTGTTATTGCTTCAATGCTTTTGTAATTCATAGGCTGCTCCCAGATTCCTGAGAGCAGATTGCTATGTAATTTACATCACCCAGACCTATATTTTCAGGATGATATTGCATCATCTATGAGACAGAGGGAAACACACAAATTTAGTAGAGAGTAATATGTCTTAGGAGTAATCATTTGAGTTATTTCTCTAATCTCAAGATGAGGATGTTATCTTTCTCTTAACAAATGATTAACTTCAAATATGTGGAAAATACATTTTCACACACTCAGGATTTTTATGCATTTATTTGTGTCAGAGGCCATCCACAGAGGATTACAAAATCACCATCTTTCCATTAGTCATCCAGTGGCAGGAGGTTCCTAGTCATTGGATACTTAGGAAGACTAGCCAACCTTCTCAGAACATCTTTTTAAATCAACACTCCAACACTCTCTCCTCCTCTTCCTCTCCACACCTACACACAGATATTGTCTCCTCCCCGGCCCATTATTTCCCCACAGCTCTCAAAATTTGGGATCACGCGATTCTACTTAATCATCTATCTTAAATTAGTGTTCCTTTCTATTATGCTCAACTATGTGGAATTTTTCTTGGTCTACCTCAGTGTGACATAAAGCATTGCTTAGCAGGACCTATGCATTAGAACAGATTTTAATCTACCAAAGTTGAGGCTAACAATTACATGAAGAATTATACATTTTCCAAGAGTTAAACCTATGTTATCAGCTTTATAGTTTGTGAGGTTTTCCAGTGAAATCAATGATTATTGTTATCAATTATTATCTTATATCTACGGTAAGTGGAAGAAATTATTAACAACAATAACAGTTTCGATGAATTGAGGCTTTCTCTATGCTGGGCATTTTTCTAAGCATGTAAAGAGTATAACCTCATTCCATTTTCACAGTAACTCTTTCTTGGAAATACGACTCTTATAACTTTATCTTGCAAAGGAAGAAGCTGAGACATAGGTAAGTAACTTACCCAAGGACACCTTTTAGGAAATGTCAAAGCCGGAACTCAAACCCAAGTCATATACTCTAAACCCCTCACTCTTATTTCACTGATCTTTTAAAATAAATACATTTAGGAAAAAATTATTTTCTTTCATTATCTTTCTGGGGTGCTAAGTTACAGATTTTCTCTCTCACCCTTTTCTTTAACAAAATCTAACAACACAATTCATCAAGAAACTTTTTACTCACTGGAATCTTTCCAATTGCAAATCCGCAATGATGTGGTGGTCATAGGATGCCAACTACTCTTGCTCAATACTTGAGCTCTGCAAACTCACTAATCTCTGGGTTGAACTAGGAAAACTAGGAAGTCAGTATGTGTTTGCTTCTATAGACATACATCAAAGATATTTCATCTTTAGTTCCAGACCACTGCAATAAAGCAAGTCACACAAATTTCTTTGGATTCCCAGTGCATATAAAAGTTACCTTTACACTATACTGTAGTCTAAGTGTGCAATAGCACTATGTAAAAAAAATGTGCTTACCTTAATTTAAGAATACTTTATTGCTAGAAACAATCATCTGAGCCTTCAGATGTAGATGTAAGATTTTTGCTGGTGGAGGGTTTTGCCTGATGGCTGCTGACTGATCAGGGTGGTGATTGCCAAAGGCTAGGGTGGCTATGGCGATCTCTTAAAATAAGACAACAGTGGAGTTGGCCACATCAATTGACTTCCTTTCATGAAAGATGTCTCTGTAGCACGTGGTGCCATTTGAAAGCATTTTATCCACAATAAAACTTCTTTCAAAATTGCAGTCAATCCTCTCAATCCCTTCCACTGCTTTATCAACTAAGTTTATGTAATATTCTAAATCCTTTTTATTTCAACAGTGTTCACAGCATATTCACTAGGAATAGATTTCATCTCAACCACTTTCCCTTGCTCATTCATAAGAAGCAACTCCTCATACATTCAAGTTTTATCCTGAGATTGCAGCAATTCAGGCACATCTTTAGGCTCCACTTCTAATTCTAGTTCTCTTGTTATTTCCATCACATCTGCAGTGACTTCCTGCACTGAAGTCTTAAACCCCTCAGAGTCATCCATGAGAGTTAGGATCTACTCCTTCCAAACTCCCATTAATGTTGATATGTTAACCTTCTCCCAGGAATCCCAAATGTTCTCTTTTTGAGATGGAGTTTTGAAGTTTTCCTCTTGTCACCCAGGCTAGAGTGCAGTGGCAGCTCACTGCAACCTCCACCTCCCAGATTCAAGTGATTCTCCTGCCTCAGCCTCCCAAGTAGCTGGGATTACAGGCATGTACCACCACGCCCAGCTAATTTTTGTATTTTTTAGTAGAGATGGGGTTTCACCGTGTTGGCCAGGCTGGTCTCAAACTCCTGACTTTAGGTGATTCACCCACCTCGGCCTCCCAAAGTGCTGGGATTACAAGCGTGAGCCACCGCGCCCAGCTGACAAATGTTCTTAGTGGTACCTAGAATGGTGAAGCCTTCCCAGAAGATTTTCAATTTAATTTGTCCAGATCTATCAGAGGATAGATGGTAGCTATATAGCCTTCCAAAAGACTTGAAAGTAGAAATTACTCCTTGATCCCTGGGCTGCAGAATGAATGTTGTGTTATCAGGCATGTAGACAACATTCGTCTCCTTGCCCATCTTCATCAGAGCTATTGGGTGACCAGGTACATTGTCAATGAGCAGTAATATTTTGAAAGGAATCTTTCTTTCTGAGCAGTAGGTCTCAACAGCAGGCTTAAAATATTCAGTAAGCCATGCTGTATTCAGCAGTACTATCATCCCCGCTTCGTTCAATTTATAGAGCACAGGCAGGGTTGATTTAGCATAATTCTTAAGGGTCCCACAATTTTTATGATGGTAGATGTGTATTGGCTCCAACTTAAAATCACCAGCTGCACCAGCACCTAACAGAGTCAGCATGTCCTATAAAACTTTGAAGCTAAGCATTGAATCCTCTCCTTTCTAGCTATGAAAGTGTGTGGGGGTCTGACCCACAGACCTTAACCCAGCGATGGATGAGAGACATACGCTGACACAGATATTTTGCCTGTCAGTTTGGCTGA
Source organism: Symphalangus syndactylus (assembly GCF_028878055.3). Taxonomy (NCBI): domain Eukaryota; kingdom Metazoa; phylum Chordata; class Mammalia; order Primates; family Hylobatidae; genus Symphalangus; species Symphalangus syndactylus. The sequence goes on along the minus strand of NC_072434.2, from coordinate 86,589,204 downwards.
GGGTCCAGGCCACTCACAGACACTAAGGAAGGTGCTGTAAAGAGTTGTGGCCCTGAACAGCCAGCAAAGCTCGCATTTATTCAATATAGATTAAATGACAAAGGTCTTGAGTAAACACCACTAGAGGGTAATTGACATTGCTGATTTCCCAAGTAGAGAGCAATTATGCACCTGAGGTTGATCAAAGGTTGGTCTTAGGACCACATGAGTAAACAAGCTATTTAGATAAAATACTCTACATTCCTTTGTATCTGTGTCCCAAGCTATTAACTCAAGGTAAGGATTAGGCTGCTTTTAGCCATAACCCTATCCTGAAACTTTTGCAAAACCTTCCAGCCTTCCAAGGTTTGTGTCTCTGTCCTATAACTTCATCTTAAAATTTTTCCCACCAGCCTGACTGAACTCCCACATCTCCTGCTTTTCTGTTTTTTGCATTGGGTTCTGTTGACTGAAGCATACAGCTGTGTGCAGCAGCAGGTCTGTCAGGCAAGGCGGTCATTGCTGTTATTCTGACTTTGCATCCTAGAATTAGCAAATAACATAAGACAATCATGAGTATAATTAGCAACATTCTTTTCCAATCAAGGAGTGACCTGCAGCATTACTTGGCACTTCAGTTTGATGTGTGCTGTTACTAAGGAACCCCGCTGGGGGTATGTTAACCCCTTCCAGCCAAGCAGTCATGTTGTTAGAAGCTGGGAAGGGAGTGTCTCCCCAGATAACAGGGCTGAAAAAAGGCAGATTTAGAAGATAAGCTTAATAGAGTGTAGCAGGTACAGGTAGCAGGTAAAGTGAGAGAATTTAAAAAGATTAATAAAGCATAGTAAGGAACAATTATCTGGAGTGAATGGTGTCTGTGTCCAGAGCAGGATTTGCTCAGTCTTCTGACTTGTCTTCTTCAGCATTCTGTCCAGGGCCTGTGTTGTCCAAGGAAGGTGCATTGTCTGGGGCTGTGGGTCCTATAGGGTTATTTTCTTCATTTCTGGTACCGGGTTAGGTCCTAGCCATGTCATGCTATGGTTTGATGCGTCATGCTGGAATCCAAAGAGGACCCGAGGGGGTGGGGAGACAAGCATACCTTCTTCCCCATGTTAATAATTCATTTGGACCACACATCACTACTGTTCACATCTTTCCATAAAACTGCAGGTTTTATGTCTTGAGAGGTTTTAGCAAAGTGCATATCTACAGCTGATTGAAATTTGTCATCTAAATTTTAAAAATTAAGGGTAAATAAGGCTTGTGCCAATAGTGTTGCAGGGTCTTTACCCATACTCCCCTCTTTTTGTTTTTGAGCATATTTTTAAGAGTGGAATGGGCACGTTTTACTGTGGCTTGTCCTTGGGGGTTATACGGGATGCCTGTGGAATGTTGGATATTCCACGTGTGACAAAATTGTTGGAATTGTGAGTTGGCATAAGCTGGACCTTTATCAATTTTAATTTTTGTGGGCCATCATATAAATGCAAAAGTTAAAAGAAGATGTATAGGTCGGGCACGGTGGCTCACACCTGTAATCCCAGCACTTTGGGAGGCTGAGGTGGGCAGATCACGAGGTCAGGAGATCAAGACCATTCTGGCTAACACAGTGAAACCCCGTCTCTACTAAAAATACTGTCTGCGACCTGAATGGATGACTTTACTAAGTAACTGGATATAGGGAGAGAGTGTTTTAGTCCCGGTATGTGAGCAAAAAAACCCATTCTAGAAAGCGCAGTGCTGGGGGGGTCATCTGTCCTATTAACCCTCCAGAGGAGTGTTTGGTGGGAAAAATAAATAACTGGATGGAATAATGGGTGTCTATGCAATCTAGTTGCCTCTGAGAGATGGCTTGTTTTATTTCCCTGATTTCCCTTTTTGCTGCAGGGGTTAAATATCTGGGAGAATCCAGGACTGTATTGCCCTTTAAGATAGAAAACAGGTTTTGCAGCTTATAAGCAGGAATGCCTAAAGTGGGGCAGAGCCAGTTGATATTGCCTGGTAATTTCTGATAATTTAAGGTGTCATAATCATTTAAGGTGTGTAAATTGCTAGTATTTAAACTTTTGAGGTCTTAGTGACCAGGAAGTTAGTATGTACCCAAGATATTTCCAAAGAGAGGACATTTGTACTTTTTTGGGTACAATAATCAAACCTTTTAGCTGTATTCTTTATGACAGAGGTATGTACATTTAAAAGCTTTAGTTCCGTTGGGGTTGCTAGTAAAATATCATCCATAAAATGAATAACCTTGCAATCAGGAAATTCTTTTCTACTAGGGAGCAAAGCTTGATTTACGTGATACTGACACATGGTATGACTGTTCAGCATTCCTTGAGGAAGCACTTTCCAGTGAAATTGACAAGCTGGCCTTTCATTATTGATAGCTAGTATTGTAAACGCAAATTTTTTTCTGTCCTGTTCTGCTAGGGGAATCATACAAAAACAGTCTTTTAAGTCAATAACAATTATAGGCCAATTGTGAGGAATCACCATGGGGGAAGGGAGCCCCTGCTGAAGGGGTTTCATAGGTTGCAAATTGGCATTAATAGCACGTAAGTCATGCAAAAGTCTCCATTTACCAGACTTTTTGGGAGTGACGAAAATGGGTGAATTCCAAGGACTATTTGATGGTTCTACATGTCCAGCTTTTAACTGCCCTTTATCTAATTCATGGGCCTTCTGTAATTTCCCTTCAGAGGCTACTGTTCTACCCAAATCAGATCTTGAGAGAGCCACGTCAGGGGTAGGAGAGAGATAACAGTGGCCATTATTAGAAAGAGGTTTTTAAAATTTTTAAATTTTACTCAAATCTTAGCATAGAATTACAATCTGGGATGTCGCTTGTACATAAGGAGCACACGAAATTTTGCCACGGGCCGGAGAGCTGGAAAGCTGAGTAGGCAGGCCCCAGGGCGGCAGCCACTTTGCACTTGCTTAGGTGCTGTCGCTTTTTGTCTGTGCTGCTTCTTTCTGTACTGCTCCTTCCCCCACCCCGCTGCCTGGCGGCTGCTGCCTGCTGCACAGACCTTCCTGCACCTGCCTCCTGCCCATCCCCAGCAGGCTAGCTTCTGCACGCTGGGCCTGTCTCCTCATTGCGTTGCTGCTGTACAGGTCGAGTTCCTGGGAGCATTTGTTGGCTCCAGGTCTGCAAGCCTCGTGCTGCTGAGACTTTCCTTCTGCCCACTGCTCACTTGGTCGCACAGCTCTGGCCTTTAGTGTTTTTTCGTATTTTTAAATAAGCGTTAAAAGAAACGGGTTTATACATCTGATTGCCTTGTTGATCTTGCATTACTGGGCAGGCGAAGAGCTCTCCTTTTAATGCTGCTTGCTTAAGACAGGGTCTCATCGCCGCAGCATATCCCCTGTCCTTTTTCCTATCTATTGGAGGAGGGGGCTTAGGCAAAACCTCTGTTTCCCCTTTTTTATTTTGGCCTGGTTATATCGGGGCTGAGGGAAGAGGAGGTGGTAAAGCAGCTGATGGTTCTTCCTCCTTCTCCATTTTAGGTTCTTCTGTGTATAATGGAGCCAGGGCTGCCCTAACTAAGGCCCATAGCGTTAAAGATGATACTGGGACCTTGCCCTTGCGTGTGATGCTTAAGATTTCTCCCCACTCGTTCCAGAGCTTTACGTCTAGGGTGCCTTCTTCAGGGAACCATGGGTTTTGGGATACAACAGTTTGCGTTAGGTCCCTTAATTGAGCCTGCCAAACTGACGCTCCAGTAGCTTTAAGCAGCTGTTTCAATACTTCTATATACTGTTTCTGTTGAGCTGATAACTGTTGTCCCATGATGAAACCCTAGCCTGAACAATCCCCTGTGAACTTGGAAATCCTGAGCAGGCACCAATGACTTACTGACTGTGCAGTTCCTTTTTCACCTTCATTTTCGAGGGGTCCATCGTGATCCTTTTGTAGCGTTCCTCACGCAGGGCACCACTTGTGGGGGTCTGTCCTACAGACCTCAGCTGCATGATGGGTGACACTCATACTTAGACACTGATATTCAGTGAAAGAGCAGGCCAGGGGGCGGCCGGCACTAGGAGCCTAAGAGAGTTTTGCAGCCCCCTCCAAGCTGGCAATGCTTGCATTTAGTTAGTACAGATTTAATTGACAAAGGCTTTGAGTCAACCCCTGTGGGTAATTAACCTGGCTGCCCCCACCCTGGAGAGGGCCATCCTGCCCACAAATGATCAAAGATTGGTCTTAGGACCACATGAGTAAACAAGCTATTTAGATAAAATACTTTACATTCCTTTGTATCTGCACCCCAAGCTACTAACGCAAGGTAAGGATTAGGCTGATTTTAGCCATAACCCTATCCTGAAAATTTTGCAAAACCTTCCGGCCTTCCAAGAAGGTTTGTGTGTATATCCTGTAACTTCATCTTAATAACTTCATCTTAAAATTTTCCCCACAAGCCTGACTGAGCTCCCACAAAAGTCCTAGATGGCATCTTCTTCTAATAGAGGGTTGTTTTGTCTACACCGAAAACCTGTTGCGTAGTGTATCCAGCTTCATCAGTGATCCCAGCTAGGTCTCCTGGATAACTACTGCAGCTTCTCTATCATCACTGTCTGCTTCACTTTGCACCTCTATGTTACAGAACGGTTTCGTACCTTAAACCTCATGAACCAACCTCAGCTAGCTTCCAACTTTTCTTTTGCAGCTTTTTCCCCTCTCTCAGCCTTCACAGAGTATAAGAGGGTAAGAGACTCGCTCTGAGTTAGACCTTGGCTTAAGGGAATATTGTGGTTAGATCTATCCAGACCGCTCAGACTTCCTCATGTCAGCAAGAAGGCTGTTTTGCTTTCTTAACCTTTGCGTATTCACTGGAGCAGCACTTTTAATTTTCTTCTAGAACTTTTCCTTTGTATTCACAACTCGGCAAACTGTTTGGCTCATCTTGGCTTTCTACATGCCTTTCTCACTGAGGTTCATCATTAAGAGCTTTTGATTTAAACTGAGAGACGTGGTGGGGCATGGTAGCTCATGCCAGTAATCCCAGCACTTTGGGAGGCCGAGGCGGGCAGATCACCTGCGGTCAGGAGTTCGAGACCAGTCTGTCCAACATGGTGAAACCCCATCTCTACTAAAAATACAAAAATTAGCTGGACATGGTGTTGGGTGCCTGTAATCCCAGCTACTCAGGAGGTTGAGGCAGGAGACTTGCTTGAACCTGGGAGGCAGAGGTTGCAGTGAGCCAAGATTGCACCACTGCAGTCCAGCCTGGGCGATAGAGTGAGACTCCACCTCAAAGACAAACAACAAACAACCCACAAAACTGAGAGATGTACCACTCTTCCTTTCACTTGAAACTTAGAGGCCAATTGTAGTTTTATCAACTGGCCTGATTTCAATATTGTTGTCTTAGGAAATAGGCGGCCCAAGGAGAGAGAGAGAGACGGGAACAGCTGATCTATGGAGCAGTCAGAACACAGGCAACATTTATGGATTCAGTTCTCCAACTTAGATGGGTACAGTTTGTGCTGTTGCCATAGTAACATCAAAGATAACTGATCACAAATCACCATAACAGATATAGTCTAATGAAAACGTTTGAAATATTGTGAGAATTACCAAAATGTGGCATGGAAACATGAAGTGAGCACACGCTGTTGGACTAATGGAGCCAATAGACTTGTTTGAGGCAGAATTGCCACAGACCTTCAATTTGTAAAAAATGCAATAAGGCACAGTGCACGAACACAAGGTATGCCTGTATATTCCTCACCTCGCGTCAGGTGCTCCCGTAGAATTCCTGGCTGCAGGGAGTCCTGTGGGAAGAAAGAGAACACCACCGCAGGCTTTCCACACAGGGGTCTGGATTTGTGTGTGAAATTCAGGAGCACCTAAAAACACCAGGAAGGAAAGTGAAAAGTACCGTGCTGACAAAGCAAACAAAAGACTAACCAGCGTGTGAAGCCGAAAGAAAAGAGCACAGCGGTCTTCAACCCACAGGGCTCTGGAGGCGGGATGCTGAAATAGGAGAAGCCAGGAAGGAAAATGTGAAAACCATGTTTTTAGAAAAAGTCACGTTTATACGTTTCAAACAAATCCTCTTAAATGAACTATTAGCCTGAAGTTGAAGGTGGGCTTCAATAGGTTCATTGGTCACAAGAATCTGGCATCTCTGGGGAGGACTGATTTTCAAATTGTGCATTTTAGCATAATTAGAACAAACAGGAATAGCCCTATTTAAACTTCATCAGTGTGTATTTTAATCTTGGCCTATCTTTATTGTGAAAGAATTAAAAGGTTTATATGGAAACAGGCCATCTCTTGGGGCACAGGTTGATAGGCTTATATGAAAACAAACCACCTCTTGGGGTACAGGTTGATAGGTTTATATGAAAACAGGCCATCTCTTGGGGTACAGGTTGATAGGTTTAGATGAAAACAGGCCACCTCTTGGGGTACAGGTTGATAGGTTTAGATGAAAACAGGCCACCTCTTGGGGTACAGGTTGATAGGTTTAGATGGAAACAGGCCATCCCTTGGGGTACAGGAGCACAGGGGTGGTATGATACTGGTGATCAAATCAGATAGTGACCCTGTAGCTTAGCAACCTCCCCAGACCACCTCCTGTAACTTGGGCAAGGAGAACAAACTGACCAGCCAGCCGAGGATCTGCTTGTTGTCTGGAATCACTGACGCATCTAATCTTGGAACTAGAGATTTTATGAGAGAATAACCAGCATAGTGTTTTCCAAGGTGTGTGTTATGAAATGCTAGTTCAGTGAGATCGTTATGGTCATTACCTGAGAAAGGGAGGCTGTGCTGCCTAAGACTGAGACCCTATGGGTTTAATCTAAATGGGTTTCTTCATCATGGGATTTCTCAGAGCCTGTGTGTGCTAATGTGCTTTGTGACTCTCTAAAAGGGTGGAGAGTGTGCAGCATTCATCAAACCTGGTTGACCATGAAATACTTTTATTATTATTATTATTACTGTTATTATTATTTTGAGGCAGAGTCTCACTCTGTCACCCAGGCTGGAGTGCAGTGGCACAGTCTCGGCTCACTGCAGCCTCTGCCTCCCGGGTTCAAGTGATTCTCCTGCCTCACCCTCCCGAGTAGCTGGGACTACAGGCACGTGCCACCACGCCCCGCTAATTTTTTTTTTTTTTTTTTTTTGTATTTTTAGTACAGACTGGTCTCACCACATTGGCCAGGATGGCCTCAATCTCCTGATCTGGTGATCCACCCACCTCAGCCTCCCAAAGTGCTAGGATTACAGGCGTGAGCCACTGCACCCACATATATATATAAAATATATATAAATCATATATATATAATACATATACAATATATATATAAATTATACATATATATATATAATACGTACATATATAAAACGTCAATGTCCATGAAAGATGGATGAAGAAATTGTCGCATGTCCATACAATTGCAAACTACTTACCAATGAGAAAAGACAAGGTGTTGATGGATGAATCTCAGATAAATTATGTTGAATAGAGTGGGGAAAAAAGAAAGGTATTCTAAGTAGAAGGAACAGAGTGAACAAAGACACAGAGTCAGAAACAAGCATGGGGTGTTGGAAGATCTGTGAGCAACTTCTTGCTGGAGCAAAGCGTCCCAGTTGTAAAGCCTTGGAACTTAGAGCTGAAAAAGGCAAGAAGAAGCTTGGGACTGACGCAGATGCCCAGGGTGGGATGTGGAGTCAGTCCTACAGGCCAAGGGGGAGCTACCGAAGACCTGCAATCAGAGCCAGGACCTGACAGCACTGGAACAAAGCTAGAGAAAGTGCCCAGATGAGCAGTGGGGAAAGCAGGGAGTGGGCTGATGGCCATGATTAAGGAGGGAGTGGCAGGGCTGAATTATGAGCTTGTGAAGGTTAATTTAATAAGTCAACTTGGCTGGGCTCCAGTGCCCAGTTGTTTGGTCAATCATGAGTCTAGCTGTTGTTGGGGAGGTATTTTCTAGATGTGATTCACATTGAAATCAGTAGATTTTGAGTAAAGTAGGCTCTGCTCCATATTGTGTGTAGGCTTCACCCAATCAATTGAAGTGGAGTTTCCCAAACAAGAGTGGGGTTTCCCAAAGAAGCAGAAATTCTCCTCAAGACTGCAACATATAGAAACCTGCCTGAGTTTCCACCCTGCCTGCTCTGCCCTGCAGATTTTGAACTTGCAGACCCCACAATCATAGGTGCCAATTCCTTAAGATAAATCTCATAAATCTCTCTTTCTCTGCATGGATCCGCTTATATGCACTTTTTTTCAATAAAAATTACACCGAATATGCCTGCCTCTCCTTCCTTCACCTCTTCTACCTCTGCCATTCCTAAGGCAGGAACGCCAACCCATCCTCTTCCTCCTCCTCCTGACCTTATTCAGTGTGAAGACAATGAGGATGAAGAGTTTTATGACGATGCACTTCCACTTAATGAATAGTAAATATATTTTCCCTTATGATTTTCTTAATAACATTCTCTTCTCTCTAGCTTTCTTTATTGTAAGCTAGAGAAATATCTAATACACAGTACATGCAAAATATGTGTTAATTGACTATTCTGGTCAACAGTAGGCTATTAGTAGTTAAGTTTCTGGGGAGCCCAAAGCTATACGCAGATTTTTGACTGTATACGGATCAGTGCCTCTAATCCTCACATCGTTCAAGGATCCACTGTACATGTGTATTCATGTCCTGTTGATTCTGCTTCTCTGGAGAACCCTGACTAATACAGATGATGACTATGCGATCTGGAAGTAACATGACCTGGAAAAGACCTGGCAGAGCTGCATCATATTGACTGATGGGCTGTGAGAACTCAGCCAGAGGGAGTAGGCGGCAGCATTTTCAGAATCTGGAGCTGGGCCAAGTGAGAGAAGAGCCATATTGTCAACAGAAACAAAGGATGTCAGGAAGGAAGGGGTAGTTCTGAGGTTCAGTGGACAGCTGGAGAAACAGCAAAGAGATTGACTGATATGGATACTTTTAATCTAATAGCTCAAGCACTTGAGTGGTGATAGTTCTTTGCTGAACCTAAAGCTACTGATTTCATCATACCTGCTATTTCTGACAATAACTATTTCATGTGACACCGATGAGAGTCACACTCCCTCTGCCTCGCCAAGCCCAGTCATTTCTTTCAGGTCTTCCTGAAGTTGAGGTCACAGCCTGACATTAACAAGGAGAAAGGGTGTTAATGCTTGAAGCATCTTTGATTTTCTCTTCTTGTCCCTTTTTCTTTCAATTAAAAAGTACAAAAGACTGAGGCAGTTTCGAACACCCAGTGTATGTGCCAGTGGGCAGGAGGAGGTCATCGTTGTATAGTCCATCTGCCATTCCTGCTCAGTGCTAGTACTGAGCTGACATTTTTCTCAGGACTTACGAGTTTTGAAATATATGTTTTACCTCCTAGAAAAGTATTTCATTGGTAATGCAGGTAACTGGATATCAGAACCAAAATGAAAAGCAAAGCAAAAAGCAATTCAACTTCAGATACAACAAAGAATAATTAATATTCCGTAGGAAATATGAAATGAGGGAAAACAAATGATTAATTGTCTCTGTGTTGATATAGAAGATTACCCGGGCTGTTTAGAAAGGTCATTTTTGTTTGCGTGTGCATCTTAAAACAAATGAGGGGATGGAAGTCTCTATTTTTTACAAAATATATGGATTAGCAGACTGCATTTTAAATAACAAGGTCATGCATATTTTCTATAATTTTTAAAGGGAAAATTTGGCAAGTATTATTCAAAAGAAGCATAAATAGAAAATCCTCTTTTTTACTCTCCCAAAACCATTTTATTGTCTGTGGCAGTCTCAAATTATGTAATTACTTGAAGAAATAAGAGCATCACTTAACCTCTCCTATTTGTGTTTCCTAACATGAGGTTTTCATCAGGAGGTCATTCCCGGGTGAAACTTATTTACTTCTGAAGTTTTCCTGTATTTGTCCCTCTAACCCCTGCTTCCTGAATACGTTCTAAATGGCATGATAGTCTGAGACTTACTTATATGACATGTCTCAAAATCTCTATCCTGGTCACATCTTTTTTTCCTAGATATAGTCCATTCCGTTAAAGTTCCTCTTAAAGTCCCCCAAATTCAAATATGATACTTTATAAGCAGCCTGCCCATTGTGGACTTTGGCTTTCAGTAACATACGCACTATACATCTGAAAACAGAAGCTAAATCTAGATTTGCTGTTTTGCCAGCCTTATTCTTTTTTTTTTTTTTTTTTTTTTGGCTGTTACTAAGCTCTTTGTTTGGCAATATAACATAGTGGTTGCAGTCAGATAGAACTGAAATTGATTCTTTTCCTACTCCTTAATAGTTATATGACCCAGGGCAAGTTATTTCACATCCCTAAATTCCATTCGCTCATCTCTACAACTGAGCTAATAATACTGACCCCCTGCAATTGTTAGGGGGACCAAATGGGATGCTAAAACAGACCTAGCACCATAACTGCAGCATAGTTACTGCTCAGTAAATTATAGCCATTTGAGTTGATGACTAGGAAACCTTTTTCCTTTCTTAATAAGTTGTTTAGGTCACTAGCAGGGGAATGCCAGAGGCACTACTGCTTATTTATTGTCCTTGGCAAAGATGTCATAAATCTCCCTAAGTTTGTCCACAAACATATAACCTGGTCAGCAGTACAGCAAGGTGGACAGCAACGCCTTGGTTACTGTTCTGGTCAAGGGGCGTGGACTAGTGTCCGTATCCCTTGAAGGGAGGTCTTTAATGCCATAGAACTTTATTCTACATCTAAACCTTGCTGTTCAAGGTTATTATCGATGGTAATACCTGGAAGGCAATTGACTAAATGTATAAATGGAATAAATCTGGAAGATAGTGCCTAAATTTTTTTTTTTTTTTTTTTTTTTTTTTTTTTTGAGACAGAGTCTCGCTCTGTCGCCCAGACTGCAGTGCAGTGGCGCGATCTCAGCTCACTGCAAGCTCCACCTCCCGGGTTCATGCCGTTCTCCTGCCTCATTCTCCTGAGTAGCTGGGACTGCAGGCGCCTGCCACCACACTTGGCTATTTTTTTTTTTTTTTGTATTTTTAGTAGCGATGGGGTTTCACCATGTTTGCCAGGATGTCCTCAATCTCCTGACCTTGTGACCCACCCACCTCAGCCTCCCAAAGTGCTGGGATTACAGGCATGAGCCACCGCACCTGGCCTAAAACTTTGTATTTTAGAAACAAGACTTAAAGAGATTTCGTGAGTTAAACAGACCTACGATTGCAAAAAGAAATTGAATGGAAGTGTGAAAATAAATGACCACTTACGGGAGAATAAGTAAAGGCAATTGTGTTAGTCAATTTGTGCATTGCTTTAAAGGACCCAAGACTGGGTAATTTATAAAGAAAAGAGGTTTAATTGGCTCACATTTTGGCAGGCTGTATAGGAAGTGTGGTGCTGGCATCTGCTTCTGGTGAGGGCCTTAGGGAGCTTACAATCCTGGCAGAAGGTGAAAGGGAAGCAGGCACATCAGTGGCAAGAGAGGGAGCAAGGTGGAGGAAGTGCTGCACTCTTTTAAACAATCAGATCTCACATGAACTGAAAACTCAGTCTTCACCAAGGGGATGGCGCTAAGCCACTCATGAGAGATCCACCTCCATGACGCGAACACCTCCCACAAGGCCCCTCCTCCAACATTGGGGATTACATTTCAACATGAGATCTGGAGGGAACAGACATCCAAATTATATCAGCTATATATTCGGAGCTTGCTCTAGCAAGGCAGTCAGCTGCCATTGCTTGAGTTTGGCAGAGACTGACAGGCAGGGAGAGGAATGGGAAAGCTTCATGGTGGAAAAAAGGGAAGGAAGGTTTCAGGTGCGCCCTCATTGGAGGCTGTGGGATGGGGAAGCCGTAGGTGGGCTAACCAGAAGTGAGGAATCCTATGTGATTGGTTATGGGAGCATATTTGGCTTTCTCTAATTGGTCCTAAATTGGAAGCGGGTCATGGGTGGCGGGGGCGGGTGGGCAAAGATGAAGCAAGCTGGCCGTTGTTAATCAAGTCCTGCTCATTTGGGGCCAATTGCTGTAAGGGTGGTTGTTTGGCTTTCTGGAATCATTGCTGCAGATAGTTGATTGGCTTTCTGAGCTAGTTGCTGCAAGTTGTGGGTCAAAGTTCTATTTTTATATATGATCCAGCTAATTTTCCATTTGTATATTCAGCCTCTCAGGGGTAAACAAAGACCCCTCTCACACCTGGCATCCCCACCTGCATCCCCACAGGCTGGTTTCAGAATCTCAGCTCGGTGTCAGAGGCCTGTATTAAGAGCCAGGATGGGGTGTCACCTGACTGTGGGTTAATTACATGAAATCCCTACACCTAATTCAGTGCCTCACATTTACTAGATGCTTTAAAAATTTTTATTAAATGAATGCATGAATGCACAAAGTAGAGTGTGTTCAGTAGCCATATAAATCTTAAAGATGTATCATAAAACTGGAATCAAATAATGGAAATTACAGGAGAAAGGATTTACATCAGTGTAAGCAAGAATTTTCTGACCATAAAGCTGTCCGGTGATGGACAGCCATCCAGCCTCTCTCGAGTTAGCTCCCTGTCACAGGCATGGGCTGGATGGTCCCCTCCCAGGGATTCAGTGGAGGAACTGTTTTAGGGCTGAAAGTGGTCCGGCATGACAAGGCTGTATGTTTGAGGGCAGGAAAGATGGCAAGAGTTAAAGTAGCTGTAGTTTCTTCATCAAAGCTTATACATTGTAAGCTCAATAAATGTGAGCTAACATCATCATCACCATGATTATTAATATTAATAACCCTCAGCACATGTCAGGGAGGAATGAGGACCCCTCTACTTCCCCACTTAGGGACCACACACCCAAGGACCTGGCCAGACACCACTTTTTTTTTTTTTTTTTTTTTTTTTGATACAGAGTCTTACTCTGTCACCCAGGCTAGAGTGCAATGGCACCCTCTCAGCTCACTGAAACCTCCACCTGCTGGGTTCGAGTGATTCTCCTGCCTCAGCCTCCTGAGTAGCTGGGATTACAGGTGTGTGCTACCACGCCTGGCTAATTTTTGTATTTTTAGTAGAGATGGGGTTTCACCATGTTGGCCAGGCTGGTCTTGAACTCCTGACATCAAATGATCCACCTGCCTTGGCCTCCCAAAGTGCTGGGATTACAGGCATGAGCCACTGCGCCTGGCCACACACCCACTTTTTATGTTGGGCATAGTGACAGACCAGTGAGCTCCCACAAAATCTGGCCTCCATCAGTTTGGTACCATTTCTGACATTGTCCTCAAAATGGTGGAGAATATACTACTTATTATGAAAATAATGTAACAAAATACCACTTTAAACCATGCAAGTTTTCAAAATAATATTGAGGTAAAATTCTAATTGGCAAAACTTGTTGAATACATATACAGATTTTGTTATTAAAATTATTAAAAATTATTAAATTTTTATTATTAAAAATGTTTCACTGCTATTCAGGAGGCTGAGGTAAGAGGATCACTTGAACCTGGAAGTTTGAGGCCACAGTGAGTTTTGAGGGCACCGTGGCACTCTAGCCTGGGTGACAGAGCGAGACCCCATCTAAATAAATAAATAAATGATACACAAATAAATAAAATGTTTCACTGGATTTCTTTGAGTCTCCATCAGACCTAGGAAATGCATTTATTTTAACAACTGTATTAACAAAGATTCACTTAGGTGATTTTATTGCCCTATTTTTGTTACTTCTTGGCTTTCATATTTTAATTGGAAAAAATTGGAATGTATGTCTTACAATGACTTGCAAGAATTTTACTCTTATGCCCATAAATCATTCTGCATATGTCAAGTGTTGCAGCTCAAGCATCTATTGTTGTAATTAGCTGTCACTTCAGTCCTTTATTGTTGAATTCACCAACATCAATTCTGTCATATTTTTAAAAACCTCTTCTGGAGCTTTAATTCCCTTAGCAAACTGTATATGGAAATTTAGCCCCATTGCTTGCCCTGTTTTAACATGGCTTTCTTAACCCCCACCCACCAACTGCTAAATTATTTCTATGTTGTTTAGTCAAAGTTAAATGTACCGTATTTGGACTGCAAGAACTGCCTGAAAATACTCATCCACTTCTGAATTGCCTGAGGTGTTAGATATATTTGTTCTAGAACTGGTGGCTCTGAATTCATCCTCAGAAGCCTGTGGGAGAAACCATATTTCATAATAAAGCGAGATTAAGATAACCAAACACACGCATAACATGTTAATAAACTCATAATTTTTAGTAAGAGCTTTGTATTTTTTAGAAATTTTCCATGAAGCCTGATTCATTTAATCTTCGCTGCAGCCCTGTGTGAGATGCAGGACAGGCTTCAGAAGCCTCATTTCACAGATCAGGAGACTGTCTCCAAGAGGCTAATTGAAGAATGTCCTGGAATTATTCCATCAGTTAACACCACAGTTAGTACTTGTACTCAAACTTCGGGTTTATGCAACACTTTTTTTTTTTTTTTTTTTTTTTTGCCTGTGCCACACTGTTTCTTTTACTTAATAATTGGCTGAATCAGTGATACAGATATATAGTAACATCCCACATATACAGCAGTACCCCAGAAATCCAGAGCTTCCATAGCTGAGAGCCTTCATTAACTGGAATTCAACCAAGAACCAAAAAGTATGCAGAAAGACCTGGCACAGCCAAGACATCTCAAAGCTACTGCCTTTTACTCATTGGAGCAGACTCCTGGGGCCTTATTCAAGATCTTTTTAGTCTTAGACTCACCACAGGTTGAATTAATTTCCAAGCTCATGGCTGATAAGAAGTCACAAGTCAGAGAGAAAAACATGCCCAGACAAGTGAGAGCTGTCCACAAGGCAGGAGTAAACACACTGACCATTGAAATCAATGCAGGAATTCTGGAATTCAAGTATTCCTGTACCAACAAGTGTAAAGCAGCCCCTCATGCCTCGCAGCAAGCTCCAGAGGCCCCCGGCCTTCAGCATGACTATGGCTTTCCCTTTAGGAAAAAGGAAAAGTCCATTTACTCACTGCTTCCAGTTCAGGACAAAAGAAATGTGCTTAAATGTTTTAGAGGATGGTTCATCAAAACGGCCTAAAGGTTTCATCTGCAGAGCAGTAAACTCTTAGCTCTGGGCAATTTGCAACTCTAAGGCAGCACTCAAGCAGTATTCATAATAGCCAGGATATGGAATCTGCTTAAGTGTCCATCAGTGAAGGACTGGATAAAGAAAATGTGGTGTATTTATACGTGATGAAATACTATTCATCTGTGAAAAAAAAGAATGAAATCATGTCTTTTGCAGCAACATGGATGGAGCCAGAGGCCATTATCTTAAGTGAAACAACTCAGACACAGATAGACAAACACCGCATGTTCTCACTCATAAGTGGGAGGCAAATAATGTGTACACATGGAGGCGCAGTGTGGAATGATGGACAGTGGGGACTTCGAGGGGTGGGAGGTGGATGGTGGGTGGTTGCTTGGTGGGTACATTGCATGTTCCTTCAATAGATATACTGTAGGCTGTGATTTCACCACAGTGCAATAAATCAGTGTAGCAAAATTGTACTTGTACTGGCTAGACACCATGGCTCACACCTGTAATCCCAGACCTTTGGGAGGCCAAGGCAGGCAGATCACTTAAGGCCAGGAGTTCAAGACCAGCCTGGCCAACAAGGTAAAATGCCATCTCTTCTAAAAATACAAAAATTAGCTGGGCGTGGTGGCGGGCGCCCGTAATCCCAGCTACTCAAGAGGCTGAGGCAGAAAAATCGCTTGAACCTGGGAGGCAGAGATTGCAGTGAGCCAAGATTGTGCCACTGAACTCCAGCCTAGGTGACAGAGCAAGACTCTGTCTCAAAAACCCCATAAATATATACAAATTTAAAATAATAACATTTAAAAAAATAAAGCAGTGCTGTCCAACAGAAATATGCCCAGGCCATGAATGTGAGCCACATATATAATCTAAAATTTTCCAACTGCCACATAAAAATGCAAAAAGAAACAGGGAAAATTAATTTTCACAATATTTTATGTAATTTAGTATATCCTGAATACCATTTTAACATATCACCAATACAAAACAATAATGAGGCCGGGCACAGTGGCTCATGCCTGTAATCCCAGCACTTTGGGAGGCCGAGGCAGGCGGATCACCTGAGATCGGGAGTCCGAGACCAGCCTGATCAACATGGAGAAACCCCGTCTGTACTAAAAATACAAAATTAGCTGGGCATGGTGGTACATGCCTGTAATCCCAGCTACTCAGGAGGCTGAGGCCGGAGAATCGCTTGAACCCGGGAGGTGGAGGTTGCAGTGAGCTGAGACTGTGCCGTTGCACTCCAGCCTGGGCAACGAGCGAAACTCCATCTCAAAATAATAATAATGAGATATTTTAACTTTTTTTTTTTTTTTTTTTTTTGCTAAGGACTTTTCAGAATCCAGTGGTAACTTGACACTCACAGCACATCTCAGTTTAAACATGCCAACATTTCAAGGACTCAGTGGTGACCTGTGACTAGTGGCAATCTTGTTAGCACAGGTCTGGGGAGAGTCCCTCTCTCTCTAATGAGAAAGCAGAATATTTTTTGTTTTGTTCTCATTTAATACACAAACCCAAAGAGCTAAAGTTTTTACTCTGATCAGCAATTTTTATAGCAAATAAACCAATTTCAGTTGGAAGGACTGGTCACCGGGGAGTTACTTCTACTGTAGAAGTCACATTGTCTCTGGTTCTGTAAGAGTTTCAGGACTTTGAAAGCTGCAAAAGCATTTCATGCCATTTAACACACACTACTGATGTAAATTGCTTATTTTTACTTCCAAATTTAAAGACTAGACTCTGCCTTCTTATAAAATGATCCTGATGTTATTCTCAGAAGTCAAACACTGATAATCTTTATCTGCCAAGAGATTTCCGCAGGGAACATCTCTAAAACACACTTGGCCTGCTGCAAACTAGTGCCATCTCCCTGCTACAAGTATTGTTTCCCTATTATTTCCATTGGTTCATTCATTCATTCAGCAAGGATTTGTTTAGTCTCTGCTCTGTACCAGGCTCCACTGACAGCAGTAGGGGTACAGTGAGGCCGAGGGTGTTTTCCTTCAAGAGCTCACATACTAAGAACATAAGCAGGTAAAAAAAATACATATATATAAAATACAATTTAATAAGTGTGTAATTACCTGTAATCCCAGCACTTTGGGAGACCGAGGTGGGCAGATCACATGAGGTCAGGAGTTCGAGACCAGCCTGGCCAACATGGAGAAACCCCATCTCTGCAAAAATACAAAAGTTAGCCAGGCATAATGGCAGGTATCTGTAATCCCAGCTACTTGGGAGGCTGAGGCAGGAGAATTGCTTGAACCTGAGAGGCGGAGGTGGCAGTGAGCTGAGATTGTGTCATTGCACTCCAGCCTGGGGGACAGAGAAAGACTGCCTCAAAAAAAAAAAAAAAGTGTGTAATTAACTCAGATCAGGGAAAGTCACGGGTGGTTTCTCACAGGAGGTGATATCTGAGCTGAAGCTGGAAGGATTCATGGAGAGGAGCTGGTTGGAGAAAGGGGAGAAAGGTTTTCCTTTGCACAGAGGTGAAGTGGTTTGTGGTTCAGAGAAAAGGCAGTCAGTCGCTTGTGTGGCTGGAACATACAATGCCAGCTATGAGTGGAGAGAGAAGACAGAGATGTTGTGGGCCTTGGGTATCATGCAGAGAAACATGGACTTAGCCTTCAAGTTCATGGAAAACCTTTGAAAGGTTTTAGTCAGAAAAGAGACAGCTGTCAGGAAATGGAGTGAAAAAGGCTGAGACTGGAATAAGGGAACCCTTTAGGAAGTCCTGCAGAAATAGGTCAGGGTGAGGGTGAGTTCTTGAACTAAGTCTGGTGGCAGTAAGGAAGGGGAGGAAGGCAGGGTCCCTCCTGGGCTGGCTGAGCTGCCCCAGGCTGGCTCATTACCTGGCCTCGGCCTGGGTTCCTCGTTGTCCCATATCCTCTGAAAGAAGCCCAAGACTGCGTCAAGGGGCGAGCATCAGCCCGCATGCCTCCTACTTGAGAGGGGGCATTTACTCCGGAGGCTGAGGTGGGAGGGTCACTTGAGCCCAGGAGTTCGAGTCCAGCCTGGGAAAAGTGTGAGTCCCTGTCTCCCAAAAATAATAATAATACTTGGAGGGGTATACATCGTCCCATTTCTGTAAACGAAGTCCCCAAATATGTAGGAGCACACAGATGTGCGTGTATACAGATGTGGGTGGAAAAGAGTCTGGAAAGATACACACCAAACTGTTCACAGTGATCACCTCTGGAAGAGGGAGCAGAGTTAGGGCAAAGGAGGGCTTCCTATTTCTACTCTAGAGACATCACATTGCTTAAATGTATTTCTTTGTAAGTGTACAGTGTGCACATGTATTTAAATATAGCTATATTTGAAGAGTCACTTAATTGTAATTCAATATATTGTGTCTAGCATAAGCATTTAGTATATATGTGTGTGTACATGTATATGTGCATGTGTATGCATTTATATATGTGTGTATATACATTGTGTGTGTGTGTGTGTGTCTGTGTAACACACCATGACAGAACTATACTTGCAATGAGAAATATTTAGGGCCTGATCATGTAGATAGAGGGCCCATCATCAAATACCTTTCTGATGTCTTGAGCCCCTAAATAATAAGTGCCACAGTAATGCTGATCCAAGCCTGCACCTGCAGGGTATCTGTTGTAAAATGGAGTTGGGATGATTCTGCCTTCCCCACGGGGCACTACTCCCGACCCACTATAATGTACCGACAGCGCGTGAGGGCGAGATTCCATGGGAATTCCTGCAATACTTTCACCATGTGTAAACACAGACACTACATTTTCAATTTTGTTAATGAAAATTCAAAGGCTTTATTTGCCTTCTAGCTGTTGTTTTTTAAATATGAAAGTCAAATTCACTTTAATTCACTTGCATCTGTCTAGGTAACATTTTTGCCTTTTGCCAATCCTCACTCCAAACCAAACCAACAACAAAAATCGTTCAGACCATTTTCACAACCTATAGCATCTTATTCTCCACCTCAAAGCCTGCCTGGTTCTCGTTTAATTTATTTCTGTCCATCCCCCTTACCTAAGACAAATGTTCATGACCCCTCTTCTCTTCAGCCCCTCGCCTCGGTCACTTGGATTTCAATCATCTTTGAGTTTACATGAGTTAACTCTTACTTTTGAATCCTTATTTATCCATTTCTAAACTTAAATCCTTGAACAAAGGGTAGGATTTACAAGATGATGACTCTTCTTCCCTTTATTTCACATTCGGTTATCTCAGAGGTATTTTTCCTGGAGAGAGAGATGAAGGTAGATTTCCCTGAATTCCTGTTACACCCCTGAGGGGTAGAGGTCCCCAGATGCAAGCCTCCCTGAAATGCAGAGACACACAGCCATGGCGGTGGCTGAGGAGCTGGCCTTTGATCCTTCTCTCACTCTGAAATTGTCTGCCAGACAGCCTCGGACACTGCATCCAAAACAGATGGAAAATGCCATATTTAAGGCAGCCTTGTGTTTTTATTTTCAAGTTATTTTTAGTCAGTATTGTCAGGCTCTCTGTGTCACTTGGCATTTACATCTAGCCCTAAGAAAAAAAGCGAGATTGTTAAAGAGAAGAATGTTTCATCAGTTAAAATATAAGCATCAAAGTAGAAGAAACAAAAGAACAGGTAGGTAAGGCCTTGGGGCATTTTCTGAGGGAAAGAAGTGCATTTTGGGGAGCTCTGCTCCCTTTACCCTCTGAGACCAGAAACCCCACATAGAATTCTCAGAGGTAGTAAAGGACAGAAACAAAAGCGCTCCAGATGCGGAACTCTCCAGGACAGTGTCCTGTAGCACAGCCAGCCCCTGCAGGACACTTAGGTGACAGGTGGCTCACTTCTGCCTAAGCACTTTATTGCTGAGTTTCTCTTTTTATTAGAAAAGTCTTTCTCAACATTGATCCCAAATCTGCCTCCAACCCTTCCATTGTTGATCCAAGTTCTAGAACACAGATAATTTTTTCCCTTGTTATCTGTTTTTTATTTTTAATTTCCATAGGTTTTTGGGGAACAGGTGGTGTTTGGTTACATGAGTAAGTTCTTTAGTGGTGATTTGTGAGATTTTGATGCACCCATCTCCCAAGCAGTATACACTGAACCCAATTTGTAGTCTCTTATCCCTTACCCGCTTCCTACCCTTTCCTCCTGAGTCCCCAAATTCTATTGTCATTCTTATGCCTTTGCATCCTCATAGTTTAGCTCCCATTTATGAGTGAAAACACCTGACGTTTGGTTTTCCATTCCTGAGTTACTTCACTTAGAATAATAATCTCCCATCCCATCCAGGTTGCTGTGAATGGCGTTAATTCATTCCTTTTGGCTGAGTAGTATTCTATCATAGATAGACACAGACAGACAGACAGACAGACAGACAGATAGATAGATAGAGATAGAGATATCTCACAGTTTCTTTATCCTTCCATTGATTGATGGGCATTTGGGTTGGTTCCACAATTTTGCAATTGTGAATGGTGCTGCTATAAACATGCATGTGCAAGTATCTTTTTCGTATAATGGCTTTTCCTCTGGGTAGATACCCAGTAGCAGGATTGCTGGACCCAATGGCAGTTCTACTTGTAGTTCTTTAAGGAATCTCCACACTGTTTTCCATAGTGGTTGTACTAGTTTACATTCCCACCAGCAGTGTAGAAGTGTTCCCTAGAACACACATACTTACAGGCCCTAGCAAAATAATGGCAATAGATACCGAAAAACTTGTGAGTATCTGATGCCCATCACATCAGAAAACAAATGTGAGAAGCCTAATGTCTGGGACGAGGCATTCCCAGGGCAACCCCTTGAGTTGCTGACACCAGGCAGGTAGGGGAGCTTGCGCTTCCCCCTGTTTCTGCCATACCTAGATTGCCCCATGGGGACGGTGGCCTTATATCTCCAAGGCCAGAACTCACTGCGGATGGGTCGAGGAGCTATTTTTGGCGAAATATTCAAGAGATGTATTTTGTTTTTTTGAAGTAGCTCCACAGCTTGGTAGCCCCTTGGAAGATAAAATGTAGGTGAAATAGTTTTATAGCATGTATTCTGACAATGAAGACTTTGGAAGGGTAATCATCCCTGTCAGTTGTCTCCACTTAGTTTATAAAACATTTACTTTTGCATTAATTTATCTGATCCTCCCATAGCCCTTGAAGGAAACAGGGGCCATTATGACTCCTGGTGTCACAGATTTGAGGCTGAGATCCAGCAACACTGAATGGCCAGCCCAAGGACATGTGCTAAGATGTGGCTAAACCAAGGCAACTGCTCCAGTCTGTGGAGAATGAACCTGATGACACCCTAATGAATGGACCAGAGAATAATAACCTGTTGTTCTGATGATCAAACATGGTCTACAAGGAGTGAACAACAAGACAAATGCCTCCTTTTGTCTCAATGCCAGAAGTAGTCAAACTATGAAGTAGCAGCCCCTGGCTGTGTGCCCTTGGCAAGGGGAACCCATCCATCCGTGGAGAGGTTGCTCTGTGCATGGCCACCCTCCTCCACGGGACTTTACTGCACTCTCTGAAGCCACCCTAAATCTTCACCTTTTCTCTCACCACTCTAAGAACCCAGCCAAAAAAAACCCTCCCTGAATTTTCAGTCTCTCCCTAAACAATGTGATATTTTATGAGAATTTCCAGAAAAGAGGAGCAGTGAAAAATTTTTACTTTTCTCTACGTTATCTGCAGTGACTCTCTCATTTTATCTATGTCATGCCAGACATTGGAGATCAAACTAGACTAATAATAAAATATAGCTCCTGCCTTGAGTGAACTTACAGTATTAAGGGAGAGTCAGGCTACAAGAAAAATAAGGAAATAAAATAAGTCCAGTGATAGATGGACTAAATAGGATAGAATAAACAGGGTGTTGTGATAAAGGAGGTAGGGATCAATTTCAACTGCAGTGGTTGGAGATCTCTCTGAGGATGTGGTACTGAGACCCAAAAGATGAAAAAGGCTCAGTTATGAGAGAAGAGGGGTATTGGGGTGGGAGCAGAGAGAGAATTCCAGAAAGAATAAGTGGCTTGCAGAAGGTCCAGAGAGCTTTTCCAGCATGGCTTACCCCAGAAAAGACCGATGTTGCTGAGACCAATACAGTAGGCCGAAGGGGCGGGAAGAGACCCCAAGCATTCCCTCTTCTAAATTATTTTACCTCCTTGCAATTGTGTGGTCTGCATCCCACCCCCTTCTTCCTGCTCAAGAACTTCAGCATCTTGAGTACTTCAGGAAACCCACCTAATCATGTTCTCTCTTCCGCTAACTGTTCTGTCCGTGTTTCACGGTCTAGAGTTAAAACTACCATCCTTTCTCATTTGCCTAGTTTCTTAGGAACCTTCTCCTACTTTTTTGAGGAAAAGCGTTTTGGAGGAAAATGTTTTTTTTCCCAAACATGCTGTGATAAGACACAGCAGGGATTTATTTTCTTTTTCTCCCTGAAGCCATCCTTCTTGGAGCTTTTATTGGAAGTGCAATGAAGGGTTTAAATTAGAGTCAAGAAATATCTAAGCACAGGTAAGGTCACTCTGGCCTCTATATGCAGAACGGGACAAGAAGGGGAATGAGGTGTGACCAGAAAAGAGACTCTCACCAGCACGGTGACAAGTGGACATGAGGAAAGAGGAGGGGTTTGCAACCTAACTTTGAGGCAGCATCCGAAGGACCTACTGAAACTGCATGCTTGGGCTGGAGAAACAGAAACATGGGCAGCTGTGCAGGATGGTTGGTGGTGTCCCAAATAAGGAAAGTGGCTGATGCGGACATGGTCAGATATTTTAATTAGAAGGATACCTACAAGAAATTTAAGAGGCAATGTCAAGTAGGCAGTTAAATATACAGGCTTGAAGCTCAGAGGTAAGACCTGTGTTAGCTTATAAAGCTGAGACTTATTCAGGGAGGTAGACAGCTGCCTGACTCTAGCACAGCCATACTGGTTACACATCTGCTGTCTGCCTGCTTGGCAGTACCCAAGCCAGTCAGTTGTTTCTGGGAAGGTGCTGGAGAGAGTGAGTCTTTCTTTTCTCCCTCACTCTTTCACCACTGGCTCTGTCACCCAAGACCCCACAACCACCCTCCTCCTATTTTGCCCCAGTCTATACCCCCTCCTTCCCTCCTCATTCTCTCTGTACCTCTGTTTCCCTCTCAGTTACTCTTTCTCCCTCTTCTTTCTTGAAGTCCTGTCTGCATTTTCTCTTGTCTGTTGATTTTGGTCACATTCTTACGTCTAGCATTCTATCTGTCCTAATCTGCCTTCCACCTTTTCTCACTTCTTTTCCTTCTACTCATATCTGGGTTTGATCCTTTTTCTGCAGAGTTTTTTCCTCTTTCCTTCGTTTTTCTTTCTTTTTTCTTGAGACAGCTTCTTGCTCCATCGCCCAGGCTGGAGTGCAGTGGCGCCATCTTGGCTCACTGCAACTTCCCCCTCCTGGGTTCAACGATTTTCCTGCCTCAGCCTCCCGAGTAGCTGGGATTACAGGCATGCACTGCCACGCCTGGCTAACTTTTGTGTTTATAGTAGAGATGGGGTTTCACCATGTTGGCCAGGCTAGTCTCAAACTCCTGACCTCAAGTGATCCACCTGCCGTGGCCTTCTAAAATGCTGGGATTACAGGCATGAGCCACCATGCCTGGCCCTCTGTCCTTCTTTTAAATAAACTATCTTAACTTTCTCAAAACTATAGTTTCTAAATAACACAATGTAGTTTCTAAAACTTTATTTTCCTACTCCTAACTGGAAAGAGCAGGTATGTTGAATGTTTACAGATCCTCAAAGAAAAAAAAAAAAAAAACTCCATAGTTTATTTGGGCTTGGGGATTTTCCAGGGATCCATGACTGATTAAAGCCTTTCAGAAGGAGCCTCCTCTTGCATTTGGGTGTTAATTTCATGATTGCTGGTACATTCTATACCAACGCGTTGTCCCTGTATTTCCCCATTGGTTATGTCACTTGTCCCTTTTTCATCTCCTCTGGCAGATCACAGATTACAAGTGAAACCAGATCCAAAGCATTTCTCAGAGCTGCCTCTGATTAACCCCTGAAAATCCAACAGTGCATGATTGTCTTGTTTCTAAGCTACTAACACAATTGATGTTTAACCTCCTTGGATTAAAGCTTCCTCTGGATTCTGTAACAATAGACATAAATAGCCATGTTGTGTGGGTTTTTTCTTTTTTTTAATTTTTTTAAGAGACAGGGTTTTGCCATGTTTCCCAGCCTGATCTCCACCTCCTGGGCTCAAGCGATCCCCCTACCTCAGCGCCCCAAAGTGCTAATATTACAGCTGCGAGCCACTCTACCTGCCTTAATTTTTTAAATAAATAACTGGAAGTTTCCATTGAGTGCCCATATGTTGAATGAGTGTTTGTGATGTGGAGGACTCTGCTTTGTGCTAGCATGAAAAATACATCATGGTCACATCCTTGAAGAGCACCTCGTCCATAAAGAGTCCTGCAGTGGGCCAGGCACGGTGGCTCACGCCTGTAATCCCAGCACTTTGGGAGGCCGAGGCAGGCGGATCACGAGGTCAGGAGATCGAGACCATCCTGGCTAACACAGTGAAACCCGTCTCTACTAAAAGTACAAAAAAACTAGCCAGGCACGGTGGAGGGTGCCTATAGTCCCAGCTACTTGGGAGGCTGAGATAGGAGAATGGCGTGAAGCCAGGAGGTGGAGCTTGCAGTGAGCAGAGATCGTGCCACTGCACTCCAGCCTGGGCGACAGAGCGAGACTCCATCTCAAAAAAAAAAAAAAATGAAAATACAGATAAGGTCCGAGGGAGTGAAGGACCCCCTAGTGAAGGTCCTTCACTAAGTAAAGGAGGAGATGCCGAGGCTGCCTGGGGACACCACGGAGAGCTCTGCAGATGGTGACATTTGAGTTTGAGTTGATCTTCACGATATACTCCATTCCTGCAGCTCTGCTCCCAAGCTGTCTCTTTGACCTCAGCCTCCTCCACGTTCCCCCTCAATCACTGTGTTCCTGAGGCACTGACCTTCTTTCTGGTCCTCGAACATGCCAAGCTTGCCCCCCTTCTTGGGGCCTGGCATTGGCCATTCCTCCTGCTGGCATAGTTCTTCTCCCATATGTTCCATCATTTAGCCTGTGCTCAGTGCCGCCCCCTCAGAGCAGCCTGCACTGACCTCCCCAGCTTGTCCACCCAGTCACTCTCTGCCACATTACCTAATTTTATCCTGTCAGCGTGTGTCTGTGCCTGGAGTTAGCTGATGCAGTTGTTTATCGCTTGTCTTTCTCTTCCAGAATTAAATTCCTTGAAGACAGTGACATTCTCTTTCTTGTTCAATAGTATAGCCCTATGTATCTTGAACAGTGACGCATGGAAGATTCTCAATAAATACTTGCTGACTGACAGATGAACACCCAAGCCCAGACTGGACAGAGCTCTAAAATCCTCTTTTTTTTTTTTTTTTTTGAGACAGAGTCTCCCTCTGTCGCCCAGCCTGGCACAATCTCGGCTCACTGCAACCTCCGCCTCCTGGGTTCAAGCAATTCTCCTGCCTTAGCCTCCCGAATAATTGGGATTATAGGTGCCCGCCACTATGCCCAGCTAATTTTTTGTATTTTTAGTAGAGACAAGGTTTCACCATGTTGGCCACGCTGATCTCAAACTCCTGACCTTGTGATTTACCTGCCTTGGCCTCTCAAAGTGCTGGGATTACAGGCGTGAGCCACTGCGCCTGGCCCAGAGCCCTAAAATTCTAAAGCCACATGATCTGTCCTTTGCTACCTGCTCACCACAGACTATGTCAAACCAGTGATGATCCCTTCTTTTTTTATTGTTGCAAATTAATGCTTTTGATTTTAAAGGACACTTCTCTTTTCATTTGACAGTCTAACTAGTATCTCCTTTTGTTTGTTTGTTTAAAGCGTATAATTCTAGGTCCCTAGCCAAGATGTCTATTTGGAAATACTCTACAACCAGTTTCCATGTGCTTGAGAGTTGCAGAAGAGTAGTTAGTTTGCAACTTTTCATAATTGAAATTGGCATCTTCAATCTATGTGAATTATGAAGTACTTCTGCAATACCATATCAAGATAGCTAATGTACACTCGATTGAAGAGGACAACCTTCTGCAATAGAGAAGGACTGTTCTTCATTCAAGGGTGTAGGAGTAGCTGCACTTCCCTACTAGAAACTCCAAACAAGTTCTCAAAATAGGGAAATACTATTTACACAGTGAAACATAGTTGCCTTTAAGCGATTGCATTCTGCAGGTTTCCATCACTCGTCATCCTGAGACCACCCAGCTGTGGCCCACAGTGCACAGGAGTCCTCCTAACTGCAGCTGCTTTCTAGGTTCTGTTTCACAGTCTTCTCTTTCCTTTCGATTTTACCTGGACCATCACACCAATGCCTCCACTTCAAATCTTATCTCTGTGCCAATGATGGCTTATACAGTAAGTGTCTCTGTGCCCAAGTTCTTTCCCAACTCGATTTTTTTTTTTTTTTTGAGACGGAATCTCGTGGATTCTGCTGGAGTGCAGTGGCGCGATCTCGGCTCACTGAAAGCTCTGCCTCCCGGGTTCACGCCATTCTCCTGCCTCAGCCTCCCGAGTCACTGGGACTACAGGTGCCTGCCACCACGCCCAGCTAATTTTTTTGTATTTTTAGTAGAGACGGGGTTTCACCATGTTAGCCAGGATGGTCTTGATCTCCTGACCTCGTGATCCACCCACCTCGGCCTCCCAGAGTGCTGGGATTACAGGCTTGAGCCATTGCACCCAGCCCCCAACTAACTCAATATTTGATTTGCAAACACAAACTTCTACCTTCTGCACACTCCATGGGGAAGCCTTATCTCTGTCTGAAAAATAAACATGGCTGCGATTTCTCCCTTTCCCCTATCCTCATAGCTTCTTCCCTAATTAACTATGGATGTTAGTTGACTCTGTTCTTCAGCCACTTCATCTCAAAACTGTAGCCATCTTTAACTTATCTGTCTCTCCCTCCCTCTTCCCATTCTGTGAACCAGTTGATTTCTAACTGATGAATATTTAGTCTTCACTTTGCATCCCATAATTTTAGTCCTCTCTCCACTTATATGTGTCCTAGGGAGTGCCCCCAGTGCTCTACTCTGAGACTGAGTCACCCCTAATGATGTCTGCTTCTAGTCCCTCCTTGTTGTCATTAACCATGAACTCCATACACAGATTCATGTTCCTCAATTTCTCATACCCCTCTAGCACTCAGAAACCTCTAGTGACTCTTCAGCCTGACATTCAAAGCTCTCCTCAGTTTCACTCCTATCTGTATTTCTAACTGTAACTTTTATGGCCCCGTACACCAGCAAAATAACATTTCTACCTATTTTCTGGGCAAGATTCATATTTCAAAACTCTTATGTCTTTGCACATACTCCTGTCTTTACATGGAATGCTTTCCCCTCTCATACTGCCTGGTGACATTTCTACCCATTACATGCTCAGAGATTTAAACAGTGGTATATGTCTGGAGATTTATTTATAATGGCTAAAAAGGAAAGAAAAGGGAACAGCCTATGAATCTAACAATAGAATGGTAAAATTATTCTACGTGCACTTAATGAAACATGATACAGGCATTAAATATGCCTTCCAGAAATATTTAATGAGAAAAGCAAGTTGCAAAATTCTATCTGCATATAGATTTTTATGTTTGTATATTAATATATGCATACTCATAGTGCATATATCAGTTATGAATATGCACAAGTGCACACAACAAAAATGAACAATGGCTTAATTATATCAGTTTGGTTGTTTTATGCAACAGGAAATGGGTAAACAGCTCAGGACTGCTATGACGACTCAAGGAAACGACCAAGGACCCTGGGTCTTTCTGCCTTTATCCTCATGTTGGTTGCCTCACGGTCAAAAGGGGGCTGAAAACCCATAGGTCTCTCATCTGTGTTCCAGGTAGCAAGCAGTGAGAAGGATAATTGTACAAAAGGGAGAAGACACAGCAATTTTTCCTGCTAAGAGTTTGACTCTATTGAGGAATGGGGGGTCCCCTAGGCACTTCTCTTATATCTCACTGGCTGCCACCGGACCATCTCTGGCTGGAGAGAAGGGGTTGTGGCCAGATGCTGGATCAACCAATGGACAGAGTTTGCCATAGTGCATATGCCTATAAGATTAATTTCAGATTTGATTTTAATCTCTTTTGATGCTAGGATAATATGCATGTGTTACTTTTATATCAGTGAAAAATTGAAAATTTAAGAAGCTACCTATCTCACGATGAATGTTACCTCCTCCTTAAAGCCTTCATTGTAATAAGTGGATGAGATGTTTGTTTATTTACCTCAGGTATATGTGGAAATAGGATAGATTTTAGAGTCAGAAAACCATGAGTTCAAATTCCTTTGTGTCCATGACTAAACTGAATAATCTTTGAAAACCTAGTTTCTTCATCTGCAAAATGTTGATTATACTATACTATCTTATGGGGCTTTCTGAAGATTACATTAAATTGAATGAAAAAATATAGAAGAGACTAATAGTTTGTCAATCACTAGTTTTGTTTTTTTTTTTATTATTGTCCTTTAAGTTTTAGGGTACATGTGCACAATGTGCAGGTTTGTTACATATGTATCCATGTGCCATGTTGGTGTGCTGCACCCATTAACTCATCATTTAGCATTAGGTGTATCTCCTCCCCCCTCCCCCCACGCCACCGCAGTCCCCAGAGTGTGATGTTCCCCTTCCTGTGTCCATGTGTTCTCACTGTTCAGTTCCCACCTATGAGTGAGAACATGCAGTGTTTGGTTTTTTGTCCTTGTGATAGTTTACTGAGAATGATGATTTCCAGTTTCATCCATGTCCCTACAAAGGACATGAACTCATCATTTTTTATGGCTGCATAGTATTCCATGGTATATATGTGCCACATTTTCTTAATCCAGTCTATCATTCTTGGACATTTGAGTTGGTTCCAAGTCTTTGCTATTGTGAATAGTGCCACAATAAACATACGTGTGCATGTGTCTTTATAGCAGCATGATTTATAGTCCTTTGGGTATATACCCAGTAATGGGATGGCTGGGTCAAATGGTATTTCTAGTTCTAGATCCCTGAGGAATCGCCACACTGACTTCCACAATGGTTGAACTAGTTTACAGTCCCACCAACACTATAAAAGTGTTCCTATTTCTCCACATCCTCTCCAGCACCTGTTGTTTCCTGACTTTTTAATGATGGCCATTCTAACTGGTGTGAGATGCTATCTCATTGTGGTTTTGATTTGCATTTCTCTGATGGCCAGTGATGATGAGCATTTTTGCATGTGTTTTTTGACTGCATAAATGTCTTCTTTTGAGAAGTGTCTGTTCATGTCCTTTGCCCACTTTTTGATGGGGTTGTTTTTTTCTTGTAAATTTGTTTGAGTTCTTTGTAGATTCTGGATATTAGCCCCTTGTCAGATGAGTAGGTTGTGAAAATTTTCTCCCATTCTGTAGGTTGCCTGTTCACTCTGATGGTAGTTTCTTTTGTTGTGCAGAAGCTCTTTAGTTTAATTAGATCCCATTTGTCAATTTTGGCTTTTGTGGCCATTGCTTTTGGTGTTTTAGACATGAAGTCCTTGCCCATGCCTATGTCCTGAATGGTAATGCCTACGTTTTCTTCTAGGATTTTTATGGTTTTAGGTCTAATATGTAAGTCTTTAATCCATCTTGAATTAATTTTTGTATAAGGTGTAAGGAAGGGATCCAGTTTCAGCTTTCTACATATGGCTAGCCAGTTTTCCCAGCACTATTTATTAAATAGGGAATCCTTTCCCCATTTCTGGTTTTTGTCAGGTTTGTCAAAGATGAGATAGTTGTAGATATGAGGCATTATTTCTGAGGGCTCTGTTCTGTTCCATTGATTTATATCTCTGTTTTGGTACCAGTACCATGCTGTTTTGGTTACTGTAGCCTTGTAGTATAGTTTGAAGTCAGGTAGCGTGATGCCTCCAGCTTTGTTCTTTTGGCTTAGGATTGACTTGGCGATGAGGGCTCTTTTTTGGTTCCATATGAACTTTAGTTTTTTCCAATTCTGTGAAGAAAGTCATTGGTAGCTTGATAGGGACGGCACTGAATCTGTACATTACCTTGGGCAGTATGGCCATTTTCACGATATTGATTCTTCCAACCCATGAGCATGGAATGTTCTTCCATTTGTTTGTATCCTCTTTTATTTAATTGAGCAGTGATTTGTAGTTCTAATTGAAGAGGTCCTTCACATGCCTTGTAAGTTGGATTCCTAGGTATTTTATTCTCTTTGAAGCAATTGTGAATGGGAGTTCATTCATGATTTGGCTCTCTGTTTGTCTGTTATTGGTGTATAAGAATGCTTGTGATTTTTATACATTGATTTTGTATCCTGAGACTTTGCTGAAGTTGCTTATCAGCTTAAGGAGATTTTGGGCTGAGACAATGGGGTTTTCTAGATAGATATACAATCATGTCATCTGCAAACAGGGACAATTTGACTTCCTCTTTTCCTAATTAATTGAATAACCTTTATTTCCTTCTCCTGCCTGATTGCCCTGGCCAGAACTTCCAACACTATGTTGAATAGGAGTGGTGAGAGAGGGCATCCCTGTCTTGTGCCAGTTTTCAAAGGGAATGCTTCCAGTTTTTGCCCATTCAGTATGATATTAGCTGTGGGTTTGTCATAGGTAGCTCTTACTATTTTCAGATACCTCCCATCAATACCTAATTTATTGAGAGGAGTTTTTAGCATGAAGGGTTGTTGAATTTTGTCAAAGGCCTTTTCTGCATCTATTGAGATAATCATGTGGTTTTTGTCTTTGGTTCTGTTTATATGCTGGATTACATTTATTGATTTGCATATGTTGAACCAGCCTTGCATCCCAGGGATGAAGCCCACTTGATCATAGTGGATAAGCTTTTTGATGTGCTGCTGGATTTGGTTTGCCAGTATTTTATTGAGGATTTTTGCATCAATGTTCATCAAGGATATTGATCTAAAATTCTCTTTTTTGGTTGTGTCTCTGCCAGGCTTTGGTATCAGGATGATGCTGGCCTCATAAAATGAGTTAGGAAGGATTCCCTCTTTTTCTATTGATTGCAAAAGTTTCAGAAGGAATGGTACCAGTTCCTTCTTGTACCTCTGGTAGAATTTAGCTGTGAATCCATCTGGTCCTGGACTCTTTCTTTTTGGTTGGTAAGATATTGATTATTGCCACAATTTCAGAGCCTGTTATTGGTCTATTCAGAGATTCAACTTCTTCCTGGTTTAGTCTTGGAGGGTGTATGTGTCGAGGAATTTATCCATTTCTTCTAGATTTTCTAGTTTATTTGCATAGAGGTGTTTGTAGTATTCTCTGATGGTAGTTTGTATTTCTGTGGGATCGGTGGTGATATCCCCTTCATCATTTTTTATTGCGTCTATTTGATTCTTCTCTCTTTTCTTCTTTATTAGTCTTGCTAGCAGTCCATCAATTTTGTTGATCTTTTCAAAAAACTAGCTCCTGGATTCACTGATTTTTTGAAGGGTTTTTTTTGTCTCTTTCTCCTTCAGTTCTGCTCGGATCTTAGTTATTTCTTGCCTTCTGCTAGCTTTTGAATGTGTTTGCTCTTGCTTTTCTAGTTCTTTTAATTAATTGTGATGTTAGGGTGTCAATTTTAGATCTTTCCTGCTTTCTCTTGTGGGCATTTAGTGCTATAAATTTCCCTCTACACACTGCTTTCAATGTGTCCCAGAGATTCTGGTATGTTGTGTCTTTGTTCTCATTGGTTTCAAAGAACATCTTTATTTCTGCCTTCATTTCGTTATGTACCCAGTAGTCATTCAGGAGCAGGTTGTTCAGTTTCCATGTAGTTGAGTGGTTTTGAGTGAGTTTCTTAATCCTGAGTTCTAGTTTGATTGCACTGTGGTCTGAGAGACAGTTTGTTATAATTTCTGTTCTTTTACATTTGCTGAGGAGAGCTTTACTTCCAACCATGTGGTCAATTTTGGAATAGGTGTGGTGTGGTGCTGAAAAAAATGTGTATTCTGTTGATTTGGGATGGAGAGTTCTATAGATGTCTATTAGGTCTGCTTGGTGCAGAGCTGAGTTCAATTCCTGGATATCCTTGTTAACTTTCTGTCTTGTTGATCTGTCTAATGTTGACAGTGGGGTGTTAAAGTCTCCCATTATTATTGTGTGGGAGTCTAAGTCTCTTTGTAGGTCACTCAGGACTTGCTTTATGAATCTGAGTGCTCCTGTATTGGGTGCATATATATTTAGGATAGTTAGCTCTTCTTGTTGAATTGATCCCTTTACCATTATGTAATGGCCTTCTTTGTCTCTTTTGATCTTTGTTGGTTTAAAGTCTGTTTTATCAGAGACTAGGATTGCAACCCCTGCTCTTTTTTGTTTTCCATTTGCTTGGTAGATCTTCCTCCAACCTTTTATTTTGAGTCTATGTGTGTCTCTGCACATGAGATGGGTTTCCTGAATACAGCACAGTGATGGGTCTTGACTCTTTATCCAATTTGCCAGTCTGTGTCTTTTAATTGGAGCATTTAGTCCATTTACATTTAAAGTTAATATTGTTATGTGTGAATCTGATCCTGTCATTATGATGTTAGCTGGTTATTTTGCTCATTAGTTGATGCAGTTTCTTCCTAGCCTCTATGGCCTTTACAATTTGGCATGATTTTGCAGTGGCTGGTACTGGTTGTTCCTTTCCATGTTTAGTGCTTCCTTCAGGAGCTCTTTTAGGGCAGGCCTGGAGGTGACAAAATCTCTCAGCATTTGCTTGTCTGTAAAGTATTTTATTTTTCCTTCACTTGTGAAGCTTAGTTTGGCTGGATATGAAATTCTGGGTTGAAAATTCTTTTCTTTAAGAATGTTGAATATTGGCCCCCACTCTCTTCTGGCTTGTAGAGTTTCTTCCGAGAGATCTGCTGTTAGTCTGATGGGCTTCCCTTTGTGGGTAACCCGACCTTTCTCTCTGGCTGCTCTTAACATTTTTTCCTTCATTTCAACTTTGGTGAATCTGACAATTATGTGTCTTGGAGTTGCTCTTCTCACAGAGTATCTTTGTGGCATTCTCTGTATTTCCTGAATCTGAATGTTGGCCTGCCTTGCTAGATTGGGGAAGTTCTCCTGGATAATATCTTGCAGAGTGTTTTCCAACTTGGTTCCATTCTCCCCATCACTTTCAGGTACACCAATCAGACATAGATTTGGTCTTTTCACATAGTCCTATATTTCTTGGGGGCTTTGTTCATTTCTTTCTATTCTTTTTTCTCTAAACTTCCCTTCTCGCTTATTTCATTCATTTCATCTTCCATCGTTGATACCCTTTCTTCCAGTTGATTGCATCGGCTCCTGAAGCTTCTGCATTTTTCATGTAGTTCTCGAGCCTTGGCTTTCAGCTCCATCAGCTCCTTTAAGCACTTCTCTGTATTGGTTATTCTAGTTATACATTTGTCTAATTCTTTTTCAAAGTTTTTAACTTCTTTGCCTTTGGCTTGAATTTCCTCCTGTAGTTCGGAGTAGTTTGATCGTCTGAAGGCTTCTTCTCTCTACTCATCAAAGTCATTCTCCATCCAGCTTTTTTCCGTTGCTGGTGAGGAACTGCATTCCTTTGGTGGAGGAGAGGTGCTCTGCTTTTTAGAGTTTCCAGTTTTTCTGCTCTGTTTTTTCCCCATCTTTGTGTTTTATCTACTTTTGGTCTTTGATGATGGTGAAGTACAGATGGGTTTTTGGTGCGGATGTCCTTTCTGTTTGTTAGTTTTCCTTCTAACAGACAGGACCCTCAGCTGCAGTTCTGTTGGAGTTTGCTAGAGGTCCACTCCAGACCCTGTTTGGCTGGGTGTCAGCAGCGGTGGCTGCAGAACAGCAGATTTTCGTGAACTGCAAATGCTGCCGGGTGATCCTTCCTCTGCAAGTTTTGTCTCAGAGGAGTACCCAGCTGTGTGAGGTGTCAGTCTGCCCCTACTGGGGGGTGCCTCCCAGTTAGGCTGCTCGGGGGTCAGGGACTCACTTGAGGAGGCAGTCTGCCTGTTCTCAGATCTCAAGCTGCATGCTGGGAGAACCACTACTCTCTTCAAAGCTGTCAGACAGGGACATTTAAGTCTGCAGAGGTTACTGCTGTCTTTTTATCTGTGCCCTGCCCCCAGAGGTGGAGCCTACAGAGGCAGGCAGGCCTCCTTGAGCTGTGGTGGGCTCCACCCAGTTCGAGCTTCCTGGCTGCTTTACCTAATCAAGCCTGGGCAATGGCGGGTGCCCCTCCCCCAGCCTTGCTGCTGCCTTGCAGTTTAATCTCAGACTGCTGTGCTAGCAATGAGCGAGACTCTGTGGGCGTAGGACCCTCCGAGCCAGATGCGGGATATAATCTCCTGGTGTGCCGTTTTTTAAGCCCATCAGAAAAGCGCAGTATTAGGGTGGGAGTGACCCGATTTTCCAGACCCCTTTCTTTGACTAGGAAAGGGAACTCCCTGACCCCTTGCGCTTCCCGAGTGAAGCAATGCCTTGCCCTGCTTCGGCTCGCGCGTGGTGCGCTGCACCCACTGTCCTGCGCCCACTGTCTGGCACTCCTTAGTGAGATGAACCTGGTACCTCAGATGGAAATGCAGAAATCACCCATCTTCTGCGTCACTCACACTGGGAGCTGTAGACCAGAGCTGTTCCTATTCGGCCGTCTTCAGTTTTTTTTTTTTCTCTTGAAAATTGTTGAAATACAGTATCTCTCATTTACCTCTATTTTGCTCTTTGTTTTAATTGCATAGTTTCTCATTTCTCAACATTTTTGGGAAGGCCAGTTACTATACCTTTTTTTAAAGAATCTTTTTTTAAAAAATATACCTTAAAGGCCAGGCCAGGCATGGTGGCTCATGCCTGTAATCCCAGCACTTGGGGAAGCCAAGGCAGGTGGATCACTTGAGGTCAGGAATTCAAGACCAGCCTGACCAACAGAGTGAGACCCCATCTCTACTAAAAATACAAAAATTAACTGGGCATGGTGGCAGACACTTGCAGTCCCAGCTACTCGGGAGGCTGAGGCAGGAGAATCACTTGAACCCAGGAGGTGGAGATTGCAGTGAGCTGAGATTGTACCACTGCACTCCAGCCTGGGTGACAGAGTGAGACTCCATCTCAAAAAAGAAAAAAAAAAGTATATACCTTCATTCCTTACAGAATTCAGAATAGTGCCTATAGCCTATAGTATATGAGCAACCAATATATTAAAATTGAATTGATATTTTATTAAAAATACTTGATTGATCCATCATGGTATAATTGCCAAGAAATTGATGGTATCACTTTTCCTCCACACTCTGGGCTAGGACATGGGTAATGAATTGGGATTGTTGCCAAGCACCTATTTCTGGGTAATCACTCTTGAGTTTGTGCTGACAGATGCTGGCTCCACTGTAGTCATCAAGAAGCCACAGGGGTGTAGGGTCTTCTAGAATACTGTCAACACCACAAGCTGTGAGGCTTTTTCATCCCGTCCAAGAAAAAAAATATAGTAAAAGACTCTCATGTCAAATTTAAAATGCCAACCTTAAAAAAAATAGCAGAGAGGTTTATTCTTTTCATTCTATTTCAATGATATAGCCAGTCTAAGACGTTAGAAAATGAAAAGGGAGACCCATTAAAGTTCTAATTAGGGGAATTAAGAGACTCTTAAGGGAATTATGAGTATGATTCTCTAACAAATAAACAGTTTCCCTTGTACAATATCTCTCTACCCCAGGCAAGGCTTGTGGTGCTGTGTTGTCTTACCTGAAAGTAATACAGAATTTTGTTTATAGACGTCTAAAATTAGCTAGTTATTTTTTTGCCCTCTTCCCCAAATCAAAATTATGAAAAGAATACATACTATTCACAGTTTTATTAATATTTCTGGTCATAATGCTCCCAAATAATACATGCATCTAATAATTTCATTCTAGGAGTTTCCAGTCTGACGTATTGATAAGTGCTTACACCCAGCCTCTTTCTCCCTTACTGTCTTTAGTTTCTCATTTTTGTTGTTGTTGTTGTTGGAAGCACCCTGGCCTGTGGTAGGTTCCCATTGCATTTGGCAAACAAAGCATTATTCATTGGAGTAGCCATGTGGGGCTGGGCTGCGTTGATTATATGGGGCCAGCTGGGAGACAGCCTCATTTATTTCAGGAACACACTGTGACAAATGTACGTGTTCCCGGTGGATTCCAAATGCCATAAACATAGGCAGCCAGATGTCTTGGTAAGTCACCATTGCTCGAGTCTTTATGCAATGTGATACTGAGCAGGTCAAACTACCTGCTTTAAGAAGCCTGCTACAGGGAGGAGGAGAAACAGCAGGAATTGGGGGAAGAAGTCCTGGGGCTCCATGGGAAAGTTCTGGTGGTCCATTCCAGGGTTCTGACTCTTGGATCTCATCTGTTGATGCCCTGCACCTCAGGAATCCATTTGTCCTCCCCTATGGGAAAAACAGCAAAGTACTTCAAATGCTTACTGTCCTTCCATCCACAGTCCCCTGTATTTCTGATACTCCTCTTGCTTTTCTCTGATAGTGCAGTGGGTCCCAAAATTGGAGAGTAAGGAATTTCAAGCTTCAAGTTTAAAAATCAGTTGAATCTTAACTTTTCAGAGTCAGAAGACAACTGAGGCTGGGCACGGTAGCTCACACTGTAATCCCAGCACTTTGGGAGGCTGAGGCG
Organism: Symphalangus syndactylus; assembly: GCF_028878055.3. Taxonomy (NCBI): domain Eukaryota; kingdom Metazoa; phylum Chordata; class Mammalia; order Primates; family Hylobatidae; genus Symphalangus; species Symphalangus syndactylus. Next base: position 86,552,530 of record NC_072434.2, on the reverse strand, counting down.
GGTGGATCACTTGAGGACAGGAGTTCAAGACTAGCCTGGCCAACAGGGCAAAACCCAGTCTCTTCTAAAAATACAAAAATCCAGGCATTGTGCTGGGCTCCTGTAACCCCAGCTACTCGGAAGGCTGAGGCACAAGAATCGCTTTTACCCAGGAGGTGGAGATCGCGCCACTGCACTCCAGTCTGGGTGACAGAGTAGGACTCCATCTCAAAAAATAAAAATAATTTTAAAAAAAGAAGACAACTGAGAGCTGTGGTTTCCAAACTGTGCAGTGAGGTAGAGCCTGGGGCACCGCAGCAAATTCACGTAGGTGCTGTGGATATTTCAAATTTTCAAGGCAAACCTAGTAAAATTTGTTGCTGTGGTCACCACAGAATCTATTATTTCGAAGTAGCTCATAATTTCAGTGTTCGTGGCGAGACTAGGATTTTGGTGTTTGCTGTAATAGAAAGCAGGGGTTAGGCAAAACTCTTTGTAGAACAAGAAATGAAGCAATTTCCAATCTGATTCCAAGGTTTGAAAAGCTGTGCAGTGCTGAACAGGCCCACACATCCCATTAGTGAGTAATTGTGGGTATTTGGGAATGAAAAATATATTTTATGTGTACAGCTTTTTTCAAACAGCTACAAAGTTGTTAGGATATAAATAAATATGAAGTCATTTGGACCTAACTACATACAAAATCAAACGCTTAGGAGTTTCTTTTATTTATTTTTATTTATTTATTTTTGAGACAGAGTCTTGCTGTGTCACCCAGGCTGGAGTGCAGTGGCGTGATCTCAACTCACTGCAAGCTCTGCCTCCCAGGTTCACACCATTCTCTTGCCTCAGCCTCCCAAGTAGCTGGGACTACAGGCGCCTGCCACCACGCCCGGCTAATTTTTTGTATTTTTAGTAGAGACAGTGTTTCACTGTGTTAGCCAGGATGGTCTTGATCTCCTGACCTCATGATCCACCCGCCTTGGCCTCCTAAAGTGCTGGGATTACAGGCGTGAGCCACTGCACCTAGCCTAGGTGTTTCTTTTGGCTTAGGGATGCCATGAAACAATAATTGAGACACTAAGGGTGCTGTGATCCAGGAAAATTTGAGAACCTCTACCTTAGAGTTCAGCTAGTCCAACTAGTCTGATGTACTGATAATTGCTTTTCCCCTTACTCTCTTTATTTCCTCTTTTTGGAAGCACCATGACCGGTGGTGGGTTCTCACTGCATTTGACAAATAAAGCATTATACATTACGGTAGCCATGTGGGGCTGGGATGATTTGATTATACAGGGCCAGTTGAGAGACAGCCCACTTGATAATATTTGACAGTCATTTGATAACATTACAAATATTTAACAAAGAATGATGTCTTAATAAGATACTCAAACTATAGTAAAGCAAAGCATACGACCATTTATCACCAGCAATACTTATTAAAATTTTAAAATATATATTTTTGTTCTAGAACTGGTGAGTCTGAACTCATCCTCAGAAGCCTATGGGAGAAATACTTCATAATAGAGCAAGATTAAGATAAACCAAACACACACACAACATGTTACTAGGCTCATAATTTTGAGTAAGAGCTTTGTTAAGGGAAGATTACAAATTATATTTTGAAATGAATACTTGAGTTAGGGATGGAGTTAGTGGAAATTACATTAATATTCCACTTTCCTTTTGCTGTTGTTTCTTATCTAAGTTACAGTAACATGAACTCAAATCTCCACCATTCCTTTTCTTTAGATGGTACTATGATTGGCTTTTTTATTTTTTATTTTCATTTTTTTGAGAGAGAGTCTCGCTCTGCTGCCCAGGCTGGAGTGCAGTGGCACTGTCTTGCCTCACTGCAACCTCCGCCTCCTAGGTTCAAGTGATTCCTGTGCCACAGCCTCCCAAGTAGCTGGGATTTCAGGCGTGCGCCACTATGCTCGGCTAATTTTTGTATTTTTAGTAGAGATGGGGTTTCACCATGTTGGCCAGGCTGATCTTGAACTCCTGATCTCAAGTGATCCGCCTGCCTCGGCCTCCCAAAGTGCTGGAATTACAAGCATGAGCCACTGCGCCCTGCCAGTGCCATAGTTGGCTTTCTATTTGCCCTTGATCGTATTTGAGAATTTGGGAACAAAGACCATCATAAAGTGAAGATGACATGTAATCAAGGGGTTCAAGGAAAGGTAGGGAATAAGCCCTGGAGATGATACAGATAGAGACAGAGATAGAGGTAGATACAAATAATCTCAGAATAGTTTTTTCAAAAACACTTAAAACTCACACCAATTTGGAGAATGCCTCTGAAGAAACTAAAACAAAAATTTATTTGGTGTCTTAGGGATACCCATGGCCAAGTATCAGAAAGTTTCACTTGTTGAGTTTAACCTGAATGACAGAGCAGTTGTAAGTTATTTGCCACTGGGAGAGGATTCATTAGCTACTCAGAGCTGCAGGGCTTCCAGATCTATGGGGAATAACTGCATGAGAGGAGAGGCAGATGTCGGGCAAGGCCAATTGAGTTCCCCTTTAAAATATGGATCAGAATCATTAATCAAACAGCAAATACTTTTGAGCTCTGTCTTTAGGGAAGCAACTATATGTACATTGGCAAAGAAGATTGTATAGACTGTGGGTGGCCTGGGATGCTAAATTTAAAAGTTTGAGGTTTATCTTTTCTACGGTGGAGGACCATTGAAGATTTTTGATTTAATGAAAGAAGTATTTTCCCAGCACTTTGGGAGGTCGAGGCAGGCGGATCATGAGGTTAAGAGATCGAGACCATCCTGGCCAACGTGGTGAAACCCCGTCTCTACTAAAGATACAAAAATTAGCTAGGCATGGTGGTGCACGCCTGGAGTCCCAGAAATCGCTTGAACCTGGGAGGCGGAGGTTGCAGTGAGCCGAGATCGCGCCACTGCACTCCAGCCTGGTCACAGAGCAAGACTCTGTCTCAAACAAACAAACAAACAAACAAAAAAACCATTGAAGAGACATTTTTACAAGCAGTCAGTGGTACTTTAAAGCCCTTCATCGGAGCTGCTTCAAGAATGGTGTTGGGCTTAGGAGGCAGAGGATGTTTAATGTTCTCTACAGCAGCGCTATCCAATAGAAATATAATGAGACCATGTACGTTATGCTAAATCTTCTGCATGTTAAAAAAATTTAAAGCCAAAAAATATTTAACCCAACACATCAATATTAAAAATTATCGACATATTTTACATTATTGATACTAAGTCTCCTAAATCCAGTGTGTATTTTACACATATAAACATTTGTCCATTGGGTCTAGCCACATTTTAAGTGTTCAATAGCTACATGTGGCTTTTCACTACTGTATCAGACACAACAGGCCTATCGCCTTGCTACTCCAAGTGTGATCTGCAGACCAGCAGTACTGGCATCATTTGAGAGCTTGTTAGAAATGCAGAATTCTCATGCCCTACCTCCGACCTACTGAATGAAAGGATAAACTTTCATAAGTTCAAATCACCCCAGGTGATTTGTGTGCATGTTAAAGTGTAGAAGCACTGACTTCTAGCACAGTGGTTCTCAGCATGATCCTTAGACCAGGAGCAGCAGCTGCTTTACCACCTGGGAAATTTGGTTGGTTTTTTTTGTTGTTGTTTGTGGTTTGTTTGTTTTTTGAGACCTAGTCTCCCTCTGTCACCCAGGCTGGAGTGCAGTGGCATGATCTCAGCTCACTGCAGCCTTGACCTCCTGGGCTCAGGTGACCCTCCTGCCTCAGCTTCCCAAGTAGCTGGGAACATAGATACGTACCATAACACCTGGTTAATTTTTCAAAATTATTTGTAGAGACAGGATCTCCCTATGTTGCCCAGGCTGATCTCAAACTCCTGAGCTCAAGCAATCCTCCTGCCTTGGTCTCCCAAAGTGCTGGGATTACAGGCATGAGCCACCACGCCCATCCTCACCCGGCAAACCCTTGAGTTCCAACACAGACCTATTAAATAGAAACTCTGGAGCCAGAAATTTAGTTCTAACAAGCCATCCAGGTGATTCCTATGCACATTCAAGTTTGAGAACCACTATGTTAGAACATCTTTCTCTAGCAAAAATACTGTTACCTTCCCTATGGACCTTATATTTTGATTTTTTTTCTAATTAATTTTTTTAAGGAACTAATATAGTTTGGCACTATCATTACTCAACACACCTCTCTTCATTGATACCACAGGGAGGGAAATGGAAACCTACTAGGATATTCTATTATTAAACATATATTGATATATATGCATATATATACAACTATTGAAATAAGTTTCAATAACAACTTCTGGTCAGTATGTAATAAAAGCTACAATGTATTCATTTCCTGTGTCTTCAGCCCTATATTGGATATTTTACACATATTTCCTCTAGCCCTCTTCTAGCTCTTTGTAAGGTAGGCTGAAATATAGGAATATCCACATCTCACAGTGAGTGCTCTAGTTTCCCAGGGCTTACATCTGGTCAGTGACAGAGCCAGGACCCCACCTCCGTCAGCCTGATCCCAACGCTTCTGTGTACCACTCACCACCCTGCATAAGCATTACCCTGCTATGTTTAAATAATTTAAAAGCAAAAGCACTTGAGATTTTAGTGAGTGTGCACTGAAAGTGTGATGATATTTGAAACACTGAAAGTAGCTCACAGGTTAACCATGAACTGTCCTGCCTACACACACACACACACACACACTCACTTCTGGTTTTGTTTTGAGACAGAGTCTCACTCTGTCACCCAGGCTGGAGTGCAGTGGCAAGATCTCAGCTCACTGCAACCTCCGCCTCCTGGCTTCATGCAATTCTCCTACCTCAGCCTCCCAAGTTGCTGGGACCACTGCCATGCACCACCATGCCCGGCTAATTTTTGTATTTTTAGTAGAGGTGGGGTTTCACCTTGCTGGCCAGGATGGTCTCAAACTTTTGACCTCAAGTGATCTGCCCGCCTCAGCCTCCTAAAGTGCTGGGATTACAGACATAAGCCACCGTGCCTGGCCTATACACATTCAATTCTACCTATACTACCTACAATGATTTCTGGTTAGAAACCACAGCCCAGGGCAGCACAGGCTCAGATAAATCCAAAGAAGACAAGGCTAACACAGCATTGAATATCTTCACAGCAGCACAGCAGTGGCTGACAGTGAGGGACTGAGAGAATAGGGGTGGGAAGAAATCGCGTCCTCTGCCTATCAAGAGTCTTTAATCACTGACATTGTTTAGAATTGCTGGTACCAGATAAACCAACAGAGCTTTTGGAATTTATTTTTAAATTCCCTGCAGACAAGGCCTCCTTTGATTGCCCTGGAACATAATGCTCCCTCTGCTCCCCTTGCCCCCATTATTTCATTGCCTTGCTGAAAATAACGGGACATTTTGCTAAGGGTCTGTCCTGATGCTTCCTTAGGGTTTGGAATGTTCTGATTGGGGGCACAAGAAATCTACAGCATAAAAGTCTCCAGGAGAGAAGGCAATTGCCCCACTCATGCCACTCCATCACCTCCCACATTGCTCTGCAGGGGTGGCTCACCTGCGAGTGCTTGCTCATGCAATTATATAAAACAAGTAGACGAACAACTGGATATAACAATTCAAATATTCTCTTCAGGGTTCCCTGAATATTCAGCTCCCCCTTGGCAACCGTCTACATGTTCCCTGGGTAATTTCTGGATATACTGCAGTGTTGAAGAGGACTCTGATAATTAGCCTCAAATTGTTTTCCGTCCCACAGCAAAGTATCTTTGCACTGGAGTAGAATGTAAAGACACAAAGCCAGCCATTTTTCTGAATTATAACATGTTTATGTCCTTTCTAGACATATGGAGGGATCAGTGGCTTCTTGATAGGGTGAAATGTAGCACTTATTTTCTAAAGTCAATCATCATTTTTGTTTCATTCTATAATAACACAGATTCTGCAACATGGCAGCAGCTTGTGATTCTGTGGAGACTACATTGTGATTTGAGTGTTAATTAATGCATTTGTAGCTGGCAGCATAATATGAACATCCTTCTCTCTGAACAGAATCATTGCAACAATACCATCTTGTCTCCCTGAAAACCTATGCTTTGAAAATAGCCTGGGAAAGTCAGCACCAGAGTAGTCACTGGAAAGCATCTAGGAAGAAAAAGATAGCCTTACGATGGAATTGTGAAGAAAAATTATCACGTTAAAAGCTTCATTTCTCTCCAGGACACAGTGAGGGACCCCGTAGATGACAGCAATGCAAATGCATTGTGCTTGGACTTACTGAGCTGTGATAACTGATGAGGTTTCTATTCTGTCCGGCAGAAGTGGAGTTAGAACATGGGAAGTCTAGAAGCTGGAACACAAGATAGGTTAGAGCACCAATAATACGTGCGGAAAGATGGAATAGCTAAAGGTTTATGATGAACATATAAATGGCAAGTGTACCTACGGGCAATCACAATAGCATTTCAGCACATAGAGACTGGGTGAAGATACTATAGTTCTAGATGCTGGATAAGCTTTAACCTGGTGGGTTGTTAGAAATCAATGGTCAGCACCAAGGATAGCTCAGGGAATGTGTACATTTGTTGTCAATTAACCCATTTTATCTAAATGCAGACAGTTGATTAGCACCTATTTCACCTATTTCAAGAAGTGGGCACCAGCCCAATGGTAAAAGACCAGTAATTCGCATCCAGCCTGGGCCCCCAGTGTCAGAGCCTGAATCTTTGCATCAGACTCACCGTGTTGGTCCCTGCCATGTGTCCCAGATGGGTTTGTAGACCTGTGGAAGGCGGTTTGGTAACTTGCTGCCCATGCACTTTTGGGCTCGGTAGTGACAAAGGATCAGTGGAAATCCCCTGTCTGGAGGCCTTGCTAGCTTGTTCCTGGATCCCAGCAGAGGGGGCCCTGTACTCCTTTTAAAAGAGGAATATTTATTTATAGATTTTATGGAAAATTATGAGATTCTCAAGAGTTGCCAGTCTGAAAAGCAAAAAACAATTAGGTTGACCTGCTCTAATTTAAAAGCATTTACCTGGAATTGTTGTGGTTTTTGTTTGCTCTTCAGTGCAATTTTTTTTTATTTTTGTAAGTTCTAGGGTACATGTACAAAACGTGCAGGTTTGTTACATAGGTACACACGTGCCATGGTGGTTTGCTGCACCCATCAACCTGTCACCTACATTAGGTATTTCTCCTAATGCTATCCCTCCCATAGCCCCCCACCACCCAACAGGCCCCGCTGTGTGTTTGTTCCCCTCCCTGTGTCTGTCTGTTCTCATTGTTCAACTCTCACTTATGAGTGAGAACATGCGGTGTTTGGTTTTCTGTTCTTGTGTTAGTTTGATGAGAATGATGGTTTCCAGCTTCATCCATGTCCCTGCAAAGAACATGAACTCATCATTTTTTATGGCTCCATAGTATTCCATGGTATATATGTGCCACATTTTCTTTATCCAGTCTATCATTGATGGACATTTGGGTTGCTATTGTGAACAGTGCTGCAATAAACATATGTGTACATGTGTCTTTATAGTAGAATGATTTATAATCCTTTGGGTATATACCCAGTAATGCAATGGCTGAGTTAAATGGTATTTCTGGTTCTAGATCCTTGAGGAATCACCACACTGTCTTCCACAATGGTTGAACTAATTTACACTCCCACCAACAGTGTACAAGCTTTCCTATTTGTCCACATCCTCTCCAGCATCCGTTGTTTTCTGACTTTTTAATGATCCCCATACTAACTGGCATGAGATGGTATCTCACTGTGGTTTTGATTTGCATTTCTTTGATGACGAGTGATGATAAGCTTTTATCATATGTTTGTTGGCTGCAGAAATGTCTTCCTTTGAGAGGTGTCTGTTCATATCCTTTGGACACTTTTTGATGGTTTTTTCTTCTTGTAAATTTGTTTAATTTCTTTGTAGACTCTGGATATTAGCCCTTTGTCAGATGGATAGATTGCAAAAATTGTCTCTCATTCTGTAGGTTGCCTGCTCACTGATGATAGTTTCTTTTGCTGTGCAGAAGCTCTTTAGTGTAATTAGATCCCATTTGTCAATTTTGGCTTTTGTTGCCATTGCTTTTGGTGTTTTAAACATGACGTCTTTGCCCATGCCTATGTCCTGAATGGTATTGCCTAGGTTTTCTTCTAGGATTTTTATGGTTTTCCATCTTACGTTTAAGTCTTTAATCCATCTTGAGTTAATTTTTGTATAAACTGTAAGGAAGGGGTACAGTGTCAGTTTTCTGCATATGGCTAGCCAGTTTCCCCAACGCCATTTATTAAATAGGGAATCCTTTCCCCATTGCTTGTTTTTGTCAGATTTGTCAAAGATCAGATAGTTGTAGATGTGTGGTGTTATTTCTGAGGGCTCAGTTCTGTTCCATTGTTCTATATGTCTGTTTTGGTACCAGTACCATGCTGTTGTTTTACTGTAGCCTTGTAGTATAGTTTGAAGTCAGGTAGCATGATGTCTCCAGCTTTATTCTTTTTATTTAGGATTGTCTTGGCTATGCAGGCTCTTTTTTGGTTCCATATGAACTTTAAAGTAGTTTTTTCTGATTCTATGAAGAAAGTCAATGGTAGCTTAATGGGGATAGCATTGAATCTGTAAATTACTTTGGGCAGTATGGCCATTTTCATGATATTGATTCTTCCTATCCATGAGCATGGGATGTTTTTCCATTTGTTTGTGTCCTCTTTTATTTCCTTGAGCAGTGGTTTGTAGTTCACCTTGAAGAGGTCCTTCACATCCCTTGGTAAGTTCTATTCATTAGTAGCAATTGCAAATGGGAGTTCACTCATGATTTGGCTCTCTGTTTGTGTATTATTGGTGTATAGGAATGCCTGTGATATTGGCACATTGATTTTGTATCCTGAGACTTTGCTGAAGTTGTTTATCAGCTTAAGGAGATTTTGCACTGAGACAGTGGTGTTTTCTAAATATACAATCATGTCATCTGCAAACATAGACAATTTGACTTCCTCTCTTCCTGTTTGAATACCCTTTATTTCTTTCTCTTGCCTGATTGTCCTGGCCAGAACTTCCAACACTATGTTGAATAGGAGTGGTGAGAGAGGGCATCCCTGTCTTGTTTGGAATAGTTTCAGAAAGAATGGTACCAGCTCTTCTTTGTACCTCTGGTAGAATTTGGCTGTGAATCCCTCTGGTCCTGGACTGCTTTTTTTGTTTGGTAGGCTATTAATTAGTGCCTCAATTTCAGAACTTGTTACTGGTCTATTCAGGGATTTGACTTCTTCCTGGTTTAGACTTGGGAGGGTGTATGCATCCAGGAATTTATCCATTTCTTCTAGATTTTCTGGTCTATATGTGTAGAGGTGTTTATTGTATTCTCTGATGGTAGTTTGTATTTCTGTGTGATCTGTGGTGATATCCCCTTTATCATTTTTCTTGTGTCTATTTGATTCTTCTCTCTTTTCTTCTTTATTAGTTTGGCTAGAAGTGTATCTATTTTGTTGATCTTTTCAAAAATCCAGCTCCTGGATTCATTGATTTTTTTGAAGGGTTTTTTGTGTGTCTATCACCTTCACTTCTACTCTGATCTTAGTTATTTCTTGTCTTCTGCTAGCTTTTGAAATTGTTTGCTCTTGCTTCTCTAGTTCTTTTAATTGTGATGTTAGAGTGTCGATTTTAGATCTTTCCTGCTTTCTCTTATGGGCATTTAGTGCTATCAGTTTCCCTCTACACACTGCTTTCAATGTGTCCCAGAGATTCTGGTACATTGTGTCTTTGTTCTCATTGGTTTCAAAGAACATCTTTATTTCTGCCTTCATTTCATTATTTACCCAGTAGTCATTCAGGAGCAGGTTGTTCAGTTTCCATGTAGTTGTGCAGTTTTGAGTGAATTTCTTAATCCTGAGTTCTAATTTGATTGCACTGTGGTCTGAGAGACTGTTATGATTTCCATTCTTTTGCATTTGCTGAGGAGGGTTTTCCTTCCAATTATGTGGTCAATTTTAGAATAAGTGCAATGAGGTGCTGCGAAGCATGTATATTCTGTTGATTTGGGGTGGAGAGTTCTGTAGATGTCTATTAGATCCACTTGGAGTTGAAGTCCTGAATATCTTTATTAATTTTCTGTCTCATTGGTCTAATATTGACAGTGGGGTGTTAAAGTCTCCCACTATTATTGTGTGGGAGTCTTAGTCTCTTTGTAGGTCTCTTAGAACTTGCTTTATAAATCTGGGTGCTCCTGTATTGGGTGCATATATATTTATGATGATTAGCTCTTCTTGTTGCACTGATCCCTTTACCACTATGTAATGCCCTTCTTTGTCTTTTTTGATCTTTGTTGGTTTAAAGTCTGTTTTATTAGAGATTAGGATTGCAACTCCTGCTCTTTTTTCTTTTCTTTCTGTTTGCTTGGTAAATATTCCTCCATGTCTTTATTTTGAGCCTGTGTGGTTTTTTCCATGTGAGATGGGTCTCCTGAATACAGCACACTGATGGGTCTTGACTCTTTGTCCAATTTTCCAGTCTGTATCTTTTAATTGGGGTATTTAGCCTGTTTACATTTAAGGTTAATATTGTTATGCATGAATTTGATCCTGTCATTGTGATGCTAGCTGATTATTTCACCCATTAGTAGATGCAGTTTCTTCCTAGTGTCGATGGTCTTTACAATTTGGTATGTTTTTGCAAAACACCCAGCTGGTACTGGGTGTTCCTTTCCATGTTTAGTGCTTCCTTCAAGAGCTCCTGTAAGGCAGGCCTGGTGGTGACAAAATCTCTCAGCATTTGCTTGTCTGTAAAGGATTTTATTTCTCCTTCAATTATGAAGCTCAGTTTGGCTGGATATGAAATTCTGAGTTGAAAATTCTTTTAAGAATGTCGAATATTGGCCCCCACTCTCTTCTGGCTTGTAGGGTTTCTGCAGAGAGATCTGCTGTTAGTCTGATGGGCTTCCCTTTGTGGATAACCTGACCTTTCTCTCTGGCTACACTTAACATTTTTTCCCTCATTTCAACCCTGTTGTATCTGAGGATTATGTGTCTTGGGGTTGCTCTGCTCAAGGAGTATCTTTGTGGTGTTCTCTGTATTTCCTGAATTTGAATGTTGGCCTGTCTTGCTAGGTTGGGAAGTTCTCCTGGATAACATCCTAAAGAATTTTCCAGCTTGGTACCATTCTCCCTGTCACTTTCAGGTACACCAATCGAGTGTAGATTTGGTCTTTTCACATAGTCCTGGATTTCCTGCAGGCTTTTTTCATTCCTTTTCATTCTTTTTTCTCACTTTATTTCATTAAGTTGATCTTCAATCTCTGATATCCTTTCTTCCACTTGATCGATTTGGCTACTAATACTCGTGTATGCTTCACGAAGTTCTCATGCTGTGTTTTTCAGCTCCATTAGGTCATTTATGTTCTTTAAACTGGTTATTCTAGTTACCAATTTGTCTAACCTTTTTTCAAGATTCTTAGCTTCCTTGCATTGGGTTAGAACATGCTCCTTTAGCTCAGAGGAGTTTGTTATTACCCACCTTCTGAAGCCTACTTATGTCAATTCATCAAACTCATTCTCCATCCAGTTTTGTTCCCTTGCTGTTGAGGAGTTGTGCTCCTTTGGAGATGAGGTGTTCTGGGGTTTGGAATACTCAGCCTTGCACTGGTTTCTCCCCATCTTCGTGGATTTATCTACCTTTGGTCTTTGTTGTTGGTGATCTTCCAATGGAGTTTTGAGTGGATATGCTATTCCTTTTTGTTAGTTTTCCTTCCAACAGTCAGGCCCCTCTGCTGTGGGTCTGCTGGAGTTTGTTAGAGGTCCACTCCAGATCCTGTTTGCCTGGGTATCACTAGCAGAGGCTGCAGAACAGCAAAGATTGCTGCCTGTTCTGTTTTCTTGAATCTTCATCCAAGAGGGGCACATGCCAGATGCCAGTTGGAGCTCTGCTGCATGAGGTGTCTGTTGGCCCCACCTGGGAGTTGTCTTCCAGTCAGGATACATGAGAGTCAGGGACTAACTTGAAGAGGCAGCCTGACCCTTAGCAAAGCTCAAACACTGTGCTGAGAGATCTGCTGCTCTCTTCAGAGCCATTGGGCAAGGGCATATGAGTCTGTTGAAGCTGTGCCCACAGCCACCCCTTCCACCAGGTGCTCTGTCCCAGGGAGATGAGGGTTTTATCTATAAGTCCCTGACTGGGGCTGCTGCCTTTTTTTCAGAGATGCCCTTCCCAGAGAGGAGAAATCTAGAAAGGCAGTCTGGCCATAGCAGCCTAGCTGAGCTGCGGTAGGCTCCACCCAGTTCGAACTTCCTGGCAGCTTTGTTTACACTGTGAGGGTAAAACAACCTACTCAAGCCTCAGCAATGGTGGACTCCCCTCCCACAACCAAGCTCGAGCATCCCAGGTTGATCTCAGACTGCTGCTGTGCTGGCAGCAACAATTTCAAGCCAGCAGATCTTAGTTTGCTGGGCTCCATGGGGTTGGGACCCACTGAACCAGACCACTTGGCTCCCTGGCTTCAGCCTCCTTTCCAGGGGAGTGAATAGTTCTGTCTCGCTGGCATTCCAGGCACCACTGGGGTATGGAAAAAAAAAATCTTGCAGCTAGTTCAGTGTCTACCCGAATGGTCACCCAGAAACCCAGGGCCCTGGTGGGGTAGGCACTGGAGGGTATCGCCTGGTCTACGGGTTTTGAAGACCGTGGGAAAAGTGCAGTATCTGGGCTGGAGTGCATGGTTCCTCAGGCTCAGTCCCTCATGGCTTCCCGTGGGTAGGGGAGAAAATTCCCCGACCCCTTGCACTTCCCAGGTGAGGTGACGCCCCACCCTGCTTCAGCTCACCCTCCATGGGCTGTACCCACTGTCCTCCCATTCCCAATGAGATGAACCTGGTACCTCAGTTGGAAATGCAGAAATCACCTTCCTTCTGTGTTGACTTTGCTGGGAGCTGCAGACTGGAGCTGTTCCTATTTGGCCATCTTTCCAGCCATACCCTTTTTTCATGTTTTGGGGGATACTAATGGTTGCCCGAGAAAGGTAGGCTTCATGTGTATTAAGAAAGGGCTTTCAGTATTAATATACATTGTTTATGAGGGAATTAAAGCACTCCCATCCCCATGGAGTCATTTGAAATTCTTAATTACTTACATTGTGGGCGTAAATTCATTAGGGCCTTCTCTCTTCTCCCTTTTCTTTGTCTTTATAAGTAGCAGAGGTCCTGAAGTTCATTCTGAACATTCAGTAATGGAATCACGGGGGGTGGTAAAAAAAAAAAACTTCATTAATTAAAAACTGTTATGGATAAGCTGTGTGAATGAGTGAAGTGTGATATACAGAATACCTTTAAACAACTGCTATTTTACTATTTTAAAATGCATACTTCATATACCACATCAAAGCAGCCTCAGATCCAATTGTCAAACAGATGTTTAGCAGTGGATTGTTGTTTTAATGAGCCAATAACTCATTCCCAACAAGCTTCGTTTGCGTATCATCAGTGGTACTCAAAATATATTGGTACCTTTAACTGAGTTAAAGATGAATGCCCCAAAACTTTTAAGAGCCTCTCACTTCATAAATAGTGGAAATGTATTCTGTAACCCCAAATTACTGTAATCTTAAATGTGTGTTGTTTAATAAGGAATTATTATATATATTCTTACTTATTACTATAAACTTGGACTTAAGAAAAGCTCTCATTGCCAAAACTATTTTGGCCAAACATTTTTGTCATCTCACCTCTGTCTAGGCTGCAGTGGGGTTCTTGTAGCTTCAAAGTGCTTCTTTTCACATCTTCTTTGATATGCTGATAGTTACCAGACTAAATAATCAAAAAAGTATTCATTAAATGAAAACAAAAAATGTCATTGGTGACATGTTCATATTACCCTGGTAGTATAAAGACATACATGTTTGATTTGTTAGTCCAATTGATGTATTATTTGTGTTCAATTAAAGGCTTTCTTTAAAGGTGATTGTTAACCATTATGATGACATGGATAAACAAACATCTATAAGATTATTAAAAGACCAGCTGTTCCTAATCAAGATGCATCATTCTCACTGGGTGTTTGTTTTTGTAAATGCTGGAGATTCTGGTTCCATTGATTTGCAGTGACACCTCAGCATGTGCATTTTGAAAATACTTGCTCAGTATATTTTGTTGTGCAGTCTGGTGAGGAACCACTTCCTTCTCCAGCAAACATTCATCATTTATATGCAGCAATGTAAACACATGTGAATGAGCAAATTGCCCACCTAAATCTCTGCATAAAAGGGTGTCTAATATATGCCAAATTATTTTGTTTTTACATCTGCCATGATGCACGACACACATTGTTTTCATGTAGGCAATCCACATCTATGGATGCATTTACTGGATGTGTGATTTTGGATAAGTTGTTTCTGTATCTCTCTGTGCCTTGGTTGCCTCTTCTGTAAAATGGGGATGAAAGCCCAATACTCAGTGTTTTTGTGAGGACTTAACAATATCATGTATGTGAAATAGTTAGAACTTTATCAGGCAGTTATTAAAGGTTCCATAAATGTTAGTGATATGGTTTGGCTGTGTCCCCACCCAAATCTCATCTTGAATTGTAGCTCCCATAATCCCCACATCATGGAAGGGACCTGGTGGGAGATACTTGAAGCACAGAGATGGGTTTTTCTCATGCTGTTCTCATGATAATGAATAAGTCTCATGAGATCTGATGGTTTCATAAAGGGCAGTTCCCCTACACATGCTCTCTCTTGCCTGCTGCCATGTAAGAAAGATGTGCCTTTGCTCCTCCTTCACCCTCTGCCATGATTGTGAGGCCTCCCCAGCCATATGGAACTGTTAGTTCAATAAACCTCTTTTTCTTTATAAATGACTCAGTGTTGGATATGCCTTTATTAGCAGCATGAGAACAAACTAATATAGTTAGTTACTATAGTTGTCACTGTGAATGCTGCTATCACAGTCACTGTGTCTATCCAGGACCCTGTTATAGCCAACTAGCCAACATGGCTACTATTTATCATTATTATTATTATTGTCTCTCACTCTCAAAAGGCTACCAGAAAGCAAGTGACTATGACTTTATAGTAGGAATAATGGTAAATCTAATTTATAAAGACAAATTAGGCTTCATTCTTTGGAACTTTCATTTTATCAGTAACAGAATTACATGTATAGCTGAACTCAATGGACATTCAAGCACATCATACCACTGGCTTATAAAAATATATCACTAGTCTGTGAATTTTAAAGAAAGATGAATTCCTCCATTTTCCCCAAGTTAACCTCCTTCCTGAAAAACTGTATTATCAGTCAGCATCTATTTGGTCAGTAACTTCAAGTAAAATGTAGGAGATATCACATATGTGAATTAGAACTTTGTCAGGCAGTTATTAAAGGTTCCATAACTATTAGTGATATGTGAGGAGAGTATAATAAGTCAGTAACTAAAGAGGTGGAAAATCACTTGCTGAATAAAATCAGTGTCTTCCCTGACATATTCACTTTTAATAATTTTGGGATTTGTTTCGGGTTTCGGAGTTGAATGATGCATCTATGCCAAAGAGAAAAGCCTGGTGGTATGCAGTGCTTCCATCAGGGTGTATGTGTGTGTGTGTGTGTGTACATGCACACACGTGCATGAACATGGGTAAATAGAGGTAAGCGTTGTTTTGAGAGGGCTCAGCTAACTTGGGGTTTCAGCACCAGAGTGGCAAGCCACCCTGTCCTAACAGGAAATGAAGGGGAGCTGAACGTGGATGTTTGCTGTGTGCCTTTTATGGGACGCTTCTTTTGGCTGGAGGACAGCCTAATGCCCAGTTGTCCCACCTGTGACCAGGAGGGTCTCTCACACAGGGAGCTTGTTTATGCTGGCAGATGCCCTTGTGGCTCTTGTCTGACCCATGTCCAGTTTATGCCTGCCTGACCATAGCTCTGGCACTGGAGCCCAGCCTTGTGTTCTCCCCAGTGTCCCAGGGAAAACCCAGGCTGGGATAGCCCCTGGTTCTTCAGATGGTGCAAATTCAATACACCACCACAACAGGAAGCAAGTTCGAGATTTTTACTTACAGAGCCTGGACAAGGACAGCATAATGGGTCAGGGTGGGGTGCGAAGAAGCGCTTCGTCCCTGGGTTATGCAAGGAAGGTCTGAAAAGTCAGGGAGAGATGGAGAATGCATGGCAGCTAGTAGTTTGTACAAGGGAATAGGGTGTGTGTCACTAAGTTCCCAGGTAAATGCCTGAATGGTCCATTTAAAGGACACACTGGGAAAATGAGGAACCCAGTCAGGTAGGTGGCAGAGGTCCTTCTGAGTTCTTATCTCTGGCCATCAGCTTGAGCCATTTGGGTGTGGTATAGCACTGGAAATTGCATCCAGGATGACTGAGCCCTGCTTTTGGTATGAGAAAGTTAAACCTACATTTAAAATGGGTGCCAAGGCAACATAAAATTAATTATGAGTTTACTACAACTGTATTTTAGAATAGCATCAGCTTTTATCTTTTCCTTAATCACACCTATCAGTCAGAATAGAATCATCACACCTATCAGTCAGAATAGAATCATCACACCTATCAGTCAGAATAGAATCCAAGGGTTGTTCATTGGTTTCCAAGTGGTTTACCATTGTGAAGGTTTGAGACATGCTTTTTTTCACAGTCTATATTTTACATCCCACTGGTTGCTGGCAGGCTTTTTTTTATTTATTTAAAGCCACACAAAACCTATTTATCAGACTAAGGATGTGAACAGTCTTTTTTAAATCTCCCATAAATAAAAGTTATAAGTTGTACTGGAGAAGATCCTTTCTTGCAAAAGGTCATTGAAATCTCAAGATGGTAAAAGCAGCTTGTTCTAGAAATATGGCTGCATAATGGTAATCACAGTTCAAACCTTGATCACTTGAGTTTTTTTTTTTTCTTAAGTAAAATATCAAGCCCTGTTCTTGCTCCCTCTCAAAAAAGAACAATTTTTCTTCTGTGAAAGGAATGTAAGTAAAAAGGAGAATGAAAAGAGGAGAGGTGGGAAGCTATTTCATCTGAGAGAGACCTCTCACCCCCACTATATCATCCCCTGTGGAGTTTTTATTCCACCTTAGGGAAAAGCTTCTGTAAGGTAATCAATTTTCTATTAAAGCTACGTAGATACTGGCAGGTGGGAAACAGTCAGTCATGTGGTCTGTGGAAGGGTGGAAGGTTATAAACAATTTGCCTTTTAGGCAGAGCAGCAGGAAACTCACAAAAGAAAAGCACCTTCGGAGATTTACAAGTAACATGTAAATACTTGGAAATTAATCACATACAAATCAAGTATAGAAGTGCTAAGCAACTGTATACTAGGTTGTAGACATAATTGGAGGCTTAAGTGAGATAACTTAGGCAGTGTTTCCCAAAAGTAGTGTAATAAAGGTTGTGAAAGTGAAAAGACTCCTGGGGTAATGTAGAGGTGGGAGGAGCCTTTCTGTCCACACCTGTCATCAACCCATTGCATCTGTCAGATTTGTTAACTCACTGGATGCTTGATCTGCTTCTACATGTTAAAAGAGAGAAATAGCATTACGTTTCAAAACCTTTCCTTTTTTGCTTATAGTGTCTTGCTCTTGACCTGAATTCTATTTGCAAATAACATGTCCATGTTCTGATGATTAACATAGCCCATCAGTGAATCTGGAGACTGGTCATGCTTCAAGAACAATACCGGAGATTGTTTTTTTAAAACATTTGTCAATTAACTGGAAAAATTTAATAGAACCTTCCAGGGCTATGTACAGTTTCGTTTGGATAAAGCATAGGTACTTTTCACATACAAAATTAGTTCTAACTGTCACTTCCCCCACATTCACTTGGGCTTCTGACATCCAGTGGGGTTGAGGAAGATTTTATTTCCAAGAACAGATGGTTTTTCTGCACTTTCCATAATTGCATGCAACTGCATGAATTTTTTTTTTCTGCTTTCAGATGCATGACCAATGGCTGGGTATTAGGAGTTTGACTTCCTTTACCCAAATGCCTCTTTAAAAATAACGATAATGACTTTCACAGACAGTCACTTATCCTTTGCACATACATGGTCTTCAAAATTGACTCCCTATAAAAGCCTCAAACTTTGCCAAAATTAAGGAATTGAAGGATGAAATTACTTATAGACAGCTGGAGGCTTATTCACATCTGCTGGAATGTATATAAATACACACACACAACAAACATATTTTATATCTCTCTCTTTAGGAGACCCAAAAGAAATAAAGGATACTATTTCCTTTCTCCAATGGAGAGACTGACCCTTGTTGCCTGTCTCTCCCTGCTCATTGTGCTCTTTGATCATCTTCTCTTCTACTTTCTTCCTTTCCCTTTTCTTTTTCTTTCTCCTTTCACCTTTTTCTTTCTCTCCCCACTCTGCTGAATGGTAGAGAATTCCTAGTCAACCCAGCCCAAATTCTTGAGACACAAAAAGACAGGGAAAATGCTAGGAGATAGAATGAATGGACAGCAATGACATCATCGTCCTATTTCACATTTATTAGAAAGAATTTCTTTTCTGACATGATGATTAAGCATCCTTTCCACCTTTCTCTTTCCTTCTCTCCCTCTCTTGTTCTTTGAGTTCTAATTCAATTAAAATAAAATCCACCCAGGATTTCTCTCTTCTCAGTGACAGCAATTAAGACTTGAGGGAAGGCGGGAACAGTGACTCACGCCTGTAATCCCAGCACATTGGGAGGCTGAGGTGGGTGAATCACAAGGTCAGGAGATGGAGACCATCCTGGCTAACACAGTGAAACCCCATCTCTACTAAAAATACAAAAAATTAGCTGGGCATGGTGGTGGGCGCCTGTAGTCCCAGCTACTGGGGAGGCTGAGGCAGGAGAATGGCATGAACCCGGGAGGCGGAGCTTGCAGTGAGCCGAGATCATGCCACTGCACTCCAGCCTGGGCAACAGAGCGAGACTCCGTCTCAAAAAAAGAAAAAAAAAATGACTTGAGGGAAGTATTTTCCCTCTCTTTCTTCACAGGTATTTCCATGAATTTCTTGATTCTTTACCTAGTCCTGAGATGTTTATAACATTCAGAACCAGAACAAACTAATAAACACCTGTAGATATTAGTATGAACTGGGTAGGAAAGCTGCAGGATCTCTGCCTACTATTTTTGTGAAGAATGGTATTGATTATTGCTAATATTCTTTTTTACATTCGCCATCTTGATGGGTTAGAGAGTAGTCTGCTGCCATGCTACCATCTACCCTCCACCCCAAATATTTCTAACCTAAGAATAATGCACATGCTTTATGATTCTGGCATGGCTTGAGCTGTCTGTCTATTCTTATTCAGCAGAGAATCATTTTGCAAAATTTTTAAAATTATAACTGAGCCAGGGAAAAGCTTCCTGTACCTTTTTAGCATCACGGCCTTGATCATGAAAGAGAAGCTAGAACTCGATGTTTGTTAGAAATACTCAACCACACATACAGTAACATTCTGTGTAGACAATCACTAAGATCTCATCCCTGGGCAATTTTTTTTAATACATTAAGGTTGTCTGCAGGACTGAGAAAACAAAATAGCTAAATCTAGGCAATAAATGCAGACACTGGCTTCCTGGGGATTTGGGGCTACACAGTTTTCTTTGCATTTTAGGTTTCTCGGTTACAGAGTGACTGACAATAGTCATATTGACCTGCTTCCTGTAATGGTTGTAGTCATTGCCTAGTGGCTTTTCAACTGATAAATTAGTACCCTGCCAAGGAGAAACGACTGAGGGAGTGTAACAGTGAAAAAGCACTTTAGCAGTGACAATGCTCAACAGAGAGCATCCAGTTTATCCGGAGGAGAAAGAAATGTTCCTTCCTATTGAATAAAAACAACAAAGGTTCCTGCTTCCAGGGTTCCTGGTTCTTTCGTTCTGCGATGTCAATCTTTCGACATTTTAATTGGAAGTTTCATTTTGTGTAAGATTTAAAGGAGAATTTAGCTTCCAACCCCAACCTGTTAATTGAATAAATGTCAACTTCTTGACTCAGTTCATTTTATACTTTAAAAAAAGTATGCCAAATATTTATTTTTTTGCCTACCAAATAGGCAATAACCAGCCTTTGAAACATGCAGAGCATTACAGTGTTTGCCCCACCTCTGAGGCTGAACAGCTGTGTCTGTTGTTCCGAGATGTCCAGCTTGCAAGGATCCAGTGTCATCAACCGGAGTAGGAATCTCTCCTTCCCCGTTACCATAGCAGCTCCGATGCTCTGTGTGGTTGTACCTCAGTGTTCCCTGTCTTGATTGAGAAATCATCAAGGGCACCAAATATATTTCTAACAGTCCCTGCTAGACATTTATAATCTCTTCTTTCTTGATGTATATTACTTCTAGAAGATTTTTTTTTTTTTTTTTTGAGACAGAGTCTCGCTCTGTCGCCCAGGCTGGAGTGCAGTGGCGTGATCTCGGCTCACTGCAAGCTCCGCCTCCCGGGTTCGTGCATTCTCCTGCCTCAGCCTCCTGAGTAGCTGGGACTACAGGTGCCCGCCATCACGCCCAGATAATTTTTTTGTATTTTTAGTAGAGACGGGGTTTCACTGTGTTAGCCAGGATAGTCGCGATCTCCTGACTTCATGATCCACCCACTTCGGCCTCCCAAAGTGCTGGGATTACAGGCGTGAGCCACCGCGCCCCACCTCTGGAAGAGATCTTAACCACAAAATGAGCAAAGGAAAGGAGAGTGAAATGTGCCTAAGTCAGAATCAACTGCTGTGACTGTGTGTGCATCAATTATCTGCAGTGTTCATGAGCATCTCACTTCACATATCCAACTCAGGACCTCTGGACAAAACTTAAATGAATATTTTCCTCAAAACATTATGTTCATTTTTATAATATATGAAACTTAAAGAGAAATATACATTGCAAATTCAACCACTTTAATACTATTTTTTTTTCTGTTCCCACAGGTACATATACTTCTATATAGCTGTAAATAGATGATGTGGTTTGTCTGTGTCCCCACCCAAATCTTGTACTGTAGCTCCCATAATTTGTGGGAGGGCAGGTTTTTCCCATGATAGTGAATAAGTCTCACAAGATCTGATGGTTTTATAAAGGGGAGTTCCCCTGCACACACTCTTGCCTGCTGCCATGTAAGACATGCCTTTCTCCTCCTCTGCCTTGCTCCATGATTGTGTGGACTCCTCAGCCATGTGGAACTATGAGTCCATTAAATACCTTTTTCTTTATAAATTATGCAGTCTCAGGTATGTCTTTATTAGCAGCATGAGAACAGATTAATACAAGAGATTATACCTAGAATGCACAAAATTATCTATTAAAATATTTTATGATTTACAATGCAGTAAATATTATTGTACCAACTTAAAAATACTGATAAAAAAAGATACCATAAGTCCCCATATGCTGCCATTGTTTTTTTTTCTTACAATAAAAAGCAATCATATTGTATCTAGTATCTTATAATCTCCTGTTTACACTTTAGTCATGAAATAAACATTTTTTTAATTATTATTTTTTGGGATGGAGTCTCACTCTGTTGCCCAGGCTGGAGTGCAGTGGTTCGATCTCAGCTCACTGCAACCTCCATCTCCTGGATTCAAGTGATTCTCCTGCCTCAGCCTCCAGAGTAGCTGGGACTACAGTTGTGTGCCACCACACCCAGCTAGTTTTTGTATTTTTAGTAGAGATGGTGTTTCACCATGTTGGCCAGGCTGGTCTCAAACTCCTGACCTCATGATCCACCTGCCTCGGGCTCCCAAAGTGCTGGGATTATAGGTGATAGCCACCACACCCGGCCAAAGTACACATTTTCCAGTGTCAATAAAGTTATCTATAAAATCATGAAAGGCTCAATAACATACTCACTGACGTGGACATATTTTCATTTATTTAATCACATCCTAAGGGCCATTTAGGTTGTTTCCAATTTTCTGCCCTTCTAACATGCACCTGTTATCTCAGGAATGTTATGTTGAACAACTCAGGGATGGTTGAGTTGTGTGTGATCTCTCTAGGTCTCAACTTCTTCTTTAATATGAGAGATTTCAAATAGTTATTTCTAAATATTAACTTCTGATTCTAAAAGCCTGTGGGCCATCTGCATAGGATAGAGAAAGCTAGAAAGAAAAAAAATTCTAACCATCTACAAATTCACAACTTTTCTTGAACCACCGTAGAGTTGATGTTGCCAAGTTACAAACTAATCTGAAACCTAAGGATAGAGAGACAGGACATAAGCATTTACTCATCTGAGGAAGACACTGCCACACATAGGTGAAAAGAACTCAGGTTGAGAACAGTGGCTTATGCCTATAATCTTAATGCTTTGAGAGGCTGAGGTGGGAGAGTCACTTAAGCCCAAGTGTTTGAGACCAGCCTAGGCAAAATAATGAGTCCCCTCTCTCTAAAAAGAAAATAGACAAAAATTAGCCAGATGTGGTGGCACATGCCTGTGGTCCTGGCTACTTGGGAGGCTGAGGCAAGAGTATTGCTTGAGCCCAGGAGGTTGAGGCTGCAGTGAACCATGATTGTGTCACTGCATTTCAGCCTGGGTGACAAAGCAAGACCCTATCTCAAAAAAAAAAAAAAAAAAATTTCAGCTAATATTTTTAATGAATTACTAAAAGCAAGTGTTGTCTACCAAGAGAATATGCAGCCTGTCTGGAATATAGACACAAGGAGAAATAGCACCCAATCTTAGAGTTTTCTCCACGGACCTCACCAAGTTGTCACAAAAATAATTGGCAAGATTTCTATAAAAACCACCTCCATTGCATAAACCTGGGGTTGAAGAGTAATAGCAGCTGCTGCAGAAAAGGCATGAAATCCTACCTGGAGCTTTCTTCATGGTAAACTACTAGAGAAAGAACAACAAAGTCTGTTGACATTAAGCGACTGGTAGAAACCCACTGAAGCTGGGGGAAGGACACGGAAAGCCCTCCAACCCTGGAGGGTAGGGACAGATATACCCAGTGATTACAGACTTACGGGTGGAGGTCTGGGGCAAGATCATGGAGAAAGCCCTACCTCAGAGAACCATAAACACAGTGGCTGCCTAACATTAAAGCTTAATCAGAAAAACAAAGATTTTTCTATAACAAATTCATAGCATTTTCTTGCCAGAAAAGGAGCAAACACATTACTAGACCACCACTGAGGTGCGGAGCAAAGGAGAGACCTAACCTGAGGGTGGGGCAGACACTGACAACACCCACCTTGCAAACCATGTCTCACCCTAAACACAAGGTCAACACTAGGGTAATTTAAAATCCTTGATTACTAAAGGTAATCCTAGCAGCAACACATCCCAAACCCAGCTGAAATCTTAACTAGATGACCTTTAACTTTCCATATCCAACACCTAGAAGAAAGAAATATATTCTTATTATCAAGCATAAAAATGATTTACCTTCACCTATACTGTCTTATACAAGATGTCCATCTTTCCTTTAAAAAGTTATGGGGCATATCAATATATTAAGAAAAACACAAAGCAATTAGCACAACTGGACTCAAATATGAAACAGACATTGAAACTAGCATCCAAGAAACTTAAATGTATTAAAGATTTTAATAGCAGAGGTGGATAACATGCTAAAACTGATGCTTAATTTTAGTAGAGATGTAGAACATATGAGAAAGGATTAAATGGAAATGCAACAAATGAAAAAGAAAATAAAGATTTTTTCTCAGTAAGTTTATCAGTAGAGTGGGCACAGTTGAGGGAAGAATCGTAGGTCAATAGAAATGACTCAAATTGATAAGACAAAGAAAAAATAGGAGATTGCTGGCAAGATGGTTGAATAGAAACAGCTCCAGTCTGCAGCTCCCAGTGAGACTGATGCAGAAAGCGGGTGGTTTCTGCATTTCCAACTGAGGTACCCGGTTCATCTCACTGGGACTGCACAGTGGGTGCGGCCCACGGAGGACGAGCCAAAGCAGGGTGGGGCGTCGCCTCACCCAGGCAGTGCAAGAGGTTGGGGAATTTTCTCCCCTACCCAAGGGAAGCTGTGGGGGACTGAGCCTGAGGAACCATGCACTCTGGCCCAGATACTGTGCTTCTCCCATGGTCTTCGCAACCCGCAGACCAGGAGATTCCCTCTGGTGCCTACCCCACCAGGGCCCTGAGTTTCGAGCAGAAACCTGGGCAGCCATTCCAGGAGACACTGAACTAGCTGCAGGAGACTTTTTTTCCATACCCCAGTGGCGTCTGGAAGGCCAGTGAGACAGAACCGTTCACTCCCCTGGAAAGGGGGCTGAAGCCAGGGAGCCAAGTGGTCTGGCTCAGCGGGTCCCACACCAACAAAACCCAGCAAACTAAAATCCAATGCCTTGAAATTCTCACTGTGGGCATACCAGGAGGCTGAGATCCACCTGGGATGCTTGAGCTTGGTGGGGGAATGGGCCATTGCTGAGGCTTGAGTAGGTGGTTTTACCCTCACGGTGTAAACAAACAAAGCTGTCCGGAAGTTCGAACTGGGCAGAGCCCACCAGAGCTCAGCAAGGCCGCTGTGGCCAGACTGCCAGACTTCTCCTGTGGGCAGGGCATCTTTGAAAAAAAAAGGCAGCAACCCCAGTCAGGAACTTATAGATAAAACCCTCATCTCCTTGGGACAGAGCACCTGGGGGAAGGGGCAGCTGTGGGCGTGGCTTCAGCGACTTAAACGCCCCTGCCCAATGGCTCTGAAGAGAGCAGTGGATCCCCCAGCACAGCGTTGGAGCTCTGCTAACGGTCAGACTGCCTCAAGTGGGTCCCTAACCCCCGTGTATCCTGACTGGGAGACACCACCCAGGAGGGGCCAACAGACACCTCATCCAGGAGAGCTCTGGCTGGCAGGTGGCCTTTCAGGACAAAGCTTCCAGAGGAAAGAATAGGCAGCAATCTTTGCTGTTCTGCAAACAGGGTCTGGAGGTCCAGGCAAACAGGGTCTGGAGTGGACCTCCAGCAAACTCCAGGAGACCTGCAGCAGAGGGGCCTGTTAGAAGGAAAACTAATAAACAGAAAAGAATAGCACGTCCACTCAGAGACCCCATCCAAAGGTCACCAACATCAAAGACCAAAGTTAGATAAATCCACCAAGTTGAGAAGAAACCAGTCCAAAAAGGCTGAGAATTCCAAAAACCAGAATGCCTCTTCTCCTCCAAAGGATCACAACTCCTAAACAGCAAGGGAGCAAAACTGGACAGAGAATGAGCTTGGTGAATTGACATAAGTAGGCTTCAGAAGGTGGGTAATAACAAACTCCTCTGAGCTAAAGGAGCATGTTCTAACCCAATGCAAGGAAGCTAAGAACCTTGAGAAAAGGTTACACGAATTGCTAACTAGAATATTCATTTTAGAGAAGAGCATAAATGACCTGATGGAGCTGAAAAACGTAGCACGAGAACTTTGTGAAGCATACACAGTATCAATAGCCGAATCGATCAAGTGGAAGAAAGGATATCAGAGATTGAAGATCAACTTAATGAAATAAAGCTAGAAGACAATATTAGAGAAAAAAGAATGAAAAGGAATGAACAAAGCCTCCAGGAAATATGGAACTATGTGAAAAGACCAAATCTACGTTTGATTGGTGTGCCTGAAAGTGATGCAGAGAATGGAACCAAGTTGGAAAACACTCTTCAGGATATCATCCAGGATTACTTCCCCAGCCTAGCAAGACAGGCCAACATTCAAATTCAGGAAATACAGAGAACATCACGAAGACACTCCTTGAGCAGGGCAAATACAAGACACATAATTGTCACATTCAACCAAGGTTGAAATGAAGTAAAAAATGTTAAGGGCAGCCAGAGAGAAAGGTCGGGTTACCCACAAAGGGAAGCCAATAAGACTAACAGCAGATCTCTCTGCAAAAACTCTACAAGCCAGAAGAGAGTAGGGACTCATATTCAACATTCTTAAAGAAAATAATTTTCAACCCAGAATTTCATATCCAGCCAAACTAAGCTTCATAAACGAGGGAGAAATAAAATCCTTTACAGACCAGCAAATGCTAAGAGATTTTGCCACCACCAGGCCTGCCTTACAAGAGCTCCTGCAACAAGCACTAAACAAGGAAAGGAACACCCAGTACCAGTCACTGCATAAACATACCAAATTGTAAAGATCATCGACACTATGAAGACATTGCATCAACTAATGGGCAAACTAAGCAGCTAATATCATAATGACAGGATCAAATTCACACATAATAATATTAACCTTAAATGCAAATGGGCTAAATGCCCCAATTAAAAGACACAGACTGGCAAATTGGATAAACAGTCAAGATCCATCAGTGTGCTATATTCAGGAGACCCATCTCATGTGCAAAGACACACATAGGCTCAAAATAAAGGGATGGAGGAAGATCTACCAAGCAAATGGAAAGCCAAAAAAAAAAAAAAAAAAAAAAAAGGCAGGAATTGCAATTCTAATCTCTAATATAACAGACTTTAAACCAACAAAGATCAAAAGAGACAAAGAAGGGCATTGCATAATGGTAAAGAGATCAACGCAACAAGAAGAGCTAACTATCCTAAATATATATGCATCCAATACAGGAGCACCCAGATTCATAAAGCAAGTTCTTCGAGACCTACAAAGAGACTTAGACTCCCACACAATAATAGTGGGAGACTTTAACATCCAACTGTCAAAATTAGACAGATCAACGAGATAGAAAATTAACAAGGATGTTCAGGACTTGAACTCAGCTCTGAACCAAGCAGACCTAATTAGACATCTGCAGAACTCTCCACCCCAAATCAACAGAATATATATTCTTCTCAGCACCTCATCACACTTATTCTAAAATTGACCATATAAATGGAAGGAAAACACTCCTCAGCAAATGGAAAAGAATGGAAATCATAACAGTCTCTCAGACCACAGTGCAATCAAATTAGAACTCAGGATTAAGAAACTTACTCAAAACCACACAACTACATATAAACTGAACAACGTGCTCCTGAATGACTACTGGGTACATAATGAAATGAAGGCAGAAATAAAGATGGTCTTGGAAACCAATGAGAACAAAGACACAATGTACCAGAATCTCTGGGACACATTGAAAGCAGTGTGTAGAGGGAAATTTATAGCACTAAATGCCCACAAGAGAAAGCAGGAAAGATCTAAAGTCGACACCCTAACATCACAATTAAAAGAACTAGAGAAGCAAGAGCAAACAAACTCAAAAGCTAGCAGAAGACAAGAAATAACTATGATCAGAGCAGAACTGAAGGAGATAGAGACACAAAAAACTCTTCAAAATTCAATGAATCCAGGAGCTGGTTTTTTTTTTTTTTTTAAAGATCAACAAAATAGATAGACCACTAGCCAGACTAATAAAGAAGAGAAGGATCAAATAGGCACACAAAAAAAATGATATAGGGGTATCACCACAGATCTCACAGAAATACAAGCTACCATCAGAGAATACTATAAATACCTCTATGCAAATAAAGTAGAAAATCTAGAAGAAATTGATAAATTCCTGGACACATACACCCTCCCAAGTCTAAACTAGGAAGAAGTCAAATCCCAGAATAGACCAATAACAAGTTCTGAATTGAGGCAATAATAGCCTACCAACCAAAAAATGTCCAGGACCAGATGGATTCACAGCTGAATTCTACCAGAGGTACAAAGAGGAGCTGGTACCATTCCTTCTGAAACTATTCCAATCAATAGAAAAAGAGGGAATCCTCCCTAACTCATTTTATGAGGCCAGCATCATCCTGATACCAAAACCTGGCAGACACAAAACAAAAAAAAAGGAAAATTTCAGGTCAATAACCCTGATGAACATCGAGGTGAAAATCCTCAATAGAATACTGGCAAACCGAATCCAGCAGCATATCAAAAAGCTTATCCACCATGATCAAGTCGGCTTCATCCCTGAGATGCAAGGCTGGTTCAACATACACAAATCAATAAACGTAATCCATCACATAAACAACCAATGACAGGAACCACATGATTATCTCAATAGATGCAGAAAAAGCCTTTGACAAAATTCAACACTGCTTCATGCTAAAAAAAACTCTCAATAAACTAGGTATTGATGGAAAGTATCTCAAAATAATAAGAGCTATTTATGACAAACCCACAGCCAATATCATTCTGAATGGGCAAAAACTGGAAGCATTCCCTTTGAAAACTGGCACAATACAAGAATGCCCTCACTCACCACTCCTATTCAACATAGTATTGGAAGTCCTCGCCAGGGCAGTCAGGCAAGAAAAGAAATAAGGGTATTCAAATAGGAAGAGAGGAAGTCAAATTGTCTCTGTTTACAGATGACTGATTGTATCTTTGGAAAACCCCATCTTCTCAGCCCAAAATCTCCTTAAGCTGATAAGCAACTTCTGCAAAGTCTCAGGATACAAAATTAATGTGGAAAAATCACAAGAATTCCTAAACACCAATAACAGACAAACAGCCAAATCATAAGTGAACTCCTATTCACAACTGCTACAAAGAGAATTAAATACCCAGGAATACAACTTACAAGGGATGTGAAGGACCTCTTCAAGGAGAACTACAAACCACTGCTCAAGGAAATAAGAGAGGACACAAACAAATGGAAAAACATTCCATGCTCATGGATAGGAAGAATCAATATCATGAAAATGGCCATACTGCCCAAAGTAATTTACAGATTCAATGCTATCCCCATCAATCTTGACTTTCTTCACGGAATTGGAAAAAACTACTTTAAAGTTCATATGGAACAAAGAAAGAGCCCGTATAGCCAAGACAACCCTAAGCAAAAAGAATAAAGCTGGAGGCATCATGCTACCTGACTTCAAACTACACTACAAGGCTACAGTAACCAAAACAACATGGTACTGGTACCAAAACAGATATATAGAACAATGGAACAGAACAGAGGCCTCAGAAATAACACCACACATCTACAACCATCTGATCTTTGACAAACCTGACACAAACAAGCAATGGGGAAAGGATTCCCTATTTAATAAATGGTGTTGGAAAAACTGGCTAGCCATATATGCAGAAAACTGAAACTGGACCCCTTCCTTACACCTTATACAAAAATTAACTCCAGTTGGATTAAAGAGTTAAACATAAAACCTAAAACCACAAAAACCCTAGAAGAAAACCTAGGCAATACCATTCAGGACATAGGCGTGGGCAAAGACTTTAGGTCTAAAACACCAAAAGCAATGGCGACAAAAGCCAAAATTGACAAATGGGATCTAATTAAACTAAAGAGCTTCTGCACAGCAAAAGAAACTATCATCAGAGTGAACAGGCAACCTACAGAGTGAGAGAAGATTTTTGCAATCTATCCACCTGACAAATGGCTAATATCCAGAGTCTACAAAGAACTTAAACAAATTTACAAGAAAAACAAAACAACCCCATCAGACACTTCTCAAAAGAAGACATCTATGCAGCCAACAAACATATGAATAAATGCTCATTATCACTGGTCATTAGAGAAATACAAATCAAACCACAATGAGATGCCATTTCATGCCAGTTAGAATGGTGATCATTAAAAAGTCAGGAAACAACAGATGCTGGAGAGGATGTAGAGAAATAGGAAAGCTTGAACACTGTTGATGGGAGTGTAAATTCATTCAACCATTGTGGAAGACAGTGTGGTGATTCCTCAAGGATCTAGAACCAGAAATACCATTTGACCCAGCAATCCCATTACTGGGTATATACCCAAAGGATTATAAATCATTCCACTATAAAGACACATGCACACATATGTTTATTGTGTCACTATTCACAATAGCAAAGACTTGGAACCAACCCAAGTGTCCATCAATGATAGACTGGATAAAGAAAATGTGGCACATATACACCATGGAATACTATGCAGTCACAAAAAAGGATGAGTTCATGTCCTTTACAGGGACATGGATGAAGCTGGAAACCATCATTCTCAACAAACTAACACAAGAACAGAAAACCAAACACCGCACGTTCTCACTCATAACTTGGAGTTGAACAATGAGAACACATGGACACAGGGAGGGGGATATCACACACTGGGGCCTGTCAGGGGGTGGGGGCTAGGGGAGGGATAGCATTAGGAGAAATACCTAACGTAGGTGTCAGGTTGATGGGTGCAGCAAACCACCATGGCACATGTATACCTAGGTGACAATACTGCACATTCTGTGCATGTACCCCAGAACTTAAAGTATAATAAGAAAAAAAATAGAGACATTATCCTAATTATCCAGATGGGTCCAATGGAATCACAAAGGTTCTTAAAACTGGGAGAGGGAATTAGACAAAAAGGACCAGAGAAATGGCAGCGTGAGAACTGAACCCACTACTGCTGCCTTTGAAGATGGAGGAAGAGGCCATGAGACAAGGAAGGTGAGCAGCCTCTAGAAGCCAGAAATGGCAAGAAAACGGATTATCTCCTACAGCCTCCAGAAATGAGTTCCATTCTGCTGACACCTTGATTTTATCCCAGGGAGATGAGTCTCAAACTATTGAACAACGAATTGCATGATTAATACATTTTTGTACCTTTGCAGCACTGAAAAAAAAAATAGTTCTACACATTGAATGTGTGAACGTCAGTATTCTAGGTGTGGATTTTATACTATAGATTTTCAAGTTGTTACCACTCGGGAAAACTGGGTAAAAAGTACAAAGAATCCCTCTGTGCTGTTTCTTACAGCTTCCTGTGAGTCTAAAATTATCTCAAAATAAAATATTTAATTTGAAAAGAAAAAAACAGAAGAACAGAATTCAAAGCTGTAAGACAATGTAGAAAAGATTAAAATTTATGTACTTGAGTAATTTATGTAACTGAGAAGAAATGTCTGAACAGCCAAGAATGTTCCAAAAATTAATGATGGATGCCAAGCCATAGATCCAAGAAGCTCAGAAATCATCAAGCATTAGAATACGAAAAGCAAACAAGTAAGCAAACAAATACTAGGCATATTCAAACTGCTGAAAACCAAAGATCCAAAGACAAAGAGAAAAACTGAAAAAATATATTACATATAGGAACATTGACAAGAGTTAGAGGAGCCTACTTTTGGGATGCTCTGCAAACCAGAAAACAATAAAGTGACATCTTTAGAGTGCTGGGGGAAAAAACTCCTTGTCCACC
Source organism: Symphalangus syndactylus (assembly GCF_028878055.3). Taxonomy (NCBI): domain Eukaryota; kingdom Metazoa; phylum Chordata; class Mammalia; order Primates; family Hylobatidae; genus Symphalangus; species Symphalangus syndactylus. Next base: position 86,521,509 of record NC_072434.2, on the reverse strand, counting down.
TCAAATTTTATAATTGGTGAAAACCTCTTCCAAAATTAGAAAAAAAGTTATGAGGGAGAAACAAAAATTTTCTCTAAGAAAAATTAAGAAAATGTATTACCAACAGAGCTGCACTACATAAGATATTAAAGGAAGTTCCTTAAGCATAAAGAATATGATCACAGAAAGAAGCTTGAATGTTAAAATGAAGAGCACTGGAAACAGAATAAATGAAAGTAAATATTTTTATTTTAATTGTTGTAAAAGATAACTGATGTCTATAGGAAAACATAGCAATATATTGTATGTTTTAGCATACATAAAAGTAAAATATGACAACAATACCAAGGATTGGAGGGAGGAATTGAAAGTATATTGTCGTGAGGTTTTATATTATATATAAAGTGGTATGTGTTATTTGAAGGGACTCTGATTAATTAAAAATCTATATTGTAAAGTCTAGGACAACAACTCAAACCACTAAAAATTTTAAATAATGCATAAAGAATGAGCTGAGGATAGAGATAGAAATGGAATAATGAATAATATACTAAATCTAAATGGAGAAAAACCTTTAAAGGAAACAACAAATAGCTGAGGAAAAATGGAAGAGAGTCCTCAAAGTGGTACATTTTAATCTAATCATGTCATTAATACATTAAACATAATTGATGTAAATATACCACATAAAAGAAAAAGATTGACAGGTTGGATAAAAAAGCGAGGCCCAACTATGCATGGTCCACAAAAAAGCCACTTTAAATATAAATATGCAAATAGACTAAAAATGAAAAGATTCTAAAAATTTATCATGCTACCACTCGTTGAAAGAAAGCTCGAATAGCTATAACAGTATCAAAATAGACTTCAGAAAAGTGACTAGACTATTACCAGGAATAAAGAGCAACATTACATGATAATAAAAGGGTCATTTCTCCCAGAATCCATAATAATCCTAAATGTATATGCATCTAAAAAGAGAGCTTTAAAATATATAAAGTAAAAGCAAATAATAGTGTAAGGAGAAATAAACAAACCCACAATTATAACTGAAGACTTCACCATTCAGTTTATAGTAATTGATAGCAAGTAGAGAGAAAATCAGTCAGGATACAGAAAACTTGAAAACACTGTCAACAACTTGACCTAACAATGTTTATAGAACACTGTATCCCAAAACAGTACAACAGATATTATATTTAAGTGCATATGGAACATATCTCAAGAGAGTCAATATTGTTCATCATAAAATGTGATACATTTCAAAAATTGAAATTATAAAAAGTACTTATAATGAATACAATCTATGAATTTATGAATAAAAACTAGAAACCAATAAAAAAAATCTGGAAAATATCCTATATATTGATTGTGTGAAGAGGAAATTTTAGGGAAATTGAATATTTTGATTTGAGTGAAGATAAAAATAGAGCATATCAAAAATTTTGGTTGCAACTAAAGCAGTGCCTTGAAAGAAGTTTATAACACAAGATGCTTATGTTAGGAAGAAAGTCTCAATAATAAAATAAAAATCTAGTTCCTAAATAAATTAACACTGTTGACAAACATATAGCCAGACTGACCAAAGGAAAAGGAGAGAAGACACAAATCACAAATACCAGGAATACAAGAAGGGACATCACTACAGACCCTAAGGACATTATAAAAATAAGAGGAGAAACCATGAATCACTCTATGGCCATAACTTTGATGATTTAGATGAAACATAAATTTTTTCAAAGACATCAACTACTAAATCTGTGTGTGTGTGTGTGTGTGTGTGTGTAAAACTTAAGTCTTCTGAAGGAACTGAATATGTAGTAAATACTTCCTATTAAAAAATACGCCAGGTTCAGATGGTTTCACTGGTGAATTCTAAATATTTAAGGAAGAAACAGTAACAATTCTCCACAAACTCTTCCAGAATATTAAAAAAAAAAAAAGTAAAACACTTTCCAACTCATCTTATGATGTCGGCATTTCCCAAATACCAAAATGAGACAAACACATTATAAGAAAGAAAGATGAGTCTTTCATAAACATAGATGGGAAGTCCTCAATAACATACTAGCAAATTAAATGCAACAATGTATAAAAAAATATGATCAAGTAGAGTTTAGCTCAGGAATGCAAGGCTAGTTCAGTATTGGACAATCAATCAGTGTAAAATACTGTATCAAAAGACTAAAGAAGCAAAACCACAAAATTATCACATTGAGTTCAAATAAAGACTCTGGCAAAATTCAACATTCATTTCTGGTATTCTCAGAAAACTAGAGTTAAAAGGAATCTTTGTTGACCTGATAAAGAGCATCTGCAGAAACCCTACAGCTAGCATTATATTTAATAGGAAAAGAATAAATGGTTTCCCCTTAAGGTCAGCAACAACATTCTCACTAATCCTATTGCACATTGTACTGGAAGTCATAGCTAGTGCAGTAAGGCAAGAAAAAGAAATAAAAGGCGTAGACTTGGAAAGGATGAAATAAAACTGTCTCTATTTGCAGATGACATGATTGTGTAAAAATTCCCAAAGAATCTATTAAAAAGTTACTAAAACTATGTTTAGAACAGTTTTTTTTTTTTTTTTTTGAGAAGGAGTCTCGCTCTTTCACCCAGGCTGGAGTGCAGTGGCGAGATCTTGGCTCACTGCAGGCCCTGTCCCCCGGGGTTCACGCCATTCTCCTGCCTCAGCCTCTCCGAGTAGCTGGGACTACAGGTGCCCGCCACCACGCCCGGCTAATTTTTTTTGTATTTTTAGTAGAGATGGGGTTTCACCGTGGTCTCGATCTCCTGACCTCATGATCCGCCCGCCTCGGCCTCCCACAGTGCTGGGATTACAAGCGTGAGCCACCGCGCCCGGCCTAGAACAGTTTTATGATATAAGCTCAGTATACAAAAATTAATGTTTCTATATGTAGAAATGTTATGTTTTCTGTATACAGTGTTTCTATAGACAAAAATCAGTGTTCCTATCCAACAGCATGAACAATTAGAAATTAAAAACAGTATTATTTACAATAATATCAAAACTATGAAATATTTAGGTATGAATCTTACAAAGTATGTTAAGAACTAAGCACTCATCAAATGAATTTTAAAAAGACTTATTATATTTGTCATTTAGAAAATGCTATATATTGTTCTAATGTTACTTACCCTCAAACTGACCAATAGGTTCAATGCAATTTCAACTAAAATCCCTTCAGGACTTTCACAGAAATTGACAAATGGATTCTAACATTTATTTAGAAAGGCCAAAGAATTAGAACAGCTACAACAATTTTGAAATAGAAGAAGAAAGGCAGAGGACTCATAATACCTGATTTTCTGACCTACTATACTAAGTTTAGACAGTGTCATACTATAGAATGAATCTAGATCATTTTCTCGCATATGTATATCCAATTGTTCTAGTACCACTTGTTGAAAATTAATCGGCTTTGCACCTTTGTTAAAAATCAATTGGCCATATATGTGTGGGTCTATTTCTGGACTCTATTTGCTTTCATTGGTCCATATGCCTATTCTTTCTATAGTATAACACTGTCTAAACTTAGTATAGTAGGTCAGAAAATCAGGTATTATGAGTCCTCTGCCTTTCTTCTTCTATTTCAAAATTGTTGTAGCCGTTCTAATTCTTTGGCCTTTCTAAATAAAGGTTAGAATCCATTTGTCAATTTCTGTGAAAGTCCTGAAGGGATTTTAGTTGGAATTGCATTGAACCTATTGGTCAGTTTGAGGGTAAGTAACATTAGAACAATATATAGCATTTTCTAAATGACAAATATAATATCTCCATTTTAAAGTCTTTTTAAAATTCATTTGATGAGTGCTTAGTTCTTAACATACTTTGTAAGATTCATACCTAAATATTTCATAGTTTTGATATTATTGTAAATAATACTGTTTTTAATTTCTAATTGTTCATGCTGTTGGATAGGAACATTGATTTTTGTCTATAGAAACACTGTATACAGAAAACATAACATTTCTACATATAGAAACATTCAATTCAAAATGGACCATAGACTTAAATATAGTACTAAAACTATATCATTTCCAGAAGAAAACAAAGAGAAAAATATTTGTGATCATGGCTTAGGCAAAGATTTCTTAGCTTAAAATTTTCAAAACATGATCTATAAGGGAAATTATGGATAAATTGAATTTTATCAAAATTAAGAACTGTTTGTTGGAATACATTGCCAAGAAAATGAAAATAAAAGCCAAAAGTTGAGCAGCAATATTTGCAAATCACATCTCTAGTCAAGGGTTTGCATCCAGAATATGTAAGACTCTCAAACTCAATGAAACTCTCAAAATTTAATAGGAAAAGAGACAATCCAATAAAACTGTGCCAAATATGTGAACAGACACATCCCACATAGACAGCAAGTCAGTATATAAATACCTTCAACAAAATTAGTCATTAAAGAAATGCAAATTAAAACCACAATGTGGCACCAATGCACAGTTATTAGAATAACTAAAATATTCAAAACATAAAAAAATTAAAATACCAAGTTCCAGCAAATATACAAAGTAAGTTAAACTCACATATACCTGCTGGTGGAAATGGAAATGGGGCAGACACACTGGAAAACAGTTTGACAAATTCTTATGAAGTTAAACGTATACTTACTGTATGACCCAGCAATCTCATTGCTTCGTATTTACTCAAGTGAAATGAAAACTACATCCTCACGAAAATATGCACATGAATGTTTGCAGCAGCTTTATCTGTCATCACCAGGAACTAAAAACTACCCAAATGTTTCTCAACTGGAGAATGCATAAACAAACTGGTACATTCCGTACAATAAAATACTTACTGAACAATAAAAAGAAACAAACTACTGTTTCACACAACGGCATGAATGGATCTCACATGCATTATGCTAGCTGAAAGAAGCAGGATACCAAGGGCTACATACTCCATGACTCAGTTTATATGACATTCTATCGAAAGCCAAACTACAAGAAGAAAAACAGATTAGTGGTTGCCAAGGGCTGGGGTTTGAAGAGGGGATGGTTACAAAAGAGGCATGGGGGAATTTTGGGGGCTGATGGCACTGTTGTGTATCTTGATTGTGGTGGTGGTTACATAACTGTATTTCAAAATTCTAGGAACTGTGTGCTTAAAAGGGTGAATTTTACTATATGCCGATTGTACCTCAATATAAATGGAAAATAAAATTTTCTTAAAATCTGTGGTTTTCTAATGGTATTGGATTTAAAAACTGTCACTCACCTAAACATTAGTTTTGAACACATGAACTGTTTAGTAATGCAAAGCCTCTGCTGGTTCTGAATTATCCAGCACAGAATTTTAGAAAAGCCTTCCTGTGAGTCCATGATTCCCATGCAGAAAATGAAACCAGTAACAGGACAAAAAGTGGCTGGTTTTTAGCATTCTCTTGCACTAAGCTTGAGTAACCTCCGTGAATATTGATGAGCTGCTCCTATAAATTACTCCATGCTTCTTACACAGCTCTTGCTGTCATTTTAACATAACTTTTTAATATATAGAATCTTTGTTTTTCTGAGTCATAAAAATAACTCTAGAAAAAGCATCTGAAGTGTTCCTGTTAGTGCTTATAAAATTGTGCCATTCTATAAAAATTTCTTCAAATGTATGGCATGCTGTGAAAAAGAACCAAAAGTATTTGAGAAGGAGACATTGAAGCTATCTCTCATAAAAATTAAGGTAGGGTTTTTTAGGTAAATAGACTTTGATGTATTCACTATTATATTATCTGTATTTGTACTAATATAATGTATCAACAATAGAAAAATCACACTGCCTTTTCATCTAAATGTTCAGGCATAGGCTACTTACTGGTTGTATTATCTTTTTATTAATTTACAAATAAAAAAGGTCATTTGGAATCAGGAAGTGAAATCTATTGAATTGCTAAAAACTGAGTGAAGAGAAATGTTTAATGCCAGGAAGAAAAGAAAGTGAACTGTGAGCAAAGGGTAACAACACACAAATAAGAGTCTAAAAACTCACTTTCCCTTCCGTGCTCCACCTTCACTCTTGAGCTTGGTAAGAAACACTGATAATGATGACATCATGATCAATCAGCTTCATTGATGAATTCCTCTGGGACTCCCCACTTTCCATCTCTAACCCCTGTTCAACTTTAAGAACAGCCTCTTAGAAACACAGAAAACTTTCCTATATACTTTTAAGTAAATTGGCAAATGGCAGGGTGTGGTAGCTCACGCCTGTAATCCCAACACTTTGGGAGGCCAAGGCAAGTGGATCACTTGAGGCCGGGAGTTCGAGACCAGCCTGGCCAATTTGGCAAAACCCTGTCTCTACTAAATATACAAAAATTAGCTGGATGTGGTGCTGGTGTGCTTCTATAATCCCAGCTACTCGGGAGGCTGAGGCAGGAGAATCACTTAAACCCAAGAGGTGGAGGTTGCAGTGATGCGAGATCGTGCCACTGTACTCCAACCTGGGCGACAGGGCAAGACAGAAAAGTGGACTCTTCAGTTCTCTTATGAGACTTCCTGTTGGATGGCCCATGTTGCTCTCTTCTTGAAATCGTCCTCCATTTTTAAAAATTAAAAAAAAATATGTTCTTATCATCTATGGCACTGAATCTTTGGATTCATCTCCTATCCTTTTCACTAGTTCTTCTTTGTCTCCTGTTGTGGGTTCTTAAATACTGAGTTCTTCCCTCAGATAATGGTGTTCCCTGAGATTTCATTCCCTTATTCAACATATATTTATCAAACATCCACGACATACTAGGTACTGGAATTACAGCAGTCAGCAGGACAAACAAGGTCATTGTCCTCAATGAGGGACATATATTAATAGACAAATGTGCTAATAACATCCTGAAGAGCTTGCCTAGTCTTTCTGAGGGAACTGTCTACTCTTGAAGTGACAGCCTTTATTTCTGGGAGATGGTTCTCACGTTTATGTCACGATCTCTGATCCCTCCCTTGAACTCCTAGATCAGAGTCACCAACCCACCCAGGGGGATACAGAGCATAGTGGTTGAGGGTGTGGATCCTGGAGCTGCTCTGTCTGTGTTCACATTCTAGTACCATCCTTTACTAAGCATTTGGTGTTAACTGCTCTGGGCCTCCGTTGCACCATGTGTTAGCTGTGGGTTAATAATAGTTTTAATATCTACCTAACATAGTTGTTCTGAGGACTAAGTGACTTAATACATAGAAAACTTATAAAACAGTAAAAGCCCAAATTCTTGTTAACTCTTTTTACTATCATTAATATTCATATCACTATTTGGATTTCCCAAATGTACTACAACTCACCATGGCTGCATCAGATTCGCTATGTCTATTGTTCACTCAAGCCACCCACTTAAGAAACCCAGGAGTCAGCTTTGTCTCTTTCCATTCTCTTTATTTATTTATTTATTTATTTTTGAGACAGGGTTTCACTCTGTCACTCAGGCTGGAGCACAGTGGCACAATCTCAGCTCACTTCAACCTCTGCCTCCCAGGTTCAAGTGATCCTCCTGCCTCAGCCTCCTGAATAGCTGGGACCACAGGCACGTGCCACCACACCCAGCTAATTTTTGTATTTTTAGAAGAGATGGGGTTTCACCATGTTGGCCAGGTTGGTCTCAAACCCCTGACCTCAAGTGATCCTCCCACCTCAGCCTCCCAAAGTGCTGGGATTACAGGCATGAGCCACGCACCCAACCTCTTTTCATTCTCTATCCCCACATACCCATTCATTCCCCAGGTGCTACCTCAATTACCTCGTGTGTCTGTGGTTTGGGACTTCGTTGTCTCTTCTATACTCTGCTTCTAGTTTCTTTTCTTTCTAATTCAGCCTCAGAGAAATTGAGTAATATTATATCACTTAATACCCCAAGCTGACTTATGGTGTGAGGGCCAACCCAGCCTGCAGAAATTTTGGTTTGTTTAATAATATTTTAAGAAAAAATAAAATTTGAGGCTGGGTGTGGTGGCTCCCAGCCTGCAGAAATTTTGGTTTAATAATATTTTTTTTAAAAAATAAAATTTGAGGCTGGGTGTGGTGGCTCATACCTGTAATCCCAACATTTTGGGAGGCCAAGGTGGGCAGATCACTTAAGGTCAGGAGTCAAGACCAGCCTGGTCAACATGGCAAAACCCCATCTCTACTAAAAATATAAAAATTAGCCAGGCGTGGTGGCAGGTGCCTGTAGTCTCAGCTACTTGAGAAGCTGAGGCATGAGAATCGCTTGAACCTGGAAGGGGAGGTGGCAGTGAGCTGAGATCACGCCACTGCACTCCAGCCTGGGTGACAGGTCAAGACTCTGACTCAAAAAAAAAAAGAAAAGAAAAGAAATAAAATATAAAATTTGAATGTCGTCATGTGGGGCATATGCTTCCTGGTTCAGTCTCAGCCCCCTCTAGTCATGTGTTTACCTTGTATGTTTGTTCTGGTCCCTGAGGCAGCTGCATTTCCGACTCCTAAGATAAAAGACAAGCACCCACTCCTTAAGGTATAGTCCTTGCCATCTGGAGCCGACCACTCACCAGGACTTTCCCTCCTCAGGGTTTATGTTTCTGATATTTCTCACCTCCCAACCTTTGTTTATGCTGTTTTTCTGCTGGGAATGTCTTCCTGACTCTGCCAGTTGAAACTATAAATACAGTTTTAAGATCCTTCAAGATCTTTTTGAAATTTCATCACTTCCATGAGGCGATTTCACATCCACTTAATTCACCAGTCATTCACCAAACTATGAGCTATTTTAATCACAGAATACTTGGCAAAAGCCTATCTATGGACTCTCCCCTTAGAAACACACAGCTCTAGCAGGGTGCAGTGGCTCATCTCTGTAATCCCAGCACTTTGAGATGCTGAGGTAGGTGGATCATTTGAGGTCAGGAGTTTGAGACCAGCCTGGCCAGTATGGTGAAACCCCACCTTTACTAAAAATACAAAAAAAAGAAAAAAAAATAGCTGGCTTCATGGCAGGTACCTGTAGTTCCAACTACTTGTGAGGCTGAGGCAGGAGTATCGCTTGAACCTAGGAGATGGAGGTTGCAGTGAGCCGAGATCACACCACTGTACTCCAGCCTGGGCGACCAAGGGAGACTCTGTCTCAAAAAGAGAGAGAGAAAAAAAAAAAAGGCCAGGCACGGTGGCTCATGCCTGTAATCCCAACACTTTGGGAGGCCGAGGCGGGCAGATCACTTGAGGTCAGGAGTTCAAGAACAGCCTGGCCAACATGGTGAAACCCCATCTCTACTAAAAATCAGCCAACATGGTGGTGGGTGCCTGCAATTCCAGCTACTCAAGAGGCTGAGGCAGGAGAATCGCTTGAACCTGGGAGGCAGAGGTTACACTCCTTCCTGGGTAACATAGCAAGACTCTGTCAGACAGAGAGACAGAGAGAGAGAGAGAGAGAGAGAGACGCAGCTCTACACTGTACAGCATTTGTACTCCATGCATGATCCAGAGGTTAAAAATCCTTTCTAGGGAAACATTAGTGTAAAGAAATGGATAGAAAACAGCCATCCTATTTAACGATTTCCCAGTCAGTCCTTTTCTTAGCATTGGCAACACATCTTAGAATATATAAAGTATATGTGCTGATATAGGACAAAATTAAGTGGAAAAATAGGCAGCTGTAGAATACGTACGTTGCTCCCATTTGGAAATATACAAAGGGGAATATTTTGTACAGGCCACATGTAAGTCAGATAAATGTCTGCTCTTATCTATGTAGACTATTTGAGAAGGTTCATCAAAAAGCCATTAAGAAGGATTTCTTTTAGAAAGGCAAACAGAGAAGTCACCTCACAACCATCCTACCACAGAAGGCTTTTCTCTTTTATACAGCACGTCTCATTTTACTTTTCAAACCTTTTACAGCAGATAGTTCTGGAGTACAGGTGGCATTTATGCTCCTGACAAAAGAAAAAGCCTTAAGCTGTCCTCTGATGAGATGAAATCTTGTTGAAGAGGAGGCCAAAACCTTTCTGTTGTTCCTCTCTCTCCCCTCTGTGCCATAGCTCCCAGCTGGCGAGGAATACACTACTGTCCTTGTGATCCAGGCTTCTGGTCAGACTTGATGGACAGTGAGCACTCAGTGATTTTGTTGATTGAATATGTGAGTGGATGAGCTGTCAATGAATGAGATGTGAAATAGATGTTGTATATATGAATATAAAGATCCGAAGAAAGATCAAATCTGGAAGTGGAGATGCAAGATTATTGAGGAACTCACAAAATGTCAGAGGCAGCAGGTAGATTTATGTAAACTACAAATCTAGTGCTCCTTAAAAGCAGAATTCTGATTCATTCTAGGGGAGGCTGCTCCTATACCTGCCTTGGCATTGCTCAGTCTTAGCGTTCCCCTTCCCTTCTCCAAAATTTCTGCAGAGCTACCACTTCCAGAATGAGGTCAGAGGAAGGACGGATGTTGCTACTGAGAGCTTACTTGCTTCACATGAGCCTGTGGATGTTGAGAACTACAGGATAAGTTTATAAACTCACAAAACAGACGTAAAAACACATTCTGAAAATATCTTTTGGGGAATAGAAGGAATTAAAACTGCCTGAGAAGGAGGTCAAGACCAGTCCCCAAAGCACACATCTACCTGCTTAAGAAAGACAAGGTGCAGACTTTTCAAAGTATTCAATGGAGTCAGAAATCAGATCAATGATGGAAGAGTTTCAGTGGAAAGGTAGGAGGAGTTGGGAACAAGGGACAAGGAGTCAAATCTTGGATGCCCCTCACAGAAGATGCAGTCAGAGAGGAAGATGGAAAATGTCATTGGGAGCCTGTCATCTTACAGCGGGTGGTTGCATTTGGAGTCTGTCCAATGGGACCTTGAAAGGAACCTCCCTGCAGGATTGTAATTCCAAACCAAGCAGGTTCTGACCATAGCAGTGAATGGAGAACCTAGGCTGTATTGTGTCTTCAGATGTGGATCTACAAAGACAAGTCATCTCTGTGAGAAAAGGAAGGAGCCAGCAGTTCAGGGTGGGCAATGCTGATAGCACTACCCAAGCCTCAGAGACACAGGGCAGCTCCCTCACCCAGCACAGAGCCAAGGCCTTAGCAGAGTGTTCACCGAAACCACAGAGGGACTTGGAATTGTGCTTCTCTGCTGACCACAAGGGCTCCACAGCTGACCTTCAATTCTGGTGGATCATTAAATATAGGAAAAGAAGATGACGGGAAAGCCTGCCATCACCTGTGAGCTGTGGCGCCTCTTGGAGGCTCCCTCTGGAACTAACAGGAAGTAAGCATGTTCCCTAGTAATCAGGTCTATGCAGCCCATCGTCTAAGGCCAAGGGGCCTGAGAGGATAAAGAAAAAGGCTGACAAACCCAGTTTCTCCGAAAAAAAAAAAAAAATTTTTAATAGGGTTGTAGAAACAGAAACTGTCTCAGCTGGCCCCAAGGTGGCGGGTCCTTGCACCACCTTCCAGAAAATATCCTTTATTGATTTACTTATTCATTTTTGGAGACAGGGTCTTGCTCTCTTACTCAGGCTGGAGTGCAGTGGTGTGATCCTGGCCCACCACAACCTCAGCCCCCTGGGCTAAAGTGATCCTCCCATTTCAGCCACCTGAGTAGCTGGGACTACACGTACATGCCACCATGCCTGGCTAATTTTTGTATTTTTAGTAGAGAAGGCTACTAAACCCAGGCTGGTCTTGAACTCCTGGGCTCAAGTGATCCACCTGCCTCAGCCTCCCCAAGTATTGGGATTACAGGCATAAGCCACCGTGCCCAGCCTCAGAAAGTATCCCTTATATGGCAAGGTTTTGGGACATAATATGTTCAGCTGAAAGCTGCAAGAACTCTCAGACTTTCTTGTAACCACTGTGGAGGTTAGATAAGCATCTTTATGAGGGGTTATCTATGTAGGATTATCTATGATGTGGGCATTGTTTGAAGATCTTGCTGCAAAAGACCTTGTGCCAAACACGTTGGTATGCAGGAGTCAAACATTGGTCCTCATGGCGGTTTTACTTCAAGATGGCATCACGCTGGCCATGGAATAGGTTGTTTTCCTACAATGCAGAAGCACACGTAGTGGCTGTACCTTCCTAGGTACTGCTTGCCAGGAAGGCAAGAAAAGACCAAGGAGTCATCAGCTTCCACTTTTCCTCGTTGCAAGAGATCCTAAGATCCTAAGTTGCAGGAGAATCACACCTACAGAAGAGTCTCTTCAGACAGAAATCTTCCCTGCCAATGGCCTCTGTAGAATCCCTGGCCAAGCGGCAAGCAGAGGCCAGATGCTCCATCTCTCTGGACTACCTGAGAGACCCAATGACCACTGATTGCAAGCACTACATCTGAGGCGCCTGCATCCACCAGTGCTGGTAAGATCTATAGGACATCTCTCCCTGTCCTGTCTGCCTCCATCACTGCCCTGACAAGAACCTCAAGAGGAACCTCCAGTTATGCCACCTGACCAATATTGCTAGGCAGTTTCTCACCACCACAAGGTGCAAGAGGAAACTGCAAGGAGAGAAGCCTGTCTGCAGGAAGCACAGTCAGATGTGGCTCTGTTCTGTGAAAAGGATACTGAGCTACTGTGTCCCCAGTGCAGGGTCTCCCCCAACCGCTGAGATCACCCTGATGCCCATTGAACAAGCTGCAGCTAGGCATAAGAAGCAGCTCAAGAGCTGCTCTGGTCACTTGAGCCCAGGAGTTCGAGACCAGCCTGGGTTTAGTAGCCTTCTCTACTAAAAATACAAAAATTAGCCAGGCATGGTGGTATGTACTTGTAGTCCCAGCTACTCAGGTGGCTGAGCAAACTCTGAACCCTTAGAAAAGCAAGTTGAAGACACTGCCATGGGGTGTGAAATGCACATCTCAGAATCCTTTGCAGTGACCAGGAAGGAGGAAAAGCAGAGGAGAAATTTATTTTCTGAATTGGAACAATATAAGCATTTCTTGGGAATGAAACAAGTTGCAATTCATGGCAGGCTACTAATTGAAAAGAAAGATTTTTAAAAACTGAAAACGAAAGCCAAAATCGAGACCATATTTTCACCTTAGAAAAGTCTGCTTTGTGAAATAACACAGTAGTATTTGCAGGCGGACCTGGGGTTACTGACAAGTTTTGAAAGTGTCCATAATAAGCATGAAAACCTGAAAACCCTTGCAGTGTTGTCACATGAATCAAACAATGAGATTTTCAGTGTCCCTCTCTCCAGCATTCAGGTCTGCAAAAAGTGAGTAGCATGCTTGAGTCAGATGTGACAGTAGGTCCTAAAACGGCCTACCCTAAATTTATTAGCATGAAAAATAGAAAAAGTGTGAAATTTGAGATAGGGAAACCAAACTTTGCTCATAATATCAAACCATTTAGTTCTTACACAGTTGTGGCTCCTGAGAGGTTTAATACTGGCAGGTAGGAGTAAGAGGCACAGGTGTGTGGTCCTTCAGTGTGTGGTTCTTCTTTACACAGAAGTATGTAAAGACTCTTTCCCCAGAGATGCTCATACAGTACCATCCCCAAGAAAAAGGGTAATTCCAGCAATGGAGTGATTGTTGGAGGATATGGGATGTAGCCCCACGTGAGCAGATTGGCCTTTCTCCAGACCACGAGTTGAGAGAAGTTTCATTTTATAATTTGCATGCTGGATCATATTTGTTGACTGTTGCTGATATATTTACAGAAAAACATGTGCTTTATTTCCACCTTGGACCTTTATAAAATCTCTTGCAATTACTATAGTCAGTGATGGATAGTATTCTACCTGAAAAACTATTTTGTATCATATATTTTCTTCCAGTGTTCTTCGAGGGGACTTCTAATAAAGAATGTGATTCTGAAAAAAAAAAAAATCCCTTCTAATCTAAGGCAATATTTCCCTTACTTGAATCCTACAGAATGTTGGTGCTATTTTCCCTAAGCTGCTTTTCAGATTCTGCTTTGTTTTATAACTCATTGTATGCTTGTTTTTTTAATCTCCTTTCCCAACTGCCATCACTCTTGCATCCTCCAACCACCCATGCACACCCATATATTTCAGGCATCAGGACGTGCTCATTGTTTATCCTGCTTCTTAATACAGTGTCTTGTATGTGAGAGATGCTCAGTATTTAATTATTGGATTAAATTATTTATAAATCTGGGGTACCAGTCTATGAACTAAGCAGTTGTCACCTTTTTATAAAAATTGCATTGCTTGTAAGATTGGCAAAATTATCATTTGATAATTATACGTGGGATGCACACATTGTTCTGGTAATGTTTGGTTACCAGACTGCTTTCTGTGCTATAACTACCCTCAGATGTCTAATTCATTTAAATTATTGATGACAGCCATGTCTTAGTAACCCATAAGCATGTGGAAAGAACTGAATAATTAAACTTTCATTTTCAATCCAAATGAGAATTTTCAAATGGGCAAACAAAGCATCTGGCCTTTTCTCTTTTTTTTCTTTTTTTCCCCCACATTCAGTGGCATTACTTTCTTCCATCAGGTGATACTTAAGGGGCAGCTTTCTCTGCCATTGGTATTTAGTGTCTCTGTGGCTTTGATGCATTTTTGAAGATGCTGTCAGCCCAGGTTTATGATCAATGGGATCCTATTGCCCGGCTGCTCATGGTACACTTGGCTGTACTTTATGGGATGATTCTCCCCAAAGAATCTTGCAAGTTTGAACCACACTGGGTTGGCTAATGGAAAATCTTCAACACATTTCCTCCTCCAAGATTGCTGGAAACATTTCCACCCCATCAGATTGTCAATCTGGTTCCAAATAGGATATCCCTAAAATGTGTTATTATTGTGGCTGTTTTTTAAGACAATATTGGTTGTGTCACAGGTAGTGACTCTCTGGAGCTAGTAGCATGGCAGGAAAAAAGAATTTACCAAGACGGTTGTAGGTAAAGAAAGGCAGATTTATTAGAGAAAGTAGGAAAGTATATGTTGCAAGGAAGCAGTGGGCAGGCCAGCAAGAGAAGAGCTGAGCGCAAAGAGAGAAAGGGTTACTGGGGATTTTATAGGACGGTACTTGCGCTGTGTGCTGGAGAGGGCTTCGTACAGTAATGATAATGCCTAAGTTACAGTGAGCTAACTTGCATTTCCCAATCAGCTGAGTATCTAGTGATAGCTGGTATAGGAAGATTGTGAGTTATTTGCCCAGGAGGGCTATGTGTCCTGGACCATGAAGAAAGGCAGATTTGTAGCTTATCTCCTTTTTCTTTCTGTTTTCCCCTGCTGCTGCCAGCCTGACTTCTTTTTCCTCATTAGGACTCCACAGGTTATATTCATGGGGAAACAATAGTAAACTATTTGCATAAGTTTTCTCAGCCCCACACACCTATCCCTGTTCAAGCCCAGTGAAATGTTCTGTATTTTATAGCCTTCAACCAGCCAGTTGCCAAGCAGCTATTGGACTGTCTCCCATCCCGGATACTTAAGATGACTTCCTTCCATTAACGGAAACATTGATTTTGAGACAAATCACTTTGCAAGTACATTGATCCCTTTAATGGGAAATTGTTACATAAGGTTCCGAGATTTCAAATCTTACCCTGTTTTTGAATATTGACACTTTCTAAAGCATTCCCATGTGAAGTTTGAAAGAGAAGTTGGTTGGATATGTATTGAAAGGAGTCAGATGCACCACAGAAACACACACATGGTACCACATCCTCAACAGAGTAGTGCTTTGGGTGTTTTGTGGGAGTTTCGCTCTAGAAATTAACAAAAGGATTAGACAAGGATTCAGTTCATCTCAGCTGTATTTCCATACTCAGGCCCATACTGTGAGGTTAGAATATCAATTTCTCAAACGACGTTGGAACACCTTGAGCAGCTGCCCCATTCAAAGCACTATGGGGAGGGCATGGTGAATACTAAAATGAAAAATACGACCAGTCTACAAGTGACGGGTATAAGTCAAGAGTACATTATGATACAGCACAAAGGTCAATGTCACCTTTATAAAATTCTAACTGAATGTTTTGCTTATGGAAGGCAGAATGGAAGTGCCTTGGAGTGTTCACACCTGATTCAAATTCATGGGAAAAGCCATAGGAGAATGAGGTTGAGCGTGATGGTGAACAAACTATCAGTTAGTTACTTATGAAGCCAGGATGGAAAATGCAGTTTAGATGTGTGGTCAAAGTTGTGACTCCTACTTCTATTTTCAGAAATGAATTTGCCAAAGTTAAAGGAGTCACAGCTGCAAATCTGCAGGTTGTGTATGTCCCCACGGAGGGCAGGGACAAAACAATCAAAGACCAGGCCGCTACTTCCTCCTCCACCCTCCCACCCCGAGGAACAAGTTTAGGGAAACAGGCTGCCTAAAGAAGGAGAGCCAATGCTCTGCATGCTAAATTCTTTCCTTAGTCTCGCTAGGGAGGTCAATCTTCCTGCCACAGGAGGAGTAAGTCAGTAGGAAGTAGAAAGGAGGAGGAAGTTATGTTTTTTAATGCTTCCAAAAGGGTAGAAGTACTTAATCTTCGGGCCAAAGCCCTGGGCAAAGTAGAAACCCTGGGAGAGAGAGAGAGGATGGATCTCAAAGTCATGATGGAGAAAAGGAGGACCAAGTTACAATATGAACTGAGATTCAATCATGACCCTGGATTGTATTTGTGACAGCCTTGTTAACTATTTTCATGCCAATGGCCCATCCTATTACAAGTGAAGATAACTTTACACCTCCAGTATCTTTCCATCAATAATCCTATGAAGCCTCTCTGCATTTGTTTTCCTAGCATCCAATGCTGAAAAATGGAAAACAGGTAGATGGGCAAGTTTCCTCTTGAAATTAGAAAGAGAAGGAAGGGAAATCTGAGTCAGGCAGCAGCAGAGAATGGCAAGTGCATTTGTAATTTTCATATGCAGGGTGCAGCAGGTCACTGCATGTCCGTGACCCTTTTCCTGGAGAGTGGAGGTGTAGCAGAAGGTATGGCAGAAGTGTGCACTCCAGCCCTTGTGCCTCAGCATAACTCCTGATGTCTGGTCAGTTATCATAATATTGCTGCTGTTAATAATTGCAAATGCTGTTACTCTACATAGCAGACATTGTCCTAAGTGGATTATACATCTATACATATATATTTATGTGAGGATATAAATGCCTGTATATGTATATATGTGTATATATACATATGTCTGTATATACACACACACACACACACACAGTAAATTGTTTAATTATCCCAACAACCCTATGAGTTTTATTACTACCTCACTTTACAGAAATGCTAAGGAATTTGTCAGTTACAAACACAAAAGATTAAGGGAATTGTCTAAAGTCAAGAAGGCTGGAGAGCTGGAATTCAATCCTGAGTCCTTGTTGTATCCACTAAGACAGATAAAACTTTCTGGATGGGCAGCGATTACACTCAGGGCTGCAGGTTAGCCCAGTGGTCGTGCAGACCAGAGAAGAAGCACTGTCTTCTTTCATCATTCTGCAATGTTTCTGGAACTTCACGGACAGGGAAGCTATGAGAACCAGTGGTGCTTGGAATCTAGATGTCAGGTTTCCTTTCAAAAGGCTAGACCCGCCCTTGTTGCTCCCACTGCTGTGGCGTATGTGTGGGAAAAGCAGTGCTCCTAGGGAGGGCGTTGAGGAGGAGAAGTCCAGCGAGCAATGCTCTAAATCGCAAAGGAATGAATCAGAAGCAACACACAGAAGTAAAAACATTTCTCTGGGGCAAGAGGAAGATCCCCCTTTTCTAAACATTTTTACAGCATTTCTCTACTTCAAGGTCTCTCCTAGACTCTGAAGACTAAATGTGTTTTATGAATTATAATCTACAAATGGAAACCCACTAAATTCCATCCACTTGTCCATGCCTACCATTATTTGATGACTTGGCTGTAAAGTAGCCTGAGATTTATACTTTTTAAATTTTTCTTTTTCTAATTATTAAAAAAAAAAAAACCAAAGGCTACATCACCCAGTCTTCCCCAGTCATCTTCCTATCCAAGGGCTAACCAGGCCTGACCCTGCTTAGCTTCAGAGATCAGGCATGTTCAGCATAGTATGGCTGTAGGCAAATTTTCCATTAGGAAATATTTGTTCTACCTATTATTTCATCTTTTCCTAAATAAAAACAAGCTTAATGGCTAATATGCACATTTCTGTTAATATCCTGTGCCTAAGTGGGGTGGGATGTTTATTTTACAAACCTGAAAGGGAAATACCGTCACTCAGGTCTTGCCCAGTGTTTTGTCAAAAGAATATGTTCTTCGAGGGATTTGGAAAGGGAATCAAATACAACCCACTGAAACTGGAATGACCTCAACGTCCTCACTGCTCATTAAGAAGCTAAGACGACAGAAAGCAGAAAGGTCAGGAGGAGCCACGATGGCATTTTGGCATAATTTTCAACTGTCTTAAAGTATGATGAAATTAAAGTACTGCAAGAAATAACTGATATGCATTTCCAATTTGTTTCATCTCATTTCACTCTCAGGCCCCATTCCTTTAAGATTCCTCCCATTAATATTCTCCAGTTACTCTACTCAAGGTTTTATCTGTTGCTTTTCATTTGCCTAGATAAAGCCAAGAATTGTTGTGTGAATTCCTTCTAGCTAGAATTCAAAGATGCCAAATGAATAATTGTCCCTTAGAGAGTTTTTAGATCCTTATAAAAGATGAAGCATTGACTAAAGTGAAAGGGAGGAAGAAAGGAGAGGAGGGAAGAAAGGAAGGAAGAAGGAAAGGAAGAATGAAGGGACATTATTCTGTGATCTTACAAGTCACTTCCCCTTTTGTCATCTCAGTGTTACCAGTGGAGGGTGTCCAGGTTCTTGGTGTTTTGAACAAAGAATTGGACAAAATGCGCAAACAAAGCAATGAAAGAAAAACCACAGATTCATTGAAACAAAAGTATACTCCACAAAGTGGGAGCAGGCTCAAGCAAGCCACTCAAGAGTGCTGGTTACAGAATTTTCTGGGGTGTGAATACCCTCTAGAGGTTTCCCATTGGTTATATGTTTACGCCCTACATAAATGAAGTAGTGGCCCACAACCAGTCTGATTGGTTGCCTCCTGTGACCAATCAGAGGCTAAAGTGAAGTTACAATGTTATACCCTATGCAGATGTCTGATTGGTTGGGGAAGGTGACCAATCAGAGGCTGAAGTCAAAGTTATACCCTATGCAAATGTCTGATTGGTTGGGGAGGGTGACCAATCAGAGGCTAAAGTGAAGTCACAAAGTTATACCCCTATGCAAATGAAGACTAGGCCCCTGACCAGTGTGATTGGTTGAGGGAGGGGACCAGTCAGAGGTACTTTCCATTTCTCTTGTGTGATGCAGAGAAAAGGTGTGGGGTGTGGGGTATGTGGGGTATGGGGGGTGTGGGGAGAGGGGGGAGTGGGAAGGAGGGGTGGTTGCAAAGGGAATAGCCTCTGATCCTTTTGTCACTTGGGTGTGGAGAGGTGGGGTTTTCCTTTTGATTCAAATCAGCCTTAGGTTCCCTTCCTCCAGACCCTATTCTGCTGCCTCATCAGTATCCTTAATTTTGAAATAAGGTTCTCTAAGATTCTAACATCCTCCCCTGTCTCTTCAATTAGTCATGTTCCTTCTGGCAGGCATTATGATTCCCGTGTGGTAGACATGGAAAATAAGACATCAAGAAGTTAAGTGGTATAAACCACCCACTGTGGGAATGAAGGGATGGGAGAGTAAGCACATTTCTGAGTAGGCGGCTGCTTTCAGCTCCCAAGATTCAATTCTTGATTTTCTATCCCCCGTAACAAAAATTTCACCTTGAGGGCAGAAACAAAATCAACTTAGAGCTCCTAGTAATTAAATTTCCTGCAGCAACTCAGAATATAAATCAGCAGCTAACTGGATGCATGTGAGCTGCTCCCAGTTTCAGGTTCTTTTGTCCTTGTGGAGAAAATTAAAGAAATACTTGTTCACATTTCTATAAAATCATGGAAACAACAAACTGGGCATCAGTAAATGATAAATTGAGCTGTGCTTGAGCTAACTCGTATTAATTATTCTGAATTACAGCAAAGAACGGTGCTAATGCCTCTCCTCTCTCTGTTCTGGTGACAACAGCATCCATCAGACACCCGCGCTGGTTTCCGCATCACTAATAAAACCCACCAAACCAACTCTGTCTCTCTTTATGCTGCCTCTCATGACCTAGCTAAAAATGATTTCTACCCCCCCCCCAACCCCCACCATCCACTGCATTCTCTTTGATGGCCACCTTTCACTAATTTTGACAAAATAAGAAATAAAAGTCTGGGCGTGGTGGCTCATGCCTGTAATCACAGCATTTTGGGAGGCCAAGGTGGGCAGATCACCTGAGGTCATGAGTTCGAGACCATCCTGGCCAAGATGGTGAAACCCTATCTCTACTAAAAATAAAAATTAGCCATGCATAATGACGTGCTCCTGTAATCCCAGCTACTCAGGAGGCTGAGGCAGGAGAATCGCTTGAACCCGGGGGGGCAGAGGTTGCAATGAGCTGAGATTGCGCCACTGCACTCCAGCCCGGGTGACAGAATGAGACTCCATCTCAAAAAAAAAAAAAAAAAAAAAAGAAAAAGAAAAATATTTTTCTGGTGTAATTATGTATTTCTCCTAATTCTTATTTTTATTTTGAAACCCAAAACACCTGGGCAGAAGCAGGAGGACAAGCACACGGCAAGCAGGACTTGGCCCCCACCCACAGGGAATGCCTAGTCTTGCGAGTGCTTCACTTGGCAATAATCCTTCCTGAAGATGAAACATTAAAATAGTTTTTGAGTATTCTTGTATCAGCTTTCTTGAAGACCCTTAATCTCTTTGTACCTCGGTTTTCTTACTGCGGCATGGGTTGTTGTGAGGTTTAAATACATGTAGACATATGAAGCATTGAGAACAGTACCCGGTGCACAGTGAGCACTATAATTCATTAGCATTGCTTCTCTTTTTATCAATCTACTGCATAGGGAGAACTAGCATCTCCTTGGATTGTATGAAACCCAAACACTCCCACCAAAGTCCCCCGTGCTTCAAAATGTCATAGTGCAAGAGAGAACGGAACCACTGACATAACTTGAATTTTGTTGTTGTTGTTTTTGAGACAGAATCTCACTCTGTTGCCAGGCTGAAGTGCAGTAGCACGATCTTGGTTCACTCCAACCTCTGCTTCCCGGGTTCAAGCGATTCTCCTGCCTCAGCCTCCCGAGTAGCTGGGACTACAGGCATGCGCCACCACACCCAGCTAATTTTTTTGTATTTTTAGTAGAGATGAGGTTTCACCATGTTGGTCAGGAAGGTCTCCATCTCTTGATCTAGTGATCCGCCCGCCTCGGCCTCCCAAAGTGCTGGGATTACAGGCATGAGCCATCGTGCCCGGCCGTAACTTGAGTTTTCAATAAAATAACTACCCTGGTAACAGCTTCTTGACGGTGGACTACAGTTGTTGAGACCTTAATTAAGCCTCTCTCAGCTCCATGGGTTCATCACTAACAATATGCCCACTTTGTAAAAAAAGAAATCGATCTCTTCCAAAGAATAATTAGCTATAAATATCCAGCTTTTTCAGGATGATTTTATTCAAACAGTTGAACCAGTCAATCATTTAACTTATTTTTGACTGCATAAATCAACTGTGTGATTGAACTAGGAAGTCAGAGCAGCCCATCAGAATGCTCTGTGCCGTGTGGTCAGCCACAGAGGCTGGACAGGGCTGAGCAACCTATCACCAGGCAGAGGGCTGATCCTTGGCAAGTCCTCAGATAACTATTTAAAATTCAAAAAATAATAGATGTTTGTGAGGGTATGGAGAGAAGGGAATCCTTATAAACTGTTGGTGGGAATGTACGTTAATACAACCTCTATGGAAACAGTGTGGAGATTTCTCAAAGAACTAAAAATAGAATTACCATTCGATCCAGCAATCCCACTACTGTGTATCTACGCAAAGCAAAAGAACTCATTATATCAAAAAGACAGGTGCCTTTGTATGTTTATCACAGCACAATTCACAGTAGCAAAGATGTGGAATCAAAGTATTCATCAACAGGCCTGGTGCGGTGGCTTATGCCTGTAATCCCAGCACTTTGGGAGGCCAAGGCAGGTGGATCACCTGAGGTCAGGAGTTTGAGACCAGCCTGGCCAACGTGGTGAAACCCTGTCTCTACTCAAAATACAAAAATCAGCTACATGTGGTGGCAGGAGCCTGTAATCACAGCTACTTGGGAGGCTGAGGCAGGAGAATCACTTGAACCTGGGAGGCAGAGGTTGCAGTGAGCCAAGATCACTCCATTGCACTCCAGCCTGGACGACAAAGCGAGACTCCATCTCAAAAAAAAAAAAAAAAAAAAAAAAAAAGATGTTCATCAGCAGATGATTGGATAAAGAAAATTGGTCTATATACACATGGAATACTATTTAGCCACAGAAAAGAATGAAATCATGTCTTTTGTAGCAACATGGTTGGAACTGGGGGCCACTATCTTAAGTGAAACAACTCAGAAATGCAAAAGCAAGCACCACACGTTATTACTTATAAGTGGAAGCTAAATAGTGTGTACACATGGACATAGAGAGTAGAATAATCAACACTAGAGATTCAGAAGGGTGAGAGCATAGGAGCAGGATGAAGGATGAGAAATTACTTAGTGAGTACAATGTATACTATCCAGGTGATGATGGTTACAGTAAAACTCCCCACTTCACCACTGAGCAAAATATCCACGTGACAAAACTGCCTTGTACTCCTTAAATTTATTTTTAAAAATTAAGAATTTGTCAGCAAATCAATCAGACCTTCACTTCTTTTCCCTTTGATAATCTAGACATAGAAACTCATCAGAAGCCCAGATCTCTATATTATTTTTCCTATTGCCAGCATTTTAAAATTTGTCATAAATCTGTCCTGAATTTCTTGCTCTGGGTGAAAAAGCTGCAAAACAAAAGCCAGTTTTGTTCCGTCTTGTTTGTTTGGTGTTTTTTTCCCATCGTCAACAGCAGCCTGAACTACTACGTAAAACTAGAAATGGGCTTGAGTCATTCTAGGGCAGAGAGGAAGATATTCAGAGGAAATGTAATTCTCTTTACATCCTTAGAGGGCAGTGCTTGGCTTCCTCCCTTGCCTCCAGGTCTTAAAGCTGTAACGTAGCCACAGAATGCAATGATGTCGGGGTTGCAAATAAAACCTCACAGCAAGTCAGCAGCTTAGTTTATGTGACAGGGGAAATGGAACACTAAATCTTTGTTTAGAATAGAGTTATTAAAAATCAGAGAAAATCTAGACAGTGCCCAGGGAGACGGTGCCAAGTTGCATCTTGATGGTGATAAATGCTTCATAAAGAGACTCTTGGGGTAGATACATGCTGAGAATGTTCATAAATATTCTTCCCTCCATCTGATCCTACCTAAAGGGACAAACATCACTCAGAATGATGGTGCCATTACAGAAGCATTTTTATGTTACTCTTCCCAATTTTCCATTAGCTAATGCAGTTTGAGCCAGGCACTGAGCTAATGTTTGCCTGCACCTTTTCATTTATTCTTCACCGCAATCTTATGAAACATACCAATCTTCGGATGGGGAAGTGAAGAGCTGAAGTGCCTTGCCCGTGGTGGAACTAGTCTGTCTCCAGAGCCTGCTCCATAGGTGACTTGCTGTGTCCTAACTAGGCCATATTGGTCTCTCTCTAGTTCCTGTGCTCCCTGGGCAGGGAGGAGCTATCAGATTTGGCATCCTCGTACCCTTCTGGGTGTCAATTTTCAAAATAATAGTTATCCAGAATAATCACGTCCTATCATATTGAAGAGCAGTTGTCTTTCTTCAGATCGGTGGAGCTTGCAATAGTTGTTTTCGTTTGCTTGATTTTCGTCTTCAAGAGCAGCCTGAAAGCGCTGCGACTACTTCATTTAATATCATTCTACTCATCAGGAGAGAGTTAGCAGGGAGTGTGGAAGGGGCAGCTGCTTTGATCCACAGCCACTGCCTTTGGCTTTCATCTGCCCCAGCCTCAGTAGAGGGCAAACATCCACATGAAGATTAGCAGACAAATACTCCCAAGAAACAAGGTGGATAGGGAAATAGCATGTTTTTTTTTTTTCTTTCTTTCTTTCTTTGAGACATGGTCTTGCTCTGCTGCCCAGGCTAGAGTGCAGTAGGGCAATCACTGTTCACTGCAGCCTTGAACTCCTGGGGTCAAGGGATCCTCCCACCTCGGCCTCCCAAGTGGCTGGGATTACAGGTTTGTGCCTTCACACCAAGCTCATTTTTAATTTTTTTGTAGAGACAGGGTCTCACGATATTGCCCAGACTGCTTTTGAACAAACAATCCTTCCATGCCCAACTTTAAATAGCATATTCTCATCCAAGCTTCAAGCAGTTTTCCAAGCATTAGTGTTTGCCATGTGTGAGCAAATGACCTGAAAACACCACGGGTCTGACGTGGAGAAACCAAAAGAAATCAGAGAGACCTGGACATAGTAAAAGTGAATCATGGCCACTGAACTTGCCTTTTAGACTCAAAAGTCAAATGATTCCCTTGATATCCACTTTCATGGGGGTCTATCTCTGGCTCTACTAGGCTTGAATAGCATTGATTTCGTTATATTTATTATTTATTTATATTCCATAAGTCTTTGAGCAACCGGTGGTATTTGATTACACAAGTTCTTTAGTGGTGATTTGTGAGATTTTGGTGCACTCATCACCCAAGCAGTGTACACTGAACCCAATTTGTAGCCTTTTATCCCTCACCCCCTTCCCTTCCCCCGTTTCTCCCTAGTCCCTAAAGTCTGTTGTATCATTCTTATGCCTTTGCATCCTCATAGTTTGGCTCCCTCATATGAGTGAAAACATATGATGTTTGGTTTTCCATTCCTGAGTTACTCCACTTAGAATAATAGGCCCCAATCCCATCCAGGTTGCTGTGAATGCCATTAATTCATTCCTTTTTATGGCTGAGTAGTATTCCAACATATGCGTATACACCACGGTTTCTTTATCCACTTGTTGATTGATGGACATTTGGGATGGCTCCACATTTTTGCAGTTGCAAACTGTGCTGCTATAAACATGCATGTGCAAGTATTTTTTAGTATAATGACTTCTTTTCCTCTGGGTAGATACCAGTAATGGGATTGCTGAATCCAATGGCAGTTCTACTTTTAGTTCTTTAAGGAATCTCCACACTGTTTTCCATAGTGGTTGTACTAGTTTACATTCCCTCCAGCAGTGTAGAAGTGTTCCCTGTTCACCACATCCACACCAACATCTATTTTTTTATTTTTTATTTTTTGATTAACTCCATTCTTGCAGGAGTAAGGTGGTATCACATTGTGGTTTTGCATTTCCCTGATCATTAGTGATGTTGAGCATTCTTTCATATGTTTGTTGGCCATTTGTATATCTTCTTTTGAGAATTGTCTATCCATGTCCTTAGCCTACTTTTTTATGGGTTTTTTTTTCTTGCTAATTTGAGTTCATTGTAGATTCTTGATATTAGTCCATTGTCAGATATATAGATTGTGAAGATTTTCCCCCACTCTGTGAGTTGTCTGTTTATTCTGCCGACTGTTCCTTTTGCCGTGCAAAAGCTCTTTAGTTTAATTAAGTCCTAGCTATTTATTTTTGTTTTTATTGCATTTGTTTTTGGGTACTTGGTCATGAAATCCTTGCCTAAGCCAATGTCTAGAAGGGTTTTCCCAATGTTATATTCTAGAATCTTTATGGTTTCAGGTCTTAGAATTAAGTCCTTGACCCACCTTGAGTTGACTTTTGTACAAGATGAGAGATGAGGATCCAGTTTCATTCTCCTGCAGTGTCTTGCCAATTATCCCAGCACCATTTGTTGCATAGGGTGTCCTTTCCCCACTTTATGTTTTTGTTTGCATTGTCAAAGATCAGTTGGCTGTAAGTATTTGGGCTTATTTCTGGGTTCTCTATTCTGTTCCATTGGTCTATGTGCCTATTTTTATACCAGTAACATGCTGTTTTGGTGACTATGGCCTTATAGTATAGTTTGAAATCAGGCAATGTGATGCCTCCAGATTTGTTCTTTTTGCTTCGTCTTGCTTCGGCTATGCAGGCTCTTTTTTGGTCCCACATGAATTTTAGAATTGTTTTTCCTAGTTCTGTGAAGAATGATGTTGGTATTTTGATGGGAATTGCATTGAATTTGTAGATTACTTTTGGCAGTATGGTCATTTTCACAATATTGATTCTACCCATCCATGAGCATGGGATGTGTTTCCATTTGTTTGTGTCATCTGTATTCTTTCAGCAGTGTTTTGTAGAGATCTTTCACCTCCTTGGTTAGCCTCAGTCCTTTTGCACATGACTGATATGTCCTACCTGCTCTATCTCCTTTCACTTACCCGCTAATAGTCCATAATGTGTCTGTACATCTCACCCTAGGAATCTATATTAAAGGTGCACAAAGATATATCAGGATGCTCATTGTTTTATTTTTGCATTAGGGAAAGTATAGGAATGAAGTATATCAGTGGGTTAAACAACTTGTGTCCATCTAACCTGTGGTTACCATGGAGCTGGAAAAGGATGACAGATCTGTACAGAGGAACATGGAAAGATCTCCAGGGCAGGTTGTACTGGGGAGTCCTGGGAGCAAAGAGAGACAGGTTCATGCATGGTAGATGACCTCTCCTATCATCCTGAGTAAAGAGTCTTGGGGAAGAGCTTAAGGAAGGGATAAAAAGGGAGCTTACTTTCAATGGACCCCAGGTCTTTAGAGAGCCAAGGTTTCCCTAATAACCCCTCACTGGGTGTTCAAATCATAGAAAGCATGTATTTTTGTGTGCAGTTCTTTCATGACCAAAATTTGACATGGTGTAGTTTCATTGACTGAATTAAAAATCATCTGTAATTTTTGCAAAGGGATACTGGACTCAACTGAAGCCAGGATAGCTATGTTCCTGAGTATATTTGATTAGGGCTCAGAAAACCTGCACTCAATTCTTAATTTACCACTGACTAAATCTCTAACTTGGGGCTAGTATTTCTACTTATTTGTGTGAGCTTTACTTTCCTCATCCATGCCTTGAGAGAGGTGGACAAAATGATCTCTGTGGTCTTTTAAGATTCTATTGGTCTATTACTCTTAAGGCTTGTGGAACATTAATAAGAATAATAATTACTAACATACTGCTAGTGATTACCATGTGATAGACACTTCTTATATGTATTAACCATTTTAATTCTCATAGCAACATATGAAATACTATTATCTCTATTTTACGGAAGAAGCAGCTGAGGCCCAGAAATTAAATATGTTGTTCAAAGTCACACAGCTAGAAAGTTGTGGAGCTATTAACAGAACCTAAATCCAGGCAGTCTGACTCCAGAATCCATGATTCCAGCCATTCTGTTATGTTGCAATTAAAATTGACCTTTTTCTTGCCACCTGATTTAATGATTCATACAGAAAAAAATAGTGTTAAGGAAACAAATCTGAAGAGCTGATATGAAAAGTATAGATGAATATAAGAAAAAAAGTATAGATGAATATAAGAAAATTATCTGCAAGAGACCTAATACAAAAAACCAGCAAAGTTTTACTTAAATATTTAGCATTTTTATAACACATCACCTCTATGTACCATAATGTAACTATATCTACTACTTCAAATGCAAGAAAAAAGATGTCACAACTACTTCATTCTTATGCATTCCTTTTTTCTCTGGAAATAACACCGTAAGACACACATGGCATTGATGCTTTCAATTTTAATTTCACAGATGAAAGAACTCGGTGTCATCTTCTACAACTGCAGCTGCCTGGTCCTAGATTTACAAAGGATATTTGCTCTATATAGTTCATTAAAATTCAAAAGCAGAGTGCCTCAAACCTGGTCCAAAAGACTCTATGGAGTCTATGACAATGAAAAGAAATTGCAACTTCAGTTGAATGAAACCAAATCTCAAGCATTTGTGTCGGTGAGTTGTTTTCCCTTTCTCCTCCCCTTTTCCTTCTTCCTCCAAAGGCTCTTTATTAAGTTGGAATGTTTAAGTGTGATCTCATATTGGGCAAAAACGAATTACAGTGGTTCTATTCCATGACGTGAAGAGTTAAAATGTGTCCACCCTTACACACAATCATACCCTCAAACATAATAAATCTTGATCATCATTCCTTGTGTCAGATACCTTGAGTTATCTGATTTGATTCCCTCAATCACCCTGTAAGCTAGGTATGGGGTTGTGACCATTTTGCAAATGAAGGTATCGACCTTACCTACTAGCAAAAAGCCCATCCGATGGGACATGCTAAGAGCGGCGCCAGCACCCAGCTCTTCTGACACCAGAGCCTATTAGCCTATTTTCAATGCCCTACATTGATTTTTCAGACTTGTTTTTATCAGAACCCTCTGATGAGACAAATCTGAGGGAATCTCAGTATATAGATCAGACAAAAGCAGAGCTGCTGTACCTGGTTGGGGCAAGCGGGCAAGAGGCCCACAAAACAGGACAGTGCTCCTGGCACAGCTTCAGGCCTCTGACTCTGCTAAGAACCATTAGCCACACCCTCCACCCACCCTCACCTTCCCAGTCCACTACCCAGCTGGGCACATGCCACAGCTATCCAGAGATGTTACTGGAAAGGGGCAATGTAAATATCTGGGCCTACAGTCCTAGTCCTCAAACTGTAGTACAGTAGATCCTTCAATAACATTGTTTTCTTCAATGCCCATTCATTATCATGTTGATAAGAAAAAAAACAATTGATTTTCGGCGGGGCCACTGTGTGTGTGGGGTTTGCACATTCTCCACCTGTCTGTGTTGGTTTTTGCCGGGTACTCCTGTTTCCTCCCACATCTCAAAGCTGTGCAAGCGGAATGAACTGGCAGATCTATGTGGTCCCAGTGTGAGCGAGTGTGAATGTGTGTGTGAGTGTGCCCTGTGATGGGATGTCATCCTGTCCACAGGGGTCCCGGCTGCGATGGGCTCCGGCCACCCGTGACCCTGAACTGGAGTAAGAGGGTAAATAATTATTTTACTTGTTTTTATTAGTCTTTCTTAAATGTATGTATAGCTCACTTTTGTTTCAATGTTTAATATTGAAAGTGTTTTGGTCTTTAGAAGTTTGATGCTGTTTTTGGGACCAGAAATAAGCCATAGCAACTTAACTCTCATTTATATTAGCCTACGGTAAAATTGTTTTCATCATACATCAGTTCGCTTAAAGTCATAGTATTCAAGAACTTGTCGACGTCATTAAGCGAGGACTTACTGTACTTAAGAATTGGCTAGGAAGTCTGTTTAAAGTGCAGATTTACAGTGTCCCCTGTCCCCACCCAGGATCTTATCCACTGGATCTGAGATGAGATCTTAGAATGTTTATTTGAAGCAAGCTTCAGAAATTATCCTGATGTTCAGATCAACTTCTCTAAGTCATGCTCCCAACTTAATATTGCTATTTCGACCTTGGTTGATATCGGTGCTTTTATGCCAACAACTTTTATGTCACTAAACAGCATTTTATTGAAGATAAATAAGTGAATTGTATCCTTTCTACCTGTTCAAATGAAAACACCAGCAGAAAATTTAGAAGTGTAACAATAGAAAGAAAAGACAAAGTTCAAGTTGTCTTAAACAACAAATTCGCATAAATGTGAAGAGCAGAAAATAGACTATGAAGGATGTTCATCAGCTAGAGGTAAAATAACATTTTTGTATGGAGGAGGTCAAGAATGGAGTAGCGAGTAGCATATTATAGGGCATTTTACTAACAAAACATAAATATAAATTATATAGACATTTTCAATTCATCTCAAGATGACCCTATAAGACCAGGAGGCCAAGGAGTATTCCCAATTTGTGGATGAGCAGCAATAGAAAATTTGCCAAGGAATCTTTAATCCAGAGGGTCACAGAGTGACACTACATGCCAAGCATGGATCGCTTGGTCAGGTCCAGTAGAAAAACAAATTGGAAATGGCAAAAAATAGATGAATTAATGAACAAATTTTGAATAATCACTGGATTTTGAATTTACAGCTTCAACCTTGGAGATAAGTGAATATGGTTGTTGCATGCATTTACATACTAACCCTTAAACAGGGAAAGAGTCAGTTTTTTGTTGATTCTAAAGTTAATGTATTTCCCAGAGAGAGTGATCTCAGGCCTTTAGTAAAATCGACTACAATTTGATACCTTTGTTATTTTCTAGGGCAAATTCATAAGTGGCTTTTTCTTAAAGAGTTCACCACAAAAAGAGTTGTGAGACATTTCTTTGGGTAGTTTTTTAAACTATGTAATACCTTTTTTTATTATTATGCTTTAAGTTCTAGGATACATGTACACAACGTACAGGTTTGTTACATATGTATACATGTGCCATGTTGGTGTGCTGCACCCATTAACTCATCATTTACATTAGGTGTATCTCCTAATGCTATCCCTCCCCCTTCCCCCTACCCCATGACAGGCCCCGGTGTGTGACGTTCCCCACCCTGTGTCCAGGTGTTCTCATTGTTCAAATTCCCACCTATGAGTGAGAACATGCGGTGTTTGGTTTTCTGTCCTTGTGATAGTTTGCTGAGAATGATGGTTTCCAGCTTCATCCATGTCCCTACAAAGGACATAAACTCATCATTTGTTATGGCTGCATAGTATTCCATGGTGTATATGTGCCACATTTTCTTAATCCAGTCTATCATTGATGGACATCTGGGTTGGTTCCAAGTCTTTGCTATTGTGAATAGTGCCACAATAAACATACGTGTGCATGTGTCTTTATAGTAGCATGATTTATAATCCTTTGGGTATATACCCAGCAATGGGATGGCTGGGTCAAATGGTATTTCTAGTTTACTTCCTTTTTTTATTTACTTATTTTAATTTCCTGTTTTATTTTCTATTTTTTAATAAAATCTAGCCTGCCTTTGAATTTCAATTCAACGGATATTGATTGAACACCATTTCTGGAGAGGTATAAAATCTTACAGTTACAAAAACAGTCAGAAAACCCTGCAATTGGAATTGATATCATTCAGACAAAGTTCCTTGAACTCCCTTCTATTATAACTTTTATATTTATTTATAATCATCTTTCCCACGATTTTATTAGACTCTGAAGATCATCTACTATTAATATATTCTCTTCATCATTGGTATTCCCAATGCTTCACTTAGTGCTAGCTAAAAGCAGCAATGAATGTGGGATAGGTTTTATTAGTAGTAATATTAATAGAAAGCTCCAGAATGCATACAGTTTTCTCAGTAATATATGCCAGACAAATACCAAGACAAATTTAATTCAATATATTTGTTGTATCTTAAAATAGTATATTTTTATAAGCTGATTGTCTCAAGACTAAGTTGAACACACATAAAGAGTGTTTGAAGACCTTAATAACCATTCTCAAAGTTAGATTTTAGATAATTGATAACAGCATAGTTAGATATAAATTTTAACTTATGATACAAATATAGACTATTTCCAATTTTTTCATGGAACACAAATAGGCACTGAGATTTAACTGTGTGATTTCTAGTAACTTGGGCCAGATAATTCTAATTCTCTTGCATTTCCCATTGAAATTGGAGGATGGGAACAATAGTTGGCTGTTTCTGTCTTGTAGATTACTTTTTGGAGCCTTTAAGCTTAAGCAATTGCTTTCCAAGATAAAAGACTAGTTCGAGGTCTGTTTTTATTGATCTAGATGTTAGACAGATTTCATTTGTTTATTGTTCAATTAATTCACCTGTCAGTCATGTATATTGAGATACATTTAGTGAGTGAGGGCTGACATTAAATAGAACTTGATGCTGCTATGGAAAAATACTGCATCACATTCCTCTTTAGAACCTTCTGCCTATATTGTTAATTAGTTTAACAGCATTACAGAGATGTAATTTACACACCATAAAATTTACCCTTTTAAAGTATACAATTCAGGCTGAGCATGGTGGCTCATGCCTGTAAATCCCTGCACTTTGAGAGGCCGGAGCTAGCTGATCACTTGAGGTCAGCAGCTCAAGACCAACCTTGCCAACATGGTGAAACCCCATCACTACTAAAAATACAAAAAATAAAAATAAAAAATAAAGTATACAATTTAGTGGGGTTGAGTATAGTCGCAGTTTTGCCACCATTTCTACAATCTAAATTTAGAACTTTTTTTCACCACAAAGAAAAAACCCCATACTGATTAGCAGTCACTATTTTCCCTTCTCTCAGTCCCTGGCAACCACCAGTCTACTTTTTCTTTATGAATCTGCCTTTTTCTGGATGTTTTATATAAATGGAATCATATACAGTGTAGTTTTTTGTGATTGTTTCTTTCACCTAACATAATGCTTTCAAGGTTTATCCATATTGTAGCATGGACCAATACTGCCTTTATTCTTTTTATGGCTAAATAATTCCATTGTATGGATATTCCACACTTTGTTTATCCATCTATCAACAGGTGGGCATTTGTACCACTACTATTTCTTGGCTATTGTAAATAGTGCTGGTATAAATATTCATGTACAGGTTTTTATGTGAATAGCTGTTTTTAATTCGAGTTTATACATACGAGTGGATTTACTGGATAATGTGGTAACTCTATGTTGAACATCTTGAGAAACTACCAAACTGTTTTCCAAATTGGCGGCACCATTTTACAATCCCACCAGCAATATATGAGAGTTTTGATTTCTCCACATCCTTGGCAACACTTATTTTCTGTCTTATTTTAGCTCTACTAGAGGGTATAAAATGTAATCTTTTTTTTGTTTTGATTTAAATCTTTTAACATGCTTATCGGCCATTTGTATCTCTTCTTTGGAGAAGAGATACAAATGTCTATCAAATATGAAATCTTTTGCCCATTTAAATTATTTAAAAAATGTGTGTTATAAGAGTTCTTTATACAGTCTGTATACAAGTCCCTTAAACAGAAATATGATTTTTTATAGAGACAAGGTCTTACTATGTTGTTGGGGCTTGCCTAAAATTCCTGGGTTCAGGTGTCTCGTTTAAATATATGATTTGCCAATATTTTATTTCTTTCATTCCATGGGTTGTCTTTTCATATTTAATTATATTTGAACATATATATTCTACAAATAGAGTATATACTTTTTTAAAACCATGAAACTGTTAATGAAATAATTAAGAACCTGCTAAGGTCTGTACAAGGTGATTATTTAATGAGTATGCAAAATAAATTACATTCATATGGCGCCTATTGATCTAAGAGACAAACCCAGATTAACCTAGAAGTCAGGTCCCTCAAGAGCTCTTGACTGGTAAAAGATTGCCACAGGGCTGGGATATTGAAGAGGATCTGTATTTTCCCTCTCCTTCTACTTTACTATGGAACAAAGAAGTACACAGCACAAGGCTCGGAAAATTAATTCAGGAGCGATGAGAGGGAAACTTAGCCCTCTCTTTCGTTAAACAGTTGGAACTAGTTAACTTCCTCTGCCACTCATTCTTTTGTGTCATTGTTTATTCATTTCTATTCTGGGCAAACATTTTACAGCCACTATCCAGGCACTATTTTTAAAGGTAGAAGACTCTAGAACACATAGCGAAGTACCACCCAGCCCCCAGGTGCAAGGGGACTGATACAAATAATTATGCATTTCCTTCATAAACACACAGAGCTGGGGCACCTGCCATTGTGTCAGGCAGCGGGAACACAGGAAGCAATAAGGCAGGTAAGTGCTTATAAAGATCTGTTGACACAGGTTTGGAAATACCCAGATTGAAGTAACAGACTCCAACAGACAAACCTCCATTTATGCATTTATGAAGCACTTTCACATTTGTTCCACAAGTATGTATTGAGCATATAATATGTGCATGGCACAAGATGCCAGAGATACACAACGAGGCAGCTCACAAGCAAGTGGCTAAACACATAGATAGATGAATGCAATGCCATGTAACATGCGCTAGAATGAAGCTCCACAAAGCAGGGATCTTGTCTTGGTCACTGATGTATGTCCCCTTCCTAGACCAAAGCCTAGGAATATTTGCTGATTGAATGAAAGCATGCACAGAAGAGGAGCATGGAACCCAGCCAGAGAACAGGCCGTTCATTTATTTGAGCTTCAAAGCAAACCAGTATGAAAGGTGTGTTATTGTCATTAACCCCATTAGGCAACAGAGGCTCAAAAAGTGGAAGGGACACACCAAGATGCCCCAGGTTCTGAGTGCTAGAGTCTGGCCTGTATCACCAAAGCCCATGCTCTTTCCTCTAAATTGTGGCTACAGTGTCCACACTTGTAAGATAGTGGCAAATGTAAAGACACCACAGACAACTCTGCCTACATTTGTTCCTCCCCAAAACCAAAATCTGGGTTTGGAACAAGCAGTGAAATTCAGGGAGTTCCTAACTGAAACAGAAATGTGAGCATTTGGACACGTTTCAGAGTTGGCCTTCTGAGAGCCCATCAGGAGCGAAGATCTTCAGCTTCTCCACATTAACCAAAGAACCTTTAAAGCAGAGCCAACAGGCTAAGGGAATTAAATAATCTGAATATTTTTAATGTCATAGGAAAATGAGTAACATACAATCCCTAAAATCCACTGAACTATACACTTAAAAATGGTTATGATGGTAAAAAAAGAAAAAGCAAAAGAAATAAATAGTATGGGAGTACAAGGTTGGGAAAAGCAACCTTTGATTGGAGATTTAAAAACAACTTCATTGCCGGGCGTGGTGGCTCATGCCTGTAATCCCAGCACTTTGGGAGGCCGAGGCAGGTGGATCATGAGGTCAGGTGTTCAAGACCAGCCTGGCCAAGATGGTGAAACCCCGTCTCTACTAAAATACAAAAATTAGCCAGGTGTAGTGGTGGGCGCCTATAATCCCAGCTACTTGGGAGGCTGAGGCAAGAAAATCACTTGAACCCGGGAGGTGGAAGTTGCAGTGAGCTGAGATCGCAGCACTGCAGTCCAGCCTGGGCAACAGAGCAACACTCCATCTAAAAAATAAAAATAAAAAAATTCATGAAGGAGATCACATTTGAGCTGGAATTTTGAGAACAGAATTAGTAGGACTTTGATAGACAAAAATAAAGACACATAAGCCAGAGAAGCAGAGATGCCCAGAGTCAGACATGATGAACATGATGAGGGCACAGCCATGGACTGGTAATTACTTGCATTTGGGGTCACAGACAGGATGGGAGTTGGCACATGAAGGAGGCAGGGACACAGGACCATGGATACACCCCTCCCAATGAGTTCAAGCTGGATTCTGAGAAACCAGGAGTCAATTCATCCTGGGAGTGATGTATATTTGTTTTTAAACATCCCAGAGATAAGGCAATGAGTTAGAAAGATGTTAGAACATCCCCACAAGCAGCACTAGTGCCCAAGTGAGGGAAACTTACTGAGTGGATCAAGAGTAAGAGGAGGGACAGACCCAGGAAACCCTGCAGAAGCACACGCTGTCTGTCTTGGTGACAGATGGAGTATCTGCATATCTGTGTGCTGATGACAGAGGAGTGTAGGACTACCTCTAAAAAACAGACTTGAAGTTTATCCTCATTCCAAAAGAAAGAAACAAATGATCAAAAACTCATCCTGTAAAGAAAATATGGTACATATACACCATGGAATACTACGCAACCATAAACAAGAATAAAATCATGTCTTCTGCAGCAACGTGGCTGCAGCTAGGGGCCATTATTCTAAGCAAATCAATGCAGGAACAGAAAACCAAATACCATGTTCTCACTTATAAGTGGGAGGTAAACATTGGGTACTCATGGACATAGAGATGGCAACACTAAACACTGAGGACCACTGGTGCAGGGGGGAAGGAAGGGGGCACGGGTGGAAAAACAAGACTACTATTCTCACTACCTGGGTGATGGGATCAGTTGTGCCTCAAACCTCAGCATCACGCAATATATATCCATGTAACAAACCTGCACCTGTACCCCCTGAATCTAAAATAAAAGTTGAAATTATTTCTGAAAAAACCAACTCATCCTGCTCACGGTCACCTGCCAAGAGGACTTTCTGTGTGAGGAAACCTGGAAGGTGTGTGATCCTCAGCATGCTCCTTCCTTACCCCTATGCCCCTTCTAAGGTGGGCATCCAGTCCCACAGCTCCATCTCACAAAGCTCTAAGTGGGGGTGGGGACTCCTACTGTGCAGCGTAGGGAGTTGATCCAGACATAATCGGTGAGGAAGAGCTCTGACCGCCCAATATTACCATTCATTTCAGGCAGTTCCAAAAATCCGTTTATTCAGCCTTTTGGTACTAAACATCCTGGCATTATTTATGCCCCATTATAATGCCCCTGGCATTATTTATGTGATACTTGTCACAGCGTATTGCTTGTCAAAGTAAAACAGGAACTATGAGAAACACTATTTTCAGTCCTGTCCAGTGGAAAAATAATGAGAAAACCAAATACATCTTTCCCTTTCTACAGCAACTGCATCTACAAACACCATATTTTTATAAGATGAAAACCACCTCAAGCAACATGAGAAAAATGCCTCAAGCAGAATTTGCCTCTTTTTTTCATTTCGCTTAAATCTTTCAGAACATCCTTCTTCTCTGGCTCTCCTGCTGAATTTGGGTGTCTTAATAGCTCCCTCAGATTTTCCTGCACGGTTATCGATAACCTTTTCTCAGCGATCAACACTTCTCCTAACTCAATGACAGATTTTGGAGAAAAAAAAAACTCCAATATTTTTCTTTTTTTTTTTTTAGATTTTGAGTTTGAAACATTTTTATGCCCACATCATCACATTTCAGATGAAATGAAAATGCTGGGCTAAATGGCTTGCTATGTGTAGTGTGTGTGCGTGTGTAGTAACACCTGAGAAAATTATTAGCTGTGTATGACAGAATTGTGTAAGGTTGGAGGTGGAGTGATCCTCCGAAAGAAGTGTGTACACTGAAAGCAAGAATTCTCTCCTCAGTAAAAAGGAAGATACTAGAGGCTGGGGAAAGAGGGGGTGGGGAAAGATTTGTTAATGGATATAAAAATAACAGTAAGATAGGAAGAATAACTTCCATTGTTCTACAGCAGTAAGACAGTTTTTCCATGGACCAGGGTCAGCAGGGATGCTTTTGGGATGATTGAAGGGCATTACATTTATTGTGCACTTTTTTTTTTTTTTTTTTTTTCTTTTCAGACAGCGTCTTGCTCTGTCGCCCAGGCTGGAGTGCAGTGATGCAATCTCGGCTCACTGCAACTTCTGCCTCCCGGGTTCAAGTGATTCTTCTGCCTCAGCCTCCTGAGTATCTGGGACTACAGGTGCACACCACCACGCCCGGCTAATTTTTTGTATTTTTAGTAGAGACAGGGTTTCACCATGCTGGCCAGGCTGGTCTTGAACTCCTGACCTCAGGTGATCCGGCCACCTCAGCCTCCCAAAGTGCTGGGATTACAGGCTTGGACTACCATCCCTGGCTGTGCACTTTATTTCTATTATTATTACATTGTAATATATAATGAAATAACTATACAACTCACTATATTGTTGAATTAGTGAGAGCCCTGAGCTTCTTTTGGTGCAACTAGATGGTCTCATCTGGGGCTGATGGGAGACAGTGACAGATCATCAGGCATTACAATCTCATAAGGAGATCACACAACCTAGATCCCTCACATGCGCAGTTCACAGTAGGGCTCACGCTCCTATGAGAATCTAATGACCCCACTCATCTGACAGGAGGCGGAGCTCAGGCGGCGATGCGAGCAAGGGGGAGCGGCTGTCAATACAGATGAAGCTTTGCTTGCCTGTCATTCACCTGCTCTGCAGCCCAGTACTGGTCCCTGTCGTGGGGAATGGGGACCCTTGTTCTATAGGACTCTAGTTAACTATGACTATGCTTAACAATAATATATTAGATAGTTTCAAATAGTTGGAAGATATTGAATGTTTCCAATACAAAGAAATGATAAAGTTTCAGATGATAGATATGCTAATTACCATAATCTCATCACTATACATTATATCAATCACATCACTATGTGCCCCATAAATATATACAATTATGTATCAATTAAATTTTTTAATACATAAAAATTGAAAATCAAAATGTGTCAGATAATAAAAGAATTCTTTCCAAAACAGACTTGAGACCCATCCCGCCACACTTCGATCTTTATTCAACTTTAATAAGATTGAAAATATCTTTGTCTAATTTGATGAAGCAGAAATTAGGTTTGCAAAAATATAGTTACAAGCCAAGGTCCATGGAAACAAAGGAAATAAAGAAATCCCCGACGCTAAAAGTTTGGCTTTTGTGTCTTCACAGAATTCTCCAAAACTCTTTTGCCCTAAAAACAGAAGTTTTGACATAGATGCCATCTACAGTGTGATAGACGATGCCAAGCAGTATGTGTACATCGCTGTCATGGACTACCTGCCTATCTCCAGCACAAGCACCAAAAGGTCAGTGAGTGCCCAGCCTCTGCTTAGAACCCAGTCCCTAAGACCAGGCACTAAACTGGGCACCACAGGAGAAGCCAGCCTGGAAATGGAGATGCTATCAGGTAGCCTTAGGAAGAGCACACCATTCAATGCTGTTTAACGTGTATTGGCAATTTACTCGTTATGGACCTTTTCCCAGAGTGGGTCCATTTTAAAGGCTCATGGTCTCACCCTACAGAAGTACCTCAGTAGTTTACATTATGAAAATGAGAGTCACTTTCAAAAGAAAATTAGGTTGCTCTCAACTTGAAAATTATTTGAAAGGATAAAAGATAAAATATGATATGAAAAAAATTATCATTTGAAAATTATTAACAAGGATATACCCGAAAAGGGCATATTGAAACTGAGTAGTCTTGCCAGACTTTCCTTAAAGGAAGCATTGTTGTTTGATATTCACAGCAGTCTTCATTTAATGCCAAATTCTCATCATAGCTTCTCAGTGTAAAGGAGAAAGGCCAGGCGCGGTGGCTCATGCCTGTAATCCCAGCACTTTGGGAGGCCGAGGCAGGCGGATCACACGGTCAGGAGATGGAGACCATCCTAGCTAACATGGTGAAACCCCATCTCTACTAAAAGTACAAAAACAAAATTAGCCGGGCGTGGTGGCGGGTGCCTGTAGTCCCAGCCACTTGGGAGGCTGAGGCGGGAGAATGGCGTGAACCCAGGAGGCGGAGTTTGCCGTGAGCAGAGATCGTGCCACTGCACTCCAGCCTGGGCGACAGTGCGAGACTCCATCTCAAAAAAAAAAAAAAAAAAAAAAAAGGAGAAAGAAACTTCAAATATCTATGTTCTCAGTCAATCCATCCCTCTCTGTGAAAAGAGAACAGTTTAAAAATGCAGTGCTTTTCAATAATTCATCATTGCTTAAGCATGCAAACATGGAATAAATTCAGGGATGGAATTTATGACAAACTCTTTCGGAAATCATTGCATGCATAAATGCATGGCCATGCTTAAGTATTCCCACTTTTGCTTTCTTGCTGGGAATGCAGAGGTGCTTGAATAATTAGTTTGATCCAGGAAATGTTTTCAAAGTGCATATTTTTGGGAGCGCGACCCAAGGCCTTTTTAATTTGGAATATTACAGTTTCAAAACAACCATTTACTGAGGCTAAATGATTAAGTGTGCCCTTTATTGCTTGAATAATTCTTACATCACCAACCCTACATAATGCATAATATGTAGCTTCTTTATGCAAATAACCATAGGATTACAAAAAGAGTCTTTCCCCCAGAAAATGATCATTTCTTGTAACAGCTAGTAGAAAAGCACTTTTAGCTGCAAGATTCATATTATTGAAATACTTTTATTTTAAAATATTGTGCATCTTTACAAAAATTAGCTGGGTGTGGTGGCGCACGCCTGTAATCCCAGCTACTCAGATGGCTGAGGCAGGAGAATCGCTTGAGCCCAGGAAGTAGAGGTTGCAGTGAGCCAAGATCACACCACTGTACTCCAGCCTGGGCAACAGAGTGAGACTCCATCTCAATATACATATATATATATATACACACACATATATATACACACACACATATATATATACGTATATATATATATATATACATATATATACACACACACACATACATACATATGCATATATATACACATACATACATACATATATATATACACACACACACACACACACACATACATACATACACATAGTACATCCTTTGGACATTCATGGATTTTTTCACCACACACTTCCACACCTTTTCTATCCCTCCTTTTTGTTTTTCCTCCCTTCATTGTTCACTTGGTTTTAGATTTAGTTTTAGATTTTACCTCCGCTTTGGGAACATTTCAAAACAGAATATGGGTTTTGCCTGATTTTCCTGTTATTGAGAAGGAGAATAAGGTCAAGTTCAGGGAGTTATATGTTAGGATGGCATAATGATTTCTCAGGATTGACAAAACCTTTGTTCCATGAAGTTCTATGAACAAAATTGAGATTCTTCATGGTCAAGGGGTAAATAATTAGGATGGAGGATCTAAAATAGTTTAGAAATCTAAAATCTAGAGAAAACAAAAAGAAGGTTAAAGAATCAGAGACTCACTTGAAATTTTGCATTTTGGTTATAAATCTACCATTTCAGCTATTAAATGAAACTTCTTTTATTGTATTTTTAAAATTTTAAACCTGTAAATGCTTTTAACTTTCCAAATGGAAAGGTCTTCAAAGAGACATAAGAAGTAGACCAAGCATCAAGATTATAATTAAATTCTTCTCAATCAGATAAATTAATTACTTGTATAAATTCAGACTGGTTACTCATCTTTATCTAGTCCCAGAAAAGCTTTTCAGGAGTGAATTCAACTTTAATAAATAGGCGAATACTATCAAATTTCGGTATGTTAATGGAATTAATCTTTCAGACTTAACTGTTAGTCTGTACATTGCCAAACATCCAAATGAAAGAGAAAAAAATCATACACTCCCAAATCAGAAATGATGAACAGTGTGTAAAAAAAACCACACACTATTATTTAGCGATAGTGTTAGAAATAACTTCTACTTTTCAAGGTAGTAGGAAGGGAATGGAACAATGATCTGTGACTAAATAAATCCTACAGTAAAAATTCAGAAGCCGGCCGGGCATGGTGGCTCACGCCTGTAATCCCAGCGCTTTGGGAGGCTGAGGTGGGCGGATCACCTGAGGTCAGGAGTTCAACACCAGCCTGGCCAACATGGTGAAAACCCATCTCTACTAAAAGTACAAAAATTAGCTGGGCATGGTGGCAGACACCTATAATCCCAGCTATTCAGGAGGCTGAGACAGGAGAATCGCTTGAACCTGGACAGCCAAGGTTGCAGTGAGCCAAGATCACGCCATTGCACACCAGCCTGGGCAACAAGAGTGAAACTCCATCTAAAAAAAAAAAAATTCAGAAGCCCTATTTCACTTCTTCCTGACTTAGCAATCGAGCTCTCTTTCTTAAGCAAGTCAATTATTTAGGTCTCAGTTTAGGGTTGTTCGTTATTTATTTCTTCTACATAAAATACATCTTTCACAAGGAAATTAGTAAATGTGTAAAGGAATAATAAAAATGTAGTCTGATTAGCCTTTGAAGTATTAATGCTTTTTATTTATGCATTCATCCAACCATTTTTTTTTTTTTTGTGAGACAGAGTTTTGCTCTTGTCGCCCAGGCTGAGTGCAATGGCAAGATCTTGGCTCACTGCAACCTCTGCCTCCCAGGTTCAGGTTGTTCTCCTGCCTCAGCCTCCCGAGTAGCTGGGACTACAGGCACATGCCACCACACCGAGCTAATTTTTGTATTTTTAGTAGAGATGGGGTTTCACCATGTTGGCCAGGCTGGTCTCGAACTCCTGACCTCAGGTGATTCACCCACCTCGGCCTCCCAAAGTGCTAGGATTACAGGCATGAGCCACCGCGCCTGGCCTCATTCAACAAATATTTATTGAGCACTGTGTACTAGTGATTAAAGCATGAACAGCACATGATCTCAACCTCCATCTAACAGGACAGGAAGGAGACTATTAAGAACACAGAGGTATGAATGGTACAATGAATGTACCTGAGGCTGAGGCAGGAGAATCACTTGAATGTACCTGAGGTACATTTAATGAGAATTAATGTCATTTAATTCTTATGTGAAAACAAAAAGCTTTCCTGTCTTAAGGACCAAGCCTTAAATCACTCTCCCTCCCCTCGGCC
The DNA here is from genome assembly GCF_028878055.3 of Symphalangus syndactylus. Classification (NCBI taxonomy): domain Eukaryota; kingdom Metazoa; phylum Chordata; class Mammalia; order Primates; family Hylobatidae; genus Symphalangus; species Symphalangus syndactylus. Next base: position 86,479,508 of record NC_072434.2, on the reverse strand, counting down.
CTGACATTTGTAGACCTTTTGTTTACTCATCAAACTCTTGCCCTAATTCTGGGCCAATTCAGTATTTGAACTAATGATACATTATTTGAAACTGTAGCCTGCCAGTGTCATGATCATTGCACCTTTAAAAGCCTCTAATGGCCTTTATGATAATATAATAATAATAAAAATATAATATATAATATAGTAATATAATATATATTATATAATAATAATATAATGTGACTCTCCTGCCTCAGCCTCAGGTACATTCATTGTACCATTCACACCTCTGTGTTCTAATAGTCTCCTTCCTGTCCTGTTAGATGGAGGTTGGGATCATATGCTGTTCATGCTTTAATCATGATGAATATCACCTTTAGAGGTGCAATGATCACCGTCCCTGCCTCAGCCTCCCGAGTGCAGAATATTGCAGACGCTAGGTGAAACAGCCCCGCGGCACAGCTTCAGGGTTAGAAGAAGCCCACTGGAGGAGATGCTCACTGACTTATAATTCAAAATATTGTTTCTCCACAAAAATTTCTTGAAAAAAATGAGAAATTTGTCCGAAAAGGGTGAAAAATTTTCCCAGTGGAAGGGACAGCATGAGCCAAGTTTCACATGTAGAGAAAAAGAGCTCAAGGTAAGGTGGTGAGAGATCTAACTGGAAAGGGGGCAAGGACCAGGAACCAGAGATCCCGACCACTGGGGGAGTCTTGTGACTTTGTGGAGCTTCCACTTTATGGATTTTTGTGGGGGGTGGGGTTTTTTTTCGTTTTGAGATGGAGTCTTGCTCTGTCACCCAGGCTGGAGTGCAGTGGCACGATCTTGGCTCACTGCAAACTCCACCTCCTGGGTTCAAGTGATTCTCCTGCCTCAGCCTCCCAAGTAGCTGGGATTACAGGTGCATGCCACATGTCCAGCTAATTTTTGTATTTTTATTAGAGACGGGGTTTCACCATGTTGGCCAGGCTGGTCTCAAACTCCCGACCTCAAGTGATCCACCGCCTTGGCCTCCCAAAGTGCTGGAATGACAGGCGTGAGCCACGGTGCCAGCCCCACTGTTTTAATTCAAGAAGTAGCATCACCAGGTCTGCTTTAGATGGATCACTGTGGTGGTCACTGATGAAGTACGTGACTGGAGGCAGAGAAACCAATTTCGAGCACAAGGCTGAGATGATCTTTCCTGTAGTCCTCAGTTTCATGGGTATAAAACCAGACAAAGAAAAGTGTAGCGTGGATCCAGGATCTAGATTTTTGCCAAGAGCAAGAGGAAGGTACAGAGGCGAGTAGCTTTCAAGTGATCAGAACTGAGATGAGGCTGGGCAGGCAAGGGAGACAGGAGGAGCCGATGGACTGGGCAGACTGAAGGCCTCATGAATCTGCAGCCTGCGTGTGATGAAAGAGCAATTAAGAGAGTGGGGAATAAGGACAGGAGGCCTTTAGCAGTGCAATGATTATGACACTGGCAGGCTACACTTTCAAATAATGTATCATTAGTTCAAATACTGAACTGGCCTAGAACCAGGGCAAGAGTTTGATGAGTAAACAAAAGGTCTACAAATGTCAGGGCCGAGGGGAGGAAGAGTTATTTAAGGCTTGGTCCTTAAGACAGGAAAGCTTTTTGTTAACTTAAGAATTAAATGACAGTTCTGGAAGTGACAGTGTGTGTTGGGGGCCGGCAGAGGCAAAGTGGGATGCTGCCCCACACATCATAAGCCAAGTGGCCAGGTCATGGTAGAAAACGCACGCAGGATTTCAGGAGAAGCTGCGGCCTCAGGGAAGAATCAGGATTGAATTAAGGCAAAGGCTTAAGGATTCAGAGAAAAGGCCGAGCCTGTTGGGGAAACTTTGCCTGTTGGAAGATTCCAAAGGCCCTGCAGAAAACGTGGAAGGCAGGGGAGTCGTGGGAGGCTTGGTCAGGAGACACCACAGTAAGACAGTGGGGAAAAGAAAGTGTAGGGAAGCTCAGATGACCAGAGCACAAGTTCATTTAGGGGACAATCGCCAAAGAGAGGTTTTGGTGGCATTTGGGGACTGAGGGGGTGCTCAGGGTTCCTAACTGGAATTCTACTGGATAATCAGTTCTTAGTGGACTGAGGGCCAGGTAGCGTCAGAGATGTAGTAAGGGTGGCCTCTGGTGGCAGTCAGCCTGTCCTCACCCCAGCCCAAGGACCTGGTGGTAGGAAACCTCCTTTTAGGCAGGGGCAGGTCCCAGCAAATCATCATTTCTTGGTGCCTAAGCTAAGAGGCTTGTATGTTTTTCAACCTCTCTGATGAGGTTGTTTATATATTATAGGATAAAGTAATGATCCGGGTAATATCAATGTTCTATGCTGTCTAGTAAATTTCTTTTCCCAAACTAACTTTCTTTATTTTTACTATTTGGATATGATTTCTGCAGGACTTACTGGCCAGACTTGGATGCAAAAATAAGAGAAGCATTAGTTTTACGAAGCGTTAGAGTTCGACTCCTTTTAAGCTTCTGGAAGGAAACTGATCCCCTTACGTTTAACTTTATTTCATCTCTTAAAGCGATTTGCACCGAAATAGCCAACTGCAGTTTGAAAGTTGTAAGTATTATGTTGACTGTGTTATTAAATAAAAAGTGGATGCCCTCTGCATGTGTGTGAAAGCTGCAAGCATATGCCTGTGTGTAAAATTCCAGTAAGAACCAGGATGACAATCTTCAAAAAGCACGATAATTTTTTCAAAACAATCACATACAAAAAAAGGAGAGTAGAGCTCATGTTTCCTGACGCCTCCTCTGTCCAGCCCTCTTCTCACATTCTATTGCATCCTTTCCATTTTCTTTCTTTTTTTTTTTTTTTTTTTTTTCCTTAAGACAGGGTTTTGCTCTGTCACCCAGGCTGGAGTGCAGTAGCACAATCCTGGCTCACTGCAGCCTTGACTCCCAGGCTCAGCTAGTTTTGCATTTTTTGTAGAGATAGGGCTTCACCATGTTGCCCATGCTGGTCCTGAGCTCCTGGGCTCAAGCAATCTGCCCACCTTGGCCTTCCAAAGTGCTGGGACTACCAACACGAGCCACCGCGCCCGGCCCTCTCCACTTTCCTTTAACGACCCCATTCACCTCCTGTTCCTATTTGTAAGACTGTGACCAACAGAGCACTGGAGCATGCACCAGTACGCTCAGATGTACCCCGGCCCAGATGCCTCGTAGTCTGGTCCCCATGCTTGCCCCAGGTCCCTTGGGCCACATACTAATCCACCTCTGGAGACCTTGAGGGAGGTAAGACTGGGAACTAGGAATACCTGAAATGCGTTAATTCTCTAGCTCACCTTTGACTCTACTCCAGACCTCATCACCCTCTTCCTCCACTCCAGACTTGGTGCAAGCGATTCCCTCCGCCTACAACACTCTTCTTCTCCATGTTTACCCACCTCATAACCACTAATCCTTTAGGCCTCAGCTTTTCTCAACCCCCATGCGGTCACTCAACAGAATCTGGCCTGTGGCAGGCTCTTTTCTAAGTAATGAAGCTGCATTCCTTGCAGCATTTAGGGACCCAGGGTATCGAGGGCTCTGCAATTAACTTTGACACATGGTTTCCAAGATGGCCCTGACCCTGAATATCCCAAGGCCAGACAGGAGAAGGGCGAAATTGGAGGGCTGAGTGAGAGGCATTTTTGGATTGGGACTGGAGGTAGGGAACATCCCTCTAGCCTTCATTCCACTGCCTGGATAGCTTTCACATGGCCATGCCTAATGGCCAGTGAGACTTATGACCATGTTCAGAAAGTCAGCTGTGTTTCCAGGGTGACAAAGGAACAGATTTGTGAATCATCATGGTCTGAAGTTCCTGGTACACAGGATCCATTTCACTCGCCTTGCCTCATAGAGAACCCTCATTCCCACCTCCCACAAGGGAGAAAATGCAAAGTTTCATGCAGTCACTGCACAGAGTCTTCCAGTGATGTGCATTTCTGGACATCAAGCCTGAAATCGGTACATCACAGTTTGTCAATGTAAAAACTAAAACAAAACAGTAACAATTCCCCACCACACACCAAAAAATACCCAAAAGCAGGTTAAGGTTACCCCCCTCCCTGAGTACAGAAACAGGATAAGCACAAGGAAAACTGCTGTTAGAAAGGGAAGGTTCGGAGGCCCATGGCAGTCCCTGGTCCACGGCAATTATAAAACTCTTCTGGGCAGGTATTGTGAAGTCCGCATACTCCTGCTGGTTCAAACCAAGGACCCAAGGTTGTTTTAAGGCATGGACAGTTAAAGGAGTTTGGGGTCCTAGCATGAGCTGGTTGGTTTCTTGGGCAATGCAAGTTTCTCAGAAATGTAGTAGGTTCTGATGTACTTGCTTCTAGTTATTTCCATGTATCCATAGCCATGTCCAAAGTTTCTTGTTGAACATAATTCCCTAACTTGATGAATTATGCTTTCCAGTTCATAGACTTCTCTCTCTCTAGTGATAAGAGTTCATTCAAGACCATCAGACACAGGTGGGAAGATTATACCTGTTATAATTACACCAATTATTTCATCTTTTCTACAGGGCTCCATCTTAACTGGCCACTTAAAGGATTTTTCATACTTATTTTCTATCATTGAGTTCTAGGTACAATCAGCTTTTCCAACCCTGTGAAATACCAAATTTCTGGTCTATCTGTTCTCTATCATTTCCATTTATAAACTAGCCATTCCGTCCCTGAGCCTATTTATCTCCCCTAATAAGCTTTTTAAAAGCACAACTAACAGGCCAGGCACAGTGGCTCACGCGTATAATCCCAGCACTTTGGGAGGCCAAGGCAGGTGGATCACTTGAGGCCAGGAGTTCAAGACCAGTCTGGACAACATGGTGAAACCCCATCTCCAGTAAAAATACAAAACTTAGCTGGGCATGGTGGTGCACACCTGTAATCCCAGCTACTTGGGAGACTGAGGCACAAGCATTACCTGAACCTGGGAGGCAGAGGTTGCAGTGAGCCGAGATTGCGCCACTGCATTCCAGCCTGGGCGACAGAGCAAGATCTTGTCTCAAAAAAAAAAAAGGAAGGACAAATAACAACCAACACACAGTACAAACAATTCATTTCCCTGGTCCCTATAGCCAAAGCCCTATAAGCCAAAGGTTCGGTGGTACTTGGTATTCCTTCCAAATAAATGCTGGTTATGTTTTTACCAAACAGTTTGTCACTGTATAACGTGAGTTTTCATCTTTCCACCCTACAATACCAATTTACTTGCTGCCTGCTGCCCATTGAGTAAACCAATGCTACACCATTTATTAAGTTTTTGTTGTGTTGCTGTTATGAGAGCAACCACTTCACATTGCCTGAACTTAGTAAGTACTTAATACTTTTTAAATAAGTGAAGGAATGTGTTATATTCATGAATATTCATGAGTATATATAGTTATCCAGGCACTGAATTAAATGCCTTATATAAATTATGTAATATTCACAACCACACAGCCAGACATGTGGCTTATGCCTGTAATCCCAGTGCTTTGGGAGTCGAAGGCAGGAGGTTCACTTGAGGCCACAAGTTCAAGACCTGCCTGGGCAAAGTAGGGAGACCCCATCTCTACAAAAAAACTTAAGAGATAATAATATTTACAATTACCCTGTGAAACAGGTACTTTCCCTATTTTATAGACATGGGAACTGAAGTGTACATTAAATAACTTCTCTCAGGGACACTAGTGAGTAATGGGGCAAGACTCAAACCCAAGTCTTTTGAACTCCAGAACCTGAGCTCTTAAACATGTCTCCATGGCCTCTGCATGTAGAAGAGATCATTGCAGTTACAAAGTCTGTTTTCATCTTTCTTATCTATATTCAGAAACATCATATACACCGAGGTGCAGTGGCTCACACTTGTAATCCCAACACTTTGGGAGGCCAAGACTAGTGGATCACTTGATGCCAAGAGTTCAAGACCAGCCTGGACGAATGGCAAGACCCTATTTCTAAAAAAAAAAAAAAAAAAAAAGCAAAAACTAGCCAGGTGTGGTGGTGCACATCTGTAGTCCTAGGGACCCAGGACTCAGAAGGTAGAGGCAAGAGGATCACTTTAGCCTAGGAGTTCAAGGCTGCAGTGACCTATGATTGCCCCCACACTCCAGCCTGGGGACAGAGCAAGACTGTCTCAAAGCAAAAGCAAAAACAAAAACATCATATACTGCATCTGCTCAAAGATATGAGAAGCTACACATCCAAATTATATCCCTGAGGATCAAAAAAAAAGTCAGATAAAATGTTTGTAACTCATTCATGCCATTAAGATATCTTAAATTTTATTTTTCATGAAAGTATTAACAATTTAAACACATAAAAATTTAGAATTTACCATAAATTTCCAAAAATAATGCTTCTCACCTGTGTTTTCATCTTAATCTCCTGAATAGTCTGGTAACATTGATGGATAATAGAAATTCTGATCTCTACTTAACTGGTTTTTGTAAACTGAGGAAATCACGCACATATCTGTGTAGTCACAAATCAGTGTAAGTATTGGAAATAAAAACATGACTGTGATTACTACCACAGATCTGTTTCCAGGCCAGATTTCCAAATAAATGAAATAACCAGGAGTTGGATCAGGGCACCAACCTGGGTTTGGAATCAGGTGCCCAGGATCAGAGGAGAATCAGGTGCAGTCCCAGGAAGTCAGAGACACAGGAGAATGGAGTCTAATTCTGTTCAATACCTTTTCACAGACAAGAGAACTCTTGGGATTGATTCAGCTCAGAAACAGCATTTTCCAGATAATTACAGTGGCATATGGAGCTCCAGAAAAAAAGGAAGTGAGAAAAAGAAAAGGTGTCTAGTTCACCAATGGCTCACATGATGCTTGGTGGAGTTTTCAAAACATATGTGTTGAATGAGTGCATGCATGAACAAATGAAGTCAAAGAAGGGAGCTAATAAAGGCAGAGTGATAAGAAAGATTCTGCAAGCCAGTGAGGGGACAGGGCAGAACCCAGGACAGTGCCTGAGTTCAAGGTGTGGTTAGCCATTTTCTGCAGGTGTGTGCTGGGGAAGGGTGACCACGGGTGAAGAGGCTGCCCAGTGAAGTCATGCACTCTGGAGGTCAGTACACTCGCACTCAGAGGAGCCCCTGTTATTCGCGAGGTCTAGCAGGAGCAGAGAGGACAGTCTGGGGCTTTTGGTATACCATATGGTGCATTTGCTCCAATCTCCTTTTCCAAATTCTCCTCTGGCCAAGTCACAGGTCCATGTCCACCCACTGTTTCTTGACCCCCTCAGCACACCTGCCACTAGGGCACCTGCAGTTGAAACTTCTAGGGTGTGAAATGTCAACGGCTCTCATTAAAGAATTATAAAAAATTACAAGGAAAGTAGCATCCATCATTGCAACCTTTACAGTACTTAATCAGCTTCATCTTTTTGATGTTTTTGATCACAGATGGTCACTTTTTTTTTAATAAACCAAACATTAATAGTTCACATATAGCCATTTTATAAAACAGAGGCCATACACTTCTAAGCATCAACACAGCCTAGATGGGCAAGAAGCTTATGGTCCTAATGTCTAGAACACAGATGGGTGATAAACTCTTCCAAGAAAAGTGAGGATTGGAATCTTGCACAGAGCGGTCTTCAGGAGCCTGGGAGCCCTGATAAAGCACATGGCCTGGGAACTAGATAGGGAATCTCTGTCCTTAAAGGAGTGGGCACCCCCACCTCCAACCACCTCCAGCCCTGATGTGGGTTTACCTCCATGATGGGCTCATGGAAAGAGAAAAGACTGTGAAGCACAAAATTGTCCCAGTCAGCCGATTTTTTAGAGTTTGTTTTAACAAATTAATAAATCCCTTTTGAAATGTCTTTGCTGTCACCCACAGTGTATTAGGTGTTGAATAATACCAGTGAATAAAACCTGATTTCTGCTGTCATTTTCGTCTTCCAGAGAAAGCTTTTTCCCCTCTTAAGGGCCATCTTTGACTTTCTAGAGCAAATGGGTTTTTACTAAAGCCTCAAGCTGTGACTCTATCCTTGACTTAACTCAACATGTATATTTTATTCTTTTTGAAATCCATCTTGATTCTACAATAATATCTTTCCCAAAAGGAAACAGTCACACGTGTGGCCACGTGTTGTGATAGAATGTCCAAGCGAGGTGACTTCTGGCTGTTATTGGTGGTGATGCCCTCAATATTCATGTGACCTCATGAACATAAAACTGTGACTTAAGAACATTCACAGGTTATTAAGTCAGTTTGAAGAGTCCAGAAACCAATGCAGATTTTGCAGAAGACAGGAACTGAGGACACTGGGTGAACCAGTTATCACTGTCTATAACCATGGTGATATGGCCCTGAGAGCCACACAGATAACATGTTTACCTGTGTTGTGGAATAGACAGTTTTTAAGTAGTAGATTTTGATCTCTGCACTGTGGACCTCAAGGGTTTTACAAAAAATCAAAATAGAACTTTTGTGGCTAGAAGGGATCTTAGTGATCATTTAGTTTATCACCGTTCTACCACGCTAGGGGAGGGGGACGTCCAACTCTCATTATTTCCTCAAACCAAATGTGAACACTTACAGTTTTAAAACTGTAAATGACATCTCCTTTTCTAGGTATCATGCCATTTTCCTCCCTGCCTCTTCTTTCCTTTAAATACACATGATTCTATAGCTGTAAGACACTCCAAAAGGTTCCATGCAGTTCTGAAAATACTCAACATTTTCCCATATAGGGGATACCTGATATTTTCACCTTTGACTAGTGTCTTCCGGTGAGCTGAGTCATGGAGTTCCATGAGCTTAGCCACAGTTTAAGCCTCATCTGAGAATTTAGCAAATTCCACAGACCCCTAAGGCATATCCTGGCCATTCCTGCAGTCATACCCCTTCTTTTAGCTGCCCCATTCCTGGCCTTGGGTGAACTGGAATGTTGCCTTTTGAGTCAATAAAAGTTGAAATTCAGAATTCATGGTTGAAGTTGTGATTTTTTTTTTAGCTGCTTATCAAAAGAGCTCCTAGACTTAGGTGTTCAGACGGAAAACTATTTGTTCCTATGGCAAAGTCTCTTTTGACCTTTGCAAATCCCCAGTTTAATCAGCTAGTCATTGACATAATGTATGCATCATGTAAGAATACTCATTCAGTTCATTGCGGTGCTTGACAGAAAGCACCCTGAGGCATGCTTCAAATGCCAGCGCACCCTGATGAATAAGACAATGAGAATTAAACAACCTTCTGGCCCTTATCCTGCTGAAAAAAGAAAATGAATTTTGTGTTCATTTTGTAGCTTAAAAGTGTTAATTATATACCTAGTTGAGCATGCTAATTTTCTCTTGTTGCCTATTTAGATTTGAGAACAAAAATAGCTTCATCTATATGAGGTAATAAGATTTGGCTTTCATAATCCAACATGAGGTCTATTGTTGATATTTGGATAATACATTCTTTTGTGCTCTTGGACAAGACCAGAAACGTTCCTCTTATTTACCTTTTTTTTTTTCTTACAGAAATTTTTTGATCTGGAAAGAGAGAATGCTTGTGCTACAAAAGAACAAAAGAATCACACCTTTCCTAGGTTAAATCGCAACAAGTACATGGTGACAGATGGAGCAGCTTATATTGGTAGGTGTCAGGGCTGTGAGGCTCCTTGGGTGGGGGTCACCCAGGCAGTGGTAGTCCATCTGGGCTCCACGGTATCCCCCGGTGAGGAAGCAAGGCCTTGGCAACCACTGCTGGTGAATGGGGGGAAATGGAGGTGAGGAAACAGGTGGTGACGACAGGGAGCTCATCATTCAAATATCTCTTCCATGGCCTGATTTACATACTAGAAGACGTAGAAGATGCCTTTCCATAAATGTTTTACAGAAATTTTCTGGTCCATTTGCCTCATTGTACAGGCAAGGATGAGAATGGCTCATCAAAGGTGAGTCCTGGCACAGGAACGAGCATTGTCATCCCCCTGCCCACAGCACAAGCCAGCCTGACATGAATGATGGGGAGGCACAGTGGAGTGGTTCAGTGCCAAAACTCCCAATGCCCAGCCAATTATCCCATCCCTGCCATCTTCCAAATGTCCTGCTCTGTACAATTTAACTTGAGCTCTTCAAACCTCAGTTTTCTCATCTGTAAGATGAGGCTAATAATAGTAACTACTTCATTGGGTGAAGAGTAGAAGAGATAAAATGTGCAAAGTACCTGGCACATAGATAATACCCAATTAATGCTAGCTATTATTATTAAGGTAATAGAGACCCAAGTGCTGAAATCATTCTATACTGGTGTAATTAGTAATATATCAAATCTATTCTAATTTTCCATGATATGTACGGTCCATGGTAACCTCTTAACTAGTACCATCACAGGCAGTTAAAATGATCTATAAGAAGGTACATAAATCCAAAAACAGCAGTGTAGTGATTACATTGTACAGATGAAGTGGCAGTCTCAAGGCAGAAAAAAACATGTTCATGGAATATAGAAATACAAAACCTGTATCAATTTCTTTTTTTCAAATCCAGTAAGTAAAAAATATACCCTTTTAGCTTTGTAAAGCACTTGATTCCTTTCTCTTGGCAACATCACCAATAGGGAGGGCAGTTTTTATCATCTGCAGTTTATAAATGAGGAAACTTGGACCCTAAGACTTAGAAATACAGATGTTAGGGGGAAGGAGCCGGGTCTGGCATCCAGGGCCCCCAGTCATCTCACCTGCTGCCTCCCACCCCTGCAGACACTGCCACTGGCCATGTAGGGAGTCACTAACTCCCAGGCTCAGTGTGAACATATTCTTTTTCCATTTTCAATATCACATTAGAAGAGAGTATTGGAATATTTTAAAGATGTATATCTGGCTGGGCGCAGTGGCTCACGCGGTAATCCCAGCCACTTTGGGAGGCCGAGGCAGGTGCATCACCTGAGGTCAGGAGTTCAAGGCCAGCTTGGCCAACATGGTGAAAACCCATCCTTACTAAAAAATACCAAAAAAATTAGTAGCTGGACATGGTGGTGGGTGTCTGTAATCCCAGCTACTTGGGAGGATGAGGCAGGGAGAATTGCTTGAATCTGGAAGGCGGAGGTTGCAGTGAGCTGAGATCCCGCCACTGCACTCCAGCCTGGGTGACAGAGTGGGACTCCTTCTCAAAAATAAAAATAAAAAACTAAACAGGCAGAAAAAATGTCCCTGTTTGACAGCTTTGAAGAGAGCAGTGGTTCTCCCAGCACATAGATTGAGATCTGAGAATGGACAGACTGCCTCCTCAAGTGGGTTCCTGACCCCCAAGTAGCCTAACTGGGAGGCACCCCCCAGTAGCCTAACTGGGAGGCACCCCCCAGTAGGGGTAGACTGACACCTCACACGGCGAGGTACTCCTCTGAGACAAAACTTCCAGAGGAACGATCAGGCAGCAACATTTGCTGTTCACCAATATCTGCTGTTCTACAGCGTCCACTGCTGATACCCAGGCAAACAGGGTCTGCAGTGGACCTCCGGCAAACTCCAACAGACCTGCAGCTAAGGGTCCTGACTGGTAGAAGGAAAACTAACAGAAAGGACATCAACACCAAAACCGCATCTGTACGTCACCATCATCGAAGACCAAAGGTAGATAAAACCACAAAGATGGGGAGAAAACAGAGCAGAAAAACGGAAAATCCTAAAAATCAGAGCGCCTCTCGTCCTCCAAAGGAACGCAGCTCCTCACCAGCAATGGAACAAAGCTGGATGGAGAATGACTTTGACGAGTTGAGAGAAGAAGCCTTCAGACGATCAAACTACTCCAAGCTAAAGGAGGAAGTTCGAACCCAGGGCAAAGAAGTTAAAAACCTTGAAAAAAGATTAGACGAATGGCTAACTACAATAACCAATGCAGAGAAGTCCTTAAAGGACCTGATGGAGCTGAAAACCACGGCACAAGAACTACATGACGAATGCACAAGCCTCAATAGCCAGTTCGATCAACTGGAAGAAAGGGTATCAGTGATGGAAGATCAGATGAAGGAAATGAAGCGAGAGGAGAAGTTTAGAGAAAAAAGAATAAAAAGAAACGAACAAAGCCTCCAAGAATTATGGGACCATGTGAAAAGACCAAATCTATGTCTGATTGGTGTACCTGAAAGTGACAGGGAGTATGGAACCAAGTTGGAAAACACTCTGCAGGATATTATCCAGGAGAACTTCCCCAATCTAGCAAGGCAGGCCAACATTCAAATTCAGGAAATACAGAGAACGCCACAAAGATACTCCTCGAGAAGAACAACTCCAAGACACATAACTGTCAGATTCACCAAAGTTGAAATGAAGGAAAAAATGTTGAGGGCAGCCAGAGAGAAAGGTTGGGTTACCCACAAAGGGAAGCCCATCAGACTAACAGCTGATCTCTCGGCAGAAACTCTACAAGTCAGAAGAGATTGGGGGCCAATATTCAACATTCTTAAAGAAAAGAATTTCCAACCCAGAATTTCATATCCAGCCAAACTAAGCTTCATAAGTGAAGGAGAAATAAAATACTTTACAGACAAGCAAATGCTGAGAGATTGTGTCACCACCAGGCCTGCCCTAAAAGAGCTCCTGAAGGAAGCACTAAACATGGAAAGGAACAACCAGTACCAGCCCTGCAAAAACATGTCAAATTGTAAAGACCATCGAGGCTAGGAAGAAACTGCATCAACTAACGAGCAAAATAACCAGCTAACATCATAATGACAGGATCAGATTCACACATAACAATATTAACCTTAAATGTAAATGGGCTAAATGCTCCAATTAAAAGACACAGACTGGCAAATTGGATAGAGTCAAGACCCATCACTGTGCTGTATTCAGGAAACCCATCTCACATGCAGAGACACGCATAGACTCAAAATAAAGGGATGGAGGAAGATCTATCAAGCAAATGGAAAACAAAAAAAGGTAGGGATTGCAATCCTAGTCTCTGATAAAACAGAATTTAAACCAACAAAGATCAAAAGAGACAAAGAAGGCCATTACATAATGGTAAAGGGATCAACTCAACAAGAAGAGCTAACTATCCTAAATGTATATGCACCCAATACAGGAGCACCCAGATTCATAAAGCAAGGCCTTAGAGACCTACAAAGAGACTTAGACTCCCACACAATAATAATGGGAGACTTTAACACCCCACTGTCAACATTAGATCAACGAGACAGAAAGTTAACAAAAATATCCAGGAATTGAACTCAGCTCTGCACCAAGTGGACCTAATAGACATCTACAGAACTCTCCACCCCAAATCAACAGAATATACGTTCTTTTCAGCACCACACACCTATTCCAAAATTGACCACATAGTTGGAAGTAAAGCACTCCTCAGCAAATGTAAAACAACAGAAATTGTAACAAACTGTCTCTCAGACCACAGTGCAATCAAACTAGAACTCAGGATTAAGAAACTCACTCAAAACCGCTCAACTACAGGGAAACCGAACAACCTGCTCCTGAATGACTACTGGGTACATAACGAAATGAAGGCAGAAATAAAGATGTTCTTTGAAACCAACGAGAACAAAGATACAACATACCAGAATCTCGGACACATTCAAAGCAGTGTGGAGAGGGAAATTTATAGTACTAAATGCCCACAAGAGAAAGCAGGAAAGATCTAAAATAGACACCCTAACATCACAATTAAAAGAACTAGAGAAGCAAGAGCAAACACATTCAAAAGCTAGCAGAAGGCAAGAAATAACTAAGATCCGAGCAGAACTGAAGGAGATAGAGACAAAAAAAAAACCCTTCAAAAAATCAGTGAATCCAGGAGCTAGTTTTTGGAAAAGATCAACAAAATTGATAGACCACTAGCAAGACTAATAAAGAAGAAAAGAGAGAAGAATCAAATAGACGCAATAAAAAATGATAAAGGGGATATCACCACCAACCCCACAGAAATACGAACTACCATCAGAGAATACTATAAACACCTCTATGCAAATAATTAGAAAATGTGGAAGAAATGGATAAAATCCTCGACACATACACACACTCTCCCAAGACTAAACCAGGAAGAAGTTGAATCCCTGAATAGACCAATAAAAGGCTCTGAAATTAAGGCAATAATTAATAGCTTACCAATCAAAAAAAGTCCAGGACCAGACAGATTCACAGCCAAATTCTACCAGAGGTACAAGGAGGAGCTGCTACCATTCCTTCTGAAACTATTCCAATCAATAGAAAAAGAGGGAATCCTCCCTAACTCATTTTATGAGGCCAGCATCATCCTGATACCAAAGCCTGGCAGAGACACAACCAAAAAAGAGAATTTCAGACCAGTATCCTTGATGAACACTGATGCAAAAATCCTCAATAAAATACTGGCAAACCGAATCCAGCAGCACATCAAAAAGCCTATCCACCATGATCAAGTGGGCTTCATCCCTGGGATGCAAGGCTGGTTCAACATATGCAAATCAATAAATGTAATCCAGCATATAAACAGAACCAACAACAAAAACCACATGATTATCTCAATAGATGCAGAAAAGGCCTTTGACAAAATTCAACAGCCCTTCATGCTAAAAATTCTCAATAAATTAGGTATTGATGGGACATATCTCAAAATAATAAGAGCTATTTATGACAAACTCACAGCCAATATCATACTGAATGGGCAAAAACTGGAAGCATTCCCTTTGAAAACTGGCACAAGACAAGGATGCCCTCTCTCACCACTCCTATTCACATAGTGTTGGAACTTCTGGCCAGGAAATCAGGCAGGAGAAAAAAATAAAGGGTATTCAATTAGGAAAAGAAATCAAATTGTCCCTGTTTGCAGATGACATGATTGTATGTCTAGAAAACCCCATTGTCTCAGCCCAAAATCTCCTTAAGCTGATAAGCAACTTCAGCAAAGTCTCAGGATACAAAATCAATGTACAAAAATCACAAGCATTCTTATACACCAATAACAAACAAACCGAGAGCCAAATCATGAGTGAACTCCCATTCACAATTGCTTCAAAGAGAATAAAATACCTAGGAATCCAACTTACAAGGGATGGTGAAGGACCTCTTCAAGGAGAACTACAAACCACTGCTCAATGAAATAAAAGAGGATACAAACAAATGGAAGAACATTCCATGCTCATGGGTAGGAATAATCAATATCATGAAAATGGCCATACTGCCCAAGGCAATTTATAGATTCAATGCCATCCCCATCAAGCTACCAATGACTTTCTTCACAGAATTGGAAAAAACTACTTTAAAGTTCATATGGAACCAAAAAAGAGCCCACATTGCCAAGTCAATCCTAAGCCAAAAGAATAAAGCTGGAGGCATCACGCTACCTGACTTCAAACTATACTACAAGGCTACGGTAACCAAAACAGCATGGTTCTGGTACCAAAACAGAGATATAGACCAATGGAACAGAACAGAGCCCTCAGAAATGATGCTGCATATCTACAACTATCTGACCTTTGACAAACCTGACAAAAACAAGAAATTTGGAAAGGATTCCCTATTTAATAAATGGTGCTGGGAAAACGGCTAGCCATATGTAGAAAGCTGAAACTGGATCCCTTCCTTACACCTTATACAAAAATTAATTCAAGACAGATTAAAGATTTAAATGTTGGACTTAAAACCATAAAAACCCTAGAAGAAAACCTAGGCAACACCATTCAGGACATAGGCATGGGCAAGGACTTCATGTCTAAAACACCAAAAGCAATGGCAACAAAAGCCAAAATTGACAAATGGGATCTAATTAAACTAAAGAGCTTCTGCACAGCAAAAGAAACTACCATCAGAGTGAACAGGCAACCTACAGAATGGGAGAAAATTTTTGCAATCTACTCATCTGACAAAGGGCTAAATCCAGAATCTACAAAGAACTCAAACAAATTTACGAGAAAAAAACAACCCCATCAAAAAGTGAGCAAAGGATATGAACAGACACTTCTCAAAAGAAGACATTTATGCAGCCAAAAGACACATGAAAAAATGTTCATCATCACTGGCCATCAGAGAAATGCAAATCAAAACCACAGTGAGATACCATCTCACCTCAGTTAGAATGGCCATCATTAAAAACTCAGGAAACAACAGGTGCTGGAGAGGATGTGGAGAAATAGGAACACTTTTACACTGTTGGTGGGACTCTAAACTAGTTCAACCATTGTGGAAGTCAGTGTGGCAATTCCTCAGGGATCTAGAACTAGAAATACCATTTGACCCAGCCATCCTATTACTGGGTATATACCCAAAGGATTATAAATCATGCTGCTAAAAAGACACATGCACACGTATGTTTATTGCAGCACTATTCACAATAGCAAAGACTTGGAACCAACCCAAATGTCCAACAATGATAGACTGGATTAAGAAAATGTGGCACATATACACCATGGAATTCTATGCAGCCATAAAAAATGATGAGTTCATGTCCTTTGCAGGGACATGGATGAAGCTGGAAACCATCATTCTCAGCAAACTATCACAAGGACAGAAAACCAAACACTGCATGTTCTCACTCGTAGGTGGGAATGAGAACACATGGACACAGGAAGGGGAACATCACACACCAGGGGCTGTTGTGGGGAGGGGGTGGGGGGAGGCATGGCATTAGGAGGTATACCTAATGTTAAATGACGAGTTAATGGGTGCAGCACACCAACATGGCACATGTATACATATGTAACAAACCTGCACGTTGTGCACATGTACCCTAAAACTTAAAGTATAATTAAAAAAAATAAAAAATAGAAGTCCAGACAGTAAATATTTTCAGTTTAGACTTAAAATGAACAAACAAAAAAACTAAATAGGCCGGGTATGGTGGCTCACCCTTGTAATCCCAGCACTTTGGGAGGTCGAGGCCGGTGGATCACCTGAGGCCAGGAGTTCAAGACCAGCCTGGGCAACATGGTGAAACCCCGTCTCTACTAAAAATAGAAAAATTAGCTGGGTGCGGTGGCACATGCCTGTAATCCCAGCTACTAGGGAGGCTGAGGCAGGGGAATCGCTTGAGCCCGGGAGGCAGAGGTTGCAGTGAACCAAGATTGCGCCACTGCACTCCAGCCTGGGCAGCAGAGCAAGACTCCATCTCAAGAGGGAAAGAAAGAAAAAGAGAGAGGGAGAGATCGATCGATCGATCCTTCTGGCCTTCTGGTGGTGCTGGAATATGAGAATATTGGCTGGGCGCGGTGGCTCACACCTGTAATCCCAGCACTTTGGGAGCCCAAGGTGGGTGGATCACGAGGTCAGGAGATCGAGACCATCTTGGCTAACACGGTGAAACCCCATCTCTACTAAAAATACAAAAAATTAGCTGGGTGTGGTGGCGGGCGCCTGTAGTCCCAGCTACTCGGGAGGCTGAGGTAGGAGAATGGTGTGAACTCAGGAGGCAGAGCTTGCCGTGAGCCAAGATGGTGCCACTGCACTCCAGCCTGGGTGACAGGGTGAGATTCCTCTGTCTCAAAAAAAAAAAAAAAAGAGAGAGAGAGAGAATATTATTTCATTCCTGTTGTCACTCTCCGTGACCTAAAACATGATTATTTTGATTTTTCTCATGTGCACCAACTTATGGAGAGTAATATGAAATCAGCTGCAAGTGATTAAAAACAACCCCAAAATCATTTAATAAAAAATGAGAACTTTTGGCTTAATCATCAGGGAACCCAGGGATGGTTCAGGTTTTAGGCGTGACAGGATTGAGGGACTCAAATCTGGATATTTTACGTGTGGAGTTTACTTAAAGTAAGATGTTGTGCATCCATTCAGCAGTGACTTGTACCTGTATCTAAATGTTCTTTTGTGGGAATTTTTTTAAAAAAGGAGGTGAGGGCTTAAAAATTAAAATTAAAAAAAATAAATACCTGAAACCAGGAATTTTTTAAAAATGTACTTTTGATGAATTAAGTGTTTTAGACCAGGCGTGGTGGCTCACACCTGTAATCCCAGCAATTTGAGAGTCTGAGGCGGGTGGATCACCTGAGGTCAGGAGTTGGAGACCAGCCTGGCCAACATGGTGAAACCTTGTCTGTACTAAAAATACAAAATTAGCTGGATATCGTGGCACACGCCTGTCCTCCCAGCTACTCAGGAGGCTGAGACAGGAGAATCGCTTGAACCCGAGAGACAGAGGCTGCAGTGAGCCAAGATCCCACCACTGCACTCCAGCCTGGGGAAGACAGAGCAAGACTCCATCTCTAAATAAATAAATCGGCTGGACGTGGTGGCTCACACCTGTAATTCTGGCGCTTTGGGAGGCTGAGGTGGGTGGATCACGAAGTCAGGAGATAGAGACCATCCTGGTAACATGGTGAAACCCCATCTCTACTAAAAATACAAAATATTAGCCAGGCGTGGTGGTGGGCACCTGTAGTCTCAGCTACTCAGAAGGCTGAGGCAGGAGGATCGCTTGAACCTGGGAGGCAGAGGTTGCAGTGAGCCGAGATTGTGCCACTGCACTCCAGCCTAGGCAACAGGGCGAGACTCTGTTCTCAATAAAATAAAATATTAAAAAATGATAAATACATATTTTAGAGTGAGACAAACCTATATTTAAATTCCAGCACTGAGACTTACAAGCTGAAAAATGGTAGAAAGTCACATAATCTCTGTAAGCCTCTATTTTCTAACTGTAAAGTGGGGATAATAGCACCCACCCTTCAGTGGTGCTATGAGGCTTAAACAAGATAGTGTATGAAGGGCTCCTAACACTGTCTCCGATCTATCCGTAGCTTTAGGAAATATCGATTCCTGGCTCTCTCCTTTCTTCTTCCCTCTGTGATACATTTTTAAATGAGTGAATTTTACACATAATATTTTAGCAAAATGTTAATTCCCTAGACTGAAGCATAGTTCTAGTATAAAAATAGTCAACCCTAGAAGAAAAAAAATCCATCAATAATTTAAATAATTATCAGCATGTTCCGATCTCCTAAGTCATCACTGAGATACTTGCTGAGAACGCAGAGTTGAGAAAAATCCACAGTGCACCTTGCACGGAATCACTGCTCCATTCAGTTTTCACAAGACTTACAGAAGAATCCCCAAACAGTGTCATCTCTCTAATTTTGAAATCTCCAGGGTACATTTGAGTCAAGCTCTGCAAACTTGTCTAGAAGATGGTTTGAAGGATTGGAGGGCTGACAAGGGGGTAGCGGGTGGATGGAAGGCACTCAAAAGCCCCCCGAAGGCCCACGCACCTTCCCAGCGAGCTCTCTTGCAACCTCATCATCATGTGCCTCTGGGGGACACTACAGTTCTGGCAACTGGGGCCTCAGCATGCATTTTTGGAAGCTGCAGTGGCAGTCTCAAAAGAAAAGCTGGATGAAATTGCATCCCAATTAAAAAAAAAACTGAAGCGTATATGTGATTTTGAAGTCAAGCCAGATGGTCAGGAAGTGAAAGGTAGAAGAGCATGATCACAAAGGTGCAGGAATTCCTCTATCGGCCTGTGAAAGCTTCCCAGAGCCATGATTCCTGAGATGAGCCTAATTAAAGCTTTTGAGCATCGGTAAAGATGCCGGATCTTGGCTCAACCCATTGAATTTGAAAGAAAAAAAAAAGCTGTATTTCATAGAACAAGCCTTCAAAATCTTGTCACCTCTCTCCCTCATTTCCCTCCCCACCCCACGCTGCCCCCAAAGCATATTTCCATGTATATTTCCTTCAGAGAGAGTGGTCCGCACATGCACGGAGCAGAATTCTCAACGTGGCTGTGATACTCCTGACCTCAGGGGGTTGACATTGTAGTCCAGGGTGAAGCACACAATTCTTAGCACAAAGGATGCCTTTAGGATCAGAGGCAACATGGAGTACAAGTAAAGGGTGGACCCTGGGGTCAGACCTGGCTTTGAACCTCAGCTCTGATATTTTTCTATTCCTGCTTTGGACAAATTAGTTAACCCTTCTGTGCCTTGATTTCCTCATCAATACGATGGAGTTCTTATTACCACCTCAGAGGACGGCAGTGAAGATTGAAGAAATAATGTAATGAGATGATATATTCACTGCCCTTGTTACAGTGCCCGGCAATAGCTGTGGAGATGAGATTTTAGTGTCATATCCAAGAGCCCTTAAAAGGCATGCAAGACCACAGCAGCCTTTTGCTTACGGAATGAATAGAAGATACTGCCTGGCAAGGGACACCTGAGCAACGCTCAACTCACGGGAGCTACTAACCCCCGTTTAGAGATCCAGTCCTGTATTTACCTGGCACTGAGCATTTGCACAGAACTGCAGCCTCTGCGCATAGTCACGTGTCTAAGAGCACACGATCAGGAACGCCACATTGGCCACGGGGGTCTCTGTGCAGAGACACCAACACAGTATTATGTACCACTTGGAGGACAGTTCACTAATTGATATCAGAAAAAATTTCATCTAAAGCTATGTCTATCATGAAGCCACTGATAGTACCATTGTGCTGTTTATCGAGGAGGCAGATGATGGGTTGGGATGAGGGGAGAAGGATAAAGCAAAAGGGCGCAGGTCCCTCTCTCTGCTGCTATTTGGTTTAGGGATTTGGTGTTCTTAGGCTCTGAGGAATAAACTTGAGGAGTAAAACGAGAGACAAGAAACCACCTTCTGATGTTCCCCGGGGTGCCAAATGGAAAAGGGACTCGGTATGTTTGAGGGCTCCAGAATACAGAGCAGAGACCAAAATACAAAAGCTACAAAGGAACAGATACTGGCTGTCTCCATAGGTCTGCTGTCTTCCAGCAGCTTCTCCCACAGATGACTGCAGGCTCTTGGGCCAGGGGTGCCCAGGGAGACGATGATCTCAGCGTCTTAGTGATTTCTGCAGCGAAACCTGAGTTGCTGCAGAGGGAATGGAAGGCCAATGTCGCCACCTAAAGCCTGTCAGTTCCCTTATGGAATCAGCTGTTACCCAAAGAAGAGAACAAAACTGGGAGCTTAGATCAGACCTGGCCTGGTGGTAATTTCGAAGATAATTTTGTCCACCTTGACATGGCTAAATATTTTTTAATGAGAATAATTCCTGGTTTATCATACAGTCTGGCAGACCTGGGTGCACCACTGATTAGCCATGTTATTAGGCAAATTTATTCACCCCTTTGAGCCTCCTACTCCTCAGCTGTAAAGTGGAAGTAAGTCCCATCAACCATATAAATAATGTATATAAATACCAAGTAGAAGCTGGTTCTGGTGGTTGCACCTGTACTCACAGCTACTTAGGAGGCTGAGGTGGGAGGATCACTTGAGCTCAAGAATTCAAGGCTACAGTGAGCTATGATCAGGTCCCTGCACTCTAGCCTGGGCAACAGAGAGAGATCCTGCCTCTGAAAATAAATAAATCAGGCCCAGCGCAGTGGCTCACGCTTGTAATCCCAGCACTTTAGGAGGCCAAGATGGGTGGATCACTTGAGGTCAGGAGTTCGAGACCAGCCTGGCCAATATGGTGAAACCCCGTCTCTACTAAAAATACAAAAAATTAGTGGGGCATTGTGGTGGGCTCCTGTAATCTCAGTTAGGAGGCTGAGGCAGAGAATTGCTTGAACCTGGGAGGCAGAGGTTGCAGTGAGCCAAGATTGTACCACCACACTCCAGCCTGGGCAACCGAGCAAGATTGTCTCAAAAAAAAAAAAAAAAGAAAAAGAATAAAGCTACTCAGCTATGGAGTAGGGCATCCCCAGAAAGCAAGTGGAGGGGTGTGGTGTGTTTTTCTTATATAGGAGCCTTGTCTATGTAAAAGCTAAGCTAAGCTGTGTCTACGTGTGAGTGAGCTGACAGCATGACAAAATTTACTATTCTATCAATTTAAAAAAACGTTCTCGTGTGTAATGACATTCTAGTGTGTAAGTACATCGAAGCATAACTGTAGCTATCCTGAAAGCACATACTGTTATGGGTATTGGGACATTTGGACTTTCCACTGCTGTAGGACTGTATCCTTTGGGGTATCTTTAGGCTGTTTTCTCAACTGTAAACATCTATGACCATGGTTGTGACTGGCAAGGAACATGGAGCTGAATTGAAAATGGCATTACTCTAGCTCTCCGAGGCTACTGCTTCCCCCACACCTTGAAGATGGACTACGTAGGAGTGGCATACACATGATTAGTCTCTTCTAGGGCAGATCCCAGGCTAACTCCTTTGTATGAGCTGAATAGTGTCTCTCCAAAATTCATAACCCCCAGTACCTCAGAATGTAACTCTATTGAGAGACAGGATCTTTAGAGAAATCGTCAAGTTAAAATGAGATTAGTGTGGCCCCAATCTAATATGACCGACGTCCTTGTAAAAAGGGGAAATTTGGACAGAGACATGCATAGAGGGAAGACAATATGAAGAGACATAGAAAATGTCACAGCGACGTTGGGCACAGTGGCTCACGCCTGTAATCCCAGCATGTTGGGAGGCTGAGGTGGGAGGACTGCTTGAACCCAGGAGTTCAAGACCAGCCTGAGCAAGACCCCGTCTCTATTTAAAAATTAAAAAAGGAACCAAAAAAATAAATAAAAATAAAATAGGAAATGCCCATCTACAAGCCATGGAAAAAGGTCTGGAACAGATCCCTCCTCACAGTTCTCAGAAGGAATCAACCCTCCCAACCCCTAGATTTTGTCTCCAGAATGGTGAGACAATACATTTCTGTAGTTTCAGCCACCCAGTTTGTGGAACTTTGCTATGGCAGCCCTAAAAACACGAATACACCACGTAACACGGGCAGTCATACTTGAGAGGCGGTTCTCATAGCACGTGCCCCACTTCCTGGGCCAAGGGGCCGGATCCTGGGTCTGGGAAATGATTTCTAGTCCAATCGAGTGTTGGTTGGGAACTGAGTCTCCTCTGGCTTTAGCGTTTTCTTTGATGTGAAAGCTTCAGGGACTTATAATTAGAATCTCTCATTTGTTCACATGGATTAGATGTTGTCTCTTTGAGAAGGTAGTAATTACTCACGGGATTTTTAAATGAATCCCTATATATTTTAAATGTTGCTGTATTTAGTGTGGCTTGTGAATGTCAATAAGAAATAACATTTACAAGAAAGAACAGCAGATTCCTTGTTGTGAGTTTCCACCGGAGCAAAGCTGAAGAAAATGCCAAAATAATATGCAAATATTAATATGCCATATGTAAGGCTTCTTGGATTTTTTTTCCAGAGCTGTCAACACAATTCAGCCTCTCCGTTGTTATTCCTGGATGTTGATGATTTTTAATAGAATCCACTCTGAATTTCATTATATCGGGTATGTTCCTAGTGGACTCTTAACTCCTCAACATTATTTGTCTGTTTGCAGGAAATTTCGATTGGGTAGGGAATGATTTCACCCAGAATGCTGGCACGGGCCTTGTTATCAACCAGGCAGATGTGAGGAACAACAGAAGCATCATTAAGCAACTTAAAGATGTGTTTGAAAGGGACTGGTATTCACCGTATGCCAAAACCTTACAGCCAACCAAACAGCCGAACTGCTCAAGCCTGTTCAAACTCAAATCCCCCTCCAACAAAACTGCCACAGACGACGCAGGCGGAAAGGATCCCTGGAACATGTAACGTGATGAACAAACTGACAGGACAGCTCCGTATTTCGTATTTATACATAAAGGACTTGAGGAGAGAAAAAACACTTTAATATATCTCTTTTTTTTAGGGAAAAAGCACACTTATAAAAAATATTCTCTGAATGACACATAATACCTAACAATATCTTAGCGTCATGTACACTAAAATTAAGACTTTTGTATTTGTTACCTCTGACAGAGAATGTCATTCTGGCGTAGAAGTTAGTTTTTACGTTTGCATACAAATTTTAAGACTTTCCTTCCTGCTCCTTTCTAGTTTTAGAACTTTTTCTGCTGACCTACCCGGTCGGTTGTTAGGAAGCTTAGCATGAGGTGGGCTCTTTAACACCATTCTGAGAACTGCTGATTTAGAGAGGAAGGTGAGGATTTTGCCTTGGAGAAGAGACTGATAAAACCAAGTCTTTATCCTTGTAAATCATCTCCAAGACCTACACAGTCAGCTAAGCGTGAACAGCTTACATCTCATGCCAGCCTTCAACACCCTTGAAAAATACCCTTTTCCGTCTTGCTCATTTTCTTCCTATACCATAGGTTTTATTTGGTATCATTTTCTCTTCTCAGAAAATGTTCCTATTATATGGCATTTTCTGTATTCACCTCAACATTACTTCTAACTATGATAACATCTTTTGAAAACATACAAATTTCTTGGAATGGATACTAAATGGAAATAGCAGTCTTTCATTTTCACCTTTCAACTGAATCCTTTTTTCCCCTACCAAATTGGTATTTAAAAAAAACCACAGTCAGCAATATATACCCTTTCTCTCAAGCTCAGAAAAATTATGTAGCCACCTGCTAGTATCCAGCAAGCTCTCAAGTCTGCATTTTGGGAATAAAGTAGTTTTTCACATTTTTGTTCCGTTTCTGGTATTATAAAGGAGAGATCTCTATGCGTCAGTGGATTTCAATTTCTTTAGAATCATTACGCTGTTAAGAGTATGCCAGCAAACGTTTATAGAGCTATTTAATATACCTTCTGCTATTTCATATACCAAATGCTTTTCAGAGAAATGCAATTGAAATACTGTGCTTAACATATTTTACTAAGAAACAGAAATACTGAATTATTGTTCTATAACGTAATTGTGTGTTGTTGTTTTATATCTATACAATATATACCCCTGTATTAGTGGAGACCATTGCTACACTAGGGAGAGGCATGGCCTCTTCAGAGCCCACAGCAGGTGGCCGGGATGTCCTGTTCCAATGTTGTTCCTGACTCTGTGACTCAAAGCAGAGCCCCTCACTGCTTGGCCTCGGGCTTCTCTTGGTAATGTAGACGGTAATACTCACCTACCTCGCAAGGATGTTGTCATGGTAGGAAATATTTATAACTTGTTTTGAAATCAAAAGAACCTATATAAATGCTAAGCATTATAATATATAATCTTTTTCTTGAAATCAACTTTGTCATATCTTGATAGTGTCAACACCAGGTCTTCCCCAAGAATCCACAAAGGAAAACAAATTCACAGCTTCCAGTTGCAAATGTGGATGAAAAGAACACAGCCCCACAGAAACTCTGGTGGAGATCTGGATTGTCGACATTTCAATAGAACACTGCATTGGGCCGCTTTGGCATGAATAACATCAACACAAAACTAGACATCGTGCTAGAGCTGGTTCTTCAGGACCATAATATACATGTATTTTCAGAGCAAGGAAACACTCTATTCTTTTTTGTTTCTGGAGACTTGATTTCTAAATGCCAAAAAAGTGATTGAGGAGCCTATGAATCTTATCCAATGGATTTACTTAATATAGAACGGCTATGTTGGTTATCCAGTGATCACATTACTTCCCTTCTTGTTATTTGCAAGTATTGCTTCATCAGATATTTAACCAGTTGATCAAGAGAGCTGGAAGGAAGCTGTATTTTTAAGGGTGCATGTTTTCATGACTAATTGGGAGATTCTCACTGAAATTCCTCATCAATAACAGCCAGCCCATAAGACTCTAAATATTTACCATACACACAATCCATGTTTGAGTTGGGAGTTATAACTCTGCCAGTTATCCCAATAAAGTAAACTGGCTTTGGTGATGATTTTAAAAAGAAAGCAGGCTGGGTGCGGTGGCTCACACCTGTAATCCCAGCACTTTGGGAGGCCAAGGCAGGAGGATTGCTTGAGGCCAGGAGTTTGAGACCAGCCTGGGTAGCATAGTAACATCTTGCCTCTAAAAAAAAAAATCAATAAATAAAGGAAAGAAGGAGTCAGAGTAGGAGTGGAGACAAACCTACCAAGTTCACACCCAAACAAACAAAAGCAACCTGGGTTGGTTTTAAAAAGGACATCTAAAGGAAGAAAAAAAAAAAGAACTAAAACCTGTTAGTTCTCAAGTTGTCCCCTGAAGTATTCATCCACAGCCATGGGACACTCATAGGCTTGGTGTCATGGGGCCCCTTCACTGTCACTATCTGCTGTATGTGCTACGAGAAGAGAATGTCATCCTTTATGGAATGACCATCATTGCCATTTCCTTTTGAGGCCTGGCCAAATGCTACCACCAGGAGCTGCATCCCAGGCTTTTCTGCCAAGCAGCAGCAGCAGATGCCTATCAGACACAGCAAGCCTCTAATCAGGGGAGTCTGGGCAGTGGTGGTGACTCCATGGGGCCACAACTGTCCTTCTGTGGCAGCCAGAAAAGTGACCCCCATACCAAGAGTGTCAGAAATGGGTTCATGTCTCCCAAGAGAACATTTCCTCCTGCAGAACTTTCTATTTCATTTGGATGCTTTATCTATCCCTCTAGAGATGGCTTTCCTTTCTTTTAGACTTTGTGTCTGTGCTAAACAAACTATCAACCTCCATTCCTCCCACCCCTAAATATCCCAGGAATTACTTTTCAGGATGAAAAGAATGCAAAACAAAAACACGTTAATTTGACACCCTCTGGTGGATGTCCATGCCAGAAATTATGAGGAGCAGGGTGACTACTCCCCATTAACATTCCTGGATTTATTTCCAAGAGGCAAAAAGGAAAACAAACACAATTAGAGACTGTATTTTGGATTTCAGTACCACTAACACTAACTTAGTGCCTTATTTATCCTCAAGTGTTGATTTTAAACAATGATTTATTCTATGAAAACACTTCTGTCTCCTGTGGAATTCAAGATGACCTTCCGATGGGCCTACCAGTTGAAAACTTCCATTTGAGCACTGACAGTTTTTATGCTGCCTGTTCTCTTCCCAAGCCCCATCACCTTTATCCTCCCTCCCAAATCAAATCATTGCACACACCATCAAGATCAATACTGTGGGCCTCCACTGCATTGTCACTGGCCACTAGCCTATCAAATAATTGAATCACTGCTTGTCCAACCATAGGAGAGGAAGTGGAAGAGTGAGATGACATCCATGCTCTGTAAACAACAAGCTTTAGGTACCTGAACCTGATAGAAACAAGGAATGCTGAAAATGTCCCCACTGACTTAAAAGAATGCTGTAAAGAGATGCTTCGCAGACTTCCTAGGTCCTGTGGCACAGAGAATGAAAACTAGCGTCTTTAACAAGTCAAAGCAGACAAAGAAACAAAAGGTCTGCGGACACACTTTGCATCTGTGTAACTCTGGGCACCATTCGGGCCCTCTCTGTGCTACTGTTTGTCTCACATCTGAGTGGTTCTTAGTGAGAGGGGTCTGATCACATTTTTGGTTGATCTCACCCTTTGGAAAATGTGGGGGGCGGTTTTTGAAATGCAGTTAATGGTTTGTTACAAGTGCCTCGATGAACCTGGGATTGATAGAAGCTCATTTCCCACCAGCCTGTGGCTATACTCAGTGACTCGGATTCATTCTGTTTGTTTTTAGAAACTTTTATTGAACTAAATTCCAAGAGGGGAAAAAAGACCGTAAGAATTTCTTGATAAGATCAGATCCAGGGTCTGTCTGTCTCAGGAATTCTATCCTACAATTCACTTTTTTTTTTTTCCCATACGTATGACCACTGGTGTGTGTTTCTGTGTCCAAAATTCATTTCATTGTTTTTAACTTTAGGAATGTAAAATGCTGCCATTACTTGCATAGAACAGTCACTTCCTATAATGAAAGATACTTTGTTATTGTTTATTCAAACTCAGTCCTTACGAACAGCCCCATATATTGTGGAAAAATGTTTCATTCTTTTATCTTTCTGTACTTGTTCCCAGTGAATTGGTGTGCTTTATTATACACCTTTTAAAGGCAAAATTAATATGACTTCCATTTGGCCCAAAGTAAATTAGATAAATGAGCCTATTTTCAAAATTTTCCAATTTGATTTGAATAAGCATCTTTAATTTTCCTTTTATATGTTGTTAACAAAATAGCTGCTTACCATTTTCACCTTATTGACTTAAATTGACGGAGGCTTTTGAACAGCCCTGACATCAACCCCAGTTCACAACCTGTCTTTCTCATTTGAGAGAATTCCTGTCTTTGGCTGAATTATGAAGATGCTGCTTTTTACAGTGACTCAATGGGTATTCCTCAGAAATTTCTTGAAGATGTAAAAATGAAATTTTCTTATTTTTGACCCATTAGCAGTCTTGTACTTACAGAGTTCTAAAACTTCACTGGTCATTTATGCTTCTTTTGGCAATTTGAAAAAAAAAAAAGTTATATTTAATAGACTATTACACATTTTCTTTTGCTATGTACAACTAGTAAACTTCTAATTCTGTTACAAAAGGTATCTTGAATTTTTAATGTTCTTTTATGTAAATAGGAGAAACTTATACCTGGACATATCTATATTATTAACCTTAAGATCCCTAAATAAATTGATTTGATAAAGGGTTGAATTTGGGGGAATCATTAAAATTCTCAAACCTTTCATATAACCAGATGCTCAGTTTTTTCAGAAGTAAGTATTAGATGGCTTTTTCATACTGTGAGATGAGGCATTTCCTTTTCCCCTCAAGCTGATCTCAGAAACAAATCAGTCTCTCATCAGTAACCAAGCTGTACTGTGGTAAATTATGAAGAAAGTAGATGCGACTGGTCCAATGGGCCCACTGTTTTCTATATTCACACAAGGAGGCATCTTTGAAACACTATTCCTATCTCTTTCTCTAAAAAAAAAAAAACATTTCCAATAAATGTTCATTCTGAGTAAATTATCTTTTAGTGAAAAAAAGAAACAATCATAGAGACCCCACTAGAGAGCCCAGTGTCTGCTCAGCAAACGCATATTGAGTCTCAGGTGTAGAGCATACCTTAACAGCCATCTCAACCAGCTCCCCCAATGTGTCAATCCCCTTCCCATTTGGGCACATAGAAGTTGACAGCCTAGAGTGTCAGGATGGCTGAGTGGTCTGAGGTGCAAGACTCAAGGTGAGACGCTGACAACCTACTCGAGCCAAACAATTTGGAGTGCTTCATATGGTTCCTTTCTCAAGACCCACACAGGATAAAATTTTGTTGATTTACTAAAATAATTTGGATTTGAGGCAGTCTTCTCTCTGAAAGGATGTGCACAGCATGTAATAAGCTGGGTACTCTTTTCATAAAGAGAATCAATCTGAGGGGCATACTTTTTTAAAAAACCTATCATTTGAGAGATTAGCAAAGGCTTAAAAGTGAACTTTGAGTCTGTAATAGCCAATAGTATTCTGATTTTATTGGCAGTTTCTGAAAGCTACAATTTTGTGTTTGTTTTTTTTTAAATTGAGCTAACAGTTTGATGACAGTCAGTCATGTAACAAGGAGTCCAATTAAATCATAGTAAGGGTGAAGATTATTTGTGATTTATTTTTATATGAGAGATAAATTAGTAATGAGAAAAGATCTCTTTTTATGAAGTGGATATCTGGCTCTCAAACCCATTCCTTTTGGCTCAGATGTTAAAAAATTATTGATTCCCTTATGGACTCTCCTATTCCCCATGGGAAGAAAATTCTGAAAAACAAATGAGACTTTCCGAGCCCCTTGCAAGACAAACACAGATGGTTTCTCATTTCGAGTTTTCCCACACAAATGCACAACCAATCCTGGAAATATGACCTCAATTCCCAGGATTAAAAATGTCGAAATTATATGTTACTTTCCAATATAAATGGAGGATAAAGATCTTTAAAGACAACTCAGAAAATATGATCCAGTAACATTCAAATCAGAGCGTAATCTACAATTTCACTTATTACTTAACAGTGAAGATTAGCTGCTTCTTTAAAAGGGGTGAGTTATTAAAGCAACATCCTAGAAAATATAATAACAGAAAGGCAACACCATATTTTCAGCAAAATTATGATACTGATAAAGCATTTTGAAAATCCTCTGTCGGAAAATGTCATTGAGAAACAAAGGCTGGTTTGTCCCCAGTGATAAAGCTGTCTCGTATTCATATTTCATAGGTGGATCTATAGTTTTCCTGGTGTCTTGGAGAGACCCTCCCTCCACAGCTCCTGCAGGAGCAAAACCATGTTTTCTGCCATGTGAACTCTCTACACTGGCCACAGCTGATTGTACCAAGGTTCAGTACCTGACCCAAAGAGACTCATTTACAGGCCAGAGGGTGGCCTAAGGAATGAAAGTGTACGTAGCAGTGGTATTCTTGTTTGATGGTACCTGGCCCAACCAATCACGGCCCTCTTTTAGGGAGTTTGAATACCAGAAAGTAAATGATGAATAGGAAGCACAGCCAGAATAGACACAGTCACCGTAATGGTGCCTCTGAGAGCAGTGACAGAAGTTACTTCTGCAGTCAAGACAATTTGAGTTCTTGTTGATTCACCATTTCTGCTCTTAGCTTACTGAAGAAATACTTGATTCCTGAACAATGAGTCTGGACCTTGTAGTTCCTGGGTTGCTTTTTTTTCTTCCTTTCTTATGTATTGACATAAATAAACTCACATTAACCGAAGTAACCTGTGTGTCTGTTCTTTGAAACCTGGAAGGGCCTAACATGATAAAGTGAAAGCTATCCCCGTTTTTAAGTAGCTTGGAAGGAAAAGAGGGGAAAAAAAAGAAACACTGTAGTATACCTTGTTGGGTCGGATGGAGACTCACGTCGGAGATCTCCATGGTGAAGCATGTGGATCCATGCCATAAGGGTTAAATATCAAATCAATAGTAAGCAAATGTGTTAGACTCATCGAGTGTGTTTGAAACATTGAGCATGGAAATACAAAAGCTAGGAAATGATTACACTATAGAGAGATTGTTAGAGCTGGGGAGCGGAATTAGAACTCTTGAAGCCCAGACCCACTATTTTTCTATATGAGGAAAATGAGGCGTAGAATACACAGAGTTAAGTAGAGACAGATGTGTTATAAATTTAGATGTTTTAAAATACACAGTCTAATGATTGACTTAACAAACGCAAAAGTTGCTAATAGTATGCTGAATATTTGGTGTAAATAGGCAGTTTACAGAAATGTATAGAAGACAGAAGTGACATCACTCCTGGGAGGTCTGATGAAGGAAGGTGGGTCTATTGAAATGTCATAAGAGGAAATGGAGGAAGTGGGGGTAGCATCAAGACACATTTATCTTGCATGGCTCCCAGCTCAATTTAAGTAGAGATTAGTAATATCAGAAGGTCTAGAGTTAGATGATTTTTAAGATTATTTGTTTACTTTGGTGGTGGTGTGTTAGATGTTTTGTTTCACATTTAGCCTATGGTGGTCACTCATTCAAAAAGAATGCCATAAGCTACCATTTAGCGTATGGGTTGAAAACAAAATTCTGTATTTTGGAGTTTGTCACTCAGCCAGTTAGTTTGTAGTTATTTATATAAAAAGGATGCAAGAGCTAGAACATGTAAGGAGTCTAAGGTCTGCAGACAGTGATATATTGCTGAATCGTTCCTATGATCATGCAATTTGGGGAGCCTAGTTACGTTATGCCATAGTGTGATGGTCAGTTGTATGTGTCAAATTGACTAGGCTACTGTCCCCCGTTACTCAATAACACATGAACTAAGCCAGGTGTTGCTGTGAAGGCTTTCTGTGGATGTCATTAAAGTCTATAATCAGATTTTTTCACTAAGAAAGATTTTCCTTGATAATCTTAAGTGGGCCTCAAAAGGTCTTAAGAGCAGAACTGAGGCTTCCTTGAAGAAGAAACTACACTTGTGGACTACAGCATCAGCTCCTGTCTGAGTTACCCTTCCTGGTGAGCTGCCAATGGATTTTGGACTTGCCTAGCAACCCCTACAATCACGTAAGCAAATTCCTTTCAATAAATCAATTTCTGTGTGTGTGTGTGTGTGTGTGTATACTGGTTCTATTTCTATGGTAGAATTTCGATACGAATAGTAATAAATAATCCCCAAATCTTAGTGGTTTAAAACCGCAGAGGATTTTTTTGTTGTTCACACTACATATTCATTATGGGTCAGCAGGGGTGCTCAGCTCATCTTGGCCATTTAAAGACCCAGGTTGACAGAGCAAATGTTGCTGGTCACCATGCCAGAGGGAAAAGAGATTGCTGGAGGGTCTTACATGAACTATTAAATTCTCTGACCAGGAAGTAATACATGTCACTTCTGTTCACAACACAATGGCCAGAGCTAGTCACATCATTTTACCTAGCCTGATGTTAAGAAATACAGTCCCACCAGCATTTCTGGAATGGTGGAGAAACCAGCGTATTTAGTGTATAGTATTAATGACTAACACAGTTAATTTCAGAAACACAAACTTATCAATGAGCTTCTCATTTAGAGTAAAGACAAATTCATGAGGACAAAAAGAAATGTTTAAGAATGATTAGGAATATAAGAATTCTAAGATCAAAGTGACTCACTGAAGAAGAATAAATGCAACAGTCCCCTAACCTCTGTTGTTAGTAGCATTAAAAAAAAAAAAAAAAAAAAAAAAATGCCAAGCTCTGAAAATTTACTGAGATGTCAACCAGCTGACTTAATGCTTAAGCAAGTACAAAAATAGTCATGAATGTAAGTTCAGATAACTTTCTTTAAGGTGGCCCTGGGTTCCAGATATCTAGATAGGTGGGCTTCAGTGCCTGTCAACCTCTAAAATAACAGATAAATAAGAGCATAACCAAAGAGGAATGTTCTCAACTGGGCTTTGTAGGTTTATTGAAAGTCTTTCTACACAAGGAAGCTCAGTTTGCCTTTGACTTTCATCTTTTAATGTATGGTATTTCTCTTTACTGTGTAGGTTTCCTGGTCATGAATCTTTATTTTCTTTATAATATAAAACCTATTTCTTTAATACATGTTTCCCACCCCCTTTTAACAAATAATGTGTTTCTTACTTGTACCAATTTATCTTAAAATTATATCCCTGGAAGCAGAAGGGCTTTTTAACAAGATGTCATATATTCTCCAAAAAACTTACCTTTCACTTTCATGCATGCTGGTTTTAAGAATCAAACATATAACAAATAATATTGTGTTTGTTTTATGTGTGAAATGACATACAGGGGAGAACATTCAATATAACATTGATTGAACTCCAATTCTGTGCAATCCTGGAGTTGTTGCTTTGGAACAGACAATAATGAATGAGACCTGCCCCTGTCTCAAGGGGCAACTAGTATGAAAACAAACCCGAACATGACTATGCAGTTTGAGTAAATAATATTCTAGCATTTGCCTGCCACTGTGTCCTGGCCAATCTCTTCAGTAGCAGGGTGGTTTAAAGCAATTTAATGCAGATGAATGTTTCCCCAGAGACCCAGTAGAGGATGGCACGGTCCAGAATAATGCAATGTGTTAAAACCAGTTGGCCCACTCGCTGCAGGGGCACACACTTCTTTATGAGCCTAGCTAGGTTGTCCCCCAAAACCATCTCACTTGCCTCCATTGTCATGAGCTGTGCGTATCAAGGGTTAGGTAGTAGGAGCAGCCCATCCTAGACTGCAGGCAATAGGAGCACATTTTATGGTGAGAATTTTAAAAACAGTAAAATCACTAAAAGTCTTCTACTTCTTACTATCACCATCTACCAGCAGTTCTAAACAATGTCAGTGATAAAATACCCCTCAGGGAAAAAACTTTTGTTGGTCTGTGTGTTAACCAATTGACTACACACAGAGAGGACAGCTCTCATTGCCCTGCCCTTGGCATACTACTATGCACAAGTGACAGTTTTCAGTTTCTGGAAATGGTTAAAAAAAAAAAATTACACTATTTACCAGAAATCCCAAGGAGCGGCTGGGTGCACTGGCTCACACCTGTAATCCCAGCACTTTGGGAGGCCTAGGCAAGTGGATCACCTGAGGTCAGGAGTTCAAGAACAGCCTGGCCAACATGGCGAAACCCTGACTCTATTAAAAATACAAAAATATTAGCCAGGCGTGGTGGAGGATACCTGCAAATCCCAGCTACTTGGGAGGCTGAGGCAAGAGAATTGCTTGAACCCAGGAGGAGGAGGTTGCAGTGAGCTGAGATCATGCCATTGCACTCCTCCAGCCTGGGAGACAGAGATTCTGTCTCAAAAAAAAAGAAAGAAAGAAAAGAAAAAGAATGCACTGATTTAACAAATATTTAATAATCATATATTGTATTTCAAGTTCTGTGCTGAGTCCTGGGCACATCAAGATGAATAAGATAGCCCCTCCTCTCAGGGACCTCAGAGTTTAGGGAAAAAGGAAAGAAAAAAAAGTGGAATGCTATGTTAAAAATTTAAATAATATTTCCCTTCCTACAATGATGAAGTAAGTAATGTCAATCAATCCATTTGCTGAAAACAACTACTAAAGCTGAGTGAACGTTTTAACCCTACATTTGTTTGAATGCATCAGAGATAGACCAAGGTAGGGAGGAAAATTGCATGGTCAAGATCAGAGAGATGCGCATTGAGAGATTGAGAGGTGAGTCAAAAATTTGCAGCCAAGGGCCAGGCACAGTGGCTCATGCCTGTAATCCCAGCACTTTGGGAGGCTGAGGTGGGCAGATCACGGGGTCAGGAGTTCAAGATGAGCCTGGCCAACATGGTGAAACCCCATCTCTGCTAAAAATACAAAAAAATTGAGTCAGGTGTGGTGACACATGCCTGTAATCCCAGCTACCCAGGAGGCTGAGGCAGGAGAATTGCTTGAACCCAGGAGGCAGAGGTTGCAGTGAGCTGAGATCGCACCATTGCACTCCAGCCTGGGCGACAGAGCAAGACTCCATCTCGAGCTAAAAAGAAAAAAAAATGCAGCCACTTTTCCTTAGAGCTATCTACTGATTCCAGAAGCACAAATGCTAAGCAGAGCTTTCAACAGATGCAAGGGGTTGGAAATACAATATTGGAAATCAGACCACTAGGGGAGATGGGTCCTTATAAGACCCGAGGCTTTGGGTTGGGACTCTGAAGGATAATACATGAGAAGTACAGATGACTAAGAAATGGAGAAGCCCTATCAGAAAGCTTCAAATCATCTGTATCTCCTGTTGAATTAAGATGATGTGGGGTAAGGCCAGGTGCAGTAGCTCATGCTTGGTAATCCTCACACTTTGGTAGGCAAAGGTGGGAGGATTGCTTGAGGCCAGGAGTTTGAGACCAGCCTGGTCAACACAATGAGACCCCATCTCTACAAAAATAAAAATTTAAAAATTGGCTGGGTAGGTGTGGTGGCACACACCTGTAGTCCCAGCTACTTGGGAGGCTGGAGCAGGAGGGTCGCTTGAGCCCAGGAGTTTGAGGCTACAGTGAGCTATGAACACACCACTGCACTCCAGCCTGGGTGACAAACAATAAAAGATGACATGGGCTTAGCCATCTACAAGAAGCAAACAAATCTTCTGAGGGACTATAACATTCAAATGATCATATTATCCCCTACATTTTTTGAATACACTGTTTGGTACTCAATGAAAAGAATCTATTTAATACAAAAATTAACTCAATATGGATTAAAGACTTACATAAAATTATAAAACTATAAAAACCCTAGAAGACAAATCTAGGCAATACCATTCAGGACATAGGCATGTGCAAGGATTTCATGACAAAAATGCCAAAAGCAATTGCAACAGAACCCAAAATTGATAAATGGGATCTAATTAAGCTAAAAACATCTGCACAGCAAAAGAAACTATCATCAGCGTGAACATGCAACCCACAAAATGGAAGAAAATTTTTGCAAACTCCGCATCTGACAAAGGTCTAATATCTAGCATCTTTAAGGAACTTAAATTTACAAGAAAAAAAAAACCACCACCACCATTAAAAAGTGGGCAAAGGACATGAACCAACACTTCTCAAAAGAAGATATTCATGTGACCAACAAGCTTGTGAAAAAAAGCTCATCATCACTGGTCATTAGAGAAATGCAAATCAAAACCACAGTGAGATACCATCTCACACCAGTCAGAATGGCAATCATTAAAAAGTCAGGAAACAATAGATGAGTAGCTGGGATTATAGATACCCGCCACCACTCTCGGCTAATTTTTGTATTTTTAGTAGAGACAGGGTTTCACCATGTTGGCCAGGCTGATTTTGAACTCCTGACCTCAAATGATCCCCCCCGCCTCGGCCTTCCAAAGTGCTGGGATTATAGGCATGAGCCACCGTGCTTGGCCTGAAAAAAATTTTTAGCACCTCAAAATTGTAAAGAATACATGGAAGAAATGAAATATGAGTGTTTTCAAAAAGAAAATGGGTGAGGACCATCCAAGCTGCAGAAGGTGTCAAACAAATGGACGTAGGGATGACTGAGCCAAATCTCAGGCCACATGTTTTTCATTTAGTTATAAGCTAGCTTTCAACCAAGCTATACTTATTTTTATTTATTCATTTATTTATTTTCTCTTGCTATATAGACTATCGGAATATGCTTGTTTTTAAATAAAAACACTGACCATACCTGGGCCACTCTTTTTATTCTTTTGTAAGAGTCAACAATAAAAAGTCCTAAGTCAAAAAATCAGCCTCCAATATAGACAGCAGGTTTGGAATATTATTTTTACCCCAGCAGTTATCCCTTCTCCTGCCTGATAAAGTAGCTGAGCTGTGAAGTTTCACAGTGGCACTTACACAGACATGACTGCACTTAGAAAACATGAACTTGAGTTGACATTTTTGAAAACGAATATACAGAGCAGTGAGATGTTTCTTGGTTCCAGAAGGTAAATCTTGAGTGTCAGCATTTGATTCCTAGAACTTACACGGAAAAATCCCTTTCTGGAAAAACTATAGATCCTGATTAAGAGTCTTTAGAGGAATCAGTAACCATCTCACAGCATCACCCTCCTTGTCTTCCCTTTCATCCTGAATAGGGGGTGGTGTCTGGGGGGCTCATACTAGACATACCATCAACAGTGAATGAATGAATGAATGAGGTTAACGTGTTGCTCTTATGGCCATTTTCTGATGTGCAAATGGAAAGGACATGCCTTTACATATGAATTGTCCACACATGAAGCTGCCCTTTCAGCCATGATGTGGTTTTGGCTAACCCATTTATGTGCACTAGGACCGATCCTTGCAGGATTTTACAGCTTCCTGATCAGCTGAGGTTTGAAACCACAAAGCTGTGCCACTGCACACACACTTCCAGATGAAACCTCCTGAGGGGACACAGGCAGTTTCTACCCCAGCATATGATGCCTGCAGTTTCCTGGTTCTCCTGGCTTAGCCTCAGTGGATGTTGTTGAAATCAGTTGAATTTAGGAACTAGAAAGACCAGCTGGCTGCCATATCTGGGTTGACACCAAGGCTTGGATTCCATTTTTCGGGACACCTTGCAGTGATCGGGCTTAAGGAAGATTCACCCAGAATCACCAAACTCAAGTTATTAATGTATAAGCTAAACTACCAACTCATTTACAATGAGAAATTCGACTTCCGATGTCAGCCCATCTGTGTGTTCTCTCTTCATAGGGAAGGCTACCTGGAAAGTCTGGAAGAATCATAAGCTTGCTTGGTAAGTGTGGAAATCCAAGTCAAGGGAGTCATGCGGACATCGGAACATGCCTGCCAAGGAATCCAAGCATCCTACTGACTGGCTGGAGTTGTTTCCTGCTCTTGAATGGTGGCATAAATATGCTTACGAGGTCTTGCTCATTGGGCTTCTCTTTTATTTCCACTGCCTTTTTCCAGGTAGGACTTTGGTTATAGAGTTGAGCGAGGCTATTTTTCTGAACTTGAGGCAGTTCAAATCAAGGTGTGTAGAGAGAATCCTCCTCCTCCATCCCCCCTTTGTAACCCCTAAATTAAGAAGGACGTAGGCAAACGTGGTGGCATGCACCTGTCGTCCCAGCTACTTAGGACGCTGAGGCTGGAGGGTCACTTGAGCCCAGGAGTTGAAGGTTGTAGTGCACTATGAATATGCCTGTGATGACACTGCCCTCCAGCCCAGGCAACAATAGTGAGACTCCATTTCTAAAGTATAAAAGGATGTTGCTTCAGGGTGTTGACCTAAAGCAAGGTCTCCTCTGAAAAGTGAGTACGGAACATGTTGTTTCTTCTTTCCCATAATATCCTCTCTAAATCCTGTGGTGTAAACCCTTAGGCCTGGGTTGAGTATAAGGATTGAAAATGTGCCAAGACTATCACTGGTCATTAGAGAAATACAAATCAGAAACCACAGTGGGATACCATCTCATGCCAGTTAGAATGGCGATCACTAAAAACAGGAGACAACAGAGGCTGACGAGGATGTGGAGAATAGGAACAGCTTTTCTAGTTGTTGGTGGAGTGTAAATTAGTTCGACCCCCCTTAACTACCTCTTCCATCCACTACCTTGTTCCTACTTTCACAATGGTGGGACCACCCTTCCAACCCGCTAATCACCCACACCAGAAACCTGTGAGTTACCATTTTCTCCCCATCACCCATTAGGCAACGAGTAATTTTTACTGCTCCCTCTAAATTATTTCCAAATGTATTCATCCTATACACCCCCAGTGCTTTTGTGTAGCACCTCGCATGCCTGTCATCTTTTCTTCTGGTTTCTGAAACAATCTTCTTGCGTCCAATATTGCCTGCATCCGAGACAACTCAAGAGCTCTTCCCAACATACTCATTTGACCACGGACTGACTGCTCTAAACATATTTTGCTGCCCCAATTTTTGGCAGGATAAATTCTCATTTCCTTAGCCTGACACATCAGGAGTTCAGATCTAGTCTCAGCTCCTCTCCCACTCATCCTGCCCCTTCTCCAGAAGCCTCCCATACTGCACACACCCCTGGCCTCTCTAGCTACTTGTTCTTCCCTGGATCTTTCTCCCTTTCATAAATGTCCATGCTGTTTCCTCAGCTGAAGTCCCCTTTCACTGTGGCTGCTGGCGGATGCCTAATTTTCTTTAGAACTTGTCCCAGACATACTCCTCTCTGCCTTGACGGCCTTCTACATTCCTCGTGCTGGGTCTGGAGCTCTCACATGCTGGGTTTGGAGTCCGCAGTCCTAACCTGTAATCTGGCTCACTACAACATCATGAGTGGTGTGCTTGAGGGCCCCAGCAGACTGGGGGGGCTTGGAAAACAGCACTGTCTTATCCCTGCTTGCCCAAAGCTCAATAAATATTGTGAAATAAATTAATAAATAAATATGCCCATTGTGGTGGCTCACGCCTGTAATCCCAGCACTTTGGGAGGCCAAGATGGGCAGATCACGAGCTCAGGAGATCGAGACCATCCTGGCTAACACGGTGAAACCTCGTCTCTACTAAAAATACAAAAAATTAGCCAGGCGTGGTGGCGGGTGCCTGTAGTCCCAGCTACTCAGGAGGCTGAGACAGGAGAATGGCGTGGAGGTGGAGGCAGGAGGCGGAGTTTGCAGTGAGCTGAGATTGCGCCACTGCACTCCAGCCTGGGTGACAGAGCAAGACTCCGTCTCAAAAAATAAAAAATAAAAAAATGTGCCAATTATAGTGAAAGCTATTCTAGAACTGTGGTATTAGAGAAATACAGATTTGAGTATTAGTTCTGCCACTTATTAGCTGTGTGACCTTGGGTATATTAATCTCTCAGAACCTCTCTTTCTTCACCTGAAACAAAGGCATCATAGGAGATTCATTAGAGGCTTAACTTTGTCCAGCTTCAGTCATGCACCTGAAAGGTCTTAGGACAGGGTCGCTTGTGTGGTGCAACCAGGCCTCCCTTAGACCACACACTAGAGTCACTGTGATGGCATGGCAATAGTCTTAAATTTCCTTCATGATGATTCTTTAATTTTTTTTTGAGATGGGGTCTCACTCTGTCACCCAGGCTGGAGTGCGGTGGAGCAATCATAGCTCACCACAGTCCTAAACTCCTGGCCTCAAGTTATCCTCCTGCCTTAGCCTGCCAAGACCTTTACAATTATTCATAAATAGTGTCTTGGTGACATCCACAAATGGATAGTCACACATTCTGTGATCAGTTTTACTACTCTCTTTTCCAGCAGATAATTTATTTCCAAATAATTGCTACTCACTTCATGTTGGCCTCCAATTGATTGACTAAAAGTATGATCTTCACTGGGAGACAGATTGGGTTTTGAACACCATTTTCACAAACATACATAAAGGCAGGTTGTTAGTCTCAGCTCCTGTAGCAAGGGCTGTGGACAGGCCTTCTCCCAACCTTCAGGGCCCTATCACTGACAGAATCCCTGGTGTCATCCATCACCTGAAATCTACAACCCAAGTGCTTGAAATGTGGCGACCGTTCCTGTCCTCCTCCCCTCAGGAGGCTGATTGTCACTGCAGAGCAGCCTCCATAAACACTGCCTTATTTCCCATCCTGGTCGCTTTTTCCCCTTTTCATGCCCTGCTCCCCTTTCTTTCCTATGAAAGTGGGGTATAGGGGGACTAGGGACATGTGCAGAGAGAAAGAGACTCTCTGGCCCCTTTGCTGTCTTTTGTCCCCTTCCCTCTCGCTTCTGTCC
The DNA here is from genome assembly GCF_028878055.3 of Symphalangus syndactylus. NCBI lineage: Eukaryota > Metazoa > Chordata > Mammalia > Primates > Hylobatidae > Symphalangus > Symphalangus syndactylus. Next base: position 86,439,285 of record NC_072434.2, on the reverse strand, counting down.
AACTCAAATAAGGCTCAGGAAAACCAAGAATGCAAATCCTCATAGGCCACTTAAGTGTGATCCAGCAAATGTTAGGATACCAGAAGCACTGGTAGAATGGGTCTAAGTTAAGAAGCATGGAGCCAAACGTGGTGGCATGCGCCTGTAGTCCCAGCTACTCAGGAGGCTGAGGCTGGAGGGTCACTTGAGCCCAGGGGTTGAAGGTTGTAGTGCACTATGAATATGCCTGTGTTGACCGTTGTCACCAAATAGTTGCTGGTTTCTTCCAGAATGAGTGGCTTAGGAAAAAGCAAAGCAGAAGTGGCAAAATCTTTTATGACTGAGACTCAGAAGTCATACATGGTCATTTCCAACACATTCTATTCACCAGAAAGGATGATTAAGCTGGATATACCTTCAAGAAGAAGAGAATTAGGGTCTATGAAAGGACTTCAGTAAGTTTGTGAAATATGAAAATAAAACACAAAAATATAGAAACTTTCTCAACATGAGCTTCATCAAGTTCAAGATACTTTTATGAGCAATAATACCGGTCCTAAAAAAAATTAAGGTCCTGGGAATTTAACCATGTCAAGACAGTCTTTTTCACACTATTAGCTGAAGAAAAATGGGTGCCTTTTCACGTTTTTTAAAAATCAGGAAAGAAAAATAAGAAGTTAGTGGCAGCCAAATCAGGGCTAAAAGGTGGTTGCCTAATAATTTCCCATTGAAACTCTGGCAAAATGTTTTTTTTTGTTTTTTGTTTTTTTTTTTGAGACAGAGTCTCTCTCTGCCAGGCTGGAGTGCAGTGGTGCCATCTCAGCTCACTGCAACCTCCACCGCCTCCCTCGTTCAAGCAATTCTCCTGCCTCAGCCTCCTGAGCAGCTGGGACTACAGGCACCCGCCACCACACCCAGCTAATTTTTTGTATTTTTAGTAGAGATGGGGTTTCACTATGTTAGCCAGGATGGTCTCGATCTCCTGACCTCATGATCCACCCTCCTCGGCCTCCCAAAATGCTGGGATTACAGGCATAAGCCACCGCGCCCGGCCAAAATTGTCTTTTTTTTGATGAGAGAAATGAGGAGGAACATTGCTGTGTTGGAGAAGAATTCTCTGGTGAAGTTTCCTGGAAGTTCTTCTTCTAAAGCTTTGGCTAACTTTCTCAAAATACTCTCATAATAGCATATGTTATTGGGTTTTTTTGTTTTTGGCCCTCTAGAAAGTCAACAAGCAAAATGCCTTGAGCATCCTAAGACACTGTTGCTATGAGCTTTGTTCTAGACCAGTCACCTTTTGCTGTGACTGGACCACTTTCACCTCTTGGTAACCATTGCTTTGACTGTGTTTTGTCTTGAAGATTTCACTGGAACAGCTGTGTTTGACCTCCTCTTAAAATTATTTGAAGAAATGCTTCAGGATCTTGATTCCACTGATGTAAAATTTCAGTTGAAAGCTCTGCTCTTGTCTGCAGCTGATCTGGGAACAAGAGTTTTCGAATGTATTGAGTGGAAAATTTTTCAACATTGTGTACATTTAACCAATTGAGATGGCGATGGTGTTGGCTGTTTATGCTGCTGTCATTCCTAAAGCAGGGCATGAACAAGATTAATTTTTTTTTCTGGTGAATTAATGTGAATTGTCTGCCACTGCAGGCTTTATCTTCAATATCTTATTATCCCTTCTTCAGATGAGTTACTTATTTGTAAACTTGCAAATGTTGGGGGGCACTGTCCTCACAAACTTCTCACAAAGAATCAGTGATTTTACTATTCTTTCACCCCAAATCGCCATAAATTTGATGTTTATTCTAGCTTTAATTTTGGCAGAATTCATGTTCCTCTAATGGGACCTCTTTTCAAATTGTTGTTTTAGTTTTCTTATTATAATTCCTCAAATTAGATCCTGTTCAGAACAAGTTAGTACAAGTGCAAAACATTTTTGAAATATATGCAAAAATATGCATTTCCCATGTATTTTTTGAAGATCCCTCATACTTTTTGAGGTTTCAAATAATTTTGAACATATTTTTAAACTACCACAAGAAAATTATCTATAGCACTGAATTTCAGATTTATGAACTTTGTGATAAGTATAATAACCAATGGAAATACCAGATGGGCAGCTTAGCTACTGAAATAGAACTGGAGTTAAATGATTGTAGAGGTATCAGTAAAGACCTGCAGGCATTGAAAAGCATTTAAAAATTTAGAAATAAAAGAACAGGATTGTATGTACCATTTAAGAGGAGGAAGAAGAGAGAAGAGATATCAGAAAAAAAAAAAAAAAAAAAGAACACAGAGAAGGACCAATAATAGCAAATGTGATGTAAAACTTAAGGACAGTGAAGCCATTTCTGTTCTCCACAGGAGCACTGACACTTCCTTGTCAATAGTATCACTGAAACGCCTGCTTCCATTTCCAACATCCTGTCTTTGTGAAACAGGGTTTTTTTTTGCCATGACAGCAACCAAAACAAGATTAGGGAGTAGCCTGGACATCAACACCACATTTTGGGTGTCACTGTCTCCCATCACTCCCTGATGGAACTGTCTACTTGCAGGAAAACAAGCTCAGGGCTCTGACTGATTCTACATTATAGTGAGTTGTATAATTATTTCATTATATATTACAATGCAATAATAATAAAGTATGCAATAAATGTAATATACTTGAATCATCCTGAAACCATCCCCCTGCCCAGTCCACGGAAAAGTTGTCTTCCATGAAACCAGTCCCTGATGCCGAGAAGATTGGGACTGCTGCAATATAGGAATAACAATATAAAGAGAGGAAAACATGAAATTTATCACATCTTTAATAATATATGCCCTGATAGCATACAGAATACACTAATTACATTCATCCATTTAAGTATCAACCAATACCTACAAACCACATACAAATGCCTGGAATTGTTTTAGGAGAACAGTGAACAAAAGAGCAAGAGAGACAGCAAATTAAAAATATACATGTATGATTATCACAGCAAGACCCCATCTCTATAAAAAAAACTACACACACACACCAGGTAGTAATGAGTACTAAGAAAAAAAATAAAGAAGAGTGAGAGGAGAAAGAGACAGATAAGTTAATTCACGTAGAACGATCAAGGAAGTTTTTCTGCAATTATAGTAGTTACCATCGCAGGTTTTAGAATCAGACAGACGCCAGTTTTAATCCTGGCTCCACGTCTTATAGCTGAGTGTCCCGTGGACAATTTATTCCACAATAAAATCTCAGTTTTCTAGTTCCTAAATGTTTATTACATTATTAGAAATAAAAGCACAGGAACAAACATAAACATACATAAAGAATCAAGAACAGAAAAATGATGAGACTATAGCATGAATCAAGAATGGTTATAAAAATGAAGACAATAAAACTGCCAAACTTATTAGACAATTCTGAAGATTAGAAGATAAATATGCATAAAAAATTTAGCATGACGTGTGGCATATAGTTAGCCCATGGTAACTACAATTATTATCCTCATATTACTAAGGGAAAATATGTATCATACTTGGGCATTTAAAAAGCTGTGAGACATAATTTTTCAAATTATGCAAACACATAATTAAAGATTCAATTTTATGTTAAATTAAATAGTTCCACCTTTAACATTTTTAAAAGAGATTCCTCGAAAGCATATGTCAAGAATCTCATGTAATGCTTTCTGCTTCTTAACCAAAGTTTAGAGGAACTTAACATTAAATCAAACTCTTAAAATGTAATTATATTAAAGAAACTATTTAAAGCAAGAATAAGCACAAGAACTTTAACTTCTTCAAAGCTGCTTAAGCATTTCAACTAAAAACTCATTTGTCTTTCAAATACACAGGATTCTGTTTAGAACAATTTTAACTAGAAAAAGTTGGAATTCTAAAGTAAAAAGTGCAGAAGGCCATAAAAATTTTGTACAGCTTTTAATTGAGATGTCAACTGTGGGGTGGGGGGAACATTCTCTGAAGTTTGCTTTTATAACATTGAAGACTTATTTTTTATTACCAGCAATACAGGGCAACTCATCCAGGTTGAATCTTGAAGGTAAAATTCAACTTAATTTTAAGTTTTGGCTAATTTTTAAGCATTTCTCAGTCACCTACCACGATTTCATCTCAGAAACCCAAATCTCAATTTCATTTAGACATTTGGAATATTAAAAGGTTAAGTGCTTCAAAATAATATTTATTTTGAACATAGAGGCTTATGTATGTGGACCAAGAATCTCCATGTATTACAAATTTTATGAGAACATAACAAATGTTGATACACACATTTAATTCTGAAATAAAAACTTACAACAAATGAAATCGTAACAAATCATGAAAATTCTGTAGGCTACACATTTTAGGTCTAAAAATACAGGTATTAAAAACTCAAGGATGGATAAAAGAAGAACTCACAAGAGAAAATAGAAAATATTTAGAGACAAATTAAAAATATGAAGTACCAAGAGTTAAGAGATACATCAAAAGTAGTACTGTAAGAAAAATGTATAGCTATAAATGATTAAAAAATAAGCTATCAAATCAATAACTTAACTTTACACCTAAGGAACTAAAAACAGAGGGGAAAAGAGAGAACAACTAAAAGCTAGCACAAGAAAAAAAAATGATAAAGATAGCAGTGGAAATAAGTGAAATAAGAGAGCAGAAAAACAGTATAAAAAAAAACCAAATTTGTTCTCTGAAAAAGATCAACAAAACTGACAAACCTTTAACTAGATTGACAAAAAAAGGAGGATACTCAAATTACTAACTCGAAAATAAAATGGGTACATTACTACTAAATTTACAGAGTAAAAAAGGGATGTAAGAGAGTACCATAAGGAACTGTACACCAAAAAAAATGAGTAACCTAAATAAAAATGAACAAATTCCTAGAAACAAAACACCTACTAAGACTGAATCAGAAAAGCTGAATAAACCTATTGAGCAAGGAGAGTCAGCAAGAAGATTGCATCAGTAATCAAAAACCCAGCAACTAAGCAAAGCCCTGGACCAGATGGCTTCACTGTTGAATTCTACCCGATGTTTAAAGCAGAATTAACATCAGTTTTCCTCAAACTCCTTCAAAACGTTGAAGAGGGGGTAACATTTTCTAACTTATTCTATGAAGCCAGTACTCTGACACCAAGCCAGACAAAGACACCATAAGAAAACTACAAACAAACATCCCTTACAAATGCTGATGCAAAAATCCTCAACAAGATACCAGCAATTCAAATTTAGCAGTACATTAAAAGGATTATACACCATGAATGAGTATAATTGACTCCTGAAATAAAAGTACACTCCGACACATGAAAATCAGTGTAATACCACATTAATATAGAGAAGAAAAAACCTGTGATCATCTTAAAGAAAAAGCACTTGTCAAAATTTAACCCACATTCATGATAAAAGATACTTAATAAACTATAAAAAGAGAAAACACCTTAACATGTTATATTTAAAAAAAAAAAAAAGACAGCTAACATTAGGGTGAAAGACTAAAAGCTTTTACCCTAAGAGCTAAAACAAGGATGCCTGTTTTTACCACTTCTATTTAACATAGTACTGAAAGTTCTAGTTAGTTATAAAGATAAGGCAAGTAAAAAAATAAAAGATATTCCAATTTTTAAAAAAGTAAAATTATCTGTTTGCAGATAACATAATCTTATATATTAAAAATCTTGGCCAGGTGTGGTGGCTCACACCTGTAACCCCAGCACTTTGGGAGGCCAAGGTGGGCAGATCATGAGGTCAGGAGTTTGAGACCAGCCTGGCCAACATGCTGAAACCCCGTCTCTACTGAAAATACAGAAAATAGCTGCACATGATGGCAGGCACCTGTAATCCTAGCTACTCGGGAGGCCGAGGCAAGAGAATCATTTGAACCGGGGAAGTGGAGGTTACAGTAAGCCGAGATCACACCATTGCTCTCCAGCCCGGGTAACAGGGCGAGACTCCATCTCAAAAAAAAAAAAAAAAAAACAAAAAAAAAAACTTACAGTTTCTGTGAAATAAACTGTCAGATGCAATAAATAAAATTCAGCAAAGCTGTGGGATACAAAATCAATATACAAAAATTAGTTGTATTTCTATAAACTATCTGAAGAAGAAACCAAGACAACTGTATCATTTATGACAGCATCAAAAGAATAAAATACTTGGAAACCAACTTAACCAAGGAAATGAAAAACCTGTACAGCGAAAACTATAAACATTGCAGAAAGATATTAAAGATGACACAAATAAATGAAAAGATATCATGTGTTTATGGACTGAAGACAAAACCTTGTCAAGATACCATTGTTATCTATAGTCATCTACGGATTCAATAAAATCCCAATATTTGCAAAAATAGAAAAACCTATTCTAAAATACAGATGAAATCTCAAAAAAACCCAAGTAGCCAAATCAATCTTAAAAATGAACAGTTAGAGGACTAAGACCTCCTGGTTTCAAACTCACTGCAATGCTTCAGTACCCAAAACAATATCATACCAGCATAGAGACAGACATAAAGCCCAATGCAACAGGAATAAAGAACCAAAAAATATGGTCATGATTTTCAACAGGGGAGTCAATACTATTCAAGGGGGAAAGGACAGTGTTTTTTAAATGGTGTTAGAAAAAAATAGATATTTACATGGAAAAGAATGAAGCTGGACCCTTACTTTACACCATATAAAAAAACTTTATTCAAAATGGACCAAACATCTAATTGTAAGAGCTAAAACTATAAAACCCTTAGAAGAAAACTTAGGGAAAAAGTTTCATAACATAGAATCTGGCAGTAATTTCTTGGATATGACAGTGAAAGCACAGACAGTGACAAACAACAAAAATACATAAAAAGAACTTCAAAGTTAAAAACTTTTAAGTATCTGAGAATACAATCAATAGATTGAAAATACAATTCACAGAGGGGGAGAAAATATCCACACATTATATATCTGATAAATAATTAATATCCAGGCTATATAAAGACCTCAGCAACAACAAAATAATCAAATTTAAACATAAGCAAAGTTTTAAAATACACATTCCTTTACAGAAGATATACAAATGACCAGTAAGCACAGGATAAGGCGCTCAGCATCACTAATCATGAGAAAAATGCAAATCCAAACCACAATGCAATACCAACTGACACATATAAGTATAGCTACCATCAAAAAAACCAACAACAACAAAAACCCAGAGAACAGCAAATGCTGGATGTGGAGAAGTCAGAACTCTTGCACACTGCTGGTGGGAAAGTAAGATGGCACAGCCACTGTGGAGAACAGTAATCAGCATACATACAATCCAGTAATTCCACTTCTGGGTATATACCCAAAAGAACTCAAAGTGGGAATTTGCACAGATACCCATGTTTATAGCAGCATTCGCAATAGCCAAAGGGTAGAAAAAGCCCAAATGTCCATCTACAGATGAATGGATAAGCAAATATGGTCAATACCACAATGATATATTATTCAGCCTTAAAAAGAAAAGAAATTCTAATACATGCTACAACACACGTAAACCCTGAAAAGATTATGCCAAGTACCATAAGCCAGACACAAAAAAAGCAAATACTGTATGCTTCCATTTTTATGACGTAGCTAGAGCAGTTAAATTCATAGACACAAAAAGTAGGATGGTGGTTGCCAGAGAATGGGGGGAAGGGAAACGGGGAGCTATGGTTCTGTGGATACAGAGTTTCACTTTGGGATAAAACAGGTTTGGAAATGGATAGTGGTGATGGTTGCAAAACAATGTATTTGTACTTAATGCCACTGAATTGTATACCTCAAAATGGTCAAAATGGTAAATTTTCTGTTACACATATTTTACCACAGTAAAAAAATAGCAAATATTTTGAAATCTACATTTTTCTTTGAACTGTTTTACATCCTTTGTCCATTTTTCAATTTGGTTTCTGGTCTTTTAATAATTTAGGATAGCTTTATATATATATGATATATCATATACAATAAATATATTGGGTAATATACAATAAATATATAATATATAAATATTATATATTATATATTGCCCAATATATATATTACCCAATATATTATATATATAATTATTTATATTATATATTATATAATTATTTATATATTTTTATTATATATGATATATATATATTACCCAAATTAGCTTTTTGTCTGTCATGTATGTTGCAGATCTATTTCCCCAGTCTGTTGACTTTTGACTTTGAGGCATTTTTCTCTCATGGAAAGTTTTCATTTTTATGGAGTCAAATGCATCAGTCTTCTATTCAATGACTTCATCATGGGTATGGTGTTTCAGTTTAGGATAAAGAAGTTGTAGACATGGATAAAGGGAATGGTTGCACAATACTGAATATACTGGATGCCGCTGAACTGTACATTTAAACGTGGTTAAAACGGTAAGTTTTACGGTAACGTATATTGTACCACCAAAAAAGGGCCAGGATTAGACGTTTATATATTAGGGGTTTGGAGTACCTCTAACATTTATTCCCCCTCCAGGGCCCTAATTTATAAAACACCCTCATAAGAAAATACGGACTTCACAAATCTCCATGGCACCTTACAAGCCCCGCAGCAGGGGCTGTCTGGGAAAGCAGAGGTGGAAAACGTCACATCAGCTTGAGGTCAGTGTGAGACCTCCCACCCCCTCCTCTGGAGCCAGATGGAGGAAGGCATGCATGCAGGATGAGCTGGAGAGATGAGATGGGGGTGGGCAGAACAGTCCACCCAGGAGCCTAGACCTTGAGTGCTCTCACATGCTCTCAGGCATGTATCAAACCAAGAAAGCAGGCTAGGAGGGTAACACATCCTCCTGTATACAGGGAGCTATGATCTGAGCTGAGCAAGTGATCCACAAGAGGACAGAATCAGTATTACCTTTACACAGTGACCTGGCTCAAATCATTCCAGGCTGTCATTAACCAGGCGAGCTCCTGTTTCTCCCAGAGGTAGGTAAACTAGAGGGGGTGCAGCGGGAGTTGGGAATAATGGAATAGAAAGCATAGTATTTCTTCTAACTCTGTTATAAATAAAAAGTAAGGCCAGGGACGGTGACTCACGCCTGTAATTCCAGCACTTTGGGAGGCTGAGGCGGGTGGATCATGAGGACAGGAGATTGAGACCATCCTGGCTAACATGGTGAAACCCCGTCTTGACTAAAAATACAAAAAATTAGCCTGGCATGGTGGCACATGCCTGCAGTCCCAGCTACTTGGGAGGCTGAAGCAGGAGAATCGCTTGAACCCGGGAGGTGGAGGTTGCAGTGAGCCAAGATCGCACCGCTGCACTCCAGCCTGGGCAACAGAGCGAGACTCCATCTAAAAAAAAAAAAAAAAAAAAAAAGTAAAACATAAATGCCCTTTCTCAGAGCCCAAATGTTTGTCATCTCAGTCATGTGATGTGGACTTCAGCAGAGCAGTGCACACATGGTTATTCATCCTTTCTCTGTGCATGCTGTGTGCTTTTCAATTTTATAAGGTACCTGATCCACTCATATCATACTAGCTGCGAACAAGGCCACTGAATGTCACAGCAGGTGGCCACCATGTCTGTAAAGGGCAGAAACTGGGGCAGTCAAACAGCTGGCAGAGGCCAGCTAGGAAGTACCCAATGCCCACTCCATAGAGGGCTCCACACTTAAAAGACAAAATAAGCAAATGCCAGGCTGCCTCACTAGTCATCCCCCCAAATAAAAAAAGTTACCCCTCCAGGGAACGTGTGTGTACACACCTAAGTACACGCACACAGCTACATGCAAAGGGGAAAGGCTGGGAAGGAACCAGATCCACCTCTAAACACCAGTTACTTCTGGGGAAGGAGCAGGTGAAGCCTACCGTCAGCATTACTCACCTTTTCAACTGATGAGCTTGTATCAATTTTGGCAATTTTTTTAAAAAAAAGGCAATTTGCACTCCTTGGGTGATCACACAGGCCCTGCAAGACTGAACCACCACCAACCACCTGCATCACTTCCCATGAGGCCAATTAATGACTCCCTTCAAAGCTCAGCCCTCCCAGTCCTGTCCCATGCAGGGGGCTACTGGCCTTCTGGGGTACAGGGGTCCAGGCCAAACCCACCCCACAGATTCCTGGTGAAACCAGCATGTATCCAAGGACCTTTCCCCAACCTGGGCCATGTGCCCACTGGATAAACATGCCTGTGCTTGCTCCCCTAGGACGGAGACTCCCTTTTCTTACAGCTGGAATGAGGGATGGGGAGATTCGATGGTGTCCTATACGGGTTGGATGTTAATCTGCCGTGGCAGTGTTGGAGAAGCTTGCCTGAATCAGGTGCATTCTCAGCACATGGTACGTGCTGCCTCTTCAAGCTGCAGAAGTCCCAGAAGGTAAGTGCTACTGCAACCCCCATTTACTGACGAGCAGAGGTCAGGTGATCTGCAGACGGCCAAGCAGCTGCTAAGTGGCCAACAGGCTGGATCTGCATCTCACTTGCAGAGGCCCTGCCTGGCGGCTGGGGCTGCCCTAGAGACTCGTCCTGCCACCTCCTCCTCTTCCCTCCACAGCTATGCCAGCTTCTATCCATAGCTGCGCTCCGGGTGGGAACACCTATGGATGCACCAGGGTACAACTACTCAAAGACTCCAGCGTGCAGAAGGGCCCCTGCTCTGTGTTGTTCCTATATCCAAACCCAAGCTCGTCTAAGGCCTTCAGCAAATCCAAGCCTCCCTGAATTCCCTGCTGAGACCAAACTGAGCCCTATGACCCCCACTATACTGGTTAGCTGCCAGTCCCAGCCCTGCTCCCTCCTGGACCCCTGTCTATACAGTTCTGAAGTCCTACAAGAATGTTGAGATCCTAAGCCGACTCTCACCCAAGGTGGCAAACAACCAGGGGCCTCCAGGGGTAGAGAACATACCCAGACAGGTTCTGCTGCCTGCGGGCTTAATGTCCCTCCCCCACTACCCGCCATGCTTGCCAGGCTGGAAGGGGGACTCCAGAAACTTGGGAAGCCCCAGCCTGCCGCTGGCGTATGAAGAAGAGACCTAGAAGAACACCACTACCGTCCATGAAGCCCCCAGATGGAACCAGGCAATTGGGAAATACATGGATACCAAGCCTGACCCCCACTCAGACCCAGGTGGGAACTGCAGCAGTGACTTGCCCCACCTGCTGCTCCGGCTGTACCACTGGAGGGAGGAACATCGGACCCCATGTGAGAGTGGAGACACCAGGCGTGGGAAGGTCCCAATGGTTACTGCAGGTGAACCTTCCCAACCGGATCCACACAATGCCATCTCAGGTGGCTGCACGCCTGGGCTGGGCTGGGCAAGGACAGTCCTCAGAGGGTGACAGCCACTGAGGAGGGCTGTCACAGAGCCCCCTTTTTGTGCTCTGAGAACAGGTTGGGGGAGTAGGGGGGAACCTCTCCCACCTCCCAGCTGCTTCCAGGAGCTACTTCAAGATGAGGCACTCTCCTGCCTACCTGTTCCTATTTGGCCCAATAGGCCATTGCAAACATTCAGAGAACAGAAAGAAAGGAGCCTCACCCATTTTCCCTGACACATCAGCGGCAGGTGGATATGCCCAGGGGTCCTGGGGTAGAAACCATACGTCTGCCCAACCCCAGGCTATGCTGGCTTCATCTTTGTGTGATGGGGGTGGGGGGAATTACCAAGAGAACATCACACAGGCCATGGACGAGTTCTATAAGAGCCAGGTGAAGAACACTGTCCTGATGGTGCCCAGCACCCAGCTCACACACATCTCTTACTTGACAGCTTCCCCAGAGCAGGCCATGAAGTCCAGGCTCCTTGAGAAGCCTGGGGAGGAGATTTTGCCGGGCTAAAGGGCCCATCCCCAAAGGTGCCACCCTCACCAGTCTCATCCTGACAGTCTTGGATTATATTTGCCCTGAGATTTTGGAGTGCGGGACAGGGAGACAAGAGACAGTGTGCATTAGCCACCTTTCCAGAGAGCATCAGCCCTCCAGGCTGGGGCACGTCAGACCTCCACTCGGGCATTTTTCTCCTCACTGGTTGCCATTTGGGGGAAGCAGCACTTGTGAGCACCTGCCTGTCTCCTCAGGTCCTGCTCAGAAACCCTACCTGTGCCTTTGTAGAGAGACTGCCCGGAACACACAGCCCCAGCAACCGCATCTACGGCCCCCAGGGCTTAATCCCCTTCTACATGGGGTTCAGTGCACGTGAGTACACAGTGGGCTTGATTCCTGCCCACTAGTCCCTGCCAGATACCCCATGCCCACCTCATTAGGAGAATGAGACCACATGGCCCACCCAGGCCATCATGGTGAGGGGTGGCTGGGCCCTACTTGCTCATCCTTCATTGCTGGTTCAGGGCCAGCTGTCTGGCCACATTCCTATCCTGAGGTGGGACGTTGAGGACATTGTCCACTGGGCTCACTGGCCACTTTTAAAGTTCCAGAAACAGAGGGCTAGCTGGTCCCCTGGAAGTTCGGTACACAGGATAAGCCAAGGCTTGCCTTCAGGAGCAGGTTTCCCACCACATAGCTGCCCAAAGCCCAGGGCAGCCTCAAGTTCATGTGAAGCCTTCCCGCCATGTCCACAGCCCATGCTGACCCCTCCTGGAGCCACTGGAATGCTTGTTCCTGGGCATGTGATAAGCCCAAGACAGCTGCAGCCTTGCAGGACCACTATGCCCATCTGGCAGCACCCAGAGGGCTGATAGAAAGAGGTAGGAGGTGTAACCAGATGCTGTTAGGATGCTTTATCAGGTAAAATCACATACTATGAAAACGCTTTAAAGCGAAACAGGAAGAGATGTAAAGACACAAAGAAAAATTGCGTAGTGACACATGGTTATCAGAACACACCAAAGAATCCACACTGCTTCCCCCCTTTACCCAGAAAAGGAAGTTTCTAGTCCACCTCCTCCTCAGCAGACTCCTCAAACTCCTCCTCCTTGGCCGTGGCATCCTGGTACTCTGCCATAAGATTTTTCAGGTTGCTCTTGGCCTCGGTAAATTCCATCTCATCTATGCCCTCGCCCGTGTGCTAGTGGAGGAAGGCCTTGTGCCTGAACATGGCTGTGAACTGCCCCATAGTACACTTGAACAGCTGTTGGATGGCTGTGTTATTACTGATTCCAGTGGCCGATATTTCTAGCCCCTTGGATGAGATGTCACAGGTGGCTGTTTTTACATTGTGAGGGAGCCGATGAGCAAAGTGGCTGCTGTTCTTTTGAAGACTGAGCATCTGCTCGTCCACCTCCTTCATGGACATGTGACCTCTGAAAATGGCAGCCACCGTTAGGTAGCAGCCATGACGGGGGTCACAGGCAGCCATCATATTCTTAGCATCAAACATCTGCTGGATAAGCTCAGCCACCGTCAGGGCCTGGTACTGCCGGCTGCCCCGGCTGGTCAGTGGAGCAAAGCTAGGCATGAAGAAGTGCAGCCGGGGAAATGAGACCATGTTCGTGGCCAGCTTCCGCAGGTCAGCATTCAGCTGGCCTGGGAAGCACAGGCACGTGGTGACCCCACTCATGGTAGCAGATACCAGGTGATTCAAGTCACCATAGGTGGGTCTGGGCAGTTGTAGGGTTCTGGAACAAATATTGTAAAGCGCTTCGTTATCAATACAAAAGGTCTCATGTGCATTTTCTATGAGCTGGTGGATTGAGAGGATGGCACTGTAGGGCTCCACCACAGCGTCTGACACCTTGGGCGAGGGCAGGACGCGGAACGTGTTTATGATCCTGTCTGGGTACTCCTCCTGGATCTTACTGAGTAGAGGGGTACCCATCCCAGACCCAGTCCCCCCACCCAGGGAGTGGGCCAGCTGGAAACCCTGCAGGCAGTCACAGCTCTCAGCTTCCCACCTCACAGTGTCCATCACCGACTCCATCAGCTCTGCACCTTCTGTGTAGTACCCCTTGGCCCAGTTGTTCCCGGCCCCACTCTGACCTGTAAGACAGTATAGCCGGTCACTTGATGGCCAGGTATGCGGTTATCAGTGGTCACTGCCACAATGCAAAAAAGGGCCAAGTGTCACACGTGAGGTGAAAGCACCATTCACCCTACAGGTGGAGCAGGTGGACCCCCTCCCCCAAAGTTACAGGACAGCAGCCTCCCCTGTTAGAAATTAAGTCAGTAAAACGCCAAAAGCAATAGCAACAAAAGCCAAAATTGACAAATGGGACCTAATTAAACTAAAGAGCTGCTGCACAGCAGAAGAAACTGTCAGAGTGAGCAGACAACCTACAGAATGGGAGAACATTTTTACAATCTATCCACCTGACAAAGGGCTAATACCCAGAATCTACAAAGAACTTAACTTTACAAGAAAAAAGCAACCCCATCAAAAAGTGGATAAAGGATATGAATAGACACTTCAAGACATTTATGCAGCCAACAAACATGAAAAAATGCTCATCACTGGTCAGAGAAATGCAAATCAAAACCACAATGAGATACCATCTCACGCCAGCTAGAATGGCAATCATTAAAAAGTCAGAAAACAGATGCTGGAGAGGATGTGGAGAAATAGGAACACTTTTACACTGTTGGTGGGAGTGTAAATTAGTTCAACCATTGCAAACCACAGTGTGGCGATTCCTCAAGGATCTAGAACCAGAAAATACCATTTAACCCAGCAATCCCACTACTGGGTATATACCCAAAGATTATAAGTCATTCTATATAAACACATGCACACGTATGTTTATTGTGGCACTGTTCACAATAGCAAAGACTTGGAACCAACCCAAATGCCCATCAATGATAGACTGGGTAAAGAATGTGGCACATATACACCATGGAATACTATGCAAACATAAAAAAGGATGCGTTCATGTCCTTTGCAGGGACATGGATGAAGCTGGAAACCATCATTCTCAGCAAACTAACACAAGAACAGAAAACCAAACACTGCATGTTCTCACTCATAAGTGGGAGTTGAACAATGAGAACACATGGACACAGGGAGGGGAACATCACACACGGGGGCTTGTCAGGGGTGGGGGAGGGATAGCATTAGGAGAAATACCTAATGTAAATGACAGATTTATGGGTGCAGTAAACCACCATGGTACATGCATTCCAATGTAACAAACCTGCACATGTTCCCCAGAACTTAAAGTATAATTGAAAGAAAATAAAGAAAAAGAGAAAGAAAGAAAGAAAAAGAGAAAGAAAGAAAAAGAGAAAGAAAGAAAAAGAGAAAGAAAGAAAGAAAAAGACAAAGAAAGAAAGAAAAAGACAAAGAAAGAAAGAAAAAGACAAAGAAAGAAAGAAAAAGACAAAGAAAGAAAGAAAAAGACAAAGAAAGAAAGAAAAAGACAAAGAAAGAAAGAAAAAGAGAAAGAAAGAAAGAAAAAGAGAAAGAAAGAAAGAGAGAAAGAAAGAAAGAAAAAGAGAAAGAAAGAGGCCGGGCGCGGTGGCTCACGCTTGTAATCCCAGCACTTTGGGAGGCCGAGGCGGGCGGATCACAAGGTCAGGAGATCGAGACCACGGTGAAACCCTGTCTCTACTAAAAAATACAAAAAATTAGCCGGGCGTGGTGGTGGGCGCCTGTAGTCCCAGCTACTCGGAGAGGCTGAGGCAGGAGAATGGCATGAACCCGGGACGCGGAGCTTGCAGTGAGCCGAGATTGTGCCACTGCACTCCAGCCTGGGCGAAAGAGCAAGACTCCGTCTCAAAAAAAAAAAAAAAAAAAAAAAAAAAAAAAAAAAAAAAAAAAAGAGAAAGAAAGAAAGAAAAAGAGAAAGAAAGAAAAAGAGAAAGAAAGAAAGAAAAAGACAAAGAAAGAAAGAAAGAAAGGAAGAAAGAAAGAAAGAAATTAACGCAGGAGCCAAACCTGAGACAGCCTAACAACAGACCTCGCTGCAGGTGGCTCCTGCCCATTCCCAAGGAAAGCAGCAGCCACTGTTCCCACTCAGCTCCCTGCAGGGAGATTACATCAGCAGCTCCTCTCCTCTGGCAGACACCTGGGCCTTCCTCCCAAAGCCCGTTGAGGAGAGGGAGATAGAGCGACTCAGAGGACAGGAGGGTGTTGAGGGGCCCTGGCTCCGCAATTCCCACGGCCATGACCTTGAGGCACTCCTTGACTTTGAGCTGCCCTGGCTAAGGAGCCGCACCCCAGTCTTTATCCACAACTCACCGAAGATGAAGTTGTCCGGCCTGAAGGTCTGCCCGAAGGGCCCGGAGTGCACAGAGTCCAGGGTGCCCGGCTCCAGATCAACTAGCACAGCGCGGGGCACATACCTGCTACCTGAGGGGGAAGGAAGGGCATCAGCGAGGGGAGGGCCGCTGTGCCCAGGAGGGCAGTGGGGGAAGGACTGGGGTCTCACCGCTGGTCTCACTGTAGTATACGTTGACACGCTTCAGCAGCAGGTCCCTGTCCCCGCGGTAGGTGCCAGCAGAGTCGATGGCATGTTCAACAGAGATCACCTCCCAGAACTGCGAGAGACATGAGGGGCCAGAAAAGCCAGGGCTGAGTCAGGACAGAGAGCCAGAGGCGCCCCAGCCCCTCTCCCACCCCCACCCCCACCCCTACTCCCAGGCCACCGGGTCCCTGAGGGTCCGCCCTGGCCTCCTGGCCAGCCTCCCAGCTCCACCGGGTCCGGGGCAGGGAGCCCAGGGACGGCAATGCAGGGGCGCCGCCCGCGCCACTGCCAGCATCTTCCCCGGCCACCCGGCAGGCCCGCGCTGGGCCCTCATGGGCTCCCCGCCAACCTTGGCGCCTATCTGGTTCCCGCACTGCCCCGTCTGCGTGAGCACAATCTCCCTCATGGCCAAGGCCGGAGGAGCAGACAGACGCGCAATGACAGGACCCGCGCTCCACCAACGCTGAAATAGCCCCGCGCCCACCTCCCCCAGCCTCGGATTAGGCTCCCAGAATAAGCAACAGCTTCACTTCCACACAGGTGTACCCACCTGTGAATCCCTTGGCGTTTAATGTCTGTTGGAGAGGTCAGGTGAACTTGCCATGGTCCTTTCCACGTTGGGGAAGGCTGGTCAGCTGGAGAAATTCCTCCTACGTCTTTAGTAAGACTAAATCCCTAGCTGAGCTGAAACGGAATTTTCCTCCCCTGTGGGAGGGGAAGCCTCTTGTTTCCATACTCACAGATTGCCTTTGCACCTGTCCTAGATTGATGACATATTTTTGTAACTGATGAGTCCTTTCATCTATTAGGAGATCTGTGGTTAGGAAAGACCTTCCATATGACTCAACAGGACTTAATTATAAATTTTCCTTTGAAGCAGGTCAAACCCGCAGGAAGCTATGGGTGTTAGGGATAGTCAGGACTCTGACTTAGCTAGAGTCTTCTTTAGAGTGTGATTAGCCCTTTCACCTTTCCAGAGGACTGTAGCCTCCACGCAGAGTGAAGGTGATATTGGATTCCTAAAGCTGAGGATAGGTGTTGGGATATGCCTGCTATGACAGATGGGCCACTGTCACTTTGCAGGCTTTTAGATGACCCAAACTGAGGAATTATTTCTTCTGGTAAGCACTTCTCAGATAGGGTGGGGAATGCCTCGAGCTAACCAGCGAAGATATCAGTGAGCATTAGCAAATATTTGAATCCCCTGCAGAAAGGCTTCTGAATAAATTAGAGTTGCCAGTCCTCACCTGGATAGGTTCCTTAATGTTGGACAGGTTTAACTGGAGGAGTAAAAAATTGCTGGCTGTTTGGTTATTTCAGCCACAGAGCTTACAGGGCTGAGTCATCTGTTGTAGTGTCTTGAAAAGATTTATCCCCATAGACGAATGAGACATTAACTGAAACAAAGAATCCTTCTAGGGTGAAAAGAATCATGAAAGTGCTGAATTATTTTCCTATGATTGGTACTTGGCATTAGTAATTTATTACCATCAGTCCGCCAGCCAGAGGGGCCCTGGACTAAACTGCAATCCCCGGCCCATTTTAGTTCTTCAGAGAATTCTCACCCAGCTCTATGTATGCTGACCAGCATGCCCATCAGCTTCATTGCCCTTTTCAGTGCGGTGGTCTTGGCTGCCACATCTGTGAGGGCATTTCCTTTGACATGGTCAGTCTCTCTTTTGATGTCCTCTACAATGAATTATAGTCACTTTTTTTTTTTTTTGGCAGCAAAGCAGCATTCTAACAAACTCAAAACCTGAGTGATGTTATCTGGAAAAGCCCTCAGTGGTCAGGAGTCCCTACCCATTCCAAATTGCAGCATAAGCATGAAACGCTAAAATATCACACTTGGAATCGGTATTAATGTTAACTTTTAAATCCCTTCCCAACTGCAGGGTTCTAGTAAGTTCAATTAACTCAAGTTTTTGAGCTGACGCAGAGGCCAGCAAGGCTTGTCCCTTGATTCTCTTGTGCTGACTAAAAATAGCATATCTAGCCCTCCTGTTTTCCTGATGCATAAAACAACTTGCATTTGTTAACCCCTCTTGCTTGGGATGGTCAAGGGGCTCATCTCTCTTCAGTCTGGCCTGCTAGAATAAAAATTTGTTTCATAACCTGTGACATGGTTTGGCTGTATCTCCAGTCAAATCTTATGTTCAGTTTTAGCTCCTGTAATCCCCATGTGTCATGGGAGGGACCCAGTGGGAGGTAATTGAATCAGGGGGTGGGTCTTTCCCATACGGGCCTTGTGACAGTGAATAAGCCTCATGAGATCTGATGCTTTGTTTTGTTTGTTTGTTTGTTTGTTTTTGAGACACAGTCTTGCTCTATTGCCCAGGCTGGAGTGCAGTGGTACAATCTCAGCTCGGTGCAATATCTGTCTCCTGGGTTCAAGCAATTCTCTTGTCTCAGCCTCCCGAGTGGCTGGGATTACAGGCGCCCACCACCATGCCTAGCTAATTTTTGTATTTTTAGTGGTGACAGGGTTTTGCCATGTTGCCCAGGCTGGTCTCGAACTCCTAACTTCAGGTGATCCACCCACCTCGGCCTCCCAGAGTGCTGGGATTACAGCTGATGGTTTTATAAAGGGTAGTTTCCCTAAGCAAGCTCTTTTGCCTGTTGCCATGTAAGAGATGTGACTTTGCTCCCCATTTGCCTTCTGCCATGATTGTGAGGCCTCCCCAGCCATGTGGAACTGTGAATCAATTAAACCTCTTTCCTTTATAAATTACCCAGCCTCAGGTATATCTTTATTAGCAGCATGAGAACAGACTAACACAACCTGTATGCCAGAAAGGGTGGGAGCACCTATGGACTCTGGCAGATAAGTAGCTGGGTTTATGGTTTGGCACACTTTAAGGGTTATGTCTGGAGTGTCTAGCAATAAGACCTGATACTTTAATAAATGTTCCCCTATTATCCACCAGTGCCCTTTAGCTTCTAGGACCACCTTCCCTTGGTGTGGGGTCAAAAACCTTTAGGGGCTATCCTAACGTTTGTTAGTTTATTAGCTTTGCCTACTAGAAAAGTTGTAGCAGCAACAGCTCTAAGACATCCAGGCCACTCTGAGGCCACCTGGTCTATCTGCTTAGAAAAGGAGGCTACTGGCCTTGGAATGTTCCCCAGTTTTGGGATAAGATTACCCAAGGCCTATGCCTTGCTTTTTGGCCACATAAAGAGAAAATGATTCATCCAACTCGGGGACTCCCAAGGCTGTAGCAGAGCCCAATTTCTCTTTGAGAATATTGAAGGTTTGCTTGCAGTTCTAATTACATTCAAGAATCTCTAAATCTTTCCCTTTTAGTGTATCATACAAAGGCTTGGCTACGTGTCCAGATCTGGGCATCCATAAGCAGCAGTACCCAGCCATCCCCTAAAAAGGCCCACAGTCATTTGCTGGACTGGGACTCTTGGATGACTAAAAGAGTTTTTTTTCTTTCTAGGGATGTTGATCAGTTCCAGAGGTTAAGACAGATTCCAAGTATTTGAGTCTTTGAGTCAAAATCTGAGCCCTGTATGCGATACCCTATATCTGCTAGTTCCCAGGAAATGTATCAATTTAACAGTTTTATTATCTGAGTCTTCTTTAGTTGGGCTAGCAATGACCAAGTCATCTACATACTGAATAATTGTGCCCCTTTACAATTGTAGATTTCTTAAGACCTTAGCTAGAGCATTTTCAAATAAGTAGGGGCTATCCCAGAACCCTTCAGAGAGGACTGTCCAGGTGAGTTTTGAGGCTGAATGAGTATCTGGATCAGTCCATTCAAAGGCAAACATATTGTGAATCTGGATGCATTGAGATGCAGAAAAATGCATCTTTCAGATCTAAGAATGTAAACCAGTTTACTCAGTTACTCAGCACCCCCTGGGACTTGGGTAAGGATTGGGGACAATGACGTGTATGAAGACAACAACTGCATTTATTAATGCTCTAAGATTTCTGACAAATCTGTACTTGCCATTAGGCTTTTGATCTGGTAACATGGGAGTATTATAAAGAGACTCTCATGGCCTTAATAAGTCATATGGCAAGAATTTGGCAATAAGGGGTTGAATTTCCCCTCATGCTTCTTGCTTTAAAGTGTACTGTCTCTTCTGATGGTGAGGAGCACTAGGCTGAAGTTGGATTTGAATGCGGGAGGCGTTTAGTGTGTTTCCCAGAGCTGGTGTGGCCCAAACCTCAGGATTTACTTGAGACAACACCTCAGGTGGTAAATGTGACATCTCATCCTTAACTTGTTTTTTTCCCCTGAGGAGTCAGGAACAAAAGTAACACTTTCTCTGCTTTATGATCTGTGAAGGTCACCATGGCTTGGTCACCTGAGTCAATAAATCTCTCCCCAGTAAGAGGTCAGCCAACCAGAGGGGTCAATATGAGATGTGAGTGGGGACACAAAGCCTAACCATATCATGTAGCTATTAATCCCTTTTCAGATGGGTAATTTACAAATATTTTCTCTGATTTTGTGGGTTTTCTCTTCACTTTGTTGATTGTTTCCTTCACTGTTTAAAAAAAAAAAAAGCTTTCTGACTTGCTGTAATCCCATTTGTCCATGTTTGCTTTGGTTGTCTGTGCTTATGGGGCATTATTTAAGAAACGTTTGCCCAAACCAATGCCCTAGAGAGTTTCCCGAATGTTTTCTTGTAAAACTTTGATAGTTTGAGTTGTTAGGTTTAAGTCTTTAATCTATTTTAATTTCATTTTTTTATGTGGCAAAAAAATAGGGTTCTAGTTTCATTCTTCTGCCTGTGGCTTGCCAGTTTTCCCAGCCCTATTTATTGAAGAAACTGTCTTATTTTTCATTGTATGTTCTTGGCACTTTTGTTGAAAAGTTTACTGTAGGTGTATGGGTTTGTTTCTGGGTTCTCTATTCCATTCCATTTGTCTTTATGTCTGTTTTTATGCTAGTGCCATGATGTTTTAATTACTATAGCTCAGTAGTATAATTTGAAGCCAGGTAATGGGACTCCTCCAGTTTTGTTTTATTTACTCAGCATAGCTTCAACTATTATGGTGTTTTGTGGTTCCACATAAATTTCAGAATTCTTTTTTCTATTTCTGTGAGGAATGTCATTGTTATTTTGATAGGGTTGGCATGAAATCTATAGATTGCTTTGGATTGTATGGACATTTTAAAAATACTGATTCTTCCAATCTGTGAACATGGAACATTTTTTGTATCCTCTTTCATTTCTTTTTTCAGTGTTTTTTGGTTTTAATTGTTGAGAACTTTCATTTCTTTGGTTAATTCCCACACATTTTATTTGTGGCTATTGCAAATAGGATTACTTTTTTGAATTCTTTTTCAGTTTGTTGACTGTTGGCAGATAGAAATCCTACTGATTTGTATATGTTGATTTTGTATTCTGCAAATTTACCCAATTTATTAGTTCTAATAGTTTTTTGGTGGATATATTAGGCCATTGTCACATTGTTATAAAGAAATAATCTGAGACTGGGTAATTTTTAAAGAAAAGAGGTTTTATTGGCTCATGGTTCTACAGGCTGTACAGAAAGCAGAGCACTGGCTTCTGCTTCTGGGGAAGCCTCTGACAGCTGACAATCAAGGTGAAAGATAAATCTGGTGCTTGTACATCACATGGTAAGTGAGAGGGCTGGGGGTGGGGAGTCCTACACACTTTTAAATGACCAGCTCTCATGAAAACTTACTATTGTGAGGATGGCACCAAAGGAAATGATACCAAACAGTTAGAAATACTGCCCTCATGATTCAATCACCTCCCCACTAAGCCCACCTCCAACATTGAGGATTACATTTCAATATGAGATTTTGGTGGGAATACACACCCAAACTATATCATTTTGCCCCTGGCCATTCCAAATCTCATATCCTTCTCATATTTCAAAATACAATCATGACTTCCTAATAATCCCCAAAGTCTTAACTCATTTCAGCCTTAACTCAAAAGTTGAAAGTCTCATCTAAGACAAAGCTAGTTTCTTCCTCCTATAAGCCTGTAAAATGAAAAACAAGTTAGGTACTTCCAAGATACAAAGGGAGTATAGGCATTGGATAAATACTCCTGTTCTAAAAGGAAGAAATCAGCCAAAAGAAAGAAGCCACAGGACCCATGCAAGTCTGAAACCCAGAAGGGCAGTTATTGAATTGTAAGGCTCCAAAATAATTATTTTTTTCCTCTATGTCCCATTTCCAGGATACACTAATGCCTTCGGAAGGTCCAACCTTGTGGCTCTGCATGGTTCAGCCCCCACAGCTGCTCTCATGGGCTGGTATTGTGTGCCTCTGGTTTTTCTAGGTGCAGGGTGCAAGCTGTAGCTAGATCTACCAATCTGGAGGACTATGATTCTCTCCTCACAGATCTACTAGGCCATGCCCCAGTGGGAAGCCTGTGTAGGGACTCTAACCCCACATTTCTTCTCTGCATTGTTTTATTAGAGGTTCTCCATGAGAGCTCCACCCCTGCAGCATGCTTCTGCCTGGACACACAGGCTTTTGTCTGCATCCTTTGAATAAAGGTGGAGGCTCCCAAGTCTCAACTCTTGTGTTTTGTATACCCACAGGCCTAACACCACATGGAAGCTATCAAGGCTTATGGCTTGCACCCTCTGAAGCAGTGACTGGAGCTGTAACTTGGCCAATTTGATCTCTACCTGGAGCTGGAGCAGTGGCCAGGATGCAGGGAGCCATGTCCCAAGGCTACCCAAGGCAGCAGGGCCCTGAGCCTGATCCCAGAAACTATTCTCTTCTTTTAGGCCTCAGGGCCTGTGATGGGGGGCTGCCTCTAGATTTCTAAAATGCCTTCAAGTCCTCTTTCCCGTTGTCTTGGCTATCAACACTTGTTTTTGTTTAATTATGCAAATATCTCTAACAAGTGGTTGTTCCACAGCCTGCTTAAGTTCCTCTCTTATAAAAGCTTTTTATTTTTCTGCCACATGGCTAGGCTGAAAAGTGTTCAAGCTTTTACACTGTGGTTCCTTTGTAAATGTAAGTTACAGCTTATTTTTTTGCTCCAAGATGTGAGCATAGGTTGTTAGAAGTAGTCAGGCCACATCTCGAATGCTTTGCTGCTTAGACATTTCTTCCAACAGAAACCCTAAATCATCACTCTCAAATTCAAACTTTTATATATCCCTAGGGCATGAAAACAATTCATCCAACCAATTTGCTAAGACATAACAGGCATGACCTTGCTTCAGTCCCAATAAGTTTCTAATTTTCATCTGAGACCTCCTCAGCCCAGCCTTCACTGTCCAGATCACTATCAGCATTTTGGTCACAGCTATTCAACCAGTCTCTAAGAAAATCTCAACTTTACTTCATTTTTCTGTCTTCTTCTGAGCCCTAAAACTCTTTCAATCTCTGCCTGTTTACCAATTACAAAGCTGATTCCACATTTTCATGTATTCTTATAACAATTTTCCACTCCTTGGTGACAATTTTCTGTAGTAAGCTATTTTTGCATCACTATAAATACCTGAGACTGGGTAATTTATTTTTTATTTTATTTTATTTTTTTGAGACGGAGTCTCACTGTGTCCCCCAGGTTGGAGTGCAGTGGCGTGATCTCAGCTCACTGCAAGCTCCGCCTCCTGGGTTCACGCCATTCTCCTGCCTCAGCCTCGCGAGTAGCTGGGACTACAGGCGCCCGCCAACATGCCCGGCTAATTTTTTGTATTTTTAGTAGAAATGGGGTTTCACCATGTTAGCCAAGATGGTCTCGATCTCCTGACCTCATGATCCGCCTGTCTCAGCCTCCCAAAGTGCTGGGATTACAGGCATGAGCCACCGTGCCCGGCCTCGGTAATTTATTTTTAAAAAGGAGGTTTAACTGGCTCATGATTCTACGGCTGTACAGAAGACATAGCACTGGCATATGCTTCTGCGGAGGCCTCTGGAAGTTTATAATCATGGCAAACATTGAAGCAGAATCCTGAACATCACAGGGCAAAAAGCAGGAACACAAAACAGAGGGGCGAGTTGTTACACACTTTTAAATGACCAGATCTTAACTCACTCACTATCACAAGGATAGTACCAAATGGGATGGTGCTAAGCCATTTACGAGTAATCCACCCTGATGGTTACATCACCTTTCACCAGGCCCAACTCCAACATTGAGAATTACATTTCAATATGAGATTTGGAACGGGACACACATTCAGACCCTATCAGAGAAGTCTTTATGTTTTTCCAAATATAGGATTATATCATCAGCCAGAAAAAAAGATAATTTGACTCATTTTCCAATTGGGATACCCTTTATTACTTTCTCTTGTCTGATTGCTCCAGCTAGGATTTTCAGAATTATGTTAGATAACAGTGGGAAAAGGGGATATTCTTGTCATCTTCCAGATTTTAAAGGAAAGGCTTTTAGTTTTTCCCCACTCAGTATGATACTAGCTGTGGGTCTGTCATACATGACTTTTATTATGTTTAGGTATGTTTACTCCATACCCAGTTTTCAAAGGGTTTTTATTATAAAAGAATATTAAATTTTATCAAATAATTTTTAGTATAATTGAAATGATCATATGGATTTTGTCATTCATTCTGTTTATATGATGTATCACATTGATTGATTTGCATGTTGAACCATCCTTGCATCCCTGGGATAAATCCCACTTGGTCATTATGAATTACCTATTTATGTATAGTTTAATTCAGTTTACTATGTTTTTTTGCAAATTTTTGCATCAATAGTCTCAGATATCGGCCTGTAGTTTGCCTTTTTAATGTGTCTTTGTCTAGTTTTGATATCAGGGTAATACTGGCCTCAAAGAATGAGTTTGGAAATGTTCCCTCCTCTATTTTTCAGTCTGGTCCTACAGACTTTTTTTATTAAGGCTTTAATTTTGTTAATTGTTATTGGTCTGTTCAGGGTTTAGATTTTTTCCTAGTTCAATCTTGGTAAGTTGTGTGTATCTAAGAATTATTTTCCTCTAGTTTTTCTAATTTATTGGCATACAATTGCTGATAGTAGCCACTAATAATCCTTTGATTTTCTGAAGCATTACTTGTAATGTCGCCTTTTTCACCTCTGATTTTATTTATTTGTATCTTCTCTGTTTTTTAGTTAGCCTGTCTAAATATTTGTCAGTTGTTTTACTTTTCAAAACATCCACTTGTTGTTTCATTGATCTTTTGTATCTTTTTATTTCAACTTTATTTCTGCACTAATCTTTATCATTTCTTTTCTTCTAATTTTGGGTTTGCTTTGGCCTTTTTATTCTAGTTAATAAGATGTACTGTTAGGTTATTTATTTGAAGTTTTTCTGTTTTTTTATGTAGGCACTTACAATTATAAATTTTCCTTTTATAATAGTACCTCTTTTACTATATTCTATAGGTTTTGCTATGCTTTGTTTCCATTATCATTTGTTTCAAGACATATTTCTATTTCCTTCTTAACTTTTTTTTTTTTTTTGAGACGGAGTCTCGCTCTGTCGCCCAGGCTGGAGTGCAGTGGCGCAATCTCTACTCACTGCAAGCTCCGCCTCCCGGGCTCACGCCATTCTCCTGCCTCAGCCTCCGGAGTAGCTGGGACTACAGGCACCCGCCACCACGCCCAGAGAATTTTTTTTGTATTTTTAGTGGAGACGGGGTTTCACCATGTTAGCCAGGATGGTCTCGATCTCCTGACCTCGTGATCCACCCACCTCGGCCTCCCAAAGTGCTGGGATTACAGGCGTGAGCCACCGCGTCCGGCCCTTAACTTTTTTATTGCACATCATATCCTCTACCCAGAGTCAGCCAAACTGTAAGGTTAAGGGCACAGTCCCTGAATTTCAAGTCCGCCCAAGACTTCTGACCCAAACTGTAAGGAGTTCAAGTCTGCTAATTGTGTCTCTATCCTCCAGATTTATATAATGAAGCCCAAACACTTCCATGTGATTATATTAGAGACACAGCATTTAAGGAGATAAGAAAAGTTAAATGAGGGCGTAAGGGTAAATGCTAGTCAGCTAATTGTTTGTTACCTGCCTGCAATGAGATTTGTAAAGAAATTGAGAGCAATCATTCAGAAACTTTCATAGAAATTTAATACTCTGGCCTGCCTGCCTGCCTGCCTGCCTGCCTGCCTTCCTTCCTTCCTTCCTTCCTTCCTTCCTTCCTTCCTTCCTTTCTTCTCTTTCCCTCTCTGGCCCAGGCTACAATCTACTCCGCTTGCTGCTGCCCGCGCCGCGGACTGCCTGGGACTGCCGGCGCGCGCGACCACTCCCTGCCTTTTCTCCTTTCGCTGCACGCACGCGTTCGCCATCTTGGCCATGCTGGTCGCCAGCTCCTCACGCCGAGTGCTCTGCCCGCCTCAGCCTCCCGAGGTACTGGGACTACAGACGGAGTCTCGCTCACCCAGTGCTCGGTGTTGCCCGGGCTGGAGTGCGGTGGTGTGGTCTGGCCTCACGGCAGCCTCTGCCCCCCAGCCGCCTGCCTTGGCCTACCAGGGTGCTGGGATTGCAGCCCCTGCCCGGCTGCCGCCCCATCTGGGAGGTGGGGAGCGCCTCTGCCCGGCCGCCCCGTCTGGGAAGTGAGGAGCGCCTCTGCCCGGCCGCCCCGTCTGGGAAGTGAGGAGCGCCTCTGCCCGGCCACCCACCGTCTGGGAAGTGAGGAGCGCCTCTGCCCGGCCACCCACCGTCTGGGAAGTGAGGAGCGCCTCTGCCCGGCCACCCACCGTCTGGGAAGTGAGGAGCGCCTCTGCCCGGCCACCCACCGTCTGGGAAGTGAGGAGCGCCTCTGCCCGGCCACCCACTGTCTGGGAAGTGAGGAGCGCCTCTGCCCGGCCGCCCCGTCTGGGAAGTGAGGAGCACCTCTGCCCGGCCACCTATCGTCTGGGAAGTAAGGAGCGCCTCTGCCCGGCCACCCATCATCTGGGAAGTGAGGAGCGCCTCTGCCCGGCCGCCCCATCTGGGAAGTGAGGAGCGCCTCTGCCCGGCCACCCATCGTCTGGGAAGTGAGGAGCGCCTCTGCCCGGCCTCCCATCGTCTGGGAGGTGAGGAGCGCCTCTGCCCGGCCGCCCCGGCCGGGAGGAAGTGAGGAGCGCCTCTGCCTGGCCGCCCCGTCCGGGAGGAAGTGAGGAGCGCCTCTGCCCGGCCGCCTCGTCCAGGAAGAAATGAGGAGCGCCTCTGCCCGGCCGCCTCGTCCGGGAAGAAGTGAGGAGCGCCTCTGCCCGGCTGCCCCGTCTGGGAAGTGAGGAGCGCCTCTGCCCGGCCGCCCCGTCCGGGAAGAAATGAGGAGCGCCTCTGCCCGGGCGCCCCATCCGGGAAGAAGTGAGGAGCGCCTCTGCCCGGCCACCCATCGTCTGGGAAGTGAGGAGCGCCTCTGCCCGGCCACCCACCGTCTGGGAAGTGAGGAGCGCCTCTGCCCGGCCACCCACCGTCTGGGAAGTGAGGAGCGCCTCTGCCCGGCCGCCCCGTCTGGGAAGTGAGGAGCACCTCTGCCCGGCCACCTATCGTCTGGGAAGTAAGGAGCGCCTCTGCCCGGCCACCCATCATCTGGGAAGTGAGGAGTGCCTCTGCCCGGCCGCCCCGTCTGGGAAGTGAGGAGCGCCTCTGCCCGGCCACCCATCGTCTGGGAAGTGAGGAGCGCCTCTGCCCGGCCTCCCATCGTCTGGGAGGTGAGGAGCGCCTCTGCCCGGCCGCCCCGTCCGGGAGGAAGTGAGGAGCGCCTCTGCCTGGCCGCCCCGTCCGGGAGGAAGTGAGGAGCGCCTCTGCCTGGCCGCCCCGTCCGGGAAGAAGTGAGGAGCGCCTCTGCCCGGCCACCCATCGTCTGGGAAGTGAGGAGCGCCTCTGCCCGGCCACCCACCGTCTGGGAAGTGAGGAGCGCCTCTGCCCGGCCACCCCGTCTGGGAAGTAAGGAGCGCCTCTGCCCGGCCGCCCCGTCTGGGAAGTGAGGAGTGCCTCTGCCCGGCCGCCCTGTCTGGGAAGTGAGCAGCGCCCCTGCCCGGCCACCCCGTCCAGGAAGAAGTGAGGAGCGCCTCTGCCCGGCCGCCCCGTCCGGGAAGAAGTGAGGAGCGCCCCTGCCCGGGCGCCCCGTCCGGGAACAAGTGAGGAGCGCCCCTGCCCGGCCGCCCCGTCCGGGAAGAAGTGAGGAGCGCCTCTGCCCGGCCGCCCCGTCCGGGAAGAAGTGAGGAGCGCCTCTGCCCGGCCACCCCGTCTGGGAAGTGAGGAGCGCCTCTGCCCGGCCGCCCCGTCCGGGAAGAAGTGAGGAGCGCCTCTGCCCGGCCGCCCCATCTGGGAGGTGAGGAGCGCCTCTGCCCGGCCACCCATCGTCTGGGAAGTGAGGAGCGCCTCTGCCCGGCCACCCACCGTCTGGGAAGTGAGGAGCGCCTCTGCCCGGCCGCCCCGTCTGGGAAGTGAGGAGCGCCTCTGCCCGGCCGCCCCGTCCGGGAAGAAATGAGGAGCGCCTCTGCCCGGGCGCCCCGTCCGGGAAGAAGTGAGGAGCGCCTCTGCCCAGCCGCCCCATCCGGGAAGAAGTGAGGAGCGCCTCTGCCCGGCCGCCCCATCTGGGAAGTGAGGAGCGCCTCTGCCCGGCCGCCCCGTCTGGGAAATGAGGAGTGCCTCTGCCCGGCCACCCATCGTCTGGGAAGTGAGCAGCGCCTCTGCCCGGCCGCCCCGTCCGGGAAGAAGTGAGGAGCGCCTCTGCCCGGCCACCCATCGTCTCGGAAGTGAGGAGCGCCTCTGCCCGGCCACCTATCGTCTGGGAAGAAGTGAGGAGCGTCTCTGCCTGGCCGCCCCGTCTGGGAAGTGAGGAGCTCCTCTGCCCGGCCGCCCCGTGTCTGGGTAGAAGTGAGGAGCTCCTCTGCCTGGCCGCTCCGTCTGGGAGGTCTACCACGGAGGCCAGAAGCAATGTGGGGGCTGGACATGGTGGCTCACGCCTGTGGTCCCGGCACTCTAGGGGGCGAGGCGGGTTGATCACTTCGGGCTAGGAGTTCAAGACCAGTCTGGCCAACTTGGCGAAACATGAAGAATACAACAGACAAACCAACCAACCAACTCAGTGACAACAAAACAGGTCTACCCTGGAGTCATACTCTAATTTTTTCTATTTTCCTCCCTTTCTGATCCTTTATCCCACTTTCTTTTTCTTCCTCTTCCTTCTCCCTCTTCTTTGTCAAATAGAGGATTGAGTTATTATCACTGATCCATATAAAGTCCCTCTCTCATTTATTTTAACTCCCACCCCCCATTTCTATTCCCCAACTTCCCATGTGCAACCTTCCTAATATGTTTGATACGCATCTTTTTGTTTGTATGTATTTTTAGAAAATGTTTATTGTTTTTGTATGCAAAAAAAATTAATAAAAAAAAAATACAAAAAAAAAAAAAAAAGAAATTTAATACTCTGGCTGGGCACAGTGGCTCACACCTGTAATCACAACACTTTGGGAGGCCAAGATGGGAGGATCATGAGGTCAGGAGTTTGAGGCCAGCCTGGCTAACATATGAAACCTGTCTCTACTAAAAATACAAAAAATTAGCCGGGCGTGGTGGCAGATGCCTGTAATCCCAGCTACTCGGGAGGTTGAGGCATGAGAATCGCTTGAACCCAGGAGGTGGAGGTTGCAGTGAGCCAATATGGCACCACAGCACTCTAGCCTGGGAGACAGAGCAAGACTTTGTCTCAAAAATAATAATAATAATAATAATAATAATAATAATAATAATAATAAATAAAGTCCCTTTTTTCTAAATTAAAAGAAAAGGCACAGTAATCAAGACAGTGTGGTATTTGTGAAGAAACAGACAAAAACATCAATGAAACAGAATAGAGAGCTCACAAAAAGATCCACATACAGTCAACTAATCTTTAACAAAGGAGCAAAGGCAGTACAGTGGAGAACAGATTGTCTTTTCAACAAATGATGCTGGAACAACTGAACACCCACATGCAAAAGAAAAAAAAAAGAAAACAAAAGAATCTAGACACAGACCTACATACTTTATAAAACTTAACTCAAAATGAATAATAGGCCTAACTGTAAAATGTAAAACCATAAAAATCCTAGAAGATAATATAGGAGAAAATCTAGATGGCCTTGGTGTTTGGTAACGACTTTTTTTTTTTTTTTTTTGAGACAGAGTCTTGCTCTGTCGCCCAGGCCGGAGTGCAGTGGTGTGATCTCCGCTCACTGCAACCTCCGCCTCCCAGGTTCAAGTGATTCTCCTGCCTCAGCCTCCCAAGTAGCTGGGATTACAGG
The DNA here is from genome assembly GCF_028878055.3 of Symphalangus syndactylus. Lineage (NCBI taxonomy): Eukaryota > Metazoa > Chordata > Mammalia > Primates > Hylobatidae > Symphalangus > Symphalangus syndactylus. Next base: position 86,408,803 of record NC_072434.2, on the reverse strand, counting down.
CACCTGCCATCAATGCCCTGCTAATTTTTCTATTTTTAGTAGAGACGAGGTTTCACCATGTTGGTCAGGCTGGTCTTGAACTCCTGACCTTGTGCTCTGTCTGCCTCGGCCTTCCAAAGTCTTGGGATTACAGGCGTGAGCCACCATGCCTGGTCCTTGGTAACGACTTTTTAGACACAATACCAAAATCACAATTCATGAAAGAACTGAAAAGCTATACTTTATTATTAAATCAAAATTTTTGCTTTATGACAGACACTGTCAAGAGAATGAAAAGACAAGTCATAGACTAGAGAAAATATTTGCAAAAGACACATCTGGTAAAGGAATGTCATTCAAAGTATACAAAAAGCCCTTAAAACTCAACAGTAAGAAATAAGACAGGCGGGCCATGATGGCTCATGTCTGTAATCCCACCACTTTGGAAGGCTGAGGCAGGCGGATCACTTGAAGGCCACACAAATTGGTGAAACCCCGTCTCTACTAAAAATATAAAAATTAGCCAGAGGTGGTGGCTGGTGCCTGAAATCCCAGCTACTTAGGAGGCTGAGGCACAAGAATTACTTGAACCCGGGTGGTGGAGGTTGCAGTGAGCCTAGATCACACCACTGCACTCCAGCCTGAGCAACAGAGTGAGACTGTCTCTGTCTCAAAAAAGAAGTCGGACAACCCAACTGAAAATCGTGTTGTTACTTTTCAGAAAAAAGAAACGTGCAGAAGACCTTAATAAACACCTCACCAAAGAAGATATACAGGTAGCAAAAAGCATCTGAAAAGATACTCCGTATCATACGTCATCAGGGAAATGCAATTGAAAACAGCAATGAACTACCACTACACGTCTGTTAAAGGGACCAAAATCTGGAACACTGGCAACACCAAATACTGCCCAGAATGTGGAACAGCAGGAGCTCTCTCATTCATTGTTCGTGGGGATGCAAAATGACTCAGCTACTTTGGAAGACAGTTTGGCTGTTTCTTAGAAAACTAAAGATATTCTTACCATAGGATCCATCAGTTGCACTCTTTGGCGTTTACCCAAAGGGGTTGAAAACTTATGTCCACACAACAACCAGCACACGGCTGTTTAGAGCAGCTTTGTTCATAATTGCCAAAACTTGGAAACAACCAAGATGTTTTTCAGTAGGTGAATGAAAAAATAAACGGTGGTACAGTCAGTACTAAAATTAAATGAGTTATACAACCGTGAAAGACATGGAGAAATCTTTTTTTTTTTGAGACACAGTTTCACGCTTTTCACCCATGGAGAAATCTTCTTTTTTTTTTTTTTTTTTGAGATGGAGTCTCTCTGTGTCACCCAGGCTGGAGTGCCGTGGCACCATCTCGACTCACTGCAACCTCTGCCTCCTGGATTCAAGTGATTCCCGCACTTCAGCCTCCAGAGTAGCTGGGATTATAGGTGCCCACCACCACACCCAGCTAATTTTTTTTTTTTTTTTTGTATTTTTAATAGAGACGGGGTTTCACCATGTTGGTCAGGCTGGTCTCGAACTCCTGACTTCAAGAGATCCGCCCCCCTCAACCTCCCAAAGTGCTGAGATTACAAATGTGAGCCACTGCACCCGACCTCCACGGAGAAATCTTAAACTTACATTACAAAGTGAAATAAACCAGTCTGAAAACGCTGTATACTGTATGATCCAACTTCAAGACATTCTGTGAAGAGCAAAACCATGGAAACAGTAAAAAAAATCAGTAGTTGCCATGGATTGGGGGCAGAGAAGGACGAACAGGCCAAGCACAGGGGATTTTTAGGGCATTGAAACTACTCTGTATAATACCATCATGGTGGGTGCATGTCATTATACATTTGTTAAAACCCATGGAGCGTATACCACCAAGAGTGAACCATAATGTAAACTATGGACTTCAGATGATGATGATGTGTCCACGTAGGTTCATGGGTTATAACAAACATACTACTCTGGTGGGGCACTTTGATAATGGGGGAGATAATGCACATGTGGGCAGGAGATATATGGGGAATCTCTGTATCTTCTGCTCAATACTGCTGTGATTCTAAATTTGTTCTTAAAAATAAAGTATATTTTACAAAGTAAAAGGCACTGTGCTAAGAGATCTTCAGATATGGGCAGGACACGAATGTGGCAGGGAACTGACAGAGACAACATCATAAGGAGATCCTTGTAACCCAATGTGTGGAGTGTAGACCTGGGGACTCGTTAGAAATAAAGAAACTCAGGCTTCACCCCAGGCTACTAAATCAGAAATCCGTGTTTAGGCTGGGCGCAGTGGCTCACGCCTGTAATCCCAGCACTTATACAGTAAGTGCTCAACTTTGGGAGGCCCAGGTAGGCAGACCACCTGAGGTCAGGGGTTCAAGACCAGCCTGGCCAACATGTCGAAATCCTGTCTCTACTAAAAATACAAAAATTAGCAGGGCATCTTAGTGGGAACCTGTAGTCCCAGCTACTCAGGAGGCTGAGGCAGGATAATCGCTTGAACCTGGGAGGCGGAGGCTGCAGTGAGCCGAGTTCTCACCACTGCACTCCAGCCTGGGCGACAGAGTGAGAGAATGTCTCAAAAAAAAAAAAAAAAAAGAAAAAGAAATCCATGTTTAAACATCCCCAGGTGTGACAAATGTTACAGTTGGAGAAATAGCACCGTGAAAGAATGCTCTTTGACATTCCCAAACCTAGGATTTTGTGTGTGGATGGAAAAGAAACTAGAAAAGGAGATTTGGATTAAATCAGAAGAAAGGGTAGGGAATCTTCAGCTCATTTTTCCTGCCATTCCATGATCAGATTCTAAATTATTTTCCATTTGCATGTATCAGTGGGACTCTGCCATTAGCATAAAAAATGCATTTTAATAAACAGTTTCCAAGAATTTATTTATCTCCCAGATAACCTGCTTATGATTCTCTGGAAAGCCTGAGAGCAGGAGGTTCTATCTCTCAAGGATACAGATATTGACTGGACTTTCAAAGTCGTTCCACTAACAGGTTTCACTATGGTTCATGGCTGAAAAACTCATTCATACCTGAAAGAACCCACATCAAACTGTCAACACTGTGTACCTCTGAAAGCTGGGAATACAAACGACAGAGAAGGGAAGAACACTTATTTTTCTTATGCACCTTTGTATTATTTGGCTTATTATAAGAAGTATATATGAGACCCGTCCCTACCACTTCCATACTCCTTAAAAAAACAAAAGCCCCACACCTGTAAGAGGCTGGTTAAAGAAAGTGCCCACTCTGCTCCTGTGGCTTTTTGCATGACATTCTCCATCATCAGCAACCCAAATTATTATTAGCTGTTCTCATGGAAGATTTGTATCTCCACTGCTTAATGGTGTGCAACAGCTGTATACTTAGAGTGACTAGAAGACAAAAGAGAAAAGAAAGCCTGGTTGTCAGATATGACAAATTCCCACAAGGAATGTCTTTTCCTGTCCATCACCTATACTGGTTTGGGGTTTGCTACACAGCAGGAAAGGGCATATCTGCTTTGCTATAAATGCTACAGAAGGTTGAGTCTCCTAAGCATATTAATATTCAAGACTAGGGAAAAGAAGCCTAAAAATACCGCTGCAACACATTTTATGTCTTGCAAAGTATTTTCACATCGTTTATCTCAGTTGTTCTCATAGCAATCTACAGTGTATATTTACAGGCAGATATTACTATTAGCATTAGCCTTACTGTTTTCCATATTAAGAACACGTTAATTAAGAGGAAGAATGTGGGAATTTTTTTTTTTTTTTTTTTTTTGAGACAGAGTCTCACTCTGTCACCCAGGCTGGAGTGCAGTGGTGCAATCTTGGCTCACTGCAACCTCCGCCTCCCTGGTTCAAGTGATTCTTCTGCCTCAGCCTCCCGAGCAGCTGGGACTATAGGAACGTGCCACCATGCCCGGCTAATTTTTTGTATTTTTAGTAGAGATGCGGTTTCACCATCTTAGCCAGGATGGTCTCGAACTCCTAACCTAGTGATCCACCTGCCTCAGCCTCCCAAAGTGCGGGGATTACAGGCAGAATGTGGGAATTTTATAACACTATTCACTCTTGAGTAAATCATATTCAAAAATATTCAGGTGCGAAACAATACAAAAAAGATATTATAATTTATCTCACTACAAAAAAATCCCATGGTATAAAGTATAGAATAATTGCTTGGCTGGACATGGTGGCTCATGCCTATAAAAGCCAGGGTGGGTGGATCACTTGAGGCTGGGAGTTTGAGGCCAGCCTGAGCAACATAGCGGGATCCCATCTTAATAAACAACAACAACAAATTGCTACCCTCAACTAAGCACATGCATATGTCAGACACTGCATATGTATTATTGCTAATCTTTACCAGCAAGGCAGACATTATTATCCCCATTTTAGAGATAAAGAAAATGAGGTTCAGAGTGGTTCAACGTAGTGCCCATGGTTACAATTTGCAATGCTAGATTCAAATCCAGCTTTAACTTCCAAGCCCAAGCATTGTCCCCTAAAACACAGCTTCCTACCATGACTCCTCTCACTACTAGAAGGATCTGGCACTGCAGGAGGATCCTCTACCAGAAGGATCTGGCATTGCAGGAGGAAACATCTGGCCCAAATGCTGCTGCATCCCCATCCAGGCTTCAGTGAGATTGAACTATTTCCACCCTCCATTGTCGGAAATTTCATCCTTTGAACAGAACTATCAGATCTCTTTATCTTGTCAAGTCGCAAACAGCTGATACTGAATTCATTTCTTTCCAAACCACAAAACAGGTTCCCAAAGTGGAATTCACATTGAATCTTGAGGTTATACTACATTGATTTTTTTTTTCACTCCTAGTAACTATCCATCCCCTAGTCACTGAACTCTTGGCTGCATCAGTACTTTTTTTTTTTTTTTTTTTTTTTCTTAGAGACGGAGTCTCACTCTGTCGCCCAGGCTGGAGTGCAGTGGCATGATCTCAGCTCACTGCAAGCTCTGCCTCCCAGGTTCACGCCATTCTCCTGCCTCAGCCTCCCAAGTAGGGGAGCTTCCCAAGTCGGGGCAGCCTGGTAGGAAGTTCTTTCACTCACTTCCCATTTCTTAAATAATGGATTTTCAGGAACAGCACTGATCAATACCAGCAGAGTTCAGAATCTGTATTTCATCAAGCACAGGTTTCCTTTGCCGACTCACTCCCGGGATATAGCACACAGTCCGTAGGCTTCCCTACAGAGAGGAGACTCCAAGTACAGAAGCAAGTGCATTTCAACATTTGTCCGCCATCCCTAATGTATTGGCCTTCGTGTCATCCATCTTTGTTAGTGATCAGGCAAGACATCATACATTGTTTCCGCTCTAATATTTTTTTTCTTTAGATAACATAATGAATATTGATGCAAGGCCGGGTGCGGTGGCTCACGCCTGTAATCCCAGCACTTTGGGAGGCCGAGGCGGGGGGATCACAAGGTCAGGAGATTGAGACCACCCTAGCTAACATGGTGAAACCCCATCTCTACTAAAAATACAAAAAATTATCTGGGTGAGGTGGTGGGCGCCTGTAGTCCCAGCTACTCAGGAGGCTGAGACAGGAGAATGGGGTGAACCCAGCCTGGGCGACAGAGCGAGACTCGGTCTCAAAAAAAAAAAATTAATTCTCCATAGCACAGCCATGATGACCTTTTCAAAACAACTCCCTTGCTTAAAGCCTTCAATGGTCCCTTAAGCTGCCCGGGAATGAATATTAGACCCTAACATGCCTTCCAAGTCCATTCCGGATCTGGCCTCTGCAGCCTCTCCCGTCTCTTCCTACTCACTTCATTCTTTTCCCATCAAATGTGTCTTATTCCTTCTTGGATCTCCATTACCAGGTTCATAGTCAGCCTATGACTAACACTACCAGGTCTGATCATGAGACACCCTTGATTCAATCCCTTCCTGCTCAGTCAGGCAAGTGGACTTTAAGTGTATTGGTGTCCTGTGGCTGCTGTAACCAAGTACAACAAATTGAGTGGCTTAATCAATAAAAATGGATTCTCTCACAATTATGGAAGCCAGAAGTTCAAAATCGAGGTATTGGCAGGGTAAGTTCCTGCCAGAGCCTCAAAGGGTGACTCAGTTCCATGTCCGCCTCCTAGTTTTGGGGCGTCACCGATGCTTGGTCTCCCCTGGCTTGTGGACACATAACCTCCAGCTCTGCTTCTGTCTTCAGACAGGCTTTCGCCTACCTCCCTGTGCCTCCTTTCTCTTACAAGGACACCCTTCATTGGATTGATGGCCCTTCCTAATCCAGGATGACCTCAGCTCAGGATCCTTACTTAATTGTATCTGTGACGATCTTTATTCCTGGGCAAGTTACAGAACCTAGGAAAATATACAAAATAAAAAACAGGCCGGGCACGGTGGCTCACGCCTGTAATCCCAGCACTTTGGGAGGCTGAGGCGGGCGGATCACGAGGTCAGGAGATCGAGACCATCCTGGCTAACACGGTGAAACCCTGTCTCTACTAAAAATACAAAAAATTAGCCGGGCGTGGTGGCGGGCGCCTGTAGTCCCAGCTACTCGGGAGGCTGAGGCAGGAGAATGGCGTGAACCCCGGAGGGCGGAGCCTGCAGTGAGCCAAGATCACGCCACTGCACTCCAGCCTGGGTGACAGCGAGACTCCATCTCAAAAAAATAATAAAAAAATAAAAATAAATAAAAAACATTTTAAAAATAAGGTCAGATGTGGCAAATGATGCCTATAATCCCAGCACTTTGGGAGGCCAAGGTGGGTGGATGGGTTGAGCCCCAGAGTTCAATACCAGCCTGGACAACGTGGCAAAACCCCATCTCTACAGAAAATAGAAAAATTAGCTGGGCATGGTGGCACACACCTGTGGTCTCAGCTACTGGGGAGGCTGATGGAGGCTGAGGTGGGAGGATCACCTGAGCCTGGGGAGGTCAAGGCTGCAGTGAGCCATGATCGTGCCACTGCACTCCACCATGGGCAAGAGAGTGAGACTCTGTCTCAAAAACAAAAAATTTAAAAAAGAAATAAAATAAAAAATAAAAGACCCTTATTCTAAATAAGATCACGTGCTGAAGTTCTGGACAGACATATCTTCTAGGGGTTACACCATTCAACCCACATTATAGGATGGTTTGGGGAAAATGTTTTATGTCCACTTATAGCTCCTGAATGCCTTTACTCAGTATTTCTTGATGTTTAAAATTCTTAAAAACCTTTGTTAGTTTGAAAACCAGAAAATATACAGGGATCATGTTAATACTGGACGGTGAGCTCAGAGGTCTCCTGATAGGCAGTAATCCATAAGCTAACTGCTCCAAAAGCTTTATATTTTTCTGTAATATGTTTTTGTGTTAGTATATTTTAGAAAGCTTAGCCAAGTGTAAATAAACAGCCAGTCCAGGCATGGTGGCTCATGCCTGTAATCCTAGCACATTGGGAGTCTGAGATGGGAAGATCACTTGAGGCCAGGAGTTCGAGACCAGCCTGGTCAAGGTAGCAAGACCCCATCTCTATTTTTATATTTTAAAAATATAAATAAATAAATGGCCATAAGACTTCCATTTCTGAAGCTGACAGTGAGATGATACTCTCAAGCTTTGGAGAATTAAAAATAAAATCTTACTCTAGAAATGCAATTTATTTATTTATTTATTTGTTTATTTATTATCTGAGACGGTCTGTCACGCAGGCTGGAATGCAGTGGTTCCATTTTGGCTCACTGCAACTTCTGCCTCCCGGTTTCAAGTGATCCTCCCCCCTCATCCTTGTGAGTAGCTAGGATTATAGGTGTGCGCCACCACACCCAGTCAAGAAATGCAATTGATGGCAATCTTGCAGATCTTCCTATGTGTAAAAAATGTTTTACCAATCCTACCTATTCGGACCCTCAGGCCACTGGGTCTTTTTTATAGATCTGAAAGGACCTGTTGTACTGTTGCTGCAATAGCCTAAAATACAGAGAACCACTGTGGTTAATAGAATGATATTGAGTGGCCCTTCAGATGAACAAAATTCAATACTGGCTTCCACGCTATTGAGACACACAGACTTGTGCATGCCCCTTATTTTCTATGAGCTTTGGTTTGTTTATAAGACAGAAGTTGTAACTTTCCTCCCGGTGGTAATGTGAAGATTAAATGAGATGATGGGCTAGGCAAAGTGGCTCACGTCTGTAATCTCAGCACTTTGGGAAGCCAAGGTGGGATGATCACTTGAGCCTAGGAGTTCAAGACTAGCCTGGGCAACATGGTGAGAGTCCGTGTCGACAAAAACAACAACAACGAAAACATGTATCTATAAAGGTAAACGAGATGATGTTTATGATAGAGCCTACATAGGGCATCAAGTTCAATAAACGTTAGTTCCTATCCCCTTCCCCTCACTGGGGCCAGATGTACACACCAACATGAAGGGTTTATAATAGACGATCCCTTCCAACTCAGAAACTTTTAACGTACAACTAAAATCAGTATTGGTAAAGCTGCAGGAGAAACATCGCAGAAGTGTATGTTGGGGTAACCTTTCTGGACAGCTGCTGTATGAATGGGTTTAACATGCAAGTTCCTTTTGACCTAATGATTCAGTTCCAGGAATTTAGCTGATGGAAATTATTTGGATTGCTAGTAAAAATTTATCAAAATGTTGATCACAGTATTGTTTTTAATCAAGAGGATAAAAAAGTCACTCTGATCATAGAGTGGTGATTAAACTGTAGAATCTCTAGGCCTCCTGTAGAATAGATATTGTTTTAAAAAAATATATCAACATAGAAAAATCAGTCAGGTGTGGTGGCTCATGCCTGTAATCCCAACACTTTGGGAGGCTGAGGCAGGAGGATTGCTTGAGCCCAGGAGTTTGAAACATCTCTACCAAAAATTAGCCAAGCATGGTGGCACGGGCCAAGTAGTCCCAACTACTCGGAGAGGCTGAGGTTAGAGGATTGCCTGAGCCCAGGAAGTCAAGGTTACAGTGATCTCTGCTCTTGCCTCTGCACTCCAGCCAGGGTGACAGAGCAAGACTTCGTCTCAAAAAAATAAAAATAAAAAATAAATAGAATTTAAAAAGAGAAATATTCATAGCATACTGTTTATCAGAAACTAAAAGGAAATTAAATGCAATATATGCCTTGTGATGTTAGTTTTGTTACATTAAAATAAACATCTTTGTGCAGTGGCAAAAGATTACACATACAAAACTCTAATGCTGGTTGCTTCTAGATAGTAGTTTGGATATTATTTCTTTTCTTTTTTTTTTTTTTTTTTGAGACAGAGTCTCGCTCTGTCGCCCAGGCTGGAGTGCAGTGGGGCAATCTCAGCTCAGTGCAACCTCCACCGCCCGGGCTTAAGCGATTGTCCTGCCTCAGCCTCTCAAGTAGCTGGGACTACAGGCACCTGCCACCACACTTGGCTAATTTTTGTATTTTAAGTAGAGATGGGTTTCATCATGTTGGTCAGGCTGGTCTTGAACTCCTGACCTCGTGATCTGCCCACCTAGGCCCCCACAAAGTGCTGGGATTACAGTCGTAAGCCACTGCGCCCACTTGGATATTATTTCTAAAACTTTTTTATGATAGATGTAGATTGCTTTTGTGAAGAAGAAAGTCACAGAATCTATTTTTAAGTCTTTGCAAAAATAAAACGAAAAATTATTTAATAGTCATTAAGTGATATGTGACGTTAGTCTAGTCTTCTCCATTAAAGTAATCAGCGGTGTTCTGCAGGAACTCAAACCACTTAGGCAGAAGGTCTGATGAAACACTGGCGAGTTCCTGCGCTTCACAGCGGAAGAATGAATTGTGTGGGCTTTGATCTATTAGTTCACTGTAGAAAATGCTGTGTTCCCTAGGGGATGTCCGGGCCAGAGAGAAAGGGACTGTGCTCTGGGGCAAAAGCCACCACAGTAGTGACCCTGCCTGGCCCCCACAATGGGAAAGTGCTTTCTGTAGTCTGAAATGAAAGGCGCCCTGTGCATCTCCCCTTAATGGGCTCTGAAAGCCCAGGCTTCGGGAGTTGACAGCATCCACAACGCTAACCTTAATAAATGGACACAGTCAGAGAAACTTAAGCTCTCTATCAATAGAGATTGCGTGGGTGTTTCGGAGGCAACACAGGTGATGCACACTCATCCGAGGGCAGCCAACCCCTCGCAGTGCCTTATGACGTGCTGTTACCCATTTCTTTGGGGTCCCAGAGCCTTATGCATAGAGCTGGTGTTAACTTCCTTCTCATTTTCACAGTTAACTCTCAAATTCCTGGATACTCCCAACGCTAATCTTGGAGACTTCTTTAATCCAATCAGCGCTTCAAGAGCCTATCCACAAGTTATCGTTGTAGAGACTGAGAATAAAAAGATGAATAACAGGCCGGGCACGGTAATCCTAGCACTTTGGAAGGCCAAGGCAGGCAGATCACCTGAGGTCGGGAGTTCGAGACCAGCCTGGCCAACATGGAGAAACCCCATGTCTGCTAAAAGAAATACAGAATTAGCCGGGCATGGTGGCACATGCCTGTAATCCCAGCTACTTGGGAGGCTGAGGCAGGAGAATTACTTGAACCCGGGAGGCGGAGGTTGTGGTGAGCTAAGATCGCACCATTGCCCTCCAGCCTGGGCAACAAGAGTGAAACTTCATCTAAAAAAATAAATAAATAAAATATACTGTCCAGGGAAAGGACATTACACTGATTAATGCGCATTAATATTTGTTACCTGCCTGGTCTGATGTTGTGCAATTTACACATTGGTAATATCTCACTTGGTCCTCATAACAATCTCAAGTTATTATTTTTCCCATACTGTGGATGAAAAAATGGAGACTGACCAGCTGGGTGCGGTGGCTTACACCTGTAATCCCAACACTTTGGGAGGCCGAGGCCGGTGGATCACAAGATCAGGATATCAAGACCATCCTGGCTAACACGGTGAGAACCTGTCTCTTCTAAAAAATACAAAAAGTTGGCCGGGCGTGGTGGCACATGCCTGTGGTCCCAACTACTCGGGAGGCTGAGGAAGGAGAATCACTTGAACCCGGGAGGCGGAGGTTGCAGTCAGCCGAGATCGCGCCACTGCACTCCAGCCTGGGCGACAGAGCCAGACTCCATCTCAAAAAAAAAAAAAAAAAAGAAAAAGAAAATGGGCACTGACAAAGATGAAGTTACTGCTCAAGGTTATGCAGATAAGAGGTAGAGGAGGCAGTGTTGATAGTCAGGCTTATCTGACTTCTGCGTGTGACACCGGAGGAGGCAGTAAGGCAGCCTGCCAGAGAACTGCAAAGGCAGGGCTCCCCGGCACTTTAAGGAGCTTTGGGAAGTCCACTCAACTGAGAAATGAGGGAGAAGGGAGTAAAATGAAATAAACTACATTCATTTATTATTTTATTTTTTATTATAGTCGGATGCAGTGGCTCACACCTGTAATCCAACACTTCAGGAGGCCAAGGTGAGAGGATCGCTTGGGGCCAGGAGTTCAAGACCAGCCAGTCAGCATAGCGAGACCCTGTCTCTGCAAAATGAAAAATTTTTTTAAAAATTAGCTGAGCGTGGTGGTGAGTGTCTATAGTCCCTGCTACTCAGGAACCTGAGGCAGAAGATTGCTTGAGCCCAAAAGTTTAAGGTTGCAGTGAGCTCTGATTGCAATGAGCTCTGACTACACTCCAGCCTGGGCAATAGATCAAGACCCTGTCTCAAAAAAATGAAAAGAAAATGTTATCACGTGCTCTCTTTGGCAGCACATATACTAAAATTGGAATGATACAGAGAAGACTCGTATGGCCCCACACAGGGATGACACGCAAATTCATGAAGTGTTATTCCTCAAAGAGCTAAAAGCAGAACTACCATCGACCCAGCAATCCCACTGGGTATATACCCAGAGGAATATAAGTCATTCTACCATAAAGACACATGCATGCAAATGTTCACTGCAGCACTGTTCACAACAGCAAAGACATGGAAGCAACGTAAATGTCCATCAATGGCAGATGGATAAAGAAAATGTGGTGGCTGGGTACATTGGCTCACGCCTGTAATTCCAGCACTTTAGGAGGCCGAGATGGGCAGATCACTTGAGGTCAAGAGTTTGAGACCAGCCTGACCAACATGGAGAAACCCCATCTCTACTAAAAAATACAAAATTAGCCAGGCGTGGTGGCGCATGCCTGTAATCCCAGCTACTCATGAGGCTGAGGCAGAAGAATCACTTGAACCCGGGAAGTGGAGGTTGCTGTGAGCCGAGATCATGCCACTGCACTCCAGCCTGGGCACCAAGAGTGAAACTCCATCTCAAAAAAAAAAAAAGAAAGAAAGAAAATGTGGTACAGATACACCATGAAATACTAGGCAGCCATAGAAAAGAATGAGATCATGTCTTTTGTGGAAATGTGGATGGAGCTGGTGGCTATTATCCTCAGCAAACTAGCAGAGAAACAGAAAACCAAATACTGCATGTTCTCACTTACAAGTGGAGACTAAATGATAAGAACTTATGAACAAACACAAGGAAGAAAACAATAGACACAGGGGTCTACTTGAGGGTGGACAGTGGGAGGAGAGAGAGGAGCAGAAAAGATGACTCTTGGGTACTGGGCTTAATCCCTGGATGATGAAAGAGTCTGTAGAACAACCTCCATGACACGTGTTTACCTATGTAACAAACCTTCACATGCACCCCCAAACCATAAAAAGAACAGTGGCAGAGTGCAGTGGCTCACGCCTGCAATCCTAACACTTTGGGAGGCCGAGGCAGATGGATCACCTGAGGTCAGGAGTTCGAGACCAGCCTGGCCAATGTGGCGAAACCCCATCTCTACTAAAAATACAAAGATTAGCCAGGCGTGGTGGCATGTGCCTCTAATCCCAACTGCTTGGGAGGCTGAGGCAGGAGAATCACTTGAACCTGGGGGGAGGAGGTTGCAGTGAGCCAAGATCACACCACTGCACTCCAGTCTGGGCAACAAGAGGGAAACTCCATCTCAAAAAAAAAAAAAAAAAAAAAAAAAAAAAAAAAACTGTAAAAACAGATGATATAGCAAAAATAAAATGGCAAAAAGAGAAAACGCTATCACAATCACCATGTATCTCCCACTGGCTAACCCGGTATTTGACATTTATTTGAGCAAAGTGCTAGAGGATGGAGATACAGTGATGAGCAAGAAATGGAATTAACTGTAACAAGTAGTTATAAGAACTTAAAATCTTTTGTGTTTAACTTAGGTAGCTATGATAGGCAGAATAATGGCCCCCAAAGATGTTCACATCCTAATCCCCAAAACTTGTCAATATGTTACGTTATGTGGTAAGGGGGAACTGGGGTCCTAGATGGAATTAGGAATGCTAATCTAGCCAGGCATGGTAGCTCATGCTTGTAATCCCAGAATTTGGAAGGCTGAGGCAGGAGGATCACTTGAGCCCAGGAGTTCGAGACCAGCCTAGGCAACATAGTGAGACCCCCATCTCTAAAAATTAAAATAGGCGGGTGTGGTGGCTCACGCCTGTAATCCTAGCACTTTGGGAGGCTGAGGCAGGTGGCTCATAAGGTCAGGAGTTCAAGATCAGCCTGGTCAAGATGGTGAAACCCCGTGTCTACTAACAGGCATGGTGGCGGGTGCCTGTAGTCCCAGCTACTCGGGAGGCTGAAGCAGAGAACCGCTTGAACCCAGGAGGTGGAGGTTGCAGTGAGCCAGGATCACACCACTGCACTCCAGCCTGGGCAACAGAGCGAGACCCTGTCTCAATAAATAAATAAATAAATGAGTGAATAAATAAATAAAATGAAATAAAATAGAGGAATGCTAATCTGCTGACCTTAAAATAGGAAAATTATTCTGGATTATCTGGCTGTGCCTAATGTAATCACAAGGATTCTTAAATGACGAAGAATCACGAGAGTCAGGGAAGGGAATGAGACCACAGAAGCAGAAGTCAGAGGCTGGAGTGATATGATTGCTGGTCTTGAAGATGAAAAGAGGCCACGAGCCAAGGAATGCAGACAGCCCCTGGAAAGTGGAGATGACAGAAAAACAGACTGTCCAGCCGGGCGTGGTGGCTCACGCCTGTAATCCTAGCACTTTGGGAGGCCAAGGTGGGCAGATCACGAGGTCAGGAGTTCGAGACCAGCCTGACCAAAATGGTGAAACCCCGTCTTTACTAAAAATACAAAAATTAGCTGGGCGTGGTGGTACGCACCTGTAATCCCAGCTACTCAGAAGGCTGAGGCAGGAGAATTGCTTGAACTCGGGACGCAGAGGTTGCAGTGAGCCAAGATCGTACCACTGCCCTCCAGCCTGGGCGACAGAGTGAGACTCCGTCTCAAAAAAAAAAAAAGAAAAGAAAACAGACTTTCCCCTAGAGCCTCCCGAAGGGGCATAGCCCCACTGACACCTTGATTTTAGCCTGGTGGGGCTCATTGAGACTTCTGATCTCCAGGACTGTAAGAGAATGTGTGTTGTCTTAAGCTGCTAATTTGGGGTGATTTGTTACAGCAGCCATAGGACAATAACACAGTGGGAGGTTGTGGAAATCTTCCATCAAGCAGTGGCTCTTGAACTGAAATCTGATGGAATAGGAGGGAAGGGTCCAACACATTTGACAGGTTAAGTTTGGCACAGCTGGAGGAGGCATGTCCTAGGAGAGAGGTGGGCGAGCTCTGTAGGTTTCCAATCAGGCAGGGCCAGGTAGGCCACATTCAGTATATTGGTCCTCCCTTTTTTTTCTAGAGATGGAGTCTTGTTGTGTTGCCCAGGCTAATCCTGAAATCCTGGCCTCAAGTGATCCTCCTGCCTCAGCCTCCCACAGTGCCATGATTACAGGAATGAGCTAGCACACCTGGCCAGTGCTTCTAAAAGCAACAGAAGCTGGGCACGGTGACACACACCTGTAATCCCAGCTACTCAGGAGAGCGAGGCAGGAGAGCCCAGGAATTCGAGACCAGTCTGGGCAACATACAAGACCTTATCTCAAAAAAAATTATTTTAATTTAAAAACAAAAACAATGGGAATCCACTGAAGGACTTAATTTCGAGGATGGCATCAGCAAAATTTGCTTAATAAAATTGTTAATTTCAGATTAATCCCTACCTCACTACACCTAATTTATCTCACGCAGTACTCAGAATGCAAATTAATATTAACCATAGATAATTAAAAAGGCAAACAGACTGGGAAAATGTCACATGATAAATTCCTAAGTCAACTACAAATTATTTGCACATTATCCCCAGACATTCTCTCCTCCCATAAAAATGAATAATTAAAAGTTGACACTAATTCCAAGAAAAGTCTGGTTGATACTTTGTTTCAAATGGTTGAGATTAATGAATCCAGTAACACAAGATTTGCTTTCATACTAAAATCGAGGTGAAATTTGGAATAACATAGGCCAGGAATTTTCTGTTGACCATCAAGTGTGGTGTGACATCTAGTGGCCAAAGTTACCAATTTTATTTCTTCCTTCTTGGCTTGATTTAAACATACTAGATACAATGTACCTTGAGGCCAATAAACATTGAGAAACCACTAAGCGTTAAAAGTTAAATTGACTGTAGGGAGAGTCAAGTGAAAAATGTGCTGCCTCTGATTCTCTTGGAGCTTGCAGACTCAGTAGAAGGTGGAAAGACAAGTATTTAGATATTCTTTTTTTTTTTTTTTTTTTTTTTTGAAACGGAGTCTCACTCTATCGCCCAGGCTGGAGTGCAGTGGCACGATCTCGGCTCACTGCAACCTCCACCTCCCGGGTTCACGCCATTCTCCTGCCTGTACTAGCTGGGACTACAGGCTCCTGCCACCACGCCCGGCTAATTTTTTGTATTTTTAGTAAGAGACGGGGTTTCACCGTGTTAGCCAAGATGGTCTTGATCTCCTGACCTCGTGATCCACCCGCCTCGGCCTCCCAAAGTGCTGGGATTACAGGCGTGAGCCACCGCGCCCAGCCTTGTATTTAGATATTCTAATAGTGGGCAGATGATTGCAGTACTTGCTATAACTCTTTTTCCACCTTCTAGCAGGTGTTAGGCAACCAAATGGAAATGAGGGAGCCCTGGGCTGGAGATACAGGTTTGAGATCCATTAGTGAGCAGGTTACTGTTGAGACTTAAGTGTGGAGGACACACAGGAACGCTTAGCACTGTGACTGGTACAGAACAGTTGCTCAATAAATATTCGCTACCATGAAAAAGCATCCAATCAAAAGTGTCAAATGCTGTAATTGCAAGAGGAGGACCCATGGGAGAGTTCCAAGTACTACTTGTATGGAAACGCCTGGGCTTGATAAAATAATAGTGTTAAATCGCAGATGCTAGCCAATACACATTGCATTACAGCTGAATTATATAAACTTTTGGTGTTTCTAATATTCTAAATTGGGTTCCTTTGTGGAAATTGCTCATCTTCTCGGAGGTACCTGCCTAACTGGTTGAAAGACAAAAACACCGTCTCAGAAATTCTGTGCAGATCAACTGAGATAATGTGTCAAAAACATTTTTAAGAGACCGGGAACAGTGGCTCATGCCTGTAATCCCAACAATTTGGGAGGCTGAAGGGGACAGATCACTTGAAGTCAGGAGTTCAAGACCAGCCTAACCAACATGGCAAAACCTTGTCTCCACTAAAAACACAAAACAATTAGCCAGGTGTGGTGGCGCATGCCTGTAATCCCAACTAATCAGGAGGCTGAGGTGGGAGGATCGCTTGAACCCTGGGCGTGGAGGTTGCAGTGAGCCAAGATTGTACCACTGCACTCAAAAAAAAGGAGAAAGATTTTTAAGCCATAAACTACTATACTCACATGAAGTGTCTGTATTAAGTCAGCAGCCATGAAGCTTATTGCACATAAAGGAAATGCTTAAATACATCAACTCATAACCCAAAATGAGGCTACACAGGAAAATCATCTCATTCAATTTATCAACTTATCAAAAATGTCTTTTTAAACTCTTGTCAATTTTGAGTATTTCTTGCTGAATTTTTAATATATTTTGTAAGTTCAGGCCGGGTGCGGTGGCTCATGCCTGTAATCCCAGCACTTTGGGAGGCCTAGCCGGGCAGATCACCTGAGGTCAGGAGTTTGAGACCAGCCTGGCCAAACATGGTGAAACCTTGTTTCTACTAAAAATACAAAAAAAAAAAAAAAAATTAGCCAGGCATGGTGGCTCATGCCTGTAATCTCAGCTACTCGGGAGGCTGACACAGGAGAATCGCTTGGACCCAGGAGGCGGAGGTTGCAGTGAGCCAAGATTACGCCACAGCAGTCCAGCATGGGCAACAACAACAAAAAAAAAGTTTGTGTTCTGGAAAACATGGAAATAATATTTCAAATATTTTAAAAGAAATAAGAACTATCTAGAATTAATTCTATCACATGGAATGCCAAATTTTAGGCTGGGAAATGTAATGGAAGTGTTTTATTTCATAACAGAATTTTTGCTTCGAATTTTTACCAATTTTGGGAGAAAATTTTGAAGTATTAACTTTAGTTAATGTTTAGAATTTCATCTTCAGTAACTGAGAATGGAACGTTCATGTCAATGCTGTTAAAACCACAGTCAGGAAATTTGTTCAATGTGATTATTTGTCACTTGGTCCATTTGCAGAGTTGACTGTATTTGCAGTAACTCGATGTAGCCAACATGAGGAACAGCAGAGGGCGACAAAGAGTCAATGGCCTTGGTAGGAAGCCGGGCAGAGGGCGGGGGGCACATTTTACCCATTGTGCACATGTCCAAAGGGCAGTTTAGTCTTCGTGTACCTCAGTAGTATTTTTATTTTATTTTATTTTATTTTATTTTATTTTATTTATTTTATTTTATTTTATTCTATTCTATTCTATTCTAATTTTTGGTAAGCACATGGCCCCATCACATCTGAAGATAATTCAAATTTTTATTTTTTAAGTGTTTTTGTTTGTTTGTTTTTGAGACAAAGTCTCACTCTGTCGCCCAGGCTGTTTTTTTGTTTGTTTGTTTGGTTGGTTGGTTTCTTTGTTTTATGAGAGAGTCTCACTCTGTCACCCAGGCTGGAGTGCAGTGGTGCGATCTCGGCTCACTGCAACCTCTGCCTCCTGGGTTCAAGTGATTCTCCTGCCTCAGCCTCCCAATTAGCTGGGAATACAGGCACGTGCCACCACAACTGGCTAATTTTTTGTATTTTTGGTAGAGATGGGGTTTCACCATGTTAGCCAGGATGGTCTCGATCTCCTGACCTCATTATCTGCCTGTCTTGGCCTCCCAAAGTGCTGGGATTACAGGCGTGAGCCACCGTGCCTGGCCTATAATTCAAAATTTTAGTCTAATATATCAGTCCAGGCTGGGCACGGTGGCTCATGCCTATAATCCCAGCACTTTGGGAGGCCCAGACGAGTGGATCACCTGAGGTTAGGAGTTTGAGACCAGCCTGGCCAATATGGTGAAACCCTGTCTCTACTAAAAATACAAAAATTAGCCAGGCATGGTGGCACGTGCCTGTAGTCCCAGCTACTTGGGAGGCTGAGACAGGAGAATTGCTTGAACCGAGGAGGTGGAGGTTGCAGTGAATCAAGATCGCAGCACTGCACTCCAGCCTGGGAGACAAAGTGAGTGGGCAACAGAGCAAGACTCTGTCTAAATACATATCCAAAGTAGATTGTGTTAGTAATTTTATTCACCAAAACACCAAAAATCCATATACCAAAGCTAAGACTTTAAAGCGAGAGATTTAAAGGTGGCCTGGCTGCCCTTGGGTGGTTCTAAGTACATGCTTTTCCATGATTTGAATCATTCTGTAATACTCTCCACCCAGGAGAGGAACATTCCCAGCTGTGTTCTTGGCTTAAACAGAGCTTCTGAAGCTTGGAAACAGATAACCCAGTTGATGCACAATTGAGAACATAAACAGAGAAGAAATGATCCACTCTTACCTTCCCAATGAGTGAAGAGGCTGTATCAAGCACATCTTTGCATATTGCACAATTCTCACTAATTGTTGGTTGAGAGTAAGCCAAATCCATTCATATTTACTGAGCCCATGAGCACATTCAAAGTTAAATATAAATGCACCTGGCAATGCCATACCTACAGGAGATATTTTAGGATAAAAGATATTCCCTGGAATAAGATTCGTGCAAGAGCGAAAGGAAACACCAAGAGCATCTAAGATGCGAGGATAAAAATTCAAGGTTTGGAGGAGGAAATTGGAATGGGTGCTAATGGGGCAAGGAGGAGCTGGGCTGGAGGGTTTGTTGTGCAGGGTGAGACACAGTGTTGGAGGGATTGAGATCAGACCATGAAGAGTCCTGCCTGGGATTTGCACTTGACCCTAGGTGTGAGGAGTCATATTTAGGAGTTTTGTCTTTTCCTTAGATTTCTCTGTCCCTCAATTTCGTGTTCCAGGGGGCAATGGCTACGTGTGATGAGTAGGAAGATTTATATAGGGATGGCCCAGACTGAGTAGATAGGACTTATATCTCTGAATCTCTCCTCTTTACATCTAATCCTTTCCTTGTTGTAGAGAGAATCTTGGAGGCTCCCAGTAAACCAGACAAGGCCAAACAGGACATGCTGATGATGTCAATGACTGAAGAAAACCTCTTTTCCACCCAGGCGCGGTGGCTCACACCTGTAATCCCAGCACTACGGGAGGCCAAGTCAAGAGAATCACTTGAGCCTAGGAGTTCAAGACCAGCCTGGGCAACATAGCAAGATGCTGTCTCTACAAAAATAAATGTAAAAAAAATGTAAACCTTTTCCACAACCTCTCCTGCCTTCCCCTTTTTCTCTATTCCTAAGTTATCTTTCATTCACCACATCATAGTCTGCAGGTTGAGAACATCCTTGTTATTTTAGAAAGGGTACACAGGAACAGAAGAGAGTTAGACAGAGGCCAGGTCATGGGGGTCTTTGTCAACTGGGATAACAATATGATATCTAAAGTAACCAGCAGTGCTTTTATTTAAAAATAGTATTTATTTGGCCAGGCGCGGTGGCTCACGCCTGTAATCCCAGCACTTTGGGAGGCCGAGGCGAGCGGATCACGAGGTCAGGAGATGGAGACCATCCTGGCTAACACGGTGAAACCCCGTCTTTACTAAAAATACAAAAAATTAGCCGGGCGTGGTGGTGGGCACCTGTAGTCCCAGCTACTCGGGAGGCTGATGCAGGAGAATGGCGTGAACCCAGGAGGTGGAGATTGCAGTGAGCCGAGATCGTGCCACTGCACTGCAGCCTGAGAGACAGAGCAAGACTCCGTCTCAAAAAAAAAAAAAGAAAGCATTTATTTTACCACTAATGGTGAATGATATTGGGGTGGGGTCCATCAGTGATAAAAAGTTTCCTTTCAAAATAAATGTGCCATGTTAAAAAAAAAAAATTAAGCAATTTAAGGCAAAACTTTTTTTTTTTTTTTTTTTTTTTGAGATGGAGTCTCGCTCTGTCGCCTAGGCTGGAGTGCAGTGGCGCAATCTCGGCTCACTGCAAGCTCCACCTCCTGGGTTCACACCATTCTCCCACCTCAGCCTCCCGAGTAGCTGGGACTACAGGCGCGGCCACCACGCCTGGCTTATATATTTTTTTATATTTTTAGTAGAGACGGGGTTTCACCGTGTTAGCCAGGGTGGTCTCGATCTCCTGACCTCGTGATCCGCCCGCCTCAGCCTCCCAAAGTGCTGGGACTACAGGCATGAGCCACCACGCCAGGCCAGGAAAAACTATTAAGTAATAGTATTACAGGGCTACTGCAGATGCCCTTAGCATGATATACAAACGATTGAAGTTTACGAAGCCATGCCTTATTCCATTCAATCTGCAAATATCACCCAACCACATTAACTCCTTCTCGGGACTTAAATGGCCTGCATGCGTTAAAAAAAACAAAAGGGCAGCCAGGCATAGCGGCTTACAGCTGTAATCCTAACACTTTGGGAGGCCGAGGTGGATGGATCGCTTGCGCTCAGGGATTCGAGACCAGCCTGGGAAACATGGTGAAACCCCGTCTCTACCAAAAACACAAAAGTTGGCCGGGCGTGCTGGTGTGCAACTGTGGTCCCAGTTACGTGGGAGGCTGAGTCGGGAGGATCACTGGAGCCTGGAAAGTTGAGGTTGCAGTGAGCTGTGATCATGCCACGCCACTGCAGTCCAGTCTGAGCAACAGGGCAAGACCTTGTCTGGGGGAAAAAAAAGCATTTTCCCTCTCTTTCAGTCCTCAGCAAGATTTGAGGGACAGTCCCTCCTTTGAGGCATACACCTTGCTTCCATCACACACAGCCTCTGGTTTCACCCCTATCTCATTAATTCACTTGTGTCTCATTATCAGGCTCAGCCTCTTCTCTACTGTCTTTGATGATTAGAATTGCTCTAGGCTCCAACCTAGCGCCCCTCTTTTCTTACGAGATATTTTCTCCCCAGGCATCTCAGCAACACCCGTATCTTCAACTCTCTTCAACATGAACTCCAGTTGCTTAAGCCATAAACTTAGAGTTATTTCATTCTATGCCATTGATCTTCTTAAGCCAAACTTCCAACTTTTCTCCACTAAACAATGACAATAGCCCCACCTCCAGTCTATTCTCCACAGTCCTAACCGAACAATTTTTTCAAACTGCAAATTGAATCCATTCTTCTCTGTTTAGGTGGTTTCACTGGTTTGCACTGACTTTACAATAAAAATCACACCGTAGGCCCCTGACACTTCAGCCCCATTCCACATGGCTTTCCTCCTGGAGGTCCCAGTCACAGTGGCCTCCAGTACTTTCTTCTCTTCTCTCTCTCTTTTTTTTTTTTCTTTAACAGATGGGGCTTATGTTGTCCAGGCTGGCTTTAAACTCCTGGGTTCAGGCGATCATCCTACCTTGGCCTCCTGAGTAGTTGAGACTACAGGCACATGCCAGCACGCTGGCTTCTAGCACTTTCTTAAACAACATCCCCTCTTTCCAAAGCTATTATCATTGCCTCAAACGCTGCCCTACCCCCTCTTCCCACCTCACGCCATTGCCTTACTTTGCCTGGTTAACACCATATGAGCTCAAACATCATTTTAGGAAAACTTCCTTGACCTTCCTCTACATCAACTAAGTCAGGTTCCCTAAGAAACTCTCTCCCAGCACCATGGACCCCTCTTCATCACATGTGGCACAGTTGGGTTCCTTTGAGCATCGTCTGCTGCCCCACTAAGCTGTAGGCTCCCTGCTTGACATAAGAGATGCTGTTGGGTATTATTTTTTTAGACAGAGTTTCACTCTTGTCACCCAGGCTGGAGAGCAATGGTGCGATCTGGGCTCACTGCAACCTCTGCCTCCCAGGTTCAAGCAATTCTCCTGCCTCTGCCTCCCAAGTAGTCAGGATTACAGGTGCCTGCAACCATGCCTGGCTAATTTTTGTATTTTTTTAGTAGAGATGGGGGTTTCACTATGTTGGCCAGGCTGGCCTCAAACTCCTGAACTCAGCTGATCCACCCGTCTTGGCCTCTCAAAGTGCTAGTATTACAGGCATGAGCCACCAGGCCCGGCCTAGTTTTTACTTTTCTGTTGTATCCCTATAACATATTAGTATACCTATCACATGTTAGATATGATAAATATTTGGGGAATTAAGAGTGAATGAATATTGTTGTCGGGCTCGGTGGCTCGCGTCTGTAATCCTTGGGAGGCCGAGACAGGTGGACCACCTGAGGTCAGGAGTTTGAGACCGGCCTGGCCAACATGGCAAAACCCCGTCTCTACTAAAAATACAAAAATTAGCTGGACGTGGTGGCACACACCTGTAATCCCACCTACTTGGGAGGCTGCGGCAGGAGAATCGTTTGAACCCAGGTAGTGGAGGTTGCAGTGAGCTGAGATTGTGCCATTGCAATTCAGCCTGGATGACAGAGCAAGACTCTGTCTCAAAAAAAAAAAAAGAAAATATTGTTGTGAAGCCAAAATAATTGTCTCCATTTTTTTAAGAGATGAGATCTTGCTATGCTGCCCAGGCTGGACAATAACTTCCCTTCATTTTTACAGATAGAAAGCTGAAGTTCACTGGCAAGAAGTAAACTCCCAGAATCAGGGAGCTGAGACGTGTCTGACTCAGCTTGCATTAAGGCTGGAGTCAAAGCTGATACATTCCCAGGGCTTCAGAGCAGCAGACTCTTGTGGGAGGTCACTGTTGCATCCTCCTCAACCTCCAAAGGTGCTAGAAGTGGGTTTCCTAGTAGACAACGGACTAATGCCCAGTTTCCTTCAGGTCCAGGCAGATCCTGAGCGCCACAGATGCTGAAAACAAGAAATGCCTCTGGCTCTTGAAAAAAGGAATTTGACAGCTGGCTACCTCTAGGAAAGCCTGCAGTCCTTCCCCAGCCAGCTTCCAGACTCCCTCACCCATCACATTAGATATTTCCCCCCTTTTTCTACTTTCCTGTGTCTAAGGGATTACTAAGCCCTTAATGCCTCCTGATGTGAGCGCATCATTCTTCATCCCGGGTGGTGGTGTGGGGGTAGGATGCAAACACCTGCAAGGCTGAGTCACAGAGCAGAAGCTGGGCTTTCTGGCAGTGGATGGTGGGAGCTGGGAAAAAGGCCACAGCTCATTCCTTCTGGCAGGCAAGGATCTGGAAACAGCCTGCCCCGCCACAGTCTGGGCCACTTGGCCTTCATTTCCAGTGGTGTACTTGTGAGAAAAGTGGTTGGGAGCTGGGTTATTTGTACTTTGGGGGAATCAGGTGCATAGTCTGTTTTAATAAGAAGTTGGGGGTCCCTTCGGCATAAAGAATAGAGGTTTTGTGCATGTAGAGCACTAACCTTGCTGCTAAGAGAATGTTTCAGGAAGTATTTTCCTTATGATGGTGATGGTTCTATTTTAAGCCAACTTTAAAAATTCTAGAACAGAGGCCAGGTGCAGTGGCTCATTCCTGTAATCCCAGCACTTTGGGAGGCCAAGGAGGGCGAATCGCTTGAGGTCAGTAGTTCGGGACCAGCCTGGCCAACATGGTGGAACCCCGTCTCTACTAAAAATCCAAAAATTAGCCAGGCACGGTGGCGGGCACCTATAATCCCAGCTACTCGGGAGGCTGAGGCAGGAGAATCGCTTGAACCCAGGAGGTGGAGGTTGCAGTGAGCCGAGATCGCGCCACTGCACTCCAGCCTGGGCAACACAGCGAGTCTACATCTCAAGAAATAATAATTATAAATAAAATAAATAAATAATAAAAATAAGAATAAATTCTAGAATGGAAAGCATTATGTCATAACGGGTTTCAGTGGCATCAGGTCATAGGCTCAGATCCCAGCAACTGAGTGATCTTGAGCAAATGACCTCAACTCTCTGAGTTTCAGGTGTGTTTTTGTTTCCAGAAAGATTGAATAAGAGAGTGGAATAATCATAGCTCGATACTGAACATGTGTATGTGCTCCATAACGATTAGTTTCCACCTTAGCCCAGTGACTGTACCTGATAAAATCCAACAAATGAAGATAATGACAATGATGGTGAAGACTGTGATGGATGCAGAGTGAGGGTGCCCAGATCCCTTGCCCAGAACTGAAGCACTGATCGCCCAGCTGTGGGGGTATTGGTGAACTAGGTGGTAAACGGTGGAAGGAAGTCACTGGTGGCTTGAGAATTAAAGAAAAAGTAATTATAGCTATTACCAGGAGCTATTGATGCTTTCCAGAAAGTAAAAGAGAGGCTGAAAATGATTAATCATAATTCTTTTTTTTTTTTTTTTGAGACAGAGTCTCAGTCACCTAGGCTGGAGTGCAGTGACATGATATCAGCTCACTGCGACCTCCTCCTCCTGGGCTCAAGTGATTCTCCTGCCTCAGCCTCCCAAATTGGTGAGATTACAGACATGCACCACCACACCCATCTAATTTTTGTATTTTTAGTAGAGACAAGGTTTCACCATGTTGGCCAGGCTGGTCTCAAACTCCTGGCCTCATGTGATCCACCTGCCTCAGCTTCCCAAAGTGCTGGGATTACAGGCGTGAGCCACCACACCCAGCCCTGATCATCAATTCTTTAATCGATGACATCATGTTGATCTAATCAATGACATTATGTTGATTTGATCAGGTGACCAAGGAGTAAGACGTCTTTTGGAAGCCTTGGTAAGATACATATGCCCTAGAGGTAGGACATGAAACCCTCCTTGGCTGAAGACTCATATCCATTATCTATAGGGCAGAAAAAGCTAAGGATTAGGGCCAAAGCACAGTTACAGGGGTAATAGAACACCAGAGAAGGTTGAACTGTCAGTCTAGGCATGTCTTCTATGCCAAGGTCAGGGCGCTGGTTGGGAAGTATTGGAAACTAAAATTTGGGATAGATAAATCTGGGTCAATACACTTGAAAATCGTGGACCCCTTGAAAGACCTGGCCTGTTTTTGAGGGCGAAATGTTAGTACTTTTCTCTCTTGCCTGAAGATTATGTGGACTCATTTGCCTTCCAAGACAACATGTATCCCTGCTTAGGATAAGCCTCACCTCTTCTGCTGGCCATTATGCTAATAACTAGGCTTAGGTTATGACATTACCCGGCTGCATAAATTGTGACCTCTATTTGGTCATTAGCATAATGGCCAGCAGGAGAGGTGGTGCATGTCTTCCTCTCAAAGGAGATGCTGGATGGAGCCAATATGCACCCCCAGGATCCAGAAGAGAACATGAGGACCTGGATTCTGAATGCCCTGGATGGGAGGCAAAAGTGGAGTGGGAAGGCATGGAACATAAAGTAAGGTAAGGGAGAAGTTATTGATATAAGAGCATTTTCCTGACCAGGCGCAGTGGCTCATGCCTGTAATCCTAGCACTTTGGGAGGCCAAGGAGAGTGGATCACCTGAGTTCGGGAGTTCGAGACCAGCCTGGGCAACATGATGAAACCCTGTCTCTACTAAAAATACAAAAAATTAGCCAGGCATGGTGGCATAATTAAAGTAGCTGTAATCCCAGCTACTCAGGAGGCTGAGACAGGAGAATCACTTGAACTCGGGAGGCAGAGATTGCATTGAGTCGAGATCACACCAGAGAACTCCGGCCTGGGTGACAGAGCAACACTCCATCTAAAAAAAAAAAAAAAAAAAAAAAAAAAAAGAGCATTTTCCCATTATATGGACTTTATATCCTGGCAAGGAATTTGGAAGATGCTGCGTTTATGCGAGGGTGGTTCTTGGAAGCTCAGCCAAGCAGCAGCTCCAATTGCAGCTGCTTCTGCCAGATGCTGTAGAATATCTGCTGGCAAACATTAACATGGGCTCAGATGCATGGCATCTGGTTCTTTATCTTGCAAATGTATTCTTTTTCATCCCTACCAAAAAGAACTAAAAACAGTTTGCATTTACTTGGGACAGATAATTATATAAATTAATGGACATGCTCCAAGACCATGTTAATTCTCCCATCCTTTGTCATATTTTAGTCCAAAGAAAAATAGATTGTCTGGACAGCCCAAATAACATGGCGCTAATCCACTTTTTTAGTGACCATTTGATCTAATCAGATGAGCAAGGAGTGAGAAGTCCCCTGGAAGCCTTGGTAAGACATGTGCGCCCCAGAGGTGGGACATACAGTTTCCAGTGACTCAGGAGGCTGCAAAGTCAGTGAAGCTTCACAGATTCAGTGGTCTGTGCGTGCCAGGACATCCTCTCCAAAGTAATGAAAAAATTATTGCATTACGCATCTTTCTTTTTTCTCTTCTTTCTTTTCTTTTCTTTTTTTTTTTTGAGACAGAATCTTGCTCTGTTGCTCAGGCTGGAGTGCAGTGTCACAATCTCGGCTCACTGCAACCTCTGTCTCCGGGTTCAAGTGATTCCCCTGCCTCAGCCTCCCAAGTAGCTGAAACTACAGGCACATGCCACCACGCCTGGCTAATTTTTGTATTTTTAGTAGAGACAGGGTTTCACCATGTTGGCCAGGCTGGTCTTGAACTCCTGACCTCAGATGATCCACCCTCCTCGGCTTCCCAAAGTGCTGAGATTACAGGTGTGAGTCACCACGCCCGGCCACAAAGAAGAAAAGGCAATGCCTGATTGGCTTCTTTGGGTTCTAAACATAGCCACATTTGAGAATTCTGCTTCAACTCATATTCTAGAGGACACAAAAGTTGCCAGCTTTAAGTTGGGCCAGAGTAGGGAAGAGTTCTGTTGAAAGCACCCCTGCCACTTGTACCCCATAACCAGGCAGACCTTATGGTACAGAGGTAGATATGGTGGGAAAAGACGCTGTGTGGGTCTATGGTCAACTTCAATCTACGAAACACAACGTAGCTCACTAGGGTTCAGAAATGTAGTTATGCCATTTGCAGCAGAGAACGATGTATCTTTCAAAAATTAGTTGACCATGAGCCATTTAGAGACAACGTGTCCAGAACCAGCCGTAATGAACAATATTTTGTCTGACTCATGAAGTCATTAGCGGCAGCAACACATCATAAAGTGGAAGTGGTGTTTGTAGGATCAGACATGTGCATGAGTAAATTGCATGATCAGGTGGCCCAGAGCCCCAGGAAATCTACCACTGTTGCACCCATATCGCTTCCTTTGTTCACTACTGGCCATTGTAGGGGAGGGTCGCTTGTGATCAACTGACAGAGGAAGAAAAAGGCTAAACTTAATTTACAGATGAGTAGCTTAGTTGGTGGTGCAAGCCAAACACGGGCTGCACCTGCACCAAGGGTGGCCCTGAGAGACAGTGTTGAGGGGAAATGCTCCTGCTGGGCAGAGCTTTGGGCAACACACCTAGTGCTTTACTTGGGTAAATATAGATTCATGGGCTCTGGCAAATGACTTGATTGTCGGTCAGGGGCTTAAAGAAGAAAAACTTGGGCCGGGCGCGGTGGCTCACGCTTGTAATCCCAGCACTTTGGGAGGCCGAGGCGGGCAGATCACGAGGTCAGAAGATCGAGACCATGGTGAAACCCCGTCTCTACTAAAAATACAAAAAAATTAGCCGGGCGTGGTGGCAGGCGCCTGTAGTCCCAGCTACTCGGAGAGGCTGAGGCAGGAGAATGGCGTGAACCCAGGAGGCGGAGCTTGCAGTGAGCCGAGATCGCGCCACTGCACTCCAGCCTGGGTGACAAAGCAAGACTCCGTCTCAAAAAACAAAAAAAACAAAAAAAAAAAAAAAGAAGAAAAACTTGAAGATCAGGATAAAAAAAAAAGTGCCTGGGGAAGGGGCATAAGTATGGATCTGTAGGCATAGACGTGAAATGTGAAGATCTATGTATCACATGTTCATGCCCCACAGAGAACATCCACATGGAGGAGCCACTACAATTTGTCTAGTTGACCAGTTGACTTTGGTCACCATCCCTTACTTCTCCCAAGACTGGAACAAGAAATGAATGAGGGAGTATCCATGGTGGCAGGGATAGAGGTTATGCATGAGTTCAGCGGCATAGACCCCAACTCACCAGGCCTGATGTAGCTACACTGTTGCCAAATGTCCAATCAGCAGAGACCAGTGCTGAGGCCTTGACATAGCACAATCCTCAAGGAGACAACTCAGTGGCAAGTAGACAAAGTTGGCCTCGTTCTACCCCGTGGAAGGGGTTGCAATTCATTTTGCATTTAACCAACATGTATTCTGGACATGAGTTTGCCTTTCCTGCTTGCTGGACTTCACAAGCAATATCACTCTGTAGCTGGGCACTTTTCCCTGTTAGCAATTTGCATGCAGATAAATCAATTCAACTTTTATAAGCATGTACTACGTGCCAGGCTCTGTGATAGCTACTGGGGATGCGCAGATGAAGTCTTGCCCTCAGTCATGTAATAGCTATTATGGACTTTTTAAAATCCTGCCTGGCCGGGTGCGGTGGCTCACGCTTGTAATCCCAGCACTTTGGGAGGCCGAGGCGGGCGGATCACGAGGTCAGGAGATCGAGACCATGGTGAAACCCCATCTCTACTAAAAATACAAAAAATTAGCCGGGCGTGGTGGCAGGCGCCTGTAGTCCCAGCTACTCGGAGAGGCTGAGGCAGGAGAATGGCGTGAACCCGGGAGGCAGAGGTTGCAGTGAGCCGAGATCGTGCCACTGCACTCCAGCCTAGGGGACAGAGCGAGACTCCGTCTCAAAAAAAAAAATAAAAAATAAAAAATAAAAATAAAATAAAATAAAATCCTGCCTTAGGGCAGGATAGCAAGATTGCCAATTCTAAAACCATTTCACAAGTTTTAACTAAGCAGATTTTGAGCTCAAATGACTTCATGATTCTGTGGCTCACTTGGGACTGGGAACCAGAATCATTTATTTCCTTTGATGGCCTGACTCTTAAATAAAATGTTTTTATCCCATGTTGATCAGATCAATAAGTATTACTGGTAAGTAGCATCTTTGTTTGTTTGTTTTTTGAGACAGAGTCTTGCTCTGTCACCCAGACTAGAGTGCAATAGCACGATCTCAGCTCATTTCAACCTCTGCCTTCCAGCTTCAAGTGATTCTCCTGCCTCAGCCTTCCGAGTAGCTGGGACCACAGGCACATGCCTCCACGCCTGGCTAATTTTAAAATTTTTTTGTAGAGACAGGGTCTTGCTATGTTGCCCAGGCTGGTCTTGAACTCCTGGGCTCAAGCAATCCTTCTGCCTTGGCTTCCCAAAGTGCTGGGATTATAGGCGTGAGCCACCACGCCCAGCTAACCTCTTATTTTAGGTGTACACATTTCACTTCCATGTTGTTAGAGTTCCCAAACTTGTTTCTCCCTATATCAGAAATTGTAGCGAGGAAGGATGAAGGACAGCAGCCACAGGAAGCAAACTTGATCTATCCCAGTCACTCCCTGAGTCCCAGACACCCACACTTGCCAAGAGGCAATCTTATTTTTAATCACATTGCAAAAGCTGAGTCACCTTAGGAAACTCCTCAGGAATGATTAAAATCATCCCAGAAAAGCATAGAGAACAAGGAGAGAATTGTGGGGGAACCAGGGCAAAGCCAACATCAAGGGTCAAAAAGGCCACTCGTGGCTCTCAAATCTATACACAGTAAGGGCTGGCTGTAGCGATGGTTGCAAGGACTGGTGATCCTTTCAGAACCTCATCTTTTTTTTTTTTTTTTTTTTTTTTTGAGATGGAGTCTCTGTCGCCCAGGCTGGAGTGCAGTGGCACAATCTCGGCTCACTGCAAGCTCCGCCTCCCGGGTTCATGCCATTCTCCTGCCTCAGCTTCTCCGAGTAGCTGGGACTACAGGCGCCCGCCACCACGCCCGGCTAATTTTTTCTGTTTTTTAGTAGAGACGGGGTTTCACCGTGGTCTCGATCTCCTGACCTCGTGATCCACCCGCCTCGGCCTCCCAAAGTGCTGGGATTACAAGCGTGAGCCACCGCGCCCGGCCCAGAACCTCATCTTAAAGCTCCATTTGCCTATCAAGTCTGTTGCATTTTCACAAGATTGCCTACTACAGATAAGAATGCTGACGAGTTTTGTGAACTTTTTTTTTTTTTTTTGAGACGGAGTCTGGCTCTGTCATTCAGGCTGGAATGCAATGGCACGATCTCGGCTCACTGCAACCTCCATCTGCCGCATTCAAGCAATTCTCTTGCCTCAGCCTCCCAAGTAGCTGGGACTACAGGCATGTGCCACCATGCCTGGCTAATTTTTTGTATTTTCAATAGAGAAGGGGTTTCACCATGCTGGCCAGGCTGGTCTCAAACTCCTGACCTCATGATCCACCTACCTCAGCCTCCCAAAGTGTGCTGGGATTACAGGAGTGAGCCACCACTCCCGGTCTTTTTTTTTTTTTTTGGTGGGGGGGACGACATTTCGCTCTTGTTGCCCAGGCTGGAGTGCAATGGCACGATCTCGGCTCACCACAACCTCCACCTCCTAGGTTCAAGCGATTCTCCTGCCTCAGCCTTCTGAGTTGCTGGGATTACAGGCATGCACCACCACACCCAGCTAATTTTTGTGTTTTTTGTAGAGACGGGTTTTCTCCATGTTGATCAGGCTGGTCTCGAACTCCTGACCTCAGGTGACACGCCCACCTTGGCCTCCCAAAGTGCTGGGGTTACAGGCGTGAGCCACAGCACCTGGCCAGAAATGAGGACATATCTTAGTCACATATATCAGCTGTCCAATCTCAGACTGGGTTGTCTTGCAGGCCCTAAGGAGAAGTGGTCCTGCAAATAAAGGAGAGGTAGCAGCAGGGCCCAAGAATAAAGGTCAGAGGACAGGGAGAAGAATCCAAAGAATGTGGTGTCTTGAAATCAGACAGAGAGTTTTCAGAATGAGAAAAGAAAATGTTGGCTGGGTGTGGTGGTTCATGCCTATAAGTAATCCCAACACATTGAGAGGCCAAGGCGGGAAGATCCCTTGAGGCCAGGAGGTCAAGACAAGCCTAGGAAACACAGCAAGGCCTTGTCTCTACAAAAAGTAAAAAAATTAAGCAAGTATGGTGGTGCATGCCTGTGGTCCCAGTTACTTGCAAGGCTGAGGTAGGAGGATAGCTTGAGTCCAGGCGGTCGAGGCTGCAATGAGCCATGATTGTGCCAATGCATTCCAGTGTGGGCAACAGAGCGAGATCCTGTCACAAAAAAAAAGAAAAAGACGAAAAAAGAAAATGGGCTGGATGCAGTGGCTCAGGCCTATAATCCCAGTACTTTGGGAGGCCAAGGCAGGAGGATCACTCTCAAGCCCAGGAGTTCGAGACCAGCCTGGGCAACATAGTGAGACCCTTGTCTCTAAAAAAAATTTTTTTTGAAAAGGAGAAAATGGCCAATTCCAAATGTTGAAGAATCAAAGATGAAATAATACGATAAGGACCAAAAAGAGTGCTTGCCGTGTGACTGCTGACCTGCCAGGAGCACTGCATGAGTGCTGGGACAGACTCCAGATGGTAGGAGTTGAAGGAGTGAAGAGGCGGTGAGCTAAGTGGAAAGAGTGAGGTGAGACAGCCCTTTCAAAAGGTTCCAGGAAGTACAAGCAGAGTGGGCTAGGCTCTGAGCTTCACAAGGCATGAGCGATGTGAGAGAACTCCCATTTATTGAGCTCCAACTGTGTCATCCCATACACATGAGTTTATCATATAGATTTCCTCATTCAATCATCTCACAACTCTATGACACAACTGAAAACATCTCCATTCTGCTAACAAATAATATGAATTTCAAAGAAGTTTGCTTTCTTTTTTGTGTGTGTTTTATTTTTTATTTTCGAAATGGACTCTTGCTCTGTTGCCCAGGCTGGAGTACAGTGGTGCGATATCGGCTCACTGAAACCTCTGCCTCCTGGGTTCAAGCGATTCTTTTGCCTCAGCCTCCCAAGTAGCTGGGATTACAGGCCCCCGCCACTATGCCGGCTAATTTTTGTATTTTTAGTAGAGATCGGGTTTCACCTTGTTGGCCAGGCTGGTCTTGGACTCCTGATCTTAAGTGATCCACCCACCTTAGCCTCCCAAAGTGTTGGGATTACAGGTGTGAGCCACCAAGCCAACCTATTAGCATTTGTTGTAGAGACAGGGGTCTCACTTTGTTGCCCAGACCAGTCTCAAACTCCTGTCTCGAAGCAATCTTCTCAGTTCAGCCTCCCAAAGTGCTGGGATTACAGGCATGAGCCACTGCACCCGGCCAGTTTTTTGTTTACTAAAATATTAGTAGACTGGACATGGTGGCCCATGCCTGTAATCCCAGCACTTTGGGAGGCTGAGGCAGCATTGCTTGAGTCCAGGAGTATGAGGCCAGCCTAGGCAACATAGGGAGACTCCATCTCTACAAATAATTTAAAAAATTTGCCAGGCGTGGTGGTGTGAGCCTACGATCTCAGCTACTTGGGAGGCTGAGCCGAAAGGATCGCCTGGGCCCAGAAGGTTGATGCTGCAGTGAGCTGTGTTCATCCCACTGCACTCCAGGCTGGGCAACAGAGTGAGACCCTGTCTCAAACACTCAAAACGAAACAAAAAAGAAATTAAAATATTGATAGACAGACCTCCTAATCCAGCGAGGGCACTCTTGCTCCAGCTGTTCTCCACAGAACTGTTCTTATTTCCTTCCCCATGGTCCATGTAGCATCCATAGTGTGTGGTTTTGGTCACCTCCCAGCCACCTAGGTCTCACTCCACTGCCAGAGGAGCACCAGCCAGGAGCACAATGCCATCAGACGACACACCAGACACTGCTGCCCTCAAAAGATGGCTTTCAACCCCCAAAAAAAGAAAAGAAAAAAAAATGGGCCAGGCACCGTGGCTCTCGCCTGTAATCCCAGCACTTTGGGAGGCCGAGGGGGGGTGGATCACCTGAGGTCGGGAGATCGAGACCAGCCTACCAACATGGAGAAACCCCGTCTCTACTAAAAATACAAAATTAGCTGGGCGTGGTGGCGCATGCCTGTAATACCAGCTACTTGGGAGGCTGAGGCAGGCGAATCGCTTGAACCCAGAAGGCGGAGTTTGCAGTGAACCGAGATTGTGCCATTGCACTCCAGCCTGGGCAACAAGAGCAAAACTCCGTCTCCCTCCCCACCCTCCAAAAGAAAAGAAAAGAAAAAAACGACCCAGCCCATTCCTCTGCCTGAAAGATGATGGATCTGGAAGGGTTGCTGCATTTTGTTTTTTCCCAGTGCTTCATTCTATTACCTCCTTCATCTCCATTCCATCTGAGAGGCAAGCCTGCTTGCATTAGATAGCAATCCCCGTGCCTCAGCCCAGAAAGTCAAACGCAAGGCAGTTAAGAAGCATCTCAAAGCCCTTATAATCATTGACCAAACACCACAGCTGGGATTTATTTTCTCCTGGCCCCAGCTGAGCACTATTTCCTTCTACCTCTGCCTTCAGCATTCAGACCTGAATGCACATAAAGTTTCTTGGGATTATAAAGATTTGGGGGAACCATAGCTTGGGGAAGTGAGGGGAAAATACATATACTGAGGAACAGTGGCAGGCACTATGCTAGCTGCTTTACAGAAACCAGTTCATTTAAGCCTCACATAATCGTTCTGAGTTACAGATTACCATAACCATTAAAAGCCATATTTAGTAAAGTGAAGCCATGTATCCAAGATCAGAAATTAAGGTGCATAGGTGGGAGGGCCAGGCTCGGAACCAGCTTTGCCTGGTCTTAGAGTCTGGGCTGTTCCTGGAGATTGGCCAGTCTGGGTTGGATCCCGGCGCAGTTTGCATTCTGGCTGAATGATCTAGACCAGAGCAGTGTGAGCATCCCGCCTGCCCTTCCCACCTGCAAGGCAACTGGGAAAGTTTACATGAGATTGCAGATTTGAAAGGTACTTTAGCGCAGAGCACTGCACACCTGCTCCTTACTATTCACACCTGACGGGATGCCTTCTTTTTTAAGACAGAGAAAGAGGATGAGGCCACTTACCTCTTCAGTGATGCCATCATTTAATCTCTTGACATCTATTTCTTATCATTGACCTAAAGCCCCAAGAGTCAGGCCCTTCAATTCACCTAGCAAATGTACCATCTCCTTCTCCTTTGTCACATTTTGTTCATTTTAAGACTCTTCACTGCTGAATGACTACAGAAAATCATGGCATACACTGCTAACAATAAAGGAAAGGCAAGCCTTCCGGCCGTGCAGAGTCCGAAGGGCTACCTGGATGGGCATAAATACCGGGAAGCAACCCCTGGCCCTGGGAAATGGAAGAGCTGTGTCTTGCCCTTCCTAGCCCCTTTGATCCCAGGCAAGGGATTAATTTCTCAGGCCCTGTGATACTGAGAAATATATGTTTAGTTTTCATTCAATTTCCTGGCATACAAGTTCTAAAAATTCTTTGAATTTTCTTTTTTTGTTTGTTTCTGTTTTTTGTTTCTGAGACGAAGTCTCACTCTGTTGCCCAGGCTGGCGTGCAGTGGCACAATCTCAGCTCGCTTCAACCTCCGCCTCCCGGTTCCAAGCGATTCTCCTACCTCAGTCTCCCAAGTAGTTGGGATTACAGGCACCTACCACCACGCCTGGCAAATTTTTGTATTTTTAGTGAAGACAGGGGTTTCACTATGTTGGCCAAGCTGGTCTCGAACTCCTGACCTCAAGTGATCCACCCACCTTGGCCTCCCAAAGTGCTGGGATTACAGGTGTGAGCCACCGCACCTGGCAATAAGTGTCATTTTTTAGTTCATCAGTTGACTGACGGCTGGCAGCCCCTGGGTAGCTTCTGGATGGGGTCTGGTCGCCAGAAAGACAAAGGTGAGATTAGAGGGTTGGAATTTTTAGCCCCACCTCCAGCCTCTGGGGAGGGTAGAGGGGGTTGAAAGTTAAATTGATTACCAGTGGCCAATGGTTTAATCAATCTTGCCTACATAATGAAGCCTTCATAAAAACCCAAAAGGCCTACGTTCTGATAGCTGAACACATGGAGGTTCCTGGAGGGTGGCATGCCCTTCCCCCATACCTTACTGTGCATCTCTTCATCTGTATCCTCTGTGATATCCTCTGTAATAAGCCAGTAAATGTGTTTCCCTGAGTTCTGTGAGTCATTCTAGCCAATTAATGAAACCCAAGGCGGGGGCTGTGAGAAGCCTGATTTATGTCCCGTAGATCAGAAGCCACTGAAAACAAGCTAGAGGCCGGTCACGGTGGCTCACGCATGTAATCCCAGCTCTCTGGGAAGGCAAGGCAGACAGATCACAAGTTCAGGAGTTTGAGACCAGCCTGGCCAACATGGTGAAACCCCATTTCTACTAAAAATACAAAAATTAGCCAGGCGTGGTGTCATGTGCCTGTAATCCCAGCTACTCGGGAGAAATCGCTTGAACTCAGGAGGCAGAGATTGCAGTGAGCTGAGATTGTGCCACTACACTCCAGCCTGGGCAACAGAGCAAGACTCTGTTTCAAACAAACAAGCAAACAAACAAACAACAAACACAACTTGGGGCTTGCAATTGGCATTGAAAGTGGGGGACAGTCTTGTGGGACAGAGCCCTCAGCCCGTGGGATCTGACACTGTCTCCAGGTAGACAGTGTCAGAGTTGGATTGGAGGACACCTAGCTGGTGTCCACTGTAGAACTGACTGCTCGGTGTATGGGGAATCCCCCCTCCCCCCGCCCACCCACACACACAAATCTAGTGTCAAAAGTGATCTGTGTTGCGGCAATATAGGAGAAATGGAGTTTGGTTTCCCCTAGGTATGACCAGAGGCCCAGTTTCTTAACTCTAAAAGCGAGATCTTGGGGACAATTGTCCTTCCTTCCTTCTTTTATCCCAGAGAAAACGAAGTGACAGAATATACAGGAGTGTAGTACTTGGACTTCCTTGTAACAACTCTGGGTTTTTTTTTTTTTTTTTTTTTTTTTTTTTTTTTTTTGAGACAGAGTCTTGCTGTGTCACCCAGGTTGGAGTGCAGTGGCGCGATCTCGGCTCACTGCAAGCTCCGCCTCCCGGGTTCAGGCCATTCTCCTGCCTCAGCCTCCCGAGGAGCTGGGACTACAGGCGCCCGCCAACACGCCCGGCTAATTTTTTGTATTTTTAGTAGAGACAGGGTTTCACCGTGTTAGCCAGGATGGTCTCGATCTCCTGACCTCATGATCCGCCCGCCTCGGCCTCCCAAAGTGCTGGGATTACAGGCTTGAGCCACCGCGCCCGGCCAACTCTGGGGTTTTTTTGTTTGTTATTTTGTTTGTTTGTTTGTTTGTTTTTTGAGATGAAGTTTCGCTCTTGTTGCCCAGGCTGGAGTGCAATGGCGTGACCTGAGCTCACTGCAACCTCCGCCTCCCAGGTTCAAGTGATTCTCCTGCCTCAGCCTCCTGAGTAGCTGGGATTACAGGTGCCTGCCACCATGCCCGGCTAATTTTTGTATTTTTGGTAGAGACAGGGTTTCAGCATGTTGGCCAGCTGATCCACCCGCCTCGGCCTCGCCAAGTGCTGGGATTACAGGTGTAGGCCACTGCACCCAGCATGCAACTCTAGGTTTTAATCCATACTGCCTCTCTTACTAGCTATGTGCCCTGGGGCAAATCACTTCACCTTTCTTGGTATAGGTTTCTTTCTGTGATAAAGGGCATGGACCATTGTGAGACTCACACAGCACACTTCAGGCTGAGGTGGATCCAGCTTGGACCCCCCTTGCTACTGAAGGACAAAAATGTCCCAGCACAAGGCAGTTTTACCCCTCTACAGTCCGCTGCCCAGCCAATGATTTTATTACAAACCCTAATTTCTTTTGCAAAGAAACATCTTGAACTGGTCATGAACAAAGTGGCTTTCTCTGACCAGCAAGCAGGTGGCGATTCCATTTCCATCAGAACTGACCTCCTGCTGCCCAGGGAGGGGGAGTGGGGAGAGGGGAGGGAGAGGAGAGGCCTGATGTCACTCAGCCCTACATAAGGGCCTCCTTCAGGCTCCTGCAGGCAGTTTGGAAGCAGCTGGAGGAATGAGTTAGGTTCCTGGTTGCGGGACAGTTTTTTTTTTCTTTTTTAAAACAGACACAGCTGTTGAGTGCAATGCCGCCTCCACAGAAAATCCCAAGCGTCAGACCTTTCAAGCAGAGGAAAAGCTTGGGTAAATTTCTTGGGGTAGCTTTCTGGGTTATCTAAAGAGAGGAGAAGATCTGGCCTTCTCTTGATCTTTGCTTCTTCTCTTGTGCTTGAAATATTCACAGCAATCAGACAAGAGGAAGTTGCTGGAATCCGGGCAAAGTTCCCCAACAAAATCCCGGTAAGACACCACTGGACTTCCGCTGGGAGGCGTGGGGGTGGGGTTCCGAGCCCGTTCTCTGAAAAAACCAAGAGCAGCCAACAGCTTCCCTCTCTCTCTTCCAAGTTCCTAAGACTCACGCTGAGTCACATTCTTAAGGATTGACACTCTTGACAGGTGGTAGTGGAGCGCTACCCCCGGGAGACCTTCCTGCCCCTGCTGGACAAAACTAAATTCCTGGTCCCGCAGGAGCTGACCATGACCCAGTTCCTCAGCATCATCCGGTAGGTGGCGCCGAGCATGCCCGGGGGGAGGAAGGTGCGCTGGGTGCGCCGGGGCTGTTCGGCTTTCTTCCTTTGGCGGTTTTATTTTGCGGATGGGGGCGTGTCAGAGGAAGAGAGGAAAGAGATTTTTTTGAAGTCATCTTTTAGATTCACTAGTACCCTGAAAAGATGCTCTTAGAATTACTCTATTTTAAACCCGGGTGCAGTGGCTCATGCCTGTAATCCCAGCACTTTGGGAGGCTGAGGCAGGTGGATCGCAGAGGTTAGGAGTTTGAGACCAGCCTGGCCAACGGGTGAAACCCCGTCTCTACTAAAAATACAAAAATTAGTTAGGTGTGGTGGCGGGCGCCTGTAATCCCAGCTACTTGGGAGGCTGAGGCAGGAGAATCGCTTGAACCTGGGAGGCGGAGGTTACAGTGAGCCAAGATTGTGCCACTGCACTCCGGCCTGGGCAACAAGAGTGAAACTCTGTCTCAAAAAAAAAAAAAAGAATTACTGTATTTTAAACAGGTAAGGAGAATCCCTCAGACAACAACAACAAAAAAGACCTGCCAACATTTCTAAGAATTTCCTAAAGTAGTTAGTCTTGGCTCTCAAGCTAGTCCGGGAGGTCCTTTCTTTCAGATCTTGTGTGAAACTGAGTCTGCGCGTCCGTTGCAGGGACCAGCACCTTTTCCAAGTGTATGTGCGCCTGGGGGTGGGGACTTCTCCCCAAAGGAAACGTTCCCTGCTCAGAACACTGAGAGAGAAAAGCATCCCCCAAACACACTCCTCCCTTGGTTAAGCCAGAGGTACAGCAAAGAACAGGCAGCTATTCTTAAAGCTTAAAGGACGTCACTTGACACACGGATTCAGTAAAAAATAATTTGGGAGTAAGGTAAATAGACCCGATGAGTAAGTTTTCAACAGGGTTGAAAAGTGCTTGGAAGCTGTGTCGCTGTTGCAGCCTGTTCTTTAAGAACACACGATGAATGAGTGTCTTTTTATTTTGCTTTCTTTAGCTCTGTTGCCCAGGCTGGAGTGCAGTGGCGTGATCCTAGTTCACTGCAGCCTTGACCTCCTGGGCTCAGGCGATCCTTCTATCTCAGCCTCCTGAGTAGCTGGGACTACAGGAAAGCACCACCGTGCCCGGCTAATTTTAAAGATGTTTCGTAGAGAGGGGGGGTCTCACGATGTTGCCCAGGCCTCTTTTTATTTTGTTTTACTGAGTTAAGAGCATTCTGATTTCCTCTCTCTAGGCAAGCTTACATGTTAAAGTTAGTTCAGTGTGAATGGAAGATGGCCAAGGGAGAATGCAAGTTAGGATTAGGGCCAGGCGCGGTGGCTTACACTGTAATCCCAGCACTTTGGGAAGCCAAGGCAGGCGGATTACCTGAGGTCAGGAGTTCAAGACCAGCCTGGCCAACACGGCGAAACCCCATCTCTACTAAAAATACAAAAATTACCCAGGTGTGGTGTTGCATGCCTGTAATCCCAGCTACTTGGGAGGCTGAGGCAGGGGAATTAAAAAAAAAAAAAAAAATGTGAAATGTCAGAGAGACTGTGCATCACCTTTGTACCTCTAGGGAAATAGCTTTAATTTCTTTTCTCTTTTCTTTTTTTTTTTTTTTTTTTTTTTTGAGATGCAGCCTTGCTCTGTCACCAGGCTGGAGTGCGGTGGTGCAATTTCGGCTCACTGCAACCTCTGCCTCCTGGTTCTCCTGCCTCAGCCTCCTGAGTAGCTGGGACTACAGGTGCACACTACCACACCCAGCTAATTTTTGTATTTTTAGTAGAGACCGGGTTTCGCCATGTTGGCCAGGATGGCCTCGATCTCTTGACCTCGTGATCTGCCTGCCTCGGCTTCCCAAAGTGCTGGGATTAGAGGCGTGAGCCACAGCACCCAGCCCAATAGCTTTAATTTCATAGCAAGTAAAAGTTATTTGCTTAGCATTTTTGTGTTGTCATGTTTCCTCATCCTGTTTGTGTTGTCATATTTCATCCATGAAATGGCCTCACCCTTTCGACTCAACTGGGAAGCCTTGTAGTTCCTAAATCTCAGGGAAGAAGAAGGGAGCAATTCAGTCTTCTTGAGTGTCATGAGGCTGCAGATCCCTGGGCTGTCTCGCAGGTCACCCCCTCACCACCCTCCTGCCCATCCCAGGAGCCGCATGGTCCTGAGAGCCACGGAAGCCTTTTACTTGCTGGTGAACAACAAGAGCCTGGTCAGCATGAGCGCAACCATGGCAGAGATCTACAGAGACTACAAGGATGAGGATGGCTTCGTGTACATGACCTACGCCTCCCAGGAGACGTTTGGCTGCCTGGAGTCAGCAGCCCCCAGTGATGGGAGCAGGCTTGAGGACAGACCCTGCAATCCTCTCTAGCCCATGTCGGGAAGGATGTGTGCTCTGACAGACGCGTCAGATGCTGGCAGAAGGGATTGCTTTTCTCCTGTGTATACAGTGGAGGAGTCTGAGAAGCAGGGATGCCTGGGGTGATCAGCTCCAACCAGTGGCAGCAGAGTGGTGGCTCTTCCTAGTTTACTTTTTGTGCTCCGTGCTCTTGTGTCCTTCTAAGAAAAATGTGGGCTGCTCTTGAAAGTTATATAATTATCTTTTTTTTTTTTTGAGACAGGGTCTTGTTCTATTGCCCAGGCTAGAGTGCAGTGGCATGATCTTGGCTCACTGCAACCTCCACCTCCCGGGTTCAAGTGATTCTTTTGCCTCCACCTGCCGAGTGGCTGGTATTACAAGCACATGCCACCACACCAGGCTAATTTTTGTGTTTTTAGTAGAGACGGGGTTTCACCATGTTGGCCAGGCTGGTCTCGAACTCCTGACCTCAGGTGATCCACCCACCTCAGCCTCCCAAAGTGCTGGGATTATAGGCGTGAGCCACCACATCCAGCCATATAACCATATTCTAAATAAGAAATGGTTGACTTGTGGGATGGTTTTGTGTGATGAGCTGGAGATAATATTTTAAGTGTCTTCTGTGGTATATGTGAGAGGGCCATTCAGGAGTGGGTTTCACTCCCTGCATGTGGGCAGGTGTCCCATCTAGGGCTTGGTCCTAGAGAACCTCTGGCCTGCAGGCTGTTTCTGTGGAAGCCAGTGAAGCCAGCATGAACCATGGTAAGCTCATCTGGAGGTGCCCTTATCTGTGTCATTAGAGAGATAATTCGATTTCCCCAGCATTCACTCTCTTTGGTTATTTTCTGTCATTCTCTTTTTGTCCTTCTATACCATACATATTTATGCCAAAGCTGTAACTTCTCAACATAAAGTCATTTAAACCATGTGCATGTTTACTATGTGCCAAGCTGTATTCTAAAATAAATATTCTTTATTTTAAAGGAGCTTTATTCTTTGGCTCCTTATCACAACACTCTATGGCTAACTACTGTTACAGCTAACCCACACAATGGGTGGGTTTGATCACTTGGTGGGTGACGTCCAATGACTACTCCCAAGGAGGACTTAAAAAGGGGATTTTATTAATTCTAACAAGTAAGGAGGACACTGGGGATAGTTCCCAAAGCAGTGCCTCCCCGAACAAAAGTGCACGCAGGGCATTTATTGGGCTGGTTAGCTGAGTCATTGTATGCAGAGGTAGAGTCAAGGAGTACAGGTAGTCACCGGCCATGCTTCCACATAGGTTGCATGTGTAGAAAATGGTGAATAAGCTTCTCCCTAGGAGGGGATTTTTTTTTCCCCATTAATGAGCCTTTCTATTATTGTCTTTTTTTTTTTTTTTTTTTTTTTTTTTTGAGACAGAGTGTCGCTCTGTCGCCCAGGCTGGAGTGCATCATTGCTATCTCAGCTCACTGCAAACTCTGCCTCCTGGGTTCAAGGGATTCCCCTGCCTCAGCCTCCTGAGTAGCTGGGATTACAGGCATGCGCCACCACGCCCAGCTAATTTTGTAGTTTTAGTAGAGTTTTTGTATTTTTAGTAGAGTTTCTCCATGTTGGTCAGGCTGGTCTCAAACTCCCAACCTCAGATGATCCGCCCACCTCAGCCTCCCAAAGTGCTAGGATTACAGGCATGATCCACTGCACCCAGCTTTTTTTTTTTTTCAGTCATAGGTTTCTTACTGGTCCTGCTTCCATGAGTGGCTGTGACCAGGGGAAAAGGAAGAGGAACCAGCCGGCACAGGGAGGGGTCATCTCCACAACATTCCATTTATACACAGAACTAGACAAGCACAGAGTCACTATTGTGTTTAGAAGTTGGCAGCATGGGGCCGGGCGCAGTGGCTCATGCCTGTAATCCTAGCACTTTGGGAAGCTGAGGTGGGCAGATTGCCTGAACTCAGGAGTTCAAGACCAGCCTGGGCAACACAGTGAAACCCCATCTCTACTTAAATACAAAAAATTAGCCGGGCATGGCAGTGCACACCTGTAGTCCCAGCTACTGGGGAGGCTGAAGCAAGAAAATTGCTTGAACCCAGGAGGTGGAGGTTGCTGTGAGCTGTGATCGCGCCACTGTATTCCAGCCTGGGCAACAGAGTGAGCCTCTGTCTCAAAAAAAAAAAAAAAAGTTGGCAGCATGCGAAGGGGAAGGAACAGGTGGGGAGTGGGGGTGTTGTTAAAAAAAATACAGTCGGGGCCGGGCGCGGTAGCTCACGCTTGTAATCCCAGCACTTTGGGAGGCCGAGGCGGGCGGATCACGAGGTCAGGAGATCGAGACCACGGTGAAACCCCGTCTCTACTA
The DNA here is from genome assembly GCF_028878055.3 of Symphalangus syndactylus. NCBI lineage: Eukaryota > Metazoa > Chordata > Mammalia > Primates > Hylobatidae > Symphalangus > Symphalangus syndactylus. Next base: position 86,366,347 of record NC_072434.2, on the reverse strand, counting down.
AAAAATACAAAAAATTAGCCAGGCGCGGTGGCGGGCGCCTGTAGTCCCAGCTACTCGGAGGCTGAGGCAGGAGAATGGCGTGAACCCGGGAGGCGGAGCTTGCAGTGAGACGAGATTGCACCACCGCACTCCAGCCTGGGCGACAGAGCAAGACTCCGTCTCAAAAAATAAATAAAAAATAAAACTAAATAAACACTACTCCCCTATTCTGGAAACACTTTTTTTTTTTCTTTTAAGAGATGGGGTTTTGTGCTGTTGCCCAGTCAGGGCTTGAACTCTTGGGCTCAAGCAGTCCTCTCACCTCAGCTTCCCAAAGTGCTGGGATTCCAGGTATGAGCTACCGTGCTCGGCCAAAACTCTTTTGATTCCCAGTTGTACACTGGATAATTACTAGCATCCATGGTATGTTATGTGAGGTCCTCAGTGAACTACCTGTCTGGCCTCGTTTCTTGGGTCTCTACTTCTAATGCCAAAGCTACAGACAGATTTTATTTGTGTTTAAGGACTATCTTCAAGTTCGTCTGGCACCTTGTGTCTGTAGCATGTTTTGGTGACTGCTGCTTCTTCATGTGGCTTTTCTTTTTTTGTACTTAACATTCTTCAGAGGCTGGGCATGGTGGCGCACGTCTGTAATCCCAGTACTTTGGGAGACTGAGGTGGGAGGATTGCTTGAGTTCAGGAGCTTGAGACCAGCCTGGACAACATATGGAGAACTTGTGTCAATTAAAAAAAAAATTCCTCAGATGAAACCCTGAGAATTCCTGTTCTAACTAGCCCTCTTCCAAAGACATTCCCAATGAGCCGAAGAAAATGTAGCTCCCTGCCCCATATTTGCTCTGTAGAGAAATAGGTAAACACCAGCTGGGCACATCTGGCAACATTTTCAGCAATAAAAGCAAAAGTTTGGGTTGTGAAAACCAGATTTATTTATTTGGATATGGGACTGGATGGGCCTTTGGAAATTTTTCTAAACCTCAGTACCATTTTTAACATCTTTTAGAGATGCAAAATAATTTAACTTGGTGGCACAGAAATGGATTCTACGTGGCAGAGCCTGGGATGACTGATTTCCCTCCGTGGAACTGGCCTGTATTTGGGGTGCAGCTGACAGCTGCCGCACCTCAGCAAACACTGAGAATTCGAAACAGCTTTGCCCAGAGCAGAGGTCCACAAACTTTTTCCGGAAAGGGCAAAATCATAAATATTTTAGACTCAAAGTTGTCTGCCACCACTCACCGACTCTGCCATTGTAGTTCCAAAGCAGCCAGAGACAATAAGTAAATAAATGGCTGTAGGATAAAATTGTCTTTATGGATACCGAAATTTGAATTTAAACTTTTTCACATGTCCTGAAATGTGATTTTTTCTTTTGTTTTTTCCCAATCATTTGAAAATGCGGAAAGCATTCTTAAAGAGCTGTACAGAAATATGTTATAGGGTGGATTTGGCCCCTGGGCCACAGTTTGCTGACCTCGGCTGGATCAATGGCTCTGAAACATCAGCACTCACCAGCTTCCACGTGGAGGGCTTCTTTCTTTTTTTTTTTTTTTTTTGAGACGGAGTCTCACTCTGTCGCCCAGGCTGGAGTGCAGTGGCGCGACCTCGGCTCACTGCAAGCTCTGCCTCCCGGGTTCACGCCATTCTCCTGCCTGTACTAGCTGGGACTACAGGCGCCCGCCACCACGCCCGGCAAATTTTTTTTGTATTTTTAGTAGAGACGGGGTTTCACCGTGGTCTCGATCTCCTGACCTCGTGATCCGCCCAGCTTCTTTCATTTATTTATTTGAAGCCTACAACTCATAGAATCGGAGGACTTATTTTAAGCAAGATTGCCAGGCCTCACCCTAAGGGTGACTTTCTGAGTCAGAATGTCTAAGACACGTCCCCAGCCCCCAGGCCACAGACCTGTAACCACGAGTGGCCTGTTAGGAACCAGGCCGGACTGCAGGAGGTGAGTGGCAGGTGAGTGAGCATTATGGCCAGAGATTGCATCCTCACGGGAGTGTGAATCCTGTCGTGAACTGCGCATGCGAGGGATCCAGGTTACGCACTCCTTATGAGACTCTGATGCCTGATGATCTCAGGGGGAGCAATTTCATCCCCAAACCATCCCTCATCACACCACCTCTGCCCTCGGACCGGATGTTGTCTTCCACAAAACTGGTCCCTGGTGTTAAAAAGGTTGGGGATCACTGACTTAGGGTGTAGGGTGGGGCTAGAACAACATTCCTACCGCCCCCCCCATAACCATTTCATTCACAGCATCAAGAGCCTGAACATTTTTAACACATTTCCAGGTGACCTGTTGCTACAGGTCTGGCCCAGAACTCTTTTTTTTTTTTTTGAGACAGAGTCTCTGTCGCCCAGGCTGGAGTACAGTGGTGGGATCTCGGCTCACTGCAACCTCTGCCTCCCAGATTCAAGCAATTCTCATGTCTCAGCCTCCCAGGTAGGGGGATCTACAGGCAGCTGCCACCATGCCCGGCTTATTTTTTGTATTTTAGTAGAGATGAGCTTTGGCCTTGTTGCCCAGGATGGTCTCAAACTCCTGATCTCAGGCAATCCACCCAGCTTGGCCTCCCAAAGTGCTGTGATTATAGGCATGAGTCACCGTGCCCAGCCTGGCCTAGACCTCTACAAAGGCTGCTGTCTTGTTTCATTCAACAGCTTGAGGTTCCAGCCCCAATGACAGTCACATTGTATAAGGACTGATCCTTCATCTGCTGTGGCTGTGGTACAGAAAGTCAGGGCTGGGCCTCCACCAGAGAGGCCTTGGGGCAAAAGGGAAGCAAGACAAAAAGAAGTATTCCCATGTAGGCAAGCAGCAGGTCCAGAAGGAGAATAAGAAGTCGATGCTGGAGTAGCTTGAGTCTTCTAGGAATGCCAGTGAATCAACCATCTAACCCTGGCCTGGGATTGGGTCCTGGCTCTGGGTTCACGGCAGCCTCAGCTCAATGTACTGGAGGGTCAGGAGCAGGCTCTGTAAGGGTGGGGCCTGGGATATGTGTGGGGCCAGGAACAATCTCTCCATGATCTTTGCAAAAACTTTCTTCACCAGAGACAAGGAAAACCAAGATTGGGAAAACACATTCTAAGTGGAGTTTCGCTATTGTTGCCCAGGCTAGAGTGCAATGGTGAGATCTCAGCTCACTGCAACCTCTGCCTCCTAGGTTCAAGCGATTCTCCTGCCTCCGCTTTCTGAGTAGCTGGGATTACAGGCATGTGCCACCACACCCAGCTAATTTTGTATCTGTAGTAGAGATGGGGTTTCTCCATGTTGGTCAGGCTGGTCTCAAACTCCTGACCTCGTGATCCACCCCCCCCTCCCCGCCACCCCCCAACCTTGGCCTCCCAAAGTGCTGGGATTACCAGCGTGAGCCACTGCGGCCAGCCAACACAGCAAGATCTTACCTCTGCCAAAAGCAAGAAAAAGAAATTAACCAAGCTCACAGTCAGTGTGCCTGTAGTCCCAGCTACTCAGGAGGCTGAGGTGGGAGGATCCCTTGAGCCCAGGAGTTCGAGGTTGCAGTGAGCTATAATCACACCACTGCAATCCAGCCTAGATGACAGAGCAAGTCCCACTCTGGAAAAATAAGAAAAAGAAAAAGGGGTTTGGGATTTGACAGAAAATAAGTTATGGGGAAGTGACTAGGAAATAGATGGGGAGGCCAGTGAAAGATAAAGGCTATTCTAGGGAGGTGTTTCTCTTTATGCCAATTTACTTCATCGTTGACTCTTTCTCCAGCGGAGAGAGTAACTCTTTGGGGAGGGGCGGGGAAAGCACCATCACACAGAGAAATTGATGCCCGGCTTTTAGGCAGATAAGGGAAGGGCGGAGAACTCTTCCTCCATCTGTCGATTCTCAAGTGCCTTCAACTCAAAATAATCCTTATGCCGAGGCAGTATATTTGGGGTGATGTATCCTAAGCCCCTTCATTCCCATCATCACTGGTTTGGGAATCGGCCTACTGGGACATGAATACTATTTCCCCCACTCCCTCTGTGACTTTGGTAAAGTTACTTAACACCCCTTTTGCCTCAGAACCCCCGTCTGCAAGAACAGAGGTAAAAATAGCACATATCGGCCGGGCGCGATGGCTCACGTCTGTAACTCCAGCACTTTGGGAAACCAAGGCGGGTGGATGACAAGGTCAGGAGTTGGAGACCAGCCTGGCCAACATGGTGAAACCCCGTCTCTACTAAAAATACAAAAATTAGCCGGGCGTGGTAGTGCGTGCTCCTAGTCCCGGCTACTCGGGAGGCTGAGGCAGGAGAATCACTTGAACCCGGGATGTGGAGGTTGCAGTGAGCCAAGACTGCACCATTGCACTCCAGCCTGGGAAACAGAGTGAAACTGTCTCAAAAAAAAAATTATATACTCAGCCGGTGTGGTGGCTCATGCCTGTAATCCCAGCACTTTGGGAGGTTGAGATGGGTGGATCACCTGAGGTCAGGAGTTCAAGACCAGCCTGACTAACATAGTGAAACCCTGTCTCTAGTAAAAATACAAAAATTAGCCGGGTGTGGTGGTGGGCTCTGTAATCCCACCTACTCGGGAGGCTGAGGCAGGAGAATCATTTGAACCCAGGAGGCAGAGGTTGCAGTGAGCCAAGGTCACGCCATTGTACTCCAGCCTGGGTGACAAGAGTGAAACTCTGTATCAAAAAGGAAAATAAATTAAAAAATCATATACTCAAAGGGAATGAAATCAGCATCTCAAAGAGATATCTGTACTCCCGTGTTCACGGCAGCATTATTTACATAGCCAAAATATGAAAACTTGTGTCCATTGATAGATTAGTTTTAAAAATGTGGGGGGTATATGTATACATGTATAGACTTTTTTCTTTATATGTACACAGTGGAATATTAGCCTTAAAAAGAAGGAGATCCTGCCATGTGTAACATGAATGAACCTAGAAGACATTATGCTAAGTTAAATAAGCCAGACACAGAAATAAAAATACGGCATGATTTGGCCGGGCACCATGGCTCATGCCTTTAACCCCGGCACTTTTCGAGGCTGAGGCGGGCGGATCATGAGGTCAGGAGATCGAGACCATCCTGGCCAACATGGTGAAACCCTGTCTCTGCTAAAAATACAAAAATTAGCAAGGTGTGGTGGCGCGTGCCTGTAATCCCAGCTACTCGGGAGGCTGAGGCAGGAGAATCACTTGAATCAGGGAGTCAGAGGTTGCAGTGAGCCGAGATCGCACCACTCCAGCCTGGCGATAGAGCGAGACTCCATCTAAATAAATAAATAAATAAATAAATAAATAAATAAATAAATAAAATAAAATACTGCATGATTTCTTTTATACGTGGCATGTGAATGAAGTTTAATACATAGAAAAGGAACAGAATGAATGGTGGTTACCAGTATAAAGGCAGGGTTGGGATTTGGCGGAAGAATGGGGAGCTGTAGATCAAGAGGTACAAAGTTGCAGTTATGATGGATGAATGTCTAGGAATCTAGTGTACAGCATAAGGACTATTGTTAATATTGCATTATATACTGGAAATTTGCTAAGAGAGTAACTTACTGTAGTAATCATTTAAACTATGCACATGCATAGACAAGCATCATGTTGCGTACCTTCAATATGTACAATATAGTTCAAATCCATGACTCCAGCCACAAGGCCTGGCATGACCTATTCCATTCGCTCCTCTAGCTTCACCTTACACCACTGTCTCCTTTGCTGAGTACTTCCTCTTCTCTGCTTTTTCCCAGCCCCAGGTAGTCCTTATCACCACTGTAGGTCAATTTTAATTTGCGAGCTGTTTGTTCGACCTTTGCTTCTTCTACCAGATAAACAAGTGTGTGTGCTGAATATTCAGCAATCCTGAACACCCAGCATCTGGCACAGCTCCTAGCACCTGTAGGCACTTGGAAAATACATGTAGAATGAATGAAAGAATATGAGTAACAAAAGAAGTCATTGGAGAATTTCCCATACTGCAGGCTTGTTGAGGTTGCTTAGCTGGTACTTTACTGAGAAGGCATTGGCAAGCTGGCTTTACTAACAATTCCTACCACTCACTGTGCCCGCTATCTCTCAACAAGCATTGATTAAACACCTACTGTGGTCAGTCCCCTGAGCTTGGCATTGTCAGAGGCATGTAAACCAGAGCAACTCCATCTTGAATGAAGCTGGGTAAAATGAGGCTGAGACCTACTGGGCTGTATTCCCAGACAGTGAAGGCATTCTAAGTCACAGGATGAGGCAGGAGGTCGGCACAAGATACAGGTCATAAAGACCTTGCTGATAAAACAGCTTGCAGTAAAGAAGCCGGCCAAAACCCACCAAAACCAAGATGGCCACGAGAGTGACCTCTGGTCATCCTCACTGCTACACTCCCACCAGCGCCATGACAGTTTACAAATGCCATGGCAACGTCGGGAAGTTACCCTATATGGTCTACCAAGGGGAAGCATGAATAATCCACCTTTGTTTAGTATATCATTGAGAAATAACCATAAAAATGGGCAACTAGCAGCCCTCAGAGCTGCTCTGTCTATGGAGTAGCCATTTTCTTATTCCTTTACTTCCCTAACAAATTTGCTTTCACTTTTCTGTATGGACTCGCCCTGAATTCTTTCTTGCACAAGATCCAAGAACCCTCACTTGGGGGTCTGGATCAGGACCCCTTTCCTGTAACAGCACTAGCCATAGCAATGGACACAACAGCCAGAAAGCTCTCACCTCATGAAGCACCAGGCATTTATAATCTAATTATTTTGTTGTTACTTTGCATTTTGATAGAATTTCCAACTCAGAGGTGAACTGCAAGATTAGTACAAGGAACTTCCCCATGCTCTTCCCTAAGATTCATAAATGAATTTTATTTTGCTCCATTTTGAGAGAAAATTTTCCTTCTATTGTTAAACATTGATGAATGAGTGTAGAGAAATTTTGGTAAAGAAAACTTTGGGGGTTTAAATGAATTAGCAATATTTAGTACTGTGGCCGGTTGCTGTGGAATGTTTTATTCATACAATTCCTTTTCTTCCTAATTATGAGTCACTGAGCTGACCATATTGCCTATAAAATGGGGTGACTGCACCCTCAGCATGGTGCTAGGGGAATGAATTAATGATAGTGAAGTGTATTTTAATAATATTTGGTGAAAGACATCATGCACAAATGAAATATGCTTACTCCCTTTTCCCTTCTCCTACAGCTCACAGCTGTGACCAATTTTATTTTCATTACCAGGATTAGCGTACATTTTCCTTGCCTGGTTTCCACTTCCCTCATGGTGGGATCTTGCCCTCACTCTCCCCTCCACCCCCAGCCCCAGCTTCCAACAGTCACATGTGCAAGTGTCCAGCTGCCTTTGCAATTGCATCATTTGTGAGCTCCCGTTGCCATGGCAGCATGAGGGGTTTGGTGGCTGTTTTCCTCCATGAAGGTGGCTGCATTCCTCATCTCAGCAGTTCAGCATTCTGAACTGACCAACAATTTGATGCCCTGTGGTTAATATTCATGTCCTATTGGAACTCTTTTAATTTGCCTAGCTGCTTTTTCCCCCAACATTTTGTCTCGTTCAGGAGAGCCATGTTGCATAATGCAAGGGACACAATGGCCAGAAAGCCCTCACCTCATGAAGCACCAGACATGTATGATCTAATTATTTTGTCTCACTTAGGAGAGACAATATGAGGTTTCTATTCTTTTTTTTTTTTTTAAGATGGAGTCTCGCTCTGTTGCCTAGGCTGGAGTGCAGGGGCACCGTCTCAGCTCATTGCAACCTCTGTTTGCCAGGTTCAAGTGATTCTCCTGCCTCAGCCCCCTGAGTAGCTGGGACTACAGATGCCCGCCACCATGCCTGGCTAATTTTTGTATTTTTAGTAGAGACAGGGTTTCACCATGTTGGCCAGGCTGGTCTCGAACTCCTGGCCTCAAGTGATCTGCCCACCTTGGCCTCCCAAAGTGCTGGGATTACAGGCATGGGCCACCATGCCCAACCCAGGGGTTTCTATTCTCATCGTGGTCAGTGGAAGTGCAGCCTCCAGACTTGCGCAGTCCGCTTTCTCGTATGCTGCACACTGCTGCCCTCTCAAACCCGACGCCTATCCCCAGACTGATGGAGGTCCTTTCAGACAATTCAGAATCACTCATTTAGGTTTTTTTAAATGTCAGGCTTTATGATGTGTATTGGACAATACACAGGGAATCTCTAAACTTTAAGACGCTGAGTTAAATGATCTACATTTGCACAAGTATCCAGGTAACTATATTCTACTTCAAGAAAACTTCTTGGTGAGAGATAAAAAAGCATTTGCAGTTGGCCATTTCGTTCATTTTCCTAAGAATAGTTTAGCTTTAAGTGTGTTATTGCAGCTGGGCATGGTGGCTCACACCTGTAATTGCAGTGCTTTGGGAAGCCAAGGTAGGAGGACCACTTGAGCCCAGGAGTTGGGGCTACCCTGGGCAACATGGTGAGACCCTATCTCTACAAAAATATAATAAACTAGCCAGACGTGGTGGTGTGCACCTGTAATCCCAGCTAATCAGAAGGCTGATGCAGGTGGATCGCTTTAGCCCAGGAGTTTGATGCTGCAGTGAGCTATGATCGTCCCACTGCACTCCAGCCTGGGTGACAGTGAGGCCCTGTCTCTAAAGAAAAAACAAAACTACATGTGTTAGTACTCTCCTGCCAAAGGCCACCAGCAATGCACCTATAGTTGAATAAGTTGGGTTTATTACCCATTACAGTGAGGGAGAATACACAAAAGGGGCTATAGGAAATTGGTGATAGAAAGGTGGTACAGGGTTTGGGTCTGTATTACGTAATTTTGGGAGGGTTTGGAGAAATGGTTTTGCTCTGGATTGGATGCTGTCAGGAAGCAGGGGTAATTAGATATATTAATAATTCTTATATATAAGAGAAGAATAAAGGGAGGTAAAGGCTTCAATTGAAAAGAAGCAGCAGGCTGGGTGCAGTGGCTCATGCCTGTAATCCCAGCACTTTGGGAGGCCAAGGCGGGAGGATCACCTGGGGTCAGGAGTTCGAGACCAGCCTGGCCAACATGGAAAAACTCTGTCTCTACTAAAAAATACAAAAACTAGCTGGCCGTGGTGGCGTATGCCTGTAGTCCCAGCTACTTGAGAGGCTGAGGCAGGAGAATTGCTTGAACCTAGGAGGCGGAGGTTACAGTGAGCCGAGATCACACCACTGCACTCCAGCCTGGGCAACAAGAGCGAGACTTCCTCTCAAAAAAGAAAAAGAAAGAAAAAGGGCAGGGCACAGTGGCTCACGCCTGTAATCCCAGCACTTTGGGAGGCTGAGGCGGATGGATCACAAGGTCAGGAGATGGAGACCATCCTGGCTAACACGGTGAAACCCCATCTCTACTAAAAATACAAAAACAAAATTAGTTGAGTGTGGTGGCGGGCACCTGTAGTCCCAGCTACTCGGGAGGCTGAGGCGGGAGAATGGCATGAACCCAGGAGGTGGAGCTTGCAGTGAGCCAAGATCGCGCCACTGCACTCCAGCCTAGGCAACAGAGGGAGACTCCATCTCAAAAAAAAAAAAAGAAAGAAAGAAAGAAAAGAAAAGAAAAAGAAAGAAAAGAAGCAGCATTCACTCATTCTAGCCAGGATGGGGGCTGTGTGGTCATTTTTGTGGCTTGGACAATGTTCATGTTTCTGTCCATGTTCAGACATGATTATGGAGTGGTCTTGTTTTTGTCTTGACTCGGTGTTAGGGTTTGGACATAGTTTGTGTGGCCCTGCCAAGTCTCATGTTGAAATCTGATGCTCAGTGTTGGAGATGGGGCCTGGTGGAAACTCCTGAGGTCAGGAGTTTGAGACCAGCCTGACCAAGGTGAAACCTCGTCTCTACTAAAAATACAAAAATTAGCCGGCCATGGTGGTATGTGCCTGTAATCCCAGTTACTCCGGAGGTTGAGACAGGAGAATTGCTGAAACCTGGGAGGCAGAAGTTGCAGTGAGCCGAGATTGCACCACTGCACCCAGCCTGGGCTATGGAGTGAGACTGTCTCAAAAAAAAAAAAAAAAAGTAATGTCATCTATTACTTTTTATTTATATTCCAGTTTAATCTAGAGATTATATATATGCGCACACACCCTTCCATCCTCCAACACAAGTTCCCATCCTCCTAGGGCATAGCTTCCCTTTATGTGTAATGGAGTTAGCTGAGCTGTGATACTCAGAATAATACTCTGCATGGTTAAAAGCCTGGAATTCATTTCTGAGACAGGGGGATTTGGAAGGATAGGGATCTTTGCATCTTTTGGACCTCATCAGAGATTGCCTCATGGAAAGAGGGTCTTCCATGAATGTTAAATGCATTTGTGGCCATGGGTGTTGAAGGTGATGGGGCAGTGAGGGGCACAGGGTGGTGATCTTTAGAAAGATGTACGTTTACTCCTCTAGATGAGAGGAATTCCTCTCTACCAATCTTTACATGCTTCTAATCAACTACCCACATAGCAGCTTCACTGCTGAATTTCACAGACCGTTCACACCGGGTCCACAATGGCACTCTGGGTGTCTTCCTGAGCATCGTCTCCAGCCTTCTTGTTCTGCCAGTATTTCCCTATCATAAATGACACCGGTGAACGACAAGACAGTGGATGAAGTCAGAAATTTAGGGCCAGGGGTGGTGGCTTATGCCTGTAATCCCAGCACTTTGGGAGGCCAAGGTGGATGGATCATTTGAGGTCAGGAGTTTGAGACCAGCCTGGCCAACATGAGACTCCATCTCTACTAAAAATATAAAAATTAGCCAGGTGTGGTGTCTCATGCCCGTAGTCCCAGCTACTCGAGAGGCTGAGGCAGGAGAATGGCGTGAACCCAGGAGGCGGAGATCATGCCACTGCACTCCAGAGTAGTTTTGTGTCTTGAATATGATAATATAAAATTGAGTCTTGGATTTATTATGAGTCAACAATAATTTTCTGTAAAATACCAGACAGCAAATATTTTAGGCTTGAAGGCCACATGGTCTTTGTCATATTCAACTCTGCTGTTACAGTGAGAAACGTATGAAATTGAGCCTAATATGAACAAGTAAATGTGGCTATGTTCCAATAACACTATTTATGATGACTGATATTTGAGGTTTTTTTTTTTTTTTTTTTTTTTTGAGACAGGGTCTTGCTCTGTAGCCCAGGCTGGAGTGCAGTGGCATGACCACAGGTCATTGCAGCAGGAAATTCCTAGGCTCAAGTGATCCTCCTGCCTCAGCCTCCCAAAGTGCTGGAGGTGTGAGCCACTGTACCCAGACTGAATTTCACATAGTTTTTACATGTCATGAAACCTTTTTATTTTGTACCAACCGTATTAAAATGTGAAGACATTCTAAGCTAATGAGCTATAAACAATCAGACTGTAGACTTGATTTGGGCCCAGGGACATAGTTGGTTATCTAATATCTGCTCTGTATAAGTTTAAAAATTTTACTTGAGGCAATTGTTATTGTATTTCACGTATTTCACATCAGATTAGAAATCTGAAAAAACAGAAAAACCAGTCCTTACAACGTATAGTTTAGGAAGCCTTGCCCTATGTCTCAGATCTAATGCCACCTCCTTAAAGAGGTGTTCCTGAGCCAATATATTAAAAGCAGTTTCAATCACTGATTAGAAAAAGAGGAGCTTGTTTTTGTTTCTGGTATGATGATGGCTTTGTGTCTAGGTCTTAGAATATACGTACGAAAATCTTTTTTAAAAAATAGAGACAGAGTCTTGCTATATTGCCCAGGCTGGTCTCAAACTCCTGGGCTCAAGTGAACCTCTTGCCTCAGACTCCCAAAGTGCTGAGATTACAGATGTGAACAACCACACCCAGCCCATACTAAAATCTTTATGGATGAATTGATATGAATTTGCTTCAAAATAATTGGAGAGGAGTAAATTAGTAGGTGTAGACAGCACAAAATTAGCTACTTATTGAAGACTGTTGAAGACGCATGGTGGATATTTATTATCCTTCTAGAAACTTCTGTGTATGTTTGAAATATTCCATAATAAAAGGTTACAAAATAGACCTGACGAGGCGGTGCCTGCCTGTAATCCCAGCACTTCGGAGTGGCTGAAGTGGGAGGATCACTTGAGGTTACAGTGAGCTATGATTGTGCCACTGCCTTCCAGCCTGGGCCACAGAGTGAGACCCCGTCTCAAAAAAAAAAAAAAAAGAAAAAAGAAAAAAAGAAAAGTCACAAAATTGGTTCCATTCTCTTCCTTTTCCCTCAACCTATGTTTTGTTTTGTTGTTGTTGTTTGAGATGGAGTCTCACTCAGTCACCCAATCTCTGCTCACTACAACTTCTGCCTCTCGGGTTCCAGTGATTCTCATGCCTCAGCCTCCCAAGTAACTGGGACTAGATGTGTCTGCCACCACGCCCGACTAATTTGTTGTAATTTTAGAGGAGATGAGGTCTCTAACTCCTGACTTTAGGTGATCCGCCCGCCTCAGCCTCCCAAAGTGCTGGGATTACAGGCGTGAGCCACCGCGTCTGGCCTCTGGTTTGTTGTGTTAGTTTTCTTTATCGACTCCATCACAATTTAAGATGGTTTTGGTTTTTATCTACCTTCCCCCACACCCGGCCAATTATCCCATTCTTAAAGGAGTCTCTGAACCAAAAAGTTAACAACTATTTCTCTCCTTTAACATTTTTGGACCATCCTGGCTAACACAGTGAAACCCCGTCTCTACTAAAATTACAAAATATTAGCCAGGTGTGGTGGCACGCGCCTGTAATCCCAGCTACTTAGGGGGCTGAGGCAGGAGAATCTCTTGAACCCGGGAGGCAGAGGTTGCAGTGAGCCAAGATCATGCCACTGCACTCCAGCCTGGGCGACAGTAAGACTCCATCTCAAAAAATAAAATAAAATAAATAAAATAAAAAATAAAAATATCTTAATAAATGTTCAATCTATGTGATGGTTTACTGAGGCTCCTTGTATATACTATTTTTCTATTACTTAGCATGCTTTAACATGTTGATTAAAATATGTCTTTTAATGAGGAAAAGTTTATGTATTAGATTTTCATCTCAGTGAGTGTAGAATCTCATTTTAAAAGTTTTCATTTGGGGCCGGGCGCCACGGCTCATGCCTGTAATCCCAGCACTTTAGGAGGCTGAGTCGGGTGGATCACCAGAGGTCAGGAGTTTGAGACTAGCCTGGCCAACAAGGTGAAACCCCATCTCTACTAAAAACACAAAAATTAGCCGGGTGTGGTGGTGAGTCTGTAATCCCAGCTACTCGGGAGGCTGAGGCAGGAGAATTGCTTGAACCCGAGGGGTGGAGGTTGCAGTGAACCAAGATCACACCACTGCACTCCAGCCTGGGGGACAAAGTGAGGCTGTCTCAAAACAAACAAACAAAAAACAAGTTTTTATTTGGGAGAGACACAGATTCCAGAGAAATAGGGTCAATGTTCCATGATCGCATCTAAAAAATAAACTCAGGATCTGGCGTGGTGGCTCACGCCTGTAAACTTAGCACTTTGGGAGGCCGAGGCAGGTGGATAACCGGAGGTCAGGAGTTCAAGACCAGCCTGGCCAATATGGTGAAACCCCATCCCTACTAAAAATTAAAAAATTAGGCCTGGGTGCAGTGGCTCATGCCTCTAATCCCAGCACTTTGGGAGGCTGAGGTGGGTGGATCACAAGGTCAGGAATTCGAGACCAGCCTGGCCAAGATAGTGAAACCCCGTCTCTACTAAAAATACAAAAATTAGCCTGATGCAGTGGTGGGCACCTGTAATCCCAGCTACTCAGGAGGTTGAGGCAGGAGAATCGCTTGAACCCAGGAGGCAGAGATTGCAGTGAGCCGAGATCGCACCACTGCACTCTAGCCTGGGTGACACAGCAAGACTCCGTCTCAAAAAATAATAATAATCATAATTAAAAAATTAATTGGGCATGGTGGCAGGCACCTGTAATCCCAGCTACTCGGGAGACTGAGGCAGAAGAATCTCTTGAACCGAGGAGGCAGAGGTTTCAGTGAGCCGAGATCATGCCATTACATAACAGCCTGGGCAACAAGAGCAAAAATCTGTCTCAAAAATAAATAAAAATAGGCCGGGCGCGGTGGCTCACGCTTGTAATCCCAGCACTTTGGGAGGCCGAGGCGGGTGGATCACGAGGTCAGGAGATCGAGACCACGGTGCAACCCCGTCTCTACTAAAAATACAAAAAATTAGCCGGGCGTGGTGGCGGGCGCCTGTAGTCCCAGCTACTCGGGAGGCTGAGGTAGGAGAATGGCATGAACCCAGGAGGAGGAGCTTGCAGTGAGCCGAGATTGCGCCACTGCACTCCAGCCTGGGCGACAGAGCGAGACTCCATCTCAAAAAAAATAAAATAAATAAAATAAATAAATAAAAATTAAAAAAAAAACTCAGAAAAATGATTCATGCCCTCTGTATCTCATGTTCAATTAAAATTAATACTAACTTTTTTTATAAAAAGAAATATTTAATGAGATCTAAGAGTTTTATGTTACTTATTGTAGGTTGCAGTTTGAAGACCAAATGAAAGACTACTAGAGATCAAATGCTCCAGTTCCCCACCTCCAAAAATCAGGGATCCCCCTTCTCTTTAATTCACTTATTCCATAAAGAGTAAGCAGTATTTTCTTTTTCTTCTTTCTTTCTTTTTTTTTCTTTTTTGAGATGGAGTTTCGCTCTTGTTGCCCAGGCTAAAGTGCAATGGCACAATCTCGGCTCACCACAACCTCCGCCTCCTGGGTTCAAGTGATTCTCCTGCCTCAGCCTCCCAAGTAGCTAAAACTACAGGCAGGCACCACTACGCCTGGCTAATTTTGTAATTTTTAGTAGAGACAGGATTTCACCATGTTGGCCAAGCTGGTCTCAAACTCTTGACCTCAGGTGATCTGCCCACCTCAGCCTCCCAAGGTGCTGGGATTACAGGCGTGAGCCACCGCACCCAGTGTAACCAGTATTTTCACCATGCCAGAGGGGAACAAAATCACTGGAGGGTCTTACATCAACAATGAAATTCCCTGACCAGGAAGTAACACATCACTTCTGCTTATAATACAATGACCAGAACTAGTCACATGATCTCATCCAGCCTAGTGCTAAGAAATACAATTCTACATGGGTGTGGTGGCTTATACTTGCAATCTCAGCCCTTTAGGAGGCTTAGGCAGAGGATAACTTGAGGCCAGTAGTTTGATGCCAGCCTAGGCAATATATGGAGACCCTGTCTGTATAAGATAAAAAATAAAAAATTAGTTAGGTGCGGTGGTGTATGCCTGTGGTCCTAGCTACTCTGGAGGCTGAGGTGGAAGGATTGCTTGAGCCCAGGAGTTCAAGGCTGTAGTGAGCCATGATTGCACCACAGTACTCCAGCCTCAGCTGAACTTCTCTTTTGTAAAACTGATTGCTGACTTCTCTTTTATTTCAGTCACCTAAAATCTCTTGGCCCAGCCGTTTCTGCCATTCAAGTGATTTCAGTGGAAAATGTGTGCCTATGTGAGAAATTTGGGGATGGGGCAGGGGATGAAGGTAGATAGTCTTAAAATGAAACAGAATGATGTAACAGCTGCCTAACTTGGCGTCTATTCACACTCCTTAATCTCTTTTATTTAAATAAAAAAAAATTTTATTAAGATAAAAGAGGCCGGGCACAGTGGCTCAAGCCTGTAATCCCAGCACTTTGGGAGGCCAAGGTGGGTGGATCACCTGAGGTCAGGAATTCAAGACCAGCCTGGCCAACATGGTAAAGCCCCATCTCTACTAAACATACAAAAAAATTACCCAGGTGTGGGGGCACATGCCTGTGATCCCAGCTACTCGGGAGGCTGAGGCAGGAGAATTGCTTGAACCCGGGAGGTGGAGGTTGCAGTGAGCCGAGATCGTGCCATTGCACTCCAGCCTGGGCAACAAGAGCAAGACCGCATCTCAAAAAAAAAAAAAAAAAAAAAAAAGATAAAAGAAATTAAGAATATTAAATACACTTAATTAAGTACTCCTAATCTAGGATTAAATACTAGAGAGTATTTAATAAACCAAAAGGAAGAAAATAAAATGTCCCAGAATCTCACCAGTCAGTATAATTTAGTGATTTATTCATTCAACTATTCATTGAATGTCTACTCTGCAGGAGGCACCATGCAGGCTGTTAGGGACCTAATTGCAAACAAGAGTCCATGACCTGATAGATTCTATCATTTAAAGCAGGAGTCAGCAAATTATGACCCATGGGCCAAATCCAGCCTGCCACCTCTTTTGGTAAATATAATGGCTGCTTTTTACACTATAATGGCACAAATGAGTAGTTGCAACAGAGACCACATGGACCCAAAATCCTAAAATATTTACCATTTGCCCTTTTATTGAAAAAGTTTGCCAAACCCTTTTTTAGAGGCAATTGGTCACTAATTTTGTCAGATTATTCTTAGTTATTTAGTAATTTAAGCCATTTTAGGCCAGACACCAGTGGCTCACGCCTTTAATCCCAGCACTTTGGGAGGTCAAGGAGGGTGGATCATTTGAAGCCAAGAGTTCTAGACCAGCCTGGCCAACATGGAGAAACCCCATCCCTACTAAAAATACAAAAGTTAACATGATGTGGTGGCGTGCACCTGTAGTCCCAGCTACTTGGGAGGCTGAGGCAGGAGAATCGCTTGAACCTGGGTGGTGGAGGTTGCAATGAGCTGAGAGATAACTCCACTGCGGTCCACCCTGGGTGGCAAAGCAAGACTCTGTCTCAAAAAAAGAAAGAAATAAATAAAAACAAATAAATAATTTCAGCTATTTTAATTTTTTTTTCTAGTTGTTGCTTATATAAAGAAATACATTTGAGGCTGGGCATGGTGGCTCAACACTTTGGGAGGCTGAGGCGGGTGGATCATCTGAGGTCAGGAGTTTGAGACCAGCCTGGCCAACATGGGGAAACTCCATCGCTACTAAAAATACAAAAATTAGCCAGGCGTGATGGCAGGTGCCTGTAATCCCAGCTACTTGGGAGGCTAAGGCAAGAGAATTGCTTGAACCTGGGAGGCGGAGGTTGCAGTGAGCCAAGATTGCACCACTGCATTCCAGCCTGGACAACAAGAGCGAAACTCTGTCCCAAAAAAAAAAAAAAGAAATACATTTGATTCTTGTATTAATGTTGTAGCCAATATCTTTCTTAATTAATCTATTAATTCTAATCATTTTATTTGGATTTTTGGGATATTGTTATATGATCATGTCATATGCAAATAACAATTTTATTTATTCCCCTCTAATTATTATACTTTTTTTTTTATATATTGCACTAGCTAGGATTATTAAATAGAAATGCTGATAGCCAGTATCCTGTCTCTTTCCTAATCTCGGGCAGAAAGCTTTAATTTGTTTTTCAAATTTTTTAGAGACAGGGTCTCACTGTGTTGCTTAGACTGGAGTACAGTTTTTTATAACACTATTTACAGGCACATTAATTGCCCATTACAGCTTTGAATTCTTGGTCTCAAGTGATCTGCCTCCCAAGTAGCTGGGATACAGGCATGTGCCAACTCACCTGACTTTTTTTTTTTTTTTTTGAGACAGGGTCTCTTATTTGTCCTCCCAGCTGGAGTGCGCTGGCACCCTCACGCCTCACTGTAACCTTGACTTCCTGGGCTTAAGCGATTTTCCCACTTCAGTCCCCAGAATATCTGGGACTACAGGCACATGCTACCACTCCTGGCTGATTTTTTAACATTTTAAATTTTTTTGTAGAGACTAGGTATTACTATGTTGCCCAGGGGGTTCTCAAACTCTTGGTTTCAAGCAATCCTCCCACCTCAGCCTCCCAATGTGCTGAAATTACAGGTGTGAGCTGCTGTGCCCAGCCCTGGCTTATTCTGAAGTACAAAATTTTCATGGAAATGCCTTCATGTATATCCAAGGAATACATATTATTGGGAACATTTTCCTTCTTTTTTTTGAGACAGAGTCTTGCTCTGTCGCCCAGGCTGGAGTGCAGTGGCATGATCTTGGCTCACGGCAAGCTCCACCTCCTGGGTTCACACCATTCTCCTGCCTCAGCCTCCTGAGTAGCTGAGACTACAGGCGCCCGCCACCACACCCGGCTAATTTTTTGTGTTTTTAGTAGAGATGGGGTTTCACCGTGTTAGCCAGGATGGTCTTGATCTCCTGACCTCGTGATCCGCCCGCCTCGGCCTCCCAAAGTGCTGGGATTACAGATGTGAGCCACCAAGCCCAGCCCATTTTCCTTCTAAATACTTCTCTGAGTTTTGAAACTGCATATTTTATAATCTAATCTTTGTACTTTACATATTATAGAATGCTTAATATGTAGGGGTTATTCTAGGTACATCTGCATGACAGAGTAAAATTAGCCCTCCAGAAGTAGTTTATAGTTTGGTTAAAAGACATTGACACACAGGCCGAGTGCAGTGGCTCATGCCTGTAATTCCAGCACTTTGAGAGGCCAAGGCGGACAGATCACCTGAGGTCAGGAGTTCAAGACCAACCTGGCCAAAATGGCGAAACCCTGTCTGTACTAAAAATACAAGTATTAGCTGGGCATGGTGCAGGCACCTGTAGTCTCAGCTACTCAGGAGGCTGAGGCAGGAGAACCACATGAACCCGGGAGGCGAAGGTTGCAGTGAGTTTAGATTGAGCCACTGCACTCAAGCCTGGGTGACAGAGGGAGACTCTGTCTCAAAAAAAATAAATACATAAAAAAGAAGACATTGACACACAGGGAAGAGCACAGGCAAAGGTGGAGTAATAGGCTTGGCACATTTTGGCACAGAAGGGAACTGGGAGAAGTATAATCTGGGCCTGGAGAGGCAGCAGGAACAGATCTTCTGGGGCTGAAAGCCGTGGTCAGGATTTGAGATTTTATGAGGACAAAGGAGAAGCGGGAGGATGGCATGATACAATTTGCATTTTAAAAGCTTTTTCTGATTGGCTTATTTTACTTTTTATTTTTTAGAGATGGGGTCTCACTCTGTTGCCCAGGCTCGAGTGCAGTGGCCGAGTCGCAGCTCACCTCAACCTGGACCTCCCAGGCTCAAGGGATCCTCCCATCTCAGCCTCCAGAGTAGCTAGGACTACAGATGCACACCACACCACGCCCGGCTAATTTTTTAAAAATATTTTGTAGGCCAGGCGAGGTGGCTCACACCTGTAATCCCAGCATTTTGGGAGGCCAAGTCGGGCCTGTCACCTGAGGTCAGGAGTTCGAGACCAGCCTGGCCAACATGGTGAAACCCCATCTCTACTAAAATAATACAAAAATTAGCTGGGCGTGGTGGCACACACCTGTAATCCCAGCTACATGGGAGGCTGAGGCAGGAGAATCGTGAATCTGGGAGGCAGAGGTTTCAGTGAGCTGAGATTGTGCCACTGCACTCCAGCCTGGGCGACAGGGTGAGATTCTGTCTCAAAAAAAAAAAAAAAAAATTAGCTGGGGTGTGGTGGTGGATGTCTGTAATCCCAGCTACAAGGGAGGCTGAGGCAGGAGAATTGCCTGAACCTGGGAGGCAGAGGTTGCAGTGAGCTGAGATCGTGCCACTGCACTCCAGCCTGGGATACAAGAGCGAAACTCTGTCTCAAAAAAAAAAAAAATTAAATTAATTAATTTAAAAAAATTTTCCTTAAGATGTGGTCACGCTGTGTTGCCCAGGCTGGTCTCGGAACTCCTGGGCTCAAGCAATTCTCCCTCCTTCACCTCTCAAAGTGCTAGGATTCAATCTTCAGCTTTCTGGAAGGGTTCACCTCAAGACCTCTTAATTTATCTACCAGCCAATGTTACCAGTCACTTCCTGGCCACCCCAGCCCCTCACCTCACAGTTAATCTCAACATCACGACACAGTCCAGTAAGACTCACCTCTCACTTTGAACATGTCGAAATTTATTGAAAGTTTCTCAAGGATGAAGAGGAGGGGCTTACACTATGCATCACAACAAAAACGAAAGTTTTGAGTATTCTCTCCCCTGCCCCCGACTCCAATGTTCCATTACATATATCCATGGCCCAAAATGTTTTTAAATTAAAAAACTGAAAACCTCCACCTTGCTCCTCACCACGCCTTCTTTCCTCCCCACCCTTAGTCCGTGCTTTGTGTCCCATTATCCCTTTATGCAGGAATAATCTTAGCCTCTTGTAATTTAATTTTTCCTGTCATTTTGAATGTTCAGGTGGAGAAGGGGAGTGGAAGTTACAGGGAAGAAGGGACAAAGGTGTGTTGGGGAAGATTTATCTGATAATATATTTACAGTACTTTAGAAAAAAAGAAAGTGGGCTGGGCGGGGTGGCTCATGCCTGTAATCCCAGCACTTTGGGAGTCCAAGGCGGGCAGATCAGCTGAGATCAGGAGGTTGAGACCAGCCTGGCCAACATGGTGAAACCCCGTCTCTACTAAAAATACAAAAATTAGCTGGTTGTGGTGGTGTGAACCTGTAATCCCAGCCACTCGGGAGGCTGAGGCAGGAGAATTGCCTGAACCTAGGAGGTAGAGGTTGCAATGAGCCAAGATCATGCCACTGCACTCTAGCCTGGGCCACAGAGTGAGACTCTGTCTCAAAAGAAAAAAAAAAAAGGACGGGTGTGGTGGCTCACACCTGTAATCCCAGCATTTTGAGAGGCCGAGGCGGGTGGATCACCTGAGGTCAGGAGTTCAAGGCCAGCCTGGTCAACATGGCAAAACCCCTTCTCTACTAAAAACACAACAATTAGCCATGTGTGATGGCGGGCGCCTGTAATCCCAGCTACTCGGGAGGCTGAGGCAGGAGAATCACTTGAACCCAGGAGGTGGAGGTTGCAGTGAGCCAAGATGGCGCCACTGCACTCCAGCCTGGGCTACAGAGCAAGACTCAAGAAAGTTACTTTTGATACCTCGAGGCAACCCAGATGAGACTCCACTGGAAATTTATAAGCAGGAACTTGAGTGCCTTCGTCCACAGCTCCTGCGTGTTCAGATGGGTTCTGATGGAATAGCATTCCCCTCGGCCGCTAACGTCCTCCAGCAGGCCTGTCTCCACCTGGATCCTGTAGGGCAGACAGAGGCCCAGCTCACCCTTCTCAGCCTCTTCCTTGAACTGCTGCATGCAGTCCAGGAAGGCCACCATGGCGCGGTCAAACTTGTTATTGAGGAAAACATCCTGCCCCCCATAACAGAACAACGGCAGCTCAGTCCGGTCATCTGTTAAAGACTTCAGATACGAATGGTTTCCGCAGGGGATGAGTCGATACCGCTGAAACTGCAGTCCAATTGCATTGGCCAGGGAAAGGAGCAGCAAAGCCGCCTGTCCCCAGGCAGTGTTAATCTCATTCCAGCCCACAGGGACAGTGGGGAGGCGGCCCAACCTGAAGTTATTGATGACGCCCAAGGGGCCCTCCACCCAGATCTCAAACGTGGCGGTGAAACAGTTGATTTCCTTCAGCCGGTCCATCTGGACCGTGGCATATTGCAGCTGGTTCTCCACGTTCCCCAGCTGGTCAAGCAGTTCCAGCTGCTGCCACTTCAAGGCACTGTAGTCCCTGTCGTACTGCCTCTCCTGCTGGTCCAGCTCCGCAGCCTCTGCCTGGGCTGCCTCGAGATCCGCCGCTGCTCTTGCATTGTTCCTGTCCACATCCTCCAGCTCCTGCACCAGCCTGGCCTCCTCCAGCTCCAGGTCCCGCAGCTCCGCCCGCAGCGCCGCCATCTCGTCCTCGCTGGTTGCCAGCTCTCCGGTCTCCAGGCAGCGTTGGTAGTTCTGACTCTCAGCTTCTGTGCCAGCGAGCTGGTTGTCCAGCTGCTCTAAAAGACTGTCGGTGCATTCTTCACACAGGGGATAGTCCACAACTTCTTGGCCAGAGACTATGTCAAAAATGTCACCAGCTGCCTTCTGGATGCTACTGAGCATATGCATGGCGCCAAGCTCCCCCAGCAGGGTGAAGATGTTGGCATGGTACTTGGACGCACTGCCATCACCTGGAAGGGGTCTGCTAGAGGCACCGTCCTGTTTCTCCTCAGCGTCTGTCACCTCCCTGGTGGTGGCGCCGGGCTCCCGGGTGTCTCCTGGCTCAGCCTGACTGGAGGTGGGCGCCGGGGCTGCAGGGAGGCTCCCAGACTCCAAGGAGCAGCTCAGCTTCAGGGCCTGGTGGCAGCGCTGGCACAGGAAGCGGATGGAAGACATGGCTGAGGGCCTGACTCCCGCCTTGTGTCTAAGTTTCCTCTGGCTCCCAGTTACTTATCATTTTATACCTTTTCAGGTCTTTCTAGAAGAGTGATCCTTTTAAAATGCACATGTCATCTTATCACTCTCCTGCTGAAAAGCCTACAGTGGTACCCTCCCTCCGTACCTGCAGACCTCCTTCAGCTCCTTACGGACCAGGGATTATTTCCAAAAGGAAAACCTGATCATTTCCTTTTCCTCCTGTACCATGTCCCAGGCACGCCTTAAGAGTAATCTTGCTAAAACTAAAATCTCATCATGGCACTGCCCTCCTTAAAATGTTTAACACCCTTATCTAAACTTAAGATCGAGTCTGATCCACTTTGGCCAAGGGCGTTGGCTCACGCCTGTAATCCTGGTACACTGAGAGGCCGAGGCGGAGGGATCGCTCAAGGCCAGTAGTCGCAGAATACCCTGGGCTACATAGGCAGACCCCTTCTCTACAAAAAGTGAAAAAATTAGCCAGGTGGGGTGGCCGCTTACAGTCCCAGCTACTTAAAAGGGTGAGGTGGGAGGATTGCTTCAGAGCTTGAGGTTGCAGTGAGCTATGGTCCACTACACTCCTGCCTGGGCAACAGAGTGAGACCCTGTCTCCAACCCCGACCCCCTCACCCCATGCCTTTTACACACGCACACACACACGCACACACAGATTTTTAAAAAGAGGAAAGTTCAGGCTGGGCGCGGTGGCTCACGCCTGTAATCCCAGCACTTTGGGAGGCCGAAGTGGGTGGATCACCCGAGGTCAGGAGTTTGAGACCATCCTGGCCAACAGGATGAAACCCCGTCTCTACTAAAAATACAAAAATTAGTCGGGCGTGGTGACGGGTGCTTGTAATCCCAGCTACTCAGAAGGCTGAGGCAGGAGAATCGCTGGAACCCAGAAGGTGGAGGTTGCAGTGAGCCGAGATCACACCACTTTCCTCCAGCCTAGGTGACAGAGAGAAACTCCGTCTCAAAAAAAGGGGGAAGTTCAATCATTTTAACCTAACACCAAGGCCGGGGCCCATCTTTCTGGCTTCAAGGCCTGCTCTCCTGAGCCGTGAGCCCCTCTGTGTTACTAGTTACATGCATGCTAGCTACATTTCGGTTCTTCCAGCATGTAACATTGTTCCCTCTAACTGTAACACTCTTCCTTCCCCTCTCCACCTGGCCAACTCACTTATCCTCTAGGGCTGATTAATTGCTAAATCCACAGTAAACAGTAGATTATTGTTTTATGTTTTTTGAACGATTGATCTGTCTCCTAATCAATTGTGGTTGCCTCTCATGCTTGGCCCACTTGGAGGTTCTAGGGAATAATGAAGGACCTGAAAAGGGGTAGGGGCTCTGCAGTCAACTGCTAGAGGATGCTTCTGTTATTGATTCAGGAATATTTCAGAGAGGCCATTTTCTCCAAGAAACTTCCCTGGCCCCCATTTTAAGGCTGTCTGCTCTTGTGACAAACTTTTTTTTTTCAGATGGAGTCTCTCTCTGTCACCCAGGCTGGGGTGCAGAGGCACAATCTCAGCTCACGGTAACCTTCGTGTCCAGGGTTCAAGTGATTGTTGTATCTCAGCCTCCTGAGTAGCTGGGACTAAGGGCGTGTACCACCCCGCCCAGCAAATTTTTGTATTTTTAGTAGAGCTGGGCTTTTGCCATGTTGCCCAGGCTGGTTGAACTGTTGACCTCAAGTGATCCTCCTGCCTCAGCCTCCTAAAGTGCTGGGATTACAGGCATGAGCCACTGCGCACCTGGCCACACTTAACTTTGTTTTTTTGTTTTGTTTTGTTTTTGTTTTTGTTTTTGGTGGAGTCTCCCTCTGTCACCCAGGCTGGAGTGCAGTGGTGCAATTATAGGCTCACTGCAAACTCCACCTTGGGGTTCAAGTGATTCTCCTGCCTCAGCCTCCCAAGTGTCTGGGACTACAGGCACATGCCACCATGACTGGCTACTTTTCATATTTTCAGTAGAGACGGGGTTTCACCGTGTTGGCCAGGCTAGTCTCGAACTCCTGGCCTCAAATGTTCTGCCCACCTTGGCATCCCAGAGTGCTGGGATTACAGGTGTGAGCCACCGCACCCAGCCCCTGGGGTCACAGTTGGAAGGGATCCTCACAGAATCTGTCTTTCCTCACCCTGACACTTCTCCCTACAGGGTCGAGGAGCAGCAGAATGAGGTCGAAACTGCTTCCAATGCCGTGGTCAGTTCTGAGTCCTGATTCATTCTCCGGAAGTAGAATGGCAAAGTAAATTCTCTGGTAATGGCTATGCCTTATTTTAATTATGATTTCATGAAAACCAAACAAAAATGGAGCCACATGCCTTTTGAGCTGGAGTCAGCCCCGACGGACAATGCCACAGGCTAAGGGAATATAGTGGGGAAGGGGAGTGGGAATTCTTTCTGATTCTAGGTTATCCAACTGAATAATGCCTCCAGGATACTCCAAAATCTATGTGTAGAGTCCTTCTCGAAGAAGGGAATCAGTGGAGCTGAATGAAGTGTTGCTCTCAGTTGGAAAGGAAATCCCTTCTTATTTCTGGAGATTTCCCCCTTCAATTCCTGCCTTCTCATGAGATCAGGTGCATTCAGGGTGGTATGGCCATAGACATCAATTCCTGCCTTCTGTTTCCAAGATCTCATTTTTTTTTTTTTTTTGACGGAGTTTCCCTCTTGCTGGCCAGGCTGGAGTGCAGTGGCGCAATCTCAGCTCACTGCAACCTCTGCCTCCTGGGTTCAAGCGATTCTCCTGTGTCAGCCTCCCGAGTAGCTGGGATTACAGGTATGCACCACCAAGCCCAGCTAATTTTGGTATTTTTTGTAGAGACAGGGTTTCACCAAGTTGGCCAGGCTGGTCTCGAATTCCTGACCTCAGGTGATCCACCCCCACCTCAGCCTCCTAAAGTGCTGGGATTACAGGCATGAGCCACCGCGCCCAGCCCAAGATCTCATTCTTGAGGGGTTGGGGGAGCCAAGAGGGAGAATTCTATGGATTGAAGTGTATGTGGGTCAGGGTTTTTGTGCACTACTGTGTTGCCAGCACTTAGGTGAATTATCTTGACCCTCAACTCTCCTTCCAAACTTCACTTATTCCCTTGGGTTCCTTTGCCACAAAACCCTGGGAGGGATTTGTCTATACTCACTGTCTCCAATTCCTCTCTGCACATCTCCTCTTTTTTTTGAGATTGAGTCTCACTTTGTCGCCCACGCTGCTGTGCAGTGGTGTAATCTTGGTTCACTGCAACCTCCACTTCCCAGGTCCAAGTGATTCTTCTGCCTCAGCCTCCTCAGTAGCTGGGATTACAGGTGCATGCCACTACACCTGGCTATTTTTTGTATTTTTAGTAGAGACAGGGTTTCACCATGTTGGCCAGGCTGGTCTCGAACTCCTGACCTCATGATCTGCCCACCTTGGCCTCCCAAGGTGCTGGGATTGCAGGCCTGAGCCACCGGGCTCAGCCTTCTTTTTTTTTCTTTTTTTAATGAGGAGAGAATGGCAATCATTTACAATGTTTAAGAATGAAGAGCCAGCCAGGCACGGTGGCTTACGCCTGTAATCCCAGCACTTTGGGAGGCCGAGGGGGGCAGATCATGAGGTCAGGAAATCAAGACCATCCTGGCTAACACAGTGAAACCCCATCTCTATTAAAAAAATACAAAAAATTAGCTGGGCGTCCTGGCGGGCGCCTGTAACCCCAGCTACCTGAGAGGCTGAGGCAGGAGAATGGCGTGAACCCGGGAGGCGGAGCTGGCAGTGAGCCAAGACCGTGCCACTGCACTCCAGCCTGGGCGACAGAGTGAGACTCCCTCTCCCAAAAAAAAAAAAAAAAAAAGAATGAAAAGTCGATTAAGAAGAGGACTGAGCTTGGGCAACATGGTGAAACCCTGTCTCTACAAAAAATACAACAACAAACATATTAGCTGGGTGTGGCGGCACAGACCTGTAGTCCCAGCTACTTGCAAGGCTGAGGTGGGAGGATTGCTTGAGCCTGGAGGTCAAGACCGCAGTGAGGTGGAATCGTGCCACTGCACTCTGGCCTGGGTCATAGAGTGAGATCCTGTCTCAAAATAAAGTCTCAGAAAAGAGAAGGGAGGGGAGGAAAGGGTAAGGGAAGGGAGGGGAGGGAAGGGGAGATATTCTTACTTGGATTCCAGAGAATAGCTGCTTCAGATTCTTCTAGATCTCTGAGCTTCCATTTTGACCCACTGGCTCTCCCTCCTTATCTGGCCAAGAGATTATGCATTAAAAAAAAACTCTCAAATCTATTTTTTTTAATTTATTGATTTAAACAGGGTCTTGTCTCTGTTACCCCATGTCACCCAGGCTGGAGTGCAGTGGCACACTCATAGCAACCTAAAACTCCTGGACTCAAGTAATCCTCCTGACTCAGCCTCCTGAGTAGCTAAGACTACAGGTGTGTGCCACCACACCTAGCTAATTAAATGTTTTCTTTTTTTGTAGAGATGGGGGTCTCACTTTGTTGCCCAGGGTGATCTCAAACTCCGAGGCTCAAGCAACTCTCCAACCTTGGCCTCCTCAAGCACTGGGATTACAGATGTAAGCCATCACACCCAGCCCCCCAAAAATCTAGTTTTGATATGAACAATTGTTTTTGTTTTTGTTTTTGTTTTGACAGGGTGTCGCTCTGTTGCCCAGGCTGGAGTGCAGTGGCATGATCTTGGCTCATTGCAGCCTTGACCTCCAGGGCTCAGGTGATTCTCCCCCCTCAGTTTCCTAGCAGCTGGGATTACAGGTGGGCCACCACACCCAGCTAATTTTTGTACTTTTGGTAGAGACAGGGTTTCACTGTTGTCCAGGCTGGAACAATTGTCTTTTTCTGAAGCTTGCAAAATGTGAATAAAAGCTTCCGTTAAAAAGTCAAGGCTACGAAGTTTGCAGTTTAGGCATAAAAACTTAAATAACATTTAAAAATAATAAATAAATAAATAAGGTAATTCAAGGCTGTGTACTTCTATGCTCATAGTAGTGTTATTCAACAGTATCTGGCCGGGCGCCGTGGCTCACGCCTATAATCCCAGCACTTTGGGAGGCTGAGGTAGGTGGATCACCTGAAGTCAGGAGTTCGAGACCAGCCTGACCAATATGATGAAACCCCATCTCTGCTAAAAATACAAAAGTTAGCTGGGTGTGGTGGCATGCACCTGTAATCCCAGCTACTCAGGAGGCTGAGACAGGAGAATCGCTTGAACCTGGGAGGCGAAGGTTGCAGTGAGCCGAGATCGCGCCATTGCACTCCAGCCTGGGCAACAAGAGCGAAACTCTGTCTCGAAAAACAAACAAACAAAAACACAATATCTTAAACATGGAAGCAACCCACATACCCATCAATGCATGAATGGATCAACAATAGGTGCTGGATGAATCTGATGGACCTTATGCTAAGTGAAGTATGCCAGTCACAAAAAGACAAATACAGTCTCATTCCACTTATATGAGGTACCTCGTGAAACTCACAGAGACAGAAAGCAGGACAGAAGTTTCCAGGAGCTGGGGTGAAGGGAGGATGGGAGTTAATGTTTAATGGGTACAGAGTTGAAGTTTGGGAAGATGAAGAGTTCTGGGGACAGATAGTGGAGTGGCTGCACAACAGTGTGAAGGCACTGAATGCCACTGAACTGCACACTTAAACATGGTTACAGTGGTACATTTTATGTATACTACAATTTTTTTAGAGACGGGGTCTCACTATGTTGCCCAGCCTCAAACTCCTGGGCTCAAGTGAACTTCCTGCCTCCGACTGCCAAAGTCAGCTTTCCAAAGTGCTGGGATTATAGGTGGGAGGCACGGCGCCCAGCCAATGTATATCATATGACGATTTTTATTTTATTATTTGTTTATTTATTTAATTTTTGAGACAGAGTCTCGCTCTGTCACCCAGGCTGGAGTGCAGTGGCGTGATCTCAGCCTACTGTAACCTCTGCCTCCCGAGTGCAAGTAATTCTCCTCAATCAGCCTCCCAGGTAGCTGGGACCACAGGCGTGTGCCACCACGCCCAGCTAATTTTTGTATTTTTAGTAAACACAGGGTTTCACCATGTTGGTGAGGCTGGTCTCAAACTCCAGACCTCAGGTGATCCGCCCACCTCAGCCTCCCAAAATGCTGAGATTACAGGTGTGAGACACTGCACCTGGCCTCATACAACAATTTTAAAAAACCTCTAGGCTCCCCTGGCTTTTGGGCCTCAGAGTAGCCCTTGTTTCTTTTTACAAACCTTTGCAGACTTTGCCTGCGGCTTCACAGAATTCAGTGTGAGAGATGTCAAGTATCTGAGGAAGAGCTGCTTCTGCCGCAGAGGCCAGAAACCTAGGCCAGATACGCCTCACACAGCTTGGGAAGACAATGCTCCTAAAAACAGGGATGCTCAGCTTTGTGGTTCATGTTAAAAGTCAAAAAGGAGGCCGGGCGCGGTGGCTCATGCCTGTAATCCCAGAATTTTGGGAGGCCGAGGCGGGCAGATCACCTGAGGTTAGGAGTTCGAGACCAGCCTGGCCAACATGGTGAAACCCCCATCTCTACTAAAAGTACAAAAATTAGACAGGCATAGTGGCAGGAGCCTGTAATCACAGCTACTCAGGAGGTTGAGGCACAAGAATTGCTTGAGCCCGGAAGGTGGAGGTTGCAGTGCACCACGCCATTGCACTCCAGCCTGGGAGACAGAGCGAGACTCCATGTCAAAGAAAAAAAAAAAAAAAAGTTAAAAAGGAATGTCAAGCATTGTTTTATTTTGTTTGGTTTCAGACTAACCAGGTATCCTTTCAGATTCTTTGCCAAAAGACTGTAGATGAGTTAATTGGATCAAGCTGGAACGAGAGTTATTTTTTCAAGGCTCAAACTATCAAAAGAGCCAAGATCCTGACTTTTTGTCCCAACTCAGCTGCTGATGTAGGAAGTCATTTAAGCTCACAGTCTGCTTAATCTCTGTGAAATGGGTTTAATGCTAGCAATTAAGTGTTGCTCACAATAAGAAACAATATGTGGCAAGGCCACATACACGTTGCCTCCTCAGTATTTGGCAGAGTGGGTGGTGTAAAGTAAGTGTTCAGTAATTGATTGATTGATTCCACATGCCATGACTAATGCTTCGAAGCACTCAGCCTAAAGGCATGGAGCTCCATCCTCTTCCCAGAGTGCTCATTTCTGGCTAATACCATGCCATAAAAATAAAATATAAATTTACAACAGAGCTAACTTAGGGAAATTATACACATAAAACAAATACGATCTATTTGCAAAAGGATTCACAGAATTTCTACAAATGGATCTTTGATTAGCGTGTATTCCAGATCATTAACTATTTATAATCAATGTTGAAATGTTGAGAGTTAATGCCAATTGAAGGTCGGAAACTTCTTGCAAGCCAATCAAATCTGTGAGGGTTGACACCACTTTCTTTTTCTTCTTTTTTTTGAGACGGAGTCTCACTCTGTCGCCCAGGCTGGAGTGCAGTGGCGCAATCTCGGCTCACTGCAAGCTCCGCCTCCCGGGTTCACGCCATTCTCCTGCCTCAGCCTCCCGAGTAGCTGGGACTACAGGCGCCCGCCACTACGCCTGGCTAATTTTTTGTATTTTTAGTAGAGACAGGGTTTCACCATGTTAGTCAGGATGGTCTCGATCTCCTGACCTCGTGATCCGCCCGCCTCGCCTCCCAAAGTGCTGGGATTACAGGCGTGAGCCGCCGCGCCCGGCTCCAGGTTGACACCACTTTCACTAATGCACTTGCACATGTGTCCCTTGATATCAGCATATGGTACCTGTCGTATGTCCACCCATCTGCTGGATTGTGTGCCTTTTTTTTTCTTATTAAAAAAAATTTTTTGAGAGACAGGATCTTGCTCTGTCACCCAGGCTGGTGTGCAGTGTCATGATCAGAGTTTACTGAGGCCTTGAACTCCTGGGCTCAAGCTATCCTCCCACCTCTGCCTCCCAAAGCACTGGGATTACAGGTGCGAGCCACTCTATCTGGCCTGTGCACCTCTTGAGGACATTGTTGAAAACCATCTTGTATCCTCCACATCTATTTCAGTCTTCCTTTTTTTTCCCCTTCCTTCCTATGGAAGGGCTTCTAGGCACCATGACTGCAATCAAAAAATTAGCCGGGCATGGTGGTGCACGCCTGTAATCCCAGCTACCCGGGAGGCTGAGGCAGGAGGATCCCTTGAACCCAGGAGGCAGAGGTTGTGGTGAGCTGAGATCGTGCCATTGCACTCCAGCATGAGCAACAAGAGCGAAACTCCATCTCAAAAAAAAAAAAAAAACTAACACAGGAACAGAAAACCAAAACACTGCATGTTCTCACTCATGTAGGAGGTAAACAATGAGAACACAGGGACACAGGGAGGGGAAGAACACACACCAGGCCTGTTGGGGGGTTGGGGGCAAGGGGAGGGAACTTACAGGACAGGTCAATAGGTGCAGCAAACCACCATGGTACACGTATACCTGTGTAATACATTCTGTGCATGTATCTCGCAACTTAAAGTAAAATAAAAAATGAAAATAAAAAGAAGTTGGTGACTGATGCCATACTCGATCGACAAAGTCACAGTGAGCCTAGCCAACAGAGACCAGAGTGGACTAGAACAGCAGGAAGCCATGTGGTCCTGGGGCTTGTTAGAGTTACCACGATGGTGGAAAGTGTGTGGACATCACCAGATCTCAGGGCACAAGGCCAAGTGAGGGGCTGCAAAGGAAAGTGAGGCAAGGGTCTGGAATAAGGAATTCAGGAATGGATCCGGGAATGGTGAGGAAGCTGAGAGAGGTGAATCCAGGCACTTAGACTGTCATTAAAGCAAAGATATGGGCTGGCAGCAGAGTTGGCTTATGGTCATTACTACTCATTTATTAAATTCTACTGTAGGCATTGGGGAAGGGGTGGAGGCTAACATCTGTTAAGCACCTAACATAACATGTTCCCGGCCTTAATGTGACAATTGTATTATTAAGCACGTGTTCACCCTTCCTTCCCTCTATATGGGGACTTCTTTTGGACAATGGACCAGGCTGAGGTGACAGCATGCTAGTTCCAAGGCCACCTTTCATCTAGTCCTCTTGTCCTGCTGTATTCCAAGAGAGTATCCTACTCCGTGTAGCAGCTGCCCCTTCAGCCTCATTCCCCAAATGAGAAGACACCTAGAACCCAGCCCAGCACAGCCAATGCCAGCCTGCAAAACGCAGAAATAAATGCTTGGATCATAAACCACTAAAACTGAGGATTATTATCACAGCAAAGGCTGACTAATAGATACAATTACCTTACATATATTTTCTCATTTTAATTTTGAAACAGGCAAAGGATATCAGAATGCTGAATATCAGGACCTCTCAGGTTCTAGGATTTGAACGCATGTGTATTTGACATTGAGAGTTTTGTGCTTTCTATGAGAACATGAAAACTCTTGGATTTGATGAGTAAAGCAAAAGTTGACAGAATAAAACAATGACCTTAGAGAAATGCTAACTGAGTATTACTGGGGTAGCCCTAGGTACATGATTCTCAGCCGGGTGCATGGCTCATGCCTGTAATCCCAGCACTTTGGGAGGCTGAGGAAGGTGGATTACCTGATGTCAGGAGTTTGAGACCAGCCTGGCCAACATAGTGAAACCCCATCTCTACTAAAAATACACAAAATTAGCCAGGCATTGTGGTGCGTGCCTGTAGTCCCAGCTACTCGGGAGGCTGAGGCAGGAGAATTGCTTGAACCTGGGAGGCAGAGGTGGCAGTGAGCCGAGATCGAGACACTGCACTCCAGCCTGGGTGACAGAGCAAAACTCTGTCTCCAAAAAAAAAAAAAAAAAAAAAAAAAAATTATCAGACCCTCCTGCTGAACAGATCTCATAATAGGAGGTTCCACATCAACAAATCAGCCTGAGATGCCCCCAGGATGCAAATGGTCAGCTGCTGATAGTTCCTTCTTTCCCTGTGTACTTTCACATACATAGTGCAGTTAGTGACAGACCAGGATCCCAGAGTGAAGATGATCAGGCTGCTTCCAATAGCTTTGGTGAGAGTGAAAACATCCATGACCTTGTCTCACACTCTTGCACTTGTCTGCCAGAAAGCCCTGGCTCCTGTCCTTTCATGAGTCAACCTTGCAGGTGTTTGTGTGGGACCCTCGGGGATGAAAAATGATGCTCTGGCATGGAGAAGCACTGCAGGGCTTACTAATCCCTTAACACCGTGAAGTAGGAAAGGGAAAAACAGCTAACGGGATGGAAAGGCAGTTTGGGAATTGGTTTGGGAAGGACAGCAGACCTTCATGGAGTCAGCCAGAAAAGGTGGTTCAAACATATTTCTTCAAAGACCCTGAGCAATTTTTCGGTTTTTCGTATTTACTGCATCAGGGTCCGCCTGGCCCCTTGGGCAGTGGAACGTGGCCCTGGAGCCTCCTGAGAAACTTGTCTGGTAGGTCAGGGAGTGAAGGAAGGGTCAACCTCTGCCAGTGCCCTGCTGCTCTGGTGCCTTCAGAATTCCCCCAGCCTGGCCCAGTCACACAGGTTGGGAGGCTCAGCATGTTTGTTCTTAGCTGTGCAAAATTCAGGAGTTTCTTCTCCTCTCTAGAACATATGGAGCTCTCTCACTGAGTCTGTTTCTTACTTTTCCTGGAAAGCTCTTCAAGCACAATTGGCTCTTTCTCACCCTTCAGGCCCCAGCTGAAACTTCACTTACTTGAGGGGGCTTTAAATGACCACTCTGCGTAAGTGGGTCTTCCGAGGTACTCTCTGTTAGAGTACCTTTACCAAACTGGTCACCATCTGTCATTAGTTGTTGTTCAGCTGTTTATCATCTGTCTTTCCATTAGGATGTGAGCTCCGTCAAGCCAGGGACTGCATTTGTCTTCGTTGCTCAGGACTTTATGCCTGGCCCCTTATGAGCGTGACAATGAGTGACTTGAATGAATACATGTGAATGAATGAATGCATGCCTCCTTGTATCAACTCTGAAAGGCAAGTATAATTTTGCTATTAACTGCTGAAATCCGTCTAGACTTTTCTTTTAAAATGTTGCTTTAATTGGTCACATACGCCTTATATGAAGATTTGATCCTGCAGAAGATTCAAGCACTTTTTTTTCTTTTTTTTTTTTTTGAGACGGAGTCTCTCTCTGTCGCCCAGCCTGGAGTGCAGTGTGGTGCCATCTCGGCTCTATGCAACTTCTGCTTCCCAGGTTCAAGCGATTCTCCTGCCTCAGCCTCCTGAGTAGCTGAGACTACAGACACGTGCCACCACACCCAGCTAATTTTTGTATTTTTGGTAGAGATGGGGTTTCACCATGTTGGTCAGGCTGGTCTCGAACTTCTGACTTTGTGATCCTCCTGCCTTGGCCTCCCAAAGTGCTGGGATTACAGGCATGAGCTGCTGTACGTGGCCTAGATTGAAGCACTTCTAAAGAAATGGAAGACAGGGCTGGGTGCGGTGGCTCAGGCCTGTAATCCCAGCACTTTGGGAGGCTAAGGCGGGTAGATCACGAGGTCAGGAGATCAAACCATCCTGGCTAACAGGGTGAAACCCTATCTCTACTAAAAAAAAAAAAAAATACAAAAAAAAAAAATAGCCGGGCATGGTGGCAGATGCCTGTAGTCCCAGCTACTCAGGAGGCTGAGGCAGGAGAATGGCGTGAACCCGGGAGGCAGAGCTTGCAGTGAGCCAAGATCGCACCACTGTTCTCCAGCCTGGGCAAAAAAAAAAAAAAGAAGAAGAAATGGAAGACAGTAACAGCCCCCAAGAGGCAACCACTTGCAAATGTTCTTGTTCTCTTTTCTCTAGCGTTTTCCTTTCTCTGCTATTACATATCTGTGTACATACAGAGATATCTTTTAATATAAATGAGTTTTATTTTTCTTTAACAATGACCGGAATCTTCCCAGTCGTTGCTGTAGTAAGCACTTCTCATAGTGCTTATTATAGATGAACCACGATTTTTTCCACCGGTGTTCTCTGGGTGGAAAGCTAACATAAGGTAAGCAAGCATTTATGATTTATCTCTTTCTGATATTTTGCAATTAGCTCTGTCATCCTGGAGCAGAATTTACTGAGATTGGCTGGTTCACTGAATAAAGGGTAATGGAAGCTGGTGTTCCATAGTGAGCAGGTCTAAGCAAATCTGCCCCCAAAGGCCAAGGAAGCTGAGAAGCCAAAGAAAGAGGCTGACAAGGGCCGGGCGCGGTGACTCACGCCTGTAATCCCAGCACTTCGGGAGGCTGAGGTGGGCAGATCACGAGGCCAGGAGATCAAGACCATCCTGGCTAACATGGTGAAACCCCGTCTCTACTAAAAATACAAAAAGTTAGCTGGGCGTGGTGGCGGGCGCCTGTAGTCCCAGCTACTCAGGAGGCTGAGGCAGGAGAATGGCGTGAATCCGGGAGGCGGAACTTGGAGTGAGCCGAGATCGCACCACTGCACTCCAGCCTGGGCGACAGAGCGAGACTCCGTCTCAAAAAAAAAAAAGAAAGAGGCTGACAAATCCAGTTATCCAGTTTCTGGGAAAGAAACATTTAATAGGCACTTACAAACAGAAATGATGACTCAGGTGGTTGCAAGATAAGATGGTGGAACTCCACGCTTACCTCCAGACCCAGGCTCATATAGATAGGGAGTTTGCCTAAGGGTAAGATTTACTGAAAGTATGTGAAAGTGAAAGTAGAAATCGTAGAGGCATTCCCAGAACCACAGTTAATCAGAAGTCAAAGTGGCAGATTAGCATCCAAGATGGAGTTGCTTTAGCTTCCACAGCTGGTTTGGACTGCTGAGACACAAGTTCGTTTTACTCTATTATTATTTTGTAATTTTCTTTCATCAGAAACTCACTGTAAGGATTGATAATTCCACCATTTAACAAAGTGTTTAATCCTTAATATAGAGGAAATTCATATTCAATAAAAGCCTACTTCAGTGATTCTGTACCTCCTGGGGCTCATAAATGCACTAACCAGCAGTTTCAGGCTGGGGGTCCTCAGTCTCCCCAAC
Organism: Symphalangus syndactylus; assembly: GCF_028878055.3. Taxonomy (NCBI): domain Eukaryota; kingdom Metazoa; phylum Chordata; class Mammalia; order Primates; family Hylobatidae; genus Symphalangus; species Symphalangus syndactylus. The sequence goes on along the minus strand of NC_072434.2, from coordinate 86,331,219 downwards.
CAGTGCTGACAGAGGCCGAGGTGAATTTGAAACAGTGGGAGATCTAGAGATGGTAAGAAACCATTTTTGTTTGTTTGTTTGTTTGTTTTAGAGACAGGGTCTCGCTCTGTTATCCAGACTGGAGTGCAAGAGTGTGCTCACGGCTCACTGTAACCTCAGACTCCTGTGCTCAAGCCATCCTCCCACCTCGGCCTCCCAAAGATGTTGGGATTACAGGCTTGAGCCACCACACCCAGCCAAGAAAAATTTTTGACATCTTCCTAATCCTGACTCTTTGTGACCTCTCTGGTTTCTTTCTGAGAGATCACTGAGCGTTGGGCAGACTTACTGCCTCTGCCGCAAGATAATGATACTCCGGCTTGCCAAATCCAACACAAGTCTTTAGACAAAATGCCCCAAAAAGTGCTTTCAGTCTTTTTCTTCCTCTGTCATTTCTTGGAGTGTCTTTTGACTTAAGGATATTTTGAAAAGCTCGTTCATCAAGTAGTTCTTTTTCTACTCTGATGTCCTGACCAGCACCAATCTTAGATCACATCCTATATAAATTTGCTAGCAGGATTTCGGTGAGGAATGTTATCAAAAACACATGATTTTTCTTTGAGAGTCCTATTTGAGTACAGGATTAAAATTTTCAATCACGTGTCCTCTGTGGATGCTTAATCATAGTACCTAATAGACAATAGGTTTCCCATTAAATAATAATTGAATGAATGAAATGCTAAACCTGAAGCATTCATATTTTTCTTTTTTTTTTTTTTTGAGATGGAGTCTCGCTCTGTCGCCCAGGCTGGAGTGCAGTGGCACGATCTCGGCTCACTGCAAGCTCCGCCTCCCGGGTTCACGCTATTCTCCTGCCTCAGCCTCCCGAGTAGCTGGGACTACAGGCGCCCACCACCACGCCCGGCTAATTTTTTGTATTTTTAGCAGAGATGGGGTTTCACCATGTTAGCCAAGATGGTCTCCATCTCCTGACCTTGTGATCGTCCAGCCTTGGCCTCCCAAAGTGCTGGGATTACAGGTGTGAGCCACCACGCCCAGCCCATATTTTTCTGACTATGTCATGATGTTACTAGTGGTTCTTGTTTTTTTCTATTTTTTAGGTTTGTTTTTTTTCTGAGACGGAGTTTCACTCTTGTTGCCCAGGCTGGAGTGCAATGGCGCAATCTCAGCTCCCTGCAACCTCCGCCTCCTGGGTTCAAGCGATTCTCCTGCCTCAGCCTCCTGAGTAGCTGGGATTACAGGCATGTGCCACCACGCCCAGCTAATTTTTGTATTTTTAGTAGAGACAGGGTTTCTCCATGTTTGTCAGGCTGGTCTCGAACTCCCAACCTCAGGTGATCCACCTGCCTTGGCCTCCCAAAGTACTGGGATTACAGGTGTGAGCCACCACGTCCAGCCTCTATTTTTTAATTTTCAATTTTTATTTTTTGGAGACAAGGTCTCCCTCTGTCACCCAGGCTGGAGTGCAGTGGCGTGATCACAGCTCACTGCATCCTTGAACTCCTGGGCTCAAACACTTCTCCCATCTCAGCTCCCAAGTAGTTGAGACTATGGGTGCACACCACCACACCTTGCTAATTTTTTAAAATATTTTTGTAGAGACGGGATCTCCCTGTATTGTCTAGGCTTTATGTTTGTTTTGAGATAGGCTTGCTTTGTCAACCAGGCTGGAGTGCAGTGACACAATTATAGCTCACTGCAGCCTCATCCTGGGTCCAAGTGATCCTCCTGCCTCAGCCTCCCAAGCAGCTAGGACTACAGGCACGTGCCATGCCCAGCTGACTAGTGGTTGTTTTATTTTAAAACATATTCTGTCTCCCCTCTAGCCACAGTTATATGAATTTGGCCACTCTAAGAAAAATGGTAAGGGGTGTGATTTTTCTTCCTGATGAAAAAATAAAACTTCGAAAAATACATTTTTATTTAATAAATATTTATTATAGTTTCTATGCCTAAGAGTGAATGCTTAAACTAGTTTTGCCAAAAGGAGCTTCCTCTACTATTGCCACATAATTGTAGTGATCTTTTTCAATCTAATAACTATATAATGGGTGAGTAAGATTTGCCTGGTTGGTTACAAAAATAAGTACATGATGTTTGTGTGTTATGCTCTTTTTAATTTTTTTGTATATTTAGGTTTGTATGTATGTGTTTGTGTGTATATATGTATACATTTTCTTGGGTAAGTATCCAGCAAGAGAGTTTATAAAAGCAATACGTTTCTGTTGAAATGCTCTGTGTTGGCCAGGCACAGAGGCTCACGCCTGTAATCCCAGCATTTTGGGACGCTGAGGCAGGCAGGTCACTTGCAGTCAGGAGTTGGAGACCAGCCTGGCCAACATGGCGAAACTCAGTCTCTAATAAAGATACAAAAATTAGCCGGGCATAGTGTCACATGCCTGTAGTCCCAGCTACTTGGGAGGCTGAGGCAGGAGAACTGCTTGAACCCGGGAGGTGGAGGTTGCAGTGAGCCAATATCACACCACTGCACTCCAGCCTGGGTGATAGAGTGAGACTCCATCACAAAAAAAAAAAAAAAAAAAAAAAAAGAAGGAAAGAAATGCTCTGTGTTCATAGCTGCTCTCAAAAACTTTTATTAAATTGTGACATCATCATCAGCATAGGGTATCCTTGTAAACATATACATAATTAAAAGATTAGTATCAAAATATATAATGAATTCCTACAAGTCAATTAGAAAAATCTATAACTTAGTAGGAAAATGGGAAAAAGACATGACTAGTGATTTCTTTTTTCTTTTCTTTTTTTTTGAAACAGTGTCTTGCTCTGTTGCCCAGGCTTAAGTGCGGTGGTGCAATCTCAGCAATCTCCCAGGGTTCAAGTGATTCTCGTGCCTCAGCCTTCCAAGTAGCTGGGATTACGGGCACGCACCACCACGCCTGGCTAATTTTGGTATTTTTAATAGAGATGGGGTTTCACCATGTTTGCCAGGTTGGTCTCGAACTCCTGACTTCAGGTGATCTGCCTGCCTCGGCCTCCCAAAGTGCTGGGATTACAGGCGTGAACCACCGCACCCGGCCTGACTAGTGATTCTTAATTCTGGCTGCCCATCACTGAGGACTTAAAAAAACACAGATGTGGTCAGGCACAGTGGCTCACACCTGTAATCCCAGCACTTTGGGAGGCCAAGGCAGGCGGATCACCTGAAGTAAGGAGTTCAAGACCAGCCTGGCCAACATGATGAAATCCCATCTCTATTAAAAATACAAAAATTAGCCAGGCATGATTGTGTGCGCCTGTAATCCCAACTACTTGGGAGGCTGAGGCAGGAGAATCACTTGAACCTGGAAGGTGGAGGTTGCAGTGAGTGGAGATCGCGCCATTGCACTTCAGCCTGGGTGATAGAGCGAGACTCCGTCAAAAAAACAAAACAAAAATGTGCCCTGCCTTTGCTAGATTCTAATTTAATTTCTTTAGTTTGAGACACTGAATCTGCATTTTCTTAAGCTCCCTAGGTGACTCAGAGTACAATAAGAGTTGAAAACCAGAAGATAGAAGATGTCCTTGCACTGGGTCTTGAAATATCTTTAGATTCACACAGAAAAAAAAAAAAAAAAAAAAGAGGGACAAAATATTCTGAATGGACATGAGAACATAAAATATTCTGAATGGACATGAGAACGTGAGAACATGAGAGATGGGAGCTACTCATGTGCAGGCATGGAATCTTGTAATTTTAGAATTGGAAGTAACCATAAAAATTATTGGGCCAGGTGTGGTGGCTCATGCCTGTAATCCCAGCACTTGCGAAGCTGAGGTGGAAGGATTGCTTAAACCCAGGAGTTGGAGGCTAGCCTGGGAGACATAGCAACACCCTATTTCTACAAAAGTAAAAATAGCCATGCGTGGTGGTACATCCCTGTAGTTCCGGCTACTCTGGAGGCTGAGGTGGGAGGATTGCTTGAGTCCAGGAGTTCGAGGTTGTAGTGAGCTGAGATCACGCCACTGCCTTCCAGCCTGGGCAATAGAGCAAGATCCTGTCTCAAAAACAAAACAAAACAAAGCTCTCTGTTTATGTGTCTCCTACTATGTTTATCATTACTGCTGTTAAAATAGTTGTTCATATACACATATATATATAAATATAGTATTTATCATTTATATAATTTATTATAGATGTGTGAATATATGTATATAAAATTGGTACTTTATAGTTTGTTGAGAACTTTTATGAGTTATTTTGAGTTCCGTAATGATTCTATGAGGTCATGAAAATCATTAATCCTATTTTATAGTTGAGGACACTGAAGCCATTGAAGCTCAGTGACTTTGGCAGCTGCTGGCGTTGAGATGTGCCAGGACACAAAAGAAGTAGGAGAGAGGAAGAAAGATCATTTGAGGGACTTTCATTTTAGGTGGGAGTAGGGGGATTTTTATTCATATTAGTAACCATCCTGATAATGGGTAAAAATGCTGGAAGAAATATGGAAAACTTCTTAAAGAATACAGGGACTAAAATATCGTGAGGAATGACAAGGCCAGTGTCTAGGAGAAGGCAAGAACACAGGAAGGTGAGCAGAAACTTCACAGCTTACTTTTGCCCTGTGAGCATTTGCTGATCTGGATGAATCAGCTGCTGAGCTGAGACGTGGGGAGAGGCTAGCAGAGGTGAAGGCCCAAGGCACTCTACATAGAGAAAAGATGACAAATGTTTCCCTCATAATCAGAACCAGAAGGGAACCAGAAGTCAACCATTCCCCATTTCCCATCTTTCTAGAATTGTAGGAAGAGAAAATTCGTAAATTTATGATACAATAAAATCAAAATAGGTTGGGTGCAGTGGTTCATGCCTGTAATCCTAGCACTTTGGGAGGTGGAGGCAGGAGGATCCCTTGAACCCAAGAGTTTGAGACCAGCCTGGGCAACATGGTGAAAACCTATCTCTACAAAAAATACAATAAATTAGCTGAGTGTGGTGCAGCCCACTTGTAATCCCAGCTACTTGGGAGGCTGAGACAGGAGGATCACTTGAACCCAGGAGGTGGAGGTTGCGGTGAGCCAAGATCATGCCACTGCACTTCAGCCTTGGTGACAGAGCAAGGCCCTGTCTCAATTAAAAAATAAATTAATTAAAAGAAGATAAAAATATATTACCTATTTATACTAAATGTGAATAGACTATAACTCAAGGACAACTTTTAAAAAATCTATATTTTTATTCAGTAATAAGACAGATTGCTGGGTTCAGTAGCTCATGCCTGTAATCCCAGCACTTTGGGAGGCAGAGACGGGCAGATCACTTGAGCTCAGGGGATCGAGACCAGCCTGGGCAACATGGCAAAACCCCACCTCTACCAAAAATACAAAAATAGTCTAGTATAGTGGCTCATGCCTATGGCCCCAGAGACTGGGAGACTGAGGCAGGAGGATCACTTGAGCCTGGGAGGTGGAGGTTGTAGTGAGCTGAGATTGTGCCATTGTATTCCAGCTTGGGCAACAGAGGGAGACCCTGCCTCAAAAAAAAAAAAAAAAAAAAGGAAAAATACATACTGTATCATGCAAATACTAATTTCTCTAAAATCTGTATAGCTATATTAATATCCAACAAAATTGACCTTAAGGCAAAGAGCATTATAAAAGGTAAAGGAAGATACACCGTTATAACAAATGTTCAAATCATTTGACGATAAAGCAACATTAGTCTATGAACCAAAGCGAGGCAGGGTTTATAAAAGCACATTTGGAGTCTATGGAATAGGGACACGCCTCCCGCCCCTTTTGTAAAATAATTAGCTTATCGATGCCCTCCAGGAACACACCTGGAGTTAAACAAAATTGAGTTTCTGTTCTCCCTGCAACAAGGGAGAAGGCACACCATGGAGAACTATGAGGCATCGCAACAGAAGGGCCAGAAAAGACTTATTAAAGGATTTGGGTTTGTGTTAGGTGATCTGGGGAGGGTTTAAGGAAGCAAGGCTTTGCTTTGGATTAGATGCTGTCAGAAAGTAGAAGTAATTCTGTAATTGTTTTTTTTTTTTGAGATGGAGTCTCACTCTGTCACCCAGGCTGGAGCGCAGTGGTGTGATCTTGACCCACTGCAACCTCTGCCTCCTGGGTTCAAGCAATTCTCTGCCTCAGCCTCCCAAGTAGCTGGGACTACAGGCACCCACCACCACACCTGGCTAATTTTTGTATTTTTAGTAGAGACGGGGTTTCACCATCTTGGTCAGGCTAGTCTTGAACTCCTGACATCATGATCCACCCACCTCAGCCTCCCAAAGTGTTGGGATTACAGGCGTGAGCCACTATGCCTCACTTTTTTTTTTTTTTTTTGAGACAGAGTCTCACTCTATGGTCTAGGCTGGAGTGCAATGGTGCAATCTCGGCTCACTGCAACCTGTCTCCCAAGTTCAAGTGATTCTCCTGCCTCAGTCTCCTGAGTAGCTGGGATTACAGGTGCCCACCACCACGCCCAGCTAATTTTTGTAGTTTTAATAGAGATGGTGTTTCACCATGTTGGCCAGGCTGGTCTCAAACTCCTGACCTCAGGTGATGTGCCCACCTTGGCCTCCCAAAGCGCTGATATTATAGGAGTGAGCCAAGGAGCCTGGCCTATAAGTGAGTATCTTAATAATTCTTATCTGCTGGGCGCGGTGGCTCATGCCTATAATCCCAGCACTTTGGGAGGCCGAGACAGGCAGATCACGTGAGGTCAGGAGTTCGAGACTAGCCTGACCAACATGGAGAAACCTCGTCTCTACTAAAAGTACAAAATTAGCCGGGTGTGGTGGCACATGCCTGTAATCCCAGCTACTCGGGAGGCTGAGGCAGTAGAATAGCTTGAACTCAGGAGGTGGAGGTTGAGGTGAGCCAAGATCGTGCCATTGCACTCCAGCCTGGGCAACAAGTGTGAAACTCCATCTTAAATAATAATAATAATAATGATAATAATTCTCATCTGGAAGATGGGAATAACAGATTGTGGCTGAAGCTGTAGCCAGTCAGAGCAGTCACTCATTAGCCAGGATAAGAAGCTACTCGGTCATTTGTGGTCTGGATGACATTCTTGCTTTTGTCTGTGTTCCAACTTGGTGACAGAGTAGTCCTGGTTTTGTCTTGATCCACCTCTGTCACAGAGTGGTCTTGCCTGATTGTCAGTGTTCTATGAAATTATTGTGTTTGTTGGGAGGACGCCACAGCCTGGCTGTGTGTGCCAGGCCAGCTCTTGGTATCAGGGGCTGCTTTCCTCATTTTCAGGCTGAATGCTGTCCGGGAGAGTCGTCTGCCCTTGAGCAGACTGACCGAGTTGTCAGGAAAGGCAACTTCAGTCTTGAGAGCCTTCCAAGAAACCATGTGATTTCAGCTGCAGAGTGGACATGGCGTGCTTGTCTGCAGTTGTTCCTGCCTTCGCCCTTCTACCTTAGCTAAGCCAGGTTTCCAACTGTTCCCTTGCTAAGATTCTTTAGTTTTAATTTAATTTTTTGGTTTTGCACAATCGATGTGGCTTTTGAGAGGTAATTTTTTTTGACCTTGTATTTTTATTTATGAGGTCAGAAACAAATTTGGTAAAACAGAGGGTTTGATTTTGGGGACTCAAATGAGTTTGCAAATGTTTAGCACCAGGGCCATTTCCCATGAAATGTCTTTATTCATATATTCCATGTTCCCCATTAACATGAATCACTGACTCCGCTGCGACACTCCTAAAAATGAAGGCAACTGCTCCCTGAACAAGGTGCTTGGTGTGAGTAAAGTGTTTTCATATCCACTGATGAAAGACACATGCAACAGTAAAATCAATTCAGTGCCTTTTTCCGACTTTTCCAGCCAAAAGCTCTGCTAAAATGTTGTGGCTGTAGCTTCACAGCTGTGAATAATTTTATTCTGTTACCGGCAATTCCATCCTTTTCACTGCTGTGGTTTTCATTTCCCTCCTGGTGGTTTGAGTCCTCACGCCCAGTCTCTGCTCCCGTGGTCCACCTGGGCCACTTGCCCCACTTTGGGATGACCTCATTCAGCCCTCCAGTTGCCATGGCAGCGCCAGGAGTTGGGAGGAATGTTGCCTTCACGGTCTGGGCAGCTCTTTCCTCTGGGGTGATTGATTCGGGATCTTTTTGGTTAGCATTCACATCAAAGAGACTCATTTAATTTTCCCAGCCACTTTTCTCTCCACATCTATACATAACCCCTTGCCCTCCGTGTTGGCTTTTCAGAAGATTCAGATACACTTATTCAGAGCTTTAAAGTTGTTTGGGCTTTAACATGTTTATTGACAAACAATCCACGGCTGGCCCATGTCTAGACCCTCAAATGCTCGGTGGGTACCACCTGGTTCACTGTAGTTTACTTATGGAGAAAATTCTGGATTTCTGTTACTGGTTGGAACTTTCTAGATGGCTGCTGTGACTCTAGGAAGAGTGAGGCTGGAAACTCTGGGAACTTTGAAGCCTAGCTCTTCCTGATTTCCAAGACTGGCTGCCTGCTCTTTCTCAGACCTGTCCTGACGTTCCTCTATGTTCTACTGTTGGACCGAGATAAGGATTTTAAGAGCATTAGCCCCGATCCCAGCATGATAATTTCTAGGCTAAGATTAAGAATGAGGCTGGGAGTGGTGGCTCAGCCCTATAATCCCAGCACTTTGGGAGGCCAAGATGGGGGGGATCATTTGAGGTTGGGAGCTCGAGACCAGCCTAGCCAACTGGTGGAACCTCGACTCTACTAAAGAAATACAAAAATTCGCCAGGCATGGTAGCAGGTACCTGTTGTCCCCCCTACTTGGGAGGCTGAGGCATGAGAATTGCTTGAACCTGGGAGGCAGAGGTTGCAGTGAGCCGAGATCACGTCACTGCACTCCAGCCTGGGCAACAGAGTGAGACTCTGTCTCAAAAAAAAAAAAAAAAAAAAAAGTAGGAATGAGCACCTGGTGGCTCACACCTATAATCCCAGCTACCCAGGAGGCTAAGGTGGGATGGAATACTTGAAGCTAGGAATTCAAGAGCAGCCTGCACTTAATAACTGTAGTTAATACTTTAAATCAAAAGAGACATTTAAATAGAATGTTCTATGCTCTGCTTTGAATAATATACCTTCATAAAAACCTGGAAGGCCAGGTTTGAATTGAGAATTCTTGGAGTCCTTGGTGTTCTGCATCGGGATGTAGTGGGTGGTGGGAAGAGCTCTTCCCGGTTCGCAGATGTGGTGCCGCTACCTGCCTGTCATTCTGGCTTTCAGCTGTAGCACAGCATCATGTGCCTTGCTCAGGCAGGGACGGGGCCCACGTAGGCCCTGGAAGTGGGCTGTGCCTATTTTGGTAGATCATTCTGGGGTTGCAGTACCCTGGTATTGTTCAGAAGGGGCACAGCTTCTGGGTGGGCCTGTCACTCAGCTTGATGGGGACGAAGGCATGTGCTGGGGGGGCCCAGAGCAGTGGCCTCTAAATCAAGGGCCCAGGGCAGGGGCTTATCTCGCCCAGGTCTAAAGGTGACGTTGCTTTAGCCTACATCTAGTTGAGGACAGGCCTTGGCAGAGAGCAGGAGGCAGTTTCCACCTGCGTTATATTTGAATTCAAATAATTGTTTGGAGATCTGTGTGTCTCCGGATTCCTCTCATTTTTTTTCCTCCTATTTCTACTTTCCCTAACTCCTCCCTCCTTCCTAGTTCTTGGATTCTGTTTTTGTTTTTGTTTTTGTTTTTTTGGAGAAAGAGCCTTGTTCTGTTGCTTAGGCTGGAGTGTAATGGCACAATCTTGGCTCATTACAGTCTCTGCCTCCTGGGTTCAAATGATTCTCCTGCCTCAGCCTCCCGAGTAGCTGAGATTACAGGCACCCACCACGATGCCCAACTAATTTTTGTATTTTTGTAGAGACAGGGTTTCACCATGTTGGTCAGGCTCGTCTCAAACTCCCGACCTCAAGTGATCTGCCCACCTTGGCCTCCCAAAGTGCTGAGATTACAGGGATGAGTCACCGTGCCCGGCAGCTCCATACTCTTAAATCCAGTGGCTCACATGGCAGCCTCACTTGGATATTGCACAGATATTTAAACCTAGGAGGCCCAAAAAGAAACTGTTGGTTTTCCCTCTGGAATTTAGACTGCCCACCCCCTGTCCCTGCAGGTAAACTTTCTGCCTTAGTCATGACAGCGGAGTCCATTAAAGCAGTGGGTCGGACCTTACACAGTGACTCACCCTGGATTTCTTGCTTTTCCCCAAACCCACATTCCCTCCCTCAGCAAGCCCTGAAAATTTAACTCGAAATCCTACGTGGAATTGGCGCAGTGCAGCCTGGACTCCTCTGTCCACTCCTGCCTTCTATCCTTTCTTGCACAGTGACAACAATGTCCTTAATGTGTCACTGTGTCATTTGGATTCTTTCACCTCATTGCTTGCAATTCTTTAAAGGCTTCTTTTTTTTTTTTTTTTTTTTGAGACGGAATCTCGCTCTGTCACCCAGGCTGGAGTGCAGTGGGACGATCTCAGCTCACTGCAAGCTCCGCCTCCCAGGTTCACGCCATTCTCCTGCCTCAGCCTCCCAAGTAGCTGGGACTACAGGCAGCCACCACCACACCTGGCTAATTTTTTGCATTTTGGTAGAGATGGGGTTTCACTGTGTTAGCCAAGATGGTCTCGATCTCCTGACCTCATGATGCGCCCGCCTCGGCCTCCCAAAGTGCTGGGATTACAGGCGTGAGCCACCGCGCCCGGCCACATGTGACATTTTATTTCATCTTCCATTACTCATTGATGGACTCATGCCTTTGCCTTCAGAGCTCACAACGGGCCAATGTCAAAACCACAACACAAAATACTACATGAATAAAAACAATCAAATCATCATTGTGATCAGAACATTCTCTCCCTACAGACCTATTTATGTGGGAAATAACTTTATAACCAGAAGATTGTTTGCAGATTCCACGATTAGTACCTTAGAATTCTACTGTGAAGAGAACCAGAATACTTCTTTTGCTCTCTAAAACCTTGGGAAAAACACTGGAAATCCACTGACCTATTACATTCTCTTTTTCCTATGTAAACCTTTGTTTGGCTTTCCAATCCCAGTGCCACAACCATGCATAACACTAGGTTGTGTATCTCCAGATTTTTCCAAATGTTCATTCAAAAATATATGCATACATTTCAGCCTTCATTTATTATAAAAATGAGAACATTAATATAGACACTTATGTCATCTTATTTCCATTTAAAACACCAGGTATGTCAGGTTCCAGAGAAGATCCATGTAGATCTTCTCACTTCTTTGCAGATCTGGAATACTCCGGTACACAGATGATAACAAGAAAAAACATTCTATTCCTTTATTTAATAATGTATATGCATAGAGATGGGGCCTCGCTATGTAGCCCAAGCTGGTCTTCAGCTCCCGGGCTCAAGTGATCCTCCCACCTTGGCCTCCCAAAGTGCTGGGATTCCTGGTGTGAGCCACAGCCCCCAGCCTCATTCCTTTTTCCTTTTCTTTTCTTTCTTTCTTTTTTTTTTTTTTTTTTTTGAGATGGCATCTCACTCTGTCACCCAGGCTGGAGTGTAGTGGAATGGTCTCGGCTCACTGCAACCTCTGCCTCTGAGGTCCAAGCAATTCTTATGCCTCAGCCTCCTGAGTAGCTAGTATTACAGATGCCCGCCACCACATCAGGCTAATTTTTGTATTTTTAGTAAAGACGGGGTTTCACCATGTTGTCCAGGCTGGTCTCGAACTCCTGACCTCAGGCGATCCATCCACCTTGGCCTCCCAAAGTGCTGGGATTACAGGCATGAGCCACCACGCCCAGCCTCATTCCTTTATTAATGGTTGTTTGTTACACTGTGCGATACATATTTGATGAATGGTTGAGTGAGTGAATGAATGTATTTTTACAACCACTGTAAGTATGTGTGTTCTCTTTGGATTGAGATTATTGGCATGAAATTTAGATAAGCATTGCCATATTATTCTTCTAAAATGATGAACAAATTTGTACTCCTCTTCAACGATGCTTGAGAGTGCCTATTTTCCCATTCCCCAGCTAACACTGAATAGTAATTATCCTTTAAATTTTTTCCCAAGTGAGACAAGTGAAAAATAATGATCTCACAACCATTTTAATTTTTAATTCCTTTAGTTATATAAAATGTGAAACATCTTTTCGTATCTTTTTAAAAATTATTTTATTTTTTCCTTTTTCATATCACTTTGTCTTAACTTTTCAGATCTTTATTGGCCATTTGGATTTCTTTTTCTGTCAATTGTTTGTTCTTGTGCTATCATATTCTGAAAGTTTCTTTCTTTTTTTTGAGACTGAGTCATGCTCTGTCACCCAGGCTGTAGTGCAGTGGTGCGATCTCGGCTCACTGCAACCTCCACCTCCCAGGTTCAAGCGATTCTCCTGCCTCAGCCTCCTGAGTAGCTGGGATTACAGGTGCTTTCCACCACACCCAGCTAGTTTTTGTATTTTTACTAAAGACAGGGTTTCACTCTGTTGATCAGGCTGGTCTCAAACTCCTGACCTCAAGTGATCCGCCCTCCTTGGCCTCCCAAAGTTCTGGGATTACAGGTGTGAGCCACCACTCCTGGCCTGGAAGTTTCTTTTTTCATTTTCTTAGAGACATGGTCTCACTCTGTTGCCTAGGCTGAAGTGCAGTGGTGCAATTATGGCTCAGTGCAGCCTTGACATCCCAGCCTCAAGCAATGCTCCCGCCTCAGCCTCCCGAGTAGCTGGGTCTACAGGTGTGCACCACCATCACTCCCAACTAACTTTTGTACCTTTTTGTAGAGACAGGGTCTCCCTATGTTGCCCAAGCTGACCTCAAACTCCTGGGTTCAAGCTATGCACCCACCTTGGCCTCCCAGAATGCTGGGATTACAGATGTGTGCCACCATGCCTGACCTCTTAAAGTTTCTTAACCTAAAAGGTGTACAACTGTTACTCTGTATTCATAGTATAATAACCTAAAACACACCATTAGGCAACATAACTTTAAAATATATGATACTAAGAATATGAATAGCTTACTATGTGCTAAACGCTTTTCTAAGAACATTCCATGTATTACCTCATTTAATCCTCTCCCAAACCCACATCTTAGTCCATTTGGGTTGCTATAACATAAATACCAGACTGGGTGGCTTCAACAACAAACATTTCTCACAGCTTTGGAGGCTGGGGAACCCAAGGTCAAGGTGCCAGCAGTGCACCACCCAAGGTCAAGGTGGTGTCTGGTGAGGGCTCACGTCCTGGCTCATAGATGGACGTCTTCTCACTGTACCTGCCCATGGTGGAGGGGCTGGCTAGCTCGCTGGGGTCTCTTTTATAAGGGCACTAATCTCATTCATGGTGGGTTCCATCTTTAATCACTTCCCAAAGGCCTCAACCTCCTAATACCATCACCCTGGGGGTTAGGTTTCAACCTATGAATTTGGGGGGACACAAACAGGCAGATCACAGAGACTCACAGGATACATATTTTTATTATCTACTCCTATAAATGATAAACCTCAGGCACCAGAGATACTGAGATATTCTTTTCTTTTCTTTTCTTTTCTTTTCTTTTTTTGAGATGGAGTCTCGCTCTGTCACACAGGCTGGAGTGCAGTGGCGCGATCTCGGCTCACTGCAAGTTCTGCCTCCCGGGTTCATGCCATTCTCCTGCCTCAGCCTCCTGAGTAGGTGGGACTACAGGTGCCCGCCACCACGCCCGGCTAATTTTTTGTATTTTTAGTAGAGACGGGGTTTCACCATGTTAGCCAGGATGGTCTTGATCTCCTGACCTCGTGATTCACCTGCCTCAGCCTCCCAAAGTGCTGGAGTTACAGGCGTGAGCCGCCGCGCCCAGCTGGAGATACTGAGATTTTCTAAGGTTGCATGGATGGGAAAGAGCAATGTGACCCTTCACGCATGGTGAGTTGATAGAAACTCCCATCTGTCTGCACAATGAGATGAGATTCTGAGTCTTCTCATTTACAGACTGTAGTTACTGCCCTGACGATGGACTGACCTCACTCACTTGCATGCGGCTCTTTTCACAATAAGACTCCGCTTAGGTGGAGCCAGTGACATCATAGGTAGGGCCCGGTGCAAACTGAAAATGCATGGCTGTTGGTCACAAAATTATTCTGGTCCAGGGACAGCGGCTCACACCTGTAATCCCAGTGCTTTGGGAGGCCAAAGCGGGAGGATCATCTTGAGGCCAGGAGTTCGAGACCAGCCTGGCCAACATGGCAGAACCACGTCTCTAGTAAATACACAAAAATTAGCCGGACATAGTGGTGGGCGCCTGTAATCCCAGCTACCCGGGAGGCTGAGGCAGGAGACTTGCTTGAACCCAGGAGGTAGAGGTTGCAGTGAGCCAAGATCACACCACTGCACTCCAGCCTGGGTGACAAGCAAGACTCTGCCTCAAAAAAAATTATTCTGGGCTGGGTGCGGTGGCTCACACCTGTAATCCCAGCACTTTGGGAGGCCAAGGCAGGAGGATCACCTGAGGCCAGGAGTTCAAGACCAGCCTGGCCAACATGGCAAATCCCATCTCTACTAAAAGTACAAAAATTAGCTGAACGTGGTGGCAGGTGCCTGTAATCCCAGCTACTTGGGAGGCTGAGGTAGGAGAATCACTTGAACCTGGGAGGCGGAGGTTGCAGTGAGCCAAGGTCATGCCACTGCACTCCAGCCTGGGCGAAAGGGCGAGACTCCATCTCAAAAAAAAGTTATTCTGAATTTCAAGACAGCAACAGCGGAGTGTTAAAGTAAGGGGCCCCTGTAAGTGCAGGTCCTGTGTGACTGCCCAGGTCATATACTCATGAAGTCAGCCCTGGGCTGAAAGTATTGGGACACGGTCTACAGTTTTGACAGATAAAGAAATTGACACGAAGAGTTTAAGTAACTCTGCCAAAAGCACAGAGGCAGACCCGACCTTTGAACCTAGGTCTGTCTGATTATTAAGCATGTGTGGATTCTTTGCAAGACTCCACACCATCTCTTCATGTGGTGCCGGCTTATGTATGTGCTCAAATCATCCTGGTGGAATCGATCTTAACTTGAGCTGGAAGCAGGATGGAAGGAGAAGTATAAACAGTGTACTTTTCCAAGGGAGGGGAAGGAAAAGCAGAGTGGTCTTACTGCCCAGGCCTTTGGACTGAGGTACCTTGGGCTCATCTGCTATGAGAGAACTCAGGCTGTCTAACCCCAGAGAGTTTTGGAGAAAATGATGGAGAACTAGGCGCCTCTTTGTTGGTTGAAGAGCATGGTATACACACTTAGAAACCTAACATGACCAGCCAGGTGCGATGGCTATAATCCCCGCACGTTGGGAGGTCGAGGCAGGTGGGTCACAAGGTCAGGAGTTAGAGACCAGCCTGGCCAACATGGTGAAACCCCATCTCTACTAAAAATACAAAAATTAGCCAGATGTGGTGGTGTACGCCTGTAATTCCAGCTACTAAGGAGGCTGAGGCAGGAGAATTGCTTGAAGCCAGGAGGTGGAGGTTGCAGTGAGCCAAGATCGTACCACTGCACTCCAGCCTGGGCGACAGAGCAAGACTGTCTCAAAAAAAAAAAGAAAAAGAAACCTAACATGCCCAACTTAGAGACCAGTGAGAGAAGAGAACGCAGGCAGGGAATGAACTTGAGGAAGGTTAAGAAACCCTATGACCCCCCGAAAAATCAAGTCCATGTACCTGCAAACTCCCCCAGTAGGACACTTGGCCAGATGAAATCAACAGGCAAGCCTGAGGCTACGAACAACTTTCTTTTCAACTCTTAATGGACAAAACCAAATCTTTATTTGTGATTCCACCCTCCCCTCCCACCCTCTCAACCGATTTCCTGCAGAATATCTTGATGTCAGGACCGTTGTTCTAAGTCCAACACTCAGTGAGACCAAGGGCAGCTGGGGACCCCAGCCTCGCTGTGCCAAAAGCCAAAAGTTGCTGTGTTTCTGGTTCCTCGCTGTGTGACTTGTGGGGATGTGGAGGGAAAAGGGAAGGGGTGGCAAATGCAAGGAAGCAAGCACAGGAAAAAGGTGGTTTCCCTCCATGATGCCGTCACTGTGAAAGCACGCATCCCAGATCTCAACAGCACTGCCCTGTTTTCTAGTGATTGCCAAGCAAGTTCTCCTGTTTACCATCTCGTCCTGTGGGCAGTTGTTATATGCTCAGGACGCTGCCAGGTACACTAGCAGGGATCAGAGAGAGCAAAGTCAAACCTTGGCTTTTGCCCTTAAAGAGTTCAGTGTGGTTTCTCCAGCTGGTGCAGCTGAATGCAGCAATTAGAGAGATTCAGGTTGGAGTAGAGAGGCCAAGAGATGAATTCCTCAATACATGGCTTGGAAACATAGGTGTTCAAGCATTTGGAAGCTGATCCTTCCCTCTCTTATTATACTAAAATAAATTCCAGATGGATGGAATATTTAAATGTAAAATAAACACAATCTTAACAGTAGTAGCAAAGCCACAAAGCATTAGTGTATAATCACAAAATAGAACAGTTTTTCTAAGAGGGGCACGAATCCCAGAAGCAACAAGGGAAAAGGCCGAAAAAGTTAATGTCATATAAATTTTAAAATGTCTATTTAAAAAGCAAACCATAAACAAAATCAAAAGAAAAGGCGCATTTTTTTGCAGCAGCCATGGCAGAGGAATTTCTGTAACATAAAAAGACTCTTGCGAGTCAGTGGAAAAATGATGAGTGCCTTCCCAACCCGAAAGAAGCAGAATTCACTAAAAAGAAAGTGAGAATTGCCAGTAGACACTTGACAAGATGCTGGAAAAAAAAAGACATGCAGAATAAAACAGTATCGGGCAATTTTTCCACCTGCTAGACTGATAAATATTTGTAAAGATTTCTATTTCCGGTATAGATGATAAAATGAGGGATAGGCAGTTTTGATGGGAGTATAAAGTACAACAGTTTTGTAGAGAGAGTCAGTCATATTTATCATGCTTTAAAATGTTCATATCCTTTACCCAGCAATTCCACCTTTTCTAGAAACTTATTCCAAGGCAATCCAAATACAAATCTCTGAAGAGGCTAGATGCAGTGGCTCATGCCTATAATCCCAGCACTTTGGGAGGCTGGCAGGAGCATCACTTGAGCCCAGGAATTCGAGACCAGCCTGGGCAATAAGGCGAAACCCCATCTTTAGAAAAAAACACAACAATTAGCTGGGCGTGGTGGCATGTGCCTGTAGTCCTAGCTACTTGGGAGGCTGAGGTGGGAGAATCGCTTGAGCCTGGGAGGTTGAGGCTTCAGTGAGCCATGATTAAGCCATTGCACTCCAGCCTGGGCGACAGAGTAAGACCCTGTCTCAAGAACAACAACAACAACAACAATCTATACAGAGGCACAGAGATGACATTCATAATCAATGTTATGAGTCTAGGCTTGCTTTATGACAGGTTCTATGTACAATACTTTAGCATCGTTTAATTCTCACTGCCACTAAAGCAATGTGTAGTTTACCCTTGAATAACACGGGGGTTAGGGGTGATGAACCCTCCTCCTGTTGAAAATCCAAGTTTAACTTTTGACTTCCCCAGAACTTAACTGCTAATAGCCTACTGATGACTGGAAGCTTTGCTGATAACATAAGCAGTCAATTAACTTATATTTTGTATGTTATATGTATTACATACTGTATTCTCAATAAACTAAGCTAGAGAAAAGAAAATGCTACTAAGAGAATCATAAGGAAGAGAAAATATATTTCCTATTGATTAAGTAGAATTGGGTAATCATAAAGGTCTTCACCCTCATCATCTTCACATTGAGTAGGCTGAGGAGGAAGAGAAAGAGGAGGGGTTGTTCTTGCTGTGTCGGGGTTGGCAGAGGCAGAAGAAAATCCAAGTGCAAACGAACCCACGCAGTTCAAACTCGTGTTGTTCAAGGGCCAACTGTACTATTGTTAGTGTTCACTTTATAAATGATAAAACTGAGGCTTGGAAAGAAAAACATGCTCAAGGTCATTATACTTTGTAATGAGCAAACCCTGGTCAGTGCTTGCTCCAAAGCATGTGCCTGTGGTTCTATCCCACGCATTGTTATTTGCAACAGCAAAATCTATAGGCAGGTCCAGGTTCATTAAGTTGGATGATGTAAATTGTGGCTCATCCAGACAAAGCAATAGTACCCAGCTATAGAAATGAAGGAAGTAAGGCCGGGCACAGTGACTCACGCCTGTAATCCCAGCACTTTAGGAGGCTGAGCGAGGCCAGCGGATCACCTGAGGTCGGGAGTTCTAGACCAGCCTGACCGACGTGGAGAAACCCCATCTGTACTAAAAATACAAAATAAGCTGGGCATGGTGGCGCATGCCTGTAATCCCAGCTACTCAGGAGGCTGAGGCAGGAGAATTTCTTGAACCCGGGAGGTGGAGGTTGCAATGAGCCAAGATCGTGCCATTGAACTCCAGCCTGGGCAACAAGAGCGAAACTCTGTCTCAAAGAAAAAAAGAAGGAAAAAGAAATGAAGGAAGTAGATGTGTATATACTAGAGAGATCAACAAGATACGTAGACAAAGAAAGCAAGATGGTCAAGTGATTATTCTATTTTTGTTTAAAAATAATAATAATTAGTGATGGATGTGATTACCTCTGAATGCTTCATAACTGAAAAAAATTTTAATTTGGAAATAATATTAAACTTTTCGAAAAGTGTGGTAAGAAGCCAAGTCACTCCTGGTCCTGCCCCAGTGCTCAAAACTACAGCCTTCCTCTACCTTCTCTGCCTTCTCTGGATTCCCAGAGGAGATGCCTTCTCTCCTGTTCAGGAATAAGCCCTTACTTTTTGTCTTAATTAGATCCCTTCAGTTCATCAGCCCCCACTCACCCTGCTGTTATTTAACCTTTTCCCTCCTATCCTGACTTCTTTCTCTCAACTTCAAAGATTTTCAGGTCCTTCACTGCTTCAAAACCTTACCCCCTAGCTACCTTCTTCCAGAAAGATCCTTAAAACCTTTCTCTTCTGTCACTCGCTCTTCCTCCTCACTCCTCCCCCAAACTTCTAGTCCCTGCCGCCCTAGGGCTTCCCCTCCAGCATTCCATTCAGTGACAATTCTTTTTTACTGAGACGGAGTCTGGCTCTGTCTCCCAGGCTGGGGTGCAGTGGCGCAATCTGTGCTCTCTGAAACCTCTGCCTCCTGGGTTCAAATGATTCTCCTGCCTCAGCCTCCTGAGTAGCTAGGATTATAGCCATGCACCACCATGCCCAGCTAATTTTTGTACTTTTAGTAGAGACGAGGTTTTACCATGTTGGTCAGGCTTGTCTCAAACTCCTGACCTCAAGTGATCTGCTCGCCTCAGCCTCCCAAAGTGCTGGGATTACAGGCATGAGCCACCGCGCCCCGCTGAAAATTCTTTATAAAATTCCCCGTGATCTCCCAATTGCCAAATTCTTCTTCAGTGCATGTCCACTTGACCTGCCCTCAGCCTCACCCTCAGTGACACTGATGGCCTCTCTCTTCTCAGCATGCTCCTACTTGACTTTTCTGAATCTCTTACTCCAGGTAGACTCTTTGGCCAACTCTCTGACCATGACTACCCAGCTCCCTCTCCGAAGTCCTCCTTCTTGGCCTGTTCTCTTATGTTGGTGCTCTGCAGTCCACCCCCTCTATTGCTTTTACTGCGATTAAAAAAAAAAAATCCGGCCTGGCACTGTGGCTCACTCCTATAATCCCGGCACTTTGGGAGGCCAAGGAGAGTGAATCACTTGAGGTCAAGAGTTCGAGAGCAGCCTGGCCAACATGGTGAAACTCCGTCTCTACTAAAAATACAAAAATTAGCCGAGAGTGGTGGTGCACCCCTACAGTCTCAGCTACTTGGGAGGCTGAGGTGGAACGATCACTTGGGCCCAGGAAGTGGAGGTTGCGGTGAGCTGAGATTGTGCCATGCACTCCAGCCTGGGTGACAGAGCAGAACTCTGTCCCAAAAAAAAAAAAAAAAAAAAAAAAAAAAAAAAAAAAAAATCCAAGGCAGAGGTCTTCCCATGGCTGTATCAACTGCCTTGTTTTGATTTATAACTATAGATTCTCTTCCATAAACTGAAAAATTTGCAAAAATTAGTGTTTCATGGCTTATCTAGGAATTATATAGAAAATGTTGCTGTTATTTTTAGTGTGGCACAATAACTTTGTATACTGTATTTCAATCTAAATAGAATTTTCTTTTTTTTTTTTTTTTGAGACAGAGTTTCGCTCTTGTTGCCAGGCTGGAGTGCACTGGCACGATCTCGGCTCACTGCAACATGCGCCTCCCGGGTTCAAGTGATTCTCCTGCCTCAGCCTCCCGAGTAGCTGGGATTACAGGCACATGCCACCACGTCTGGTTAATAGGATTTTCTAATATTAAAAAATGAAACTAAAATGCAAAGCCATGATTTGTGGTAGCCTCTTGCTCATCCAGCGGGAAGTGTAAACCTAAAGCCCTTTCTCATCTCTCCCTCTTTAGCTCCGTCTCTGCTCTCTCTTTTCCACTTTAACACATGGGGTGAGTCCCACACTAGCTAAACCACCCCTCTTCTTACAAGTCATACTGTTTCTGTTTTTTTTTTTTTTTTGAGACTGAGTTTCGCTCTTGTTGCCCAGGCTGGAGTGCCATGGTGCGATCTCGGCTCACCACAACCTCCACCTCCCGGATTCAAGCAATTCTCCTGCCTCAGGCTCCCGAGTAGCTGGGATTACAGGCATGCACCACCACGCCCGGCTAATTTTGTATTTTTAGTAGAGATGGGGTTTCTCCATGTTGGTCAGACTGGTCTCGAACTCCCAACCTCAGGTGATCTGCCTGCCTCGGCCTCCCAAAGTGCTGGGATTGCAGGCATGAGCCAACGCGCCTGGCCCATGCTGTTTCTTTATGTTCCTCCTCTGCCCATCTGCTCCCTAGACTAAGAATTAATCTCTAGACTCTTCATCATCGGCAGTTACTTCCTCGTCTTGGAAGACTCCACTCAAGCACCACGTTCTGCATGAAAACTCATCTGCCTCTCTACTCTGACTCCAAGCCCAGGCACAACTGGCTACTCTCCCCATTGTGGCCCCACCATTCCATATCAGGCCTTCTGTATCATCCTGCCTAGAACACTCTGTTGCAGTTTTCCTTTTTCTTTCTTTTCTTTCCTTTCCTTCCTTTCTTTCCTTTCCTTCCTTTCCTTTCTTTCTTCCTTTCTTCCTTTCTTTCTTTCTGACAGAGTCTTGCTCTGTCACCAGGCTGGAATACAGTGGCGTGATCTCGTCTCACTGCAACCTCTGCCTCCTGGGTTCACGCCATTCTCCTGCCTCAGCCTCCTGAGTAGCTGGGATTACAGGCACGTGCCACCACACCCAGCTAATTTTTTATTTTTAGTACAGACAGCGTTTCACCATGTTGGCCAGGATGGTCTTCATCTCCTGACCTTGTGATCCGCCTGCCTCAGCCTCCCAAAGTGCTGGGGTTACAGGCGTGAGCCACTGCGCCCTGCCCTATTGCAGTTTTCTGTGTACATGTTTGTCTTCCCCACCTGGATGCAGATACCTGAGCTGAGTCTTCTGCTATAGTGGCCCACAGTTAGGTGCCACAAAAATACAAAAGATACATTTTTATATTTTTTGACAAATGAAAAAATATATCAGCCTGGGGCGGTGGCTCATGCCTGTAATTCCAGCACTTTGGAAGGCCAAGGTGGGAGTATTGGTTGATCCCAGGAGCGTGAGACCAGCCTGGGCAACTTAGCAAGATCTTGTCCCTTCCAAAAAAAATATTAAAAATTGGCTGGGCGCGGTGGCTCATGCCTGTAATCCCAGCACTTTGGGAGGCCAAGGTGGGTGGATCAGGAGGTCAGGAGTTCGTGTTCAGCCTGATCAACATGATAAAATCCCGTCTCTACTAAAAATACATAAAATTAGTCGGGCATAGTGGTGTGTGCCTGTAATCCCAGTTACTTGGGAGGCTGAGGCGGGAAAATCGCTTGAATCTGGGAAGTGGAGGTTGCAGTGAGCCAAGCTTGTGCCATTGTACTCCAGCCTGGGCAACAAGAGTGAAACTCTGTCTCAGAAAAAAAAAAAAAAAATATATATATATATATATATATATACATATATAAAATTAGCTGGGCATAGTGATGCACACCTGTAGTCCTAGATATTCCAGAGGCTGAGGTGGGAGAATCACCTGAGCTCAGAAAGTTGAGGTTGTAGTTAATCATGATCACGCCACTGCACTCCAGTCTGGATGTTGGAGTGAGACCTTGTCTCAAAAAAAAAAAGTAAAAAATATATCATTTGGCATCATGAACAAATGATGTAGTAATAGTGTTTTTTGTGTGCTTCCTCGCGCATTTGTGAGCCTGCCTTCCCCATGGCTGACCCACCCCCTTCTGACCTTCAGCTGCCACCCTGTCGCTTGTTGACTCTGCTAATTCAGTCATGAGCATTGGTGGATGATCAGACACTGGCTGCCCAGCTGGCATTCACCCCCCTCTACCCTCACCTATAAACGACTGGATTTTCACATCCCAACTCCCCACCCTAGTGCATTTCAGAACCAATTCAGGCCACCCCGTCAAACTCTCACTCAGTTTGGTAGAGGACAAGGTTCACTCCTGTGGATTAAAGAGGACCGAGAGAATCCACTGTAGGGGGTTAGACCATGAGCAACAGTGGAAAGAAATTGGGCAAACGTCCTCACATCACATGCAGCTCTGTAAAGTGTGTGTGTTCCTGATGCCTGGTGGATCCAACCATTAACGATAAGAGTTCATCCTTGTTGCCCCTTCCCACTCGGCCAGTGTCAGCATACATGTTTTCTCACGTGGCCACACTATATTTTTCATGCAATATGCAGTGTAGGGCCGGGCACAATGGCTCATGCCTGTAATCCCAGCACTTTGGAAGGCCAAGGCGGGTGGATCACCTGAGATCAGGAGTTCGAGAGCAGCCTGACCAATGTGGTGAAACCCTGTCTCTACTAAAAATACAAAAATTAACTGGGCGTGGTGGCATGCGCCTGTAATCCCAGCTACTCGGGAGGCTGAGATAGGAAAATTGCTTGAACCCAGGAAGCGGAGGTTGCAGTGAGCTGAGATCACGCCATTGCACTCCAGCCTGGGCAACAAAGTGAGACTCCATCTCAAAAAACAAAACAAAACAATATGCAGTGTGCACTCATGAAAATGAAAAACAGACTCAGCTGGATTTCTGAACATGGTAGGGCCTTGGCCTGATGCAAGGCGTGAGTCACAGCTTCACTTCCTTTGTGTCCTCACAGGACATCAGGGAAGGACCCGGTACGCCTCACCAGGGGCCTCTCCACTCCTTCCAGTCTCCTAGAGCTCCCTGGAGGGAGGGGAAAGGACTGATTTGGAGCAGGGAAGGGCCATGGGGCTTTTTGGTCAATGAGGCACAGCATTGTCTCTGTATAATACAGAATTTCCAGACTCAGCAGAGAAATGCACAGGAAAAGTGAAGAGTGGAAAAGTGAAGAGTAGAAAAGTGAGAGGATTTCAGTCTCTGATTTTAGGAGGAAGATGCTGACTTTATATCCCTAAGGCTGGCTCTTCCAGGGCTAATCTCTCTCTGACCCTCTGCTCTCTAAAGCTCAAATTACTTCTTTGAAAATGTATATCGGAGTGTGATGGGGGAGATAAACATAGAAGAAAGTTAAGCCGCAGAATATAACCGTCAAACTGGGTGTATACCGTAACATAATGTGGCAAAGGGTGCAAAGCTGCTTCACTGCTGTTGTGGGATGTGGCCTTTTCTGAGCTGTTGCCAAAAATGGGTAAGGGAGTTAAAGGTTGGTTACATCTTTATATATTTTTAGAAAGTCACTGTAAAAGGGTTGACTTTAGCCCACTGTAATTCTCACTGGGCTCAGACTCCAGATTTTGCAGGTATGGGCTTTGTGGCTTAGTTCTCTTCTCCCATCTACTGACATTTTCTTCTAGAATAAAATATTTGCTTTGATCTGTCACAATGTTAAGTACTTTCACTTGTTCTCACTGACATCTTTCAAATAATTCAGGTGATTACATCACAGCAGGGCTACCCCTGAGGTGTGTGAGCCCCAGCAAGTAGTCTTTGGTGAGGCTCTTGTCTGTAAACCATGTAACGAAAAAAATGTCAGGCCGGGTGTGGTGGCTCACGCCTGTAATCCCAGCACTTTGGGAGGCCAAGGAGGGCAGATCACAAGGTCAGGAGTTTGAGACCAGCCTGACCAACATGGTGAAACCCTGTCTCTACTAAAAATACAAAAAAATTAGCCAGGCGTGGTGGCATGCGCCTGTAGTCCCAGCTACCCGGGAGGCAGAGGTTGCAGTGAGTGGAGATCATTCCACTGAACTCCAGCCTGGTGACAGAGCGAGACTCTGTCTCAAAAAAACAAAAAAAAGAAAAAAAGGTTCAAACATAGGTGAGAACAGGTGCACAGGCTGCATGGGAACTCAAGCTCAAGGCTCAGTAGCCAATCCCTGATCTTACCCTTTGCTCCAAGAACCACCCCAAATCAGGTGTCAGTACCATGCTGCGGTACAACAGTGTACAAAAGAAACGCTGCACCAGCCAGGGGAAGCTATCTTCTCCGGTTGCTCTCCTGGAACCAGGGCCCCACCATAGGTTGGGCCAGGATGACCCAACAGACACAAGCCCCAGAGCTTCTTGGTGCATCTGGTCGACCCTCTGAGGGCGGTGGAGCACCTCGGGAGCTGGTCTGTGTCCCTGGCACCCCGCTGAGACAGCATTGCCAGCACTGGCTGGTTCCAGCCAAAGGAGGAGTCTTAGAACATTTTTAGGAAACATTTCAAAAAGCACAAGGCTTCCTGAGGCGTGAGGCCAAGCTGGGACTAAGGACTCTGCTGCATCCGAGGTTTTGACTTCCACTTAAAAATTGTGTTTCTGATTATAAAAATCCAAAACCTGTATATAAGAGAACATTTTAAAATTACAAAAAATTTCCAGGAACGCCACAACTAAATATTAACCGTTCATTATTCATTCAAGTGTGAAATGACTCCTCCATGTGAGGCACTGTGCTGGGGGCTGTGAGTAGAACTGCATATAAGACAGACACGGGCGTGGTGGCGGGCGCCTGTAGTCCCAGCTACTCGGAGAGGCTGAGGCAGGAGAATGGCGTGAACCCAGGAGGCGGAGCTTGCAGTGAGCCGAGATCGCGCCACTGCACTCCAGCCTGGGCGACAGAGCGAGACTCCGTCTCAAAAAAAAAAAAAAAAAAAAAAAAGACAGACACGGTCCCTTACCTCCATGAAGCTTACGCTCTAGCAGGTTGGTCATATTTCTAATTATGAATTTAAAAATTTTTAATTATAACATTTACTTACATGTTTCAAATTCAAGAGGTACAAAAGAGTACACAATAAAAAAATTTTGGCCAGGTGCAGTGGCTCATGCCTGTAATCCCAGTATATTGGGAGGCTGAGGCAGGCAGATCATTTGAGGTCAGGAGTTTGAGACCAGCCTGGCCAACATGGTGAAACCCCTTCTCTACTAAAAATACAAAAAAATGAGCCAGGCATGGTGGCACGTGCCTGTAATCCCAGCTACTCAGGAGGCTGAGGCAAGGCAATCGCTTGAACCCAGGAGGCAGAGGTTGCAGTGAGCCGAGATCACTCCACTGCACTCCAGACTGGGCGACAGAGTGAGATCCTCTCTCAAAAAAAAGAAAAAAAAATTTCACCCACCCCTTTTCTCTCCCGAAACATAATTACATTTATGTATATGATAAAGTACACTGGAAAGAAGGCATATTTCTTCTGACCCCTTTTATTTATTTTATTCTGTTATTTTTTTCTGGTGAAAAATATATATATATATAACTGATATATATATCTAAGTCTGGCTGGCTAATTCTAAAGATATATATGTGTGTGTGTGTGTGTGTGTGTGTGTTCCCTCTGACCCACTTTTATATATCTCTCTCATATATATATATAAAAATATATATCTCTCTCTCTTTAGAACTAGCCAGCCAGACTTAGATTATCCCAATTTTGTTGACAATATCCAAAGCATTGTAATTAGGATCCAGGTAAACATACGCCTTCTTCTCTCCATCAGCCTGATTGGGGTGTGGACTTTGACCACACTAGTATTACAGAGCTTTCTCACAGCCTGCTTGATCTGGCACTTGTTGGCTTTAACATCCACAATGTACACAAGTGTGTTGTCTTCTCTCTTCTTCATGGCTGATCAGTGGTCTGTGGGAATTTGATGATGGCACAGCGGTCAGGCCTGCTCCTCCTGGAGGTGCTTGTCCGAGGATATCTGGGCTGTCTTCGAGAGGTGCAGTGTGTGGCCGCAGGAAGGTGGGTGATGTGTGGACGTTCCTTTTTGTGTGTGGCTGTGGATGGCTTTCAGCACTGCCTTCTTGGCCTTCAAAGCCTTCACTTTGGCTTCAGTTTTAGGAGGGGGCAGGAGCTTCCTTCTTTGCCTTCCGCGCCATCTTGCACAAAGGACCCCCTTTTATTTATTTATTATTATTTTTTTTAGACGGAGTCTCACTCTGTTGCCCAGGCTGGAGTCCAGTGGCGTGATCTTGGCTCACTGCAACCTCCACCTCCCGGATTCAAGTGATTTCCTGCCTCAGCCTTCCAAGCCGAGTAGCTGAGACTACAGGCACCACCAGCCCCAGCTAATTTTTTTGTACTTCTGGTAGAGAAGAGGTGTCACCATATTGGCCAGGCTGGTCTCAAACTCCTGACCTCGTGGTCCACCCACCTCAGCCTCCCAAAGTGCTGGGATTACAGGCGTGAGCCACCGTGCCCTGCCATTTTTATTTATTTTTGAGACAGAGTCTTGCTCTATTGCCCAAGCTGGAGTACAGTGGCGCAATCTTGGCTCACTGCAACCTCCGCCTCCTGGTTCAAGCAATTCTCTGCCTCAGCCTCCCCAGTAGCTGGGATTACAGGCGCCCACCACCATGCCCAGCTAATTTTTGTATTTTTAGTAGAGACAGGATTTCACCATCTTGGCAAGCCCGGTCTTGAACTCCTGACCTCGTGATCCACCCGCCTTAGCCTCTCAAAATGCTGGGATTATAGGCGTAAGGCATCACAACCAGCCAGGACTCCCTTTTATTTAAAGCAAGTAGTAGCTGATAGGGTTTGGATCTGTGTCCCCACCCAAACCTCATGTTAAAATACACTCCCCAGTGTTGGAGATGAGGCCTGGCAGGAGGTGATTGGATAGTGGGGATGGATTTCTCATGAATGGTTTAGTATCATACCCTTGATGCTGTCCTTGTGATAGTAAGTGGGTTCTGGTGATCTGTGTGTTTACAAGTATGTGGCACTGCCCCCATCTCTTGCTCCTGCTTTCGCCGTGTGGCCTGCCCACTCCTCCTTTGCCTTCTACCATGATTGGAAGCTTCCTGAAACATCACCAGAAGCTGAGCAGATGCCAATATCGTGCTTCCTGTTCAGCCTATGGAACTCTGAACCAATTAAACCTCTTTTCTTTATAAGTTACTCAGTCTCAGGTATTTTCTTTTTTTTTTTTCTTTTTCTGAGATGGAATCTTGCTGTCACACAGGCTGGCGTACAGTGGCGGGATCTCAGCTCACTGCAACCTCTGCCTCCCAGGTTCAAGCGATTCTCCTGCCTCAGCCTCCTGTGTAGCTGGTACTATAGGCACGTGCCACCACGCCCGGCTAATTTTTGTATTTTTAGTAGAGATGAGGTTTCACCTTGTTGGCCAGGCTGGTCTCGAACTCATGACCTCAAGTGATCCACCCTCCTCGGCCTCCCAAAGTGCTGGGATTGCAGGCGTGAGCCACTGTGTTTGGCCTCAAGTATTTTTTTTTTATACCAATTCAACAACGCACTAACACAGTAGCATAGAAAATACAAACCATTTAATATACATGCATCTAAGTTTTTTCCCTCAAAATATGCTTTGGAGATTATTCCAAAAGTTCAAGAAGAGTTTCCTCTTTCTATCTTATAGTTCCATAATATTTAGGCAAATATCATAAATATTTAACAAGTTCTCCGATAGATGTTTTAAACTGACTTTCAAACTTTTTCACACAAAATTGTATTAGTAAGCTCACATATATATTATCTTCAAATGTGTGAGCATATCATAAAATACCCATATAAATATAATTGCTGCATCCAAGGGTATGTGAATTTATAATTTTGATAGGTATTGCCAAATTGTTTTTAATGGAGTTTTACCAAATAACACTTCAGCCAGCAATGTATGAGCAAGGTTAGTGATACTTTGATGTGTTCCCTTCCATTGCTAATTTTTCTTTGACAATCTTAGGCTCATGTGGCACTTACTGTCTTATTTTTTTCTTTGCAAAATTATTTTATTCTCCAAGTAGAAAAAAGTGGTCATGTCTTTCCACAAATGTTGAAACTTATACTAAAGCCACCTAAGATTATAAAAAGCTAAGCTCTGTTATAGCTTTTTTTTATATTCCATTTTCACATATCGGAACCTACTGCATCCAAATATTTAGTAACCAGGACTTCATCAGCTAACCCATCATACATCATATTTCTTTTTTTTTTTTTTTTTTTTTTTTTTTTTTTTTTGAGACGGAGTCTCGCTCTGTCGTCCAGGCTGGAGTGCAGTGGCGCGATCTCGGCTCACTGCAAGCTCCGCCTCCCGGGTTCACGCCATTCTCCTGCCTCAGCCTCTCCGAGTAGCTGGGACTACAGGCGCCCGCCACCACGCCCGGCTAATTTTTTTTGTATTTTTAGTAGAGACGGGGTTTCACCGTGTTAGCCAGGATGGTCTCGATCTCCTGACCTCGTGATCCGCCCGCCTCGGCCTCCCAAAGTGCTGGGATTACAAGCGTGAGCCACCGCGCCCGGCAACCCATCATATTTCTGCTCAAAGTCTTCAGGACATGGTCATAGCCCTGGCCACTTGTCTTTGCATTAGACTGAAGGAAATAGCAGATGTCAGCAACAGAGCAACAGCAAGAGTGAGAGAACCTCTGCTGCGTTGGATACATCATTTCCTATCCTTAGAATGATCTAATTCTTGGAGAAAATTAGATTTGAAACTTGGAGAAAAGGGAGATGCTGTTTAAAATGTAGTGACATAGGCAGGGCGCGGTGGCTCACACCTGTCATCCCAGCACTTCGGGAGGCCGAGGCAGGCAGATCACGAGGTCGGGAGATGGAGACCATCCCAGCTAACACGGTGAAACCCTGTCTCTACTAAAAATACAAAAACAAAATTAGCCAGGTGTGGTGGCGGGCGCCTGTAGTCCCAGCTACTCAGGAGGCTGAGGCGGGAAAATGGCATGAACCCAGGAGTTGGAGCTTGCCGTGAGCCGAGATTGTGCCACTGCACTCCAACTCCAGCCTGGGCAAGACAGCGAGACTCCATCTCAAAAAATAATATTAAAAAAAATAAAATGTAGCGACATAATATGTCACAAGAATAGGGAAAAAAATTAAGCAAAATGCAGTGATAAGCACCTTTCACTTAACTTTGCTTAGACCTAGACACACACTTGCATACGTGTCTGCACACATGCGTGCATGCACACACACTTCCTAGAAAAACAATGCTGCCTTCATTTTTATTTTATTTTTTGAATACAAAATGTTCAGGAATATCACTTCCCCATAAATAATTCCCTAAATTCTTTTTGTTGTTGTTGTTAGATGGAGTTTTGCTCTTGTTGCCCAGGCTGGAATAAAATGGCACGATAGCTCACTGCAGCCTCCATCTCCAGGGTTCAAGCAATCCTCCTGCCTCAGTCCCCTGAGTAGCGGGCATTACAGGCACCACCACAGTGCCAGGCTAATTTTTTGTTTGTTTGTTTTCTGTTTCTTGAAATGACGTCTTGCTTTGTCACCCAGGCTGGAGTGCAATGGCACGATCTCGGCTCACTGCAACCTCCGCCTCTTGGGTTCAAGTGATTTTCCTGTCTCAGCCTCCCGAGTATCTGGGATTACAGGTGTGTGACACCACACACGGCTAATTTTTTATGTTTTTAGTAGAGACAGGGTTTCACAATTTTGGCCAGGCCGGTCTCGAACTCCTAGCCTCAAGTGATCCGCTCGCCTTGGCCTCCCAAAGTGCTGGGATTACAGGCAGGAGTCATCATGCCCAGCCCCTAAATTCTTTAAATTACATAATTTTAAAGAGGCTTTTTTAAAGAGTGGTTTTGTGTTGACAACAATGTTGAGCAGAAGGTACAGAGATTTCCCACATAGTCCCTATCCCCACACATGCAGCCTCTCCCACTACCAACATCCCTCAGGGGAAGGGACATTTGTTACAACCTGTGAACCAACATTGACACATCGTTATCACCCGGAGTCCAGAGTTTACAATAAGATTCACTGTTGGTGTGTACATTCTCTGAGTTTGGACACATGTCTGATGACATGTATATCATATATACCTTTTGTAACATACTTTTTCTTAATGTATCAAAATTATTTTACCATGCCATTACATAGTCTTCTCCAACATCATTTTTAGTGGCTTATAACTTATTCCATTATATAATTAACACATCATTTATTTAACCAATCCACTATTGTTTGGGAGGGTTTTTTAATTTTAATTTTTATGTATTTATTTTTGAGATGGAGTCTCACCCTGTTGCCCAGGCTGGAATGCAGTGGCGTGATCCCAGCTCACTGTAACCTCCTCCTCCTGGGTTCAAGCAATTCTCCTGCCTCAGCCTCCCCAGTAGCTGAGATTACAGGCACCAGCCACCATGCCCACTTAATTTTATATTTTTAGTAGAGACGGGGTTTCACCGTGTTGGCCAGGCTGGTCTAAAACTCCTGACCTCAAGTGATCCTCCTACCTTGGCCTCCCAAACTTCTGACCTCAAGTGATCTGCCCATCTCGGCCTCTCAAAGTGCTGATCTCAAGTGATCCGCCCACCTCAGCTTCCTCAAATGACCTGCCCACCTCCGCCTCCCAAAGGCATGAGCCATGGTTCCCCTGCCTGACTATTATTTTAAAAGCTGTGAAATTAGTATAATAGGTGTGCCTTCACTGAATGTTCTCAATAGATTCTTGAAAAGTGTGGCTTTAAGAAAAATGACATATAGCAGGTCCTCAAATAATGTTTCATAATAACATCGTTTATGAAGACAAACAATGGTTTCGTTATAAGTCATTCTCCTGAAAGTCACAGTTTCCAAGAACCTATCAATGATGTTAAGTGACGGCTTACCGTATTACCTGGACAAATAGACAATTTTCTACTCACACCCCTCACAACAATCACATATGAAGTATATTTTTAGATTCCTTATTATTCACAAGAAATAGTGCTATGTGTGATACAAGAAACAAAGCTAAATTATATGTAAAGGAATTTATATTCTCTTTGGAAAGACAGTATTTACAAATTTAAAGAAAGGGGAAATTTTACCTTTAGTATCTTATTTGACTTTCACACCGGCTGTGTGTAATAGGTGGAAGTGATTAGAATTACGGAAACACAAACACTCCTCTAACTGACATTGGATTGATCCAACACTTAATAGAAATGAAAAGAATGTAGAAAGATGACAAGGGGGACCTTCCATTTTTGATGACAGCAAGCTGTTATTGGGACCACATTCCTATGGGAAGACGAGTTAAAATGAGAGAGTATGGAAACGTTCTTTAAAGCATATACAAATAGAGTTCGAAATTTGGAGGTCAAGAAACAAGAGAGAGCGGGAAGAGCACAGTCCACTCTTGCACTGACAGCATCTGCAGATCTGCCTAGAGGCAGCTGGGAAACCGAGCTGACACTCAGAAGGACGGGCAGAACCAGAAGTATACCCAGCCCTCTTTTCCCGCTCCCTCTTGAATGGGAAGAATTTGGGGTTGAGTGGGGAAGAAGGCTGATCCCCAAACTTGAAAAACAAATGCTGTCCCTGGTGAGTGCTCACAGCCCAACTTCACAGTATTAGGTAAAAGTAACATGTTTACTTAAACCTGGTTACAGATTCCTAGTACCCAGGTTCTTGGCAGTTGTAAATGCAAAACCTCTCTGGATAAAGGCATCTTCATCCCCGGCCTCTGAAAGACCTCACGAATAAATTTCCAAGGGCAAAGGTAGCACTAAATCAAAGATAAATTAGTACAACAAAAAAATAAGATGCAATGAACAAGAACTAACAAAAACCCAGCAGATAACAGACCTCCCCCACAAGACTTCATATGCTAGAATTGTTAGAAGCAGATTACCTCTAATGATTATTATTTGAAACATATGACAGGCTTTTAAAAAATTCTTAGTGAATAGGAGATGATGACATGTGATATAACAGATCTGTAAATGAACCAAATAAAAATTCTACCCATGAAAAAATAAAATAACCCAAATTAATAACTCAGCAAAATGAGGTTTTAAAGCAGATTGAATACAGAAGAGAAAAATAACAGATTTGGAAGGTAGGCCGGAAGATATTATATAGAATGAGAGAGAGAAAGATGGAGAATAGGAAAAAGAGAATAAGAGACTTGGAGAACAGAATTGGAAGTTTCCAGAAGGAGAGGAGGGAGCATTGGCAGAGGCAATATTTCAAGGGATAATGTCGCAGAGTTCTCCAGAAAGGGTGGACAGCACTTATTTATTTATCTATCTATCTATCTATTTATTTATTTATTTATTATTTTTTTGAGACAGAGTTTCGTTCTTGTTGCCCAGGCTGGAGTGCAATGGCGTGATCTTGGCTCACCACAACCTCCACCTCCCGGGTTCAAGCGATTCTCCTGCCTCAGCCTTCCGAGTAGCTGGGATTACAGGCCTGTGCCACCACGCCCGGCTAACTTTGTATTTTTAGTAGAGACCAGGTTTCTTCATGTTGGTCAGGCTGGTCTGGAACTCCCGACATCAGGTGATCCGCCCACCTCAGTCTCCCAAAGTGCTGGGATTACAGGCATAAGCCACCACACCTGGCCCACAGCACTAATTTACAGATTCAAAAGTCCCAATGAATGCCAAAAAAGATAAATGAAAAGTAAATCATACCAAAAAACACAGTAAAATTGTAGATAATCAAAGACAAAGAATATATTAAAATATTGAGGGAAAGAGGGAGAAAGAGAAATAGTGGGAGCGGGTGGAGAGAGAGATGGAGAGAGAGAAATGAAGAGAAAGAGGAGAGAGGGAGGGAGAGAAAGAAGACAGAAACAGGAGACAAATGGGGAGAAAGGAGAGGAGAGATGGAGAGAAAGAGAGGGAGAGATTACTTTCAAAGCATCCATGATGGCCGGGCGCAGTGGCTCACGCCTGTAATCTCAACACTTTGGCAGGCCAAGGTGGGTGGATCGCTTGAGGTCAGGAGTTCGAGACCAGCCTGGCCAACATGGTGAAACCCTGCCTCTACTAAAAATACAAAAATTAGCCAGTCATGGTGGCGTGTGCCTGTAGACCCAGCTACTCTGGAGGCTGAGGCAGGAGAACCACTTGAACCTGGGAGGCGGAGGCTGCAGTGAGCCAAGATCTCACCACTGCACTCCATCCTGGGTAACAGAGCGAGATTCTGTCTCAAAAAGAAAAACAAACAAAACAAAACAAAACAAAACAAAGCAGCCATGGCTACACAAATAGAATACAGAAAGACCTGTTAATACATTGAAAGAAAGTAATTGCGAAGCTAAAATTTTATACTGAATAAAAAGATGTGTAAGAATGAAGGTAAATAAAGACATTTTCAGATAAAAAAACGAGTTCATTGCCAGCAAATCTCAAAATAATAATAATAGTAAAGAAAATAGTACACTTATGGATAGCTCTATATGAATTCTGATTTCATCAGGCAGTAAAATTAATGTCTAGTGGAACTTAAAAAAATGTTTAAATACTTTATGACAATAAGACACACAAGCTGGAGCAAATGGGAAGGTGCCGGTCACTTACCTGTTTTCTTCCTCTGCTCCCTTCTGTGCGCTGCTAATTACTGAGAGGGCTGGGGCACTGCACGCTACAATTCTTAGATTCCCTTTGCCACCTGGTGTCAGTCTTTTGGTCTCCTTTTAGCCACAGCAGTGCAGAGATGGAAGGTTGACAGGACGGAAGGAGAAAAGCACTTTCAGCTTCTGTGGATCTCCCTAAAATAAATAAATGCAACAACAGGCGCTGGCTTGGAGGCTACAGCCCTTTTTTCCTTATCTTAATCTTTTTTTTTTTTTTTTTTTTTTTTTTTTATTTTGAGACGGAGTCTCGCTCTGTCACCCAGGCTGGAGTGCAGTGATCTCGGCTCAGTGCAACCTCTGCCTCCCAGGTTCAACTAATTCTCCTGCCTCAGCCTACTGAGTAGCTGGGATTACAGGCACCTGCCACCACGCCTGGCTAATTTTTTGTATTTTTAGTAAAGACGGGGTTTCACCATGTTAGTTGGGCTGGTCTTGAACTCCTGATGTCGTGATCCACCCGCCTCGGCCTCGCAAAGTGCTGGGATTGCAAGTGTGAGCCCCCATGCCCGGCCCATATCATAATCTTTCTCTCTGTCCTTCTCTTTCTGATCTCTGGGTATCCCTCTTTACCCCCTTTTGTCTTTCAGCTACCCCATATTCTGTTTTGCTCCTCCAGCTTTTCAACATCTTATAACAAATTCCCTGCGTTAAATGCCCCCGATTGTCACACCTAGAGTGGTTTCTGTGTCCGTGCTCCCTTGTGACTCCGTGCAGCTCTTTCAGGAGTCTTCTCCACACCCTTGCTTCCTGGACCATCCTCACCTCCTCCCAGCCCTAGGCCTGCAGCCTCAGGTGCAGCACCTCCGTCTTGTCCTCACTCACCTGCTCCTGGTCTCCAAACAGCGTTTGTAGTTCCGTAGCAGAGAGGAGTGCCCAGACGCTCCAAAAGCTCACACGTGTGCTCCTCACAGGTCTTTCTGAACTGAGAGGGTACAAAAAAGGTCCCCAGTGTTCTTCAGGTTTCTCTGGAGGAAACCTCCTCAATCAGGATAGAACTACTGGGGCATTCTTTCTATTTTTGAGACAGAGTCTCGCTCTGTCGCTAAGCTGGAGTGCAGTGGCCCGATCTCGGCTCACTGCAACCTCTGCCTCTTGGGTTCAAGAGATTCTTCTGCCTCAGCCTCTGGAGTAGGTGGGATTATAGGTGTGTGTCACCACACCTGACTAATGTTTGTATTTTTAGTAGAGACAGGGTTTCATCATATTGGCCAGGCTGGTCTCGAACTCCTGACCTCTAGTGATCGGCCCGCCTAGGCCTCCCAAAGTGCTGGGATTACAGGCATGAGCCACCGCACCCGGCCTGAACTACTGGGACATTCTGTAGCCAGTACCCCACATTTGGGGGAGGGGCCATAGGGATCCCTTCCTGTAGCCAATCAGCACTTTGCCTTCCTCCTAGGGTTCACCTGAGCTGTGGGGGACAATGGAACTGCCGTGCCCTGGGTAGTGCCAGAGTCCAGCGTCTCCATGAACTTGTCCAGTTTTGGGGACTGGTTGAAGTACTGCCCCCAGTGAATCCCACGGAGGACACAGAGCTAAGGCTTAGAGCCTCATCTCCACTCCAAAGCTTCTCCAGCTCCTCAGCTCCTAATCTTTTTATGCTCTCTTAAGCTTCTTCTAGAACATCATAGCTCTAGAATGCAAATCTCATTTTATCGCCCTCTTCCTTAAGACCTTCCAGTGACCTGTTACCATATTTTCATATAACATCTTCAGTAATGTGCAGACAGTGGCCTTTCTAAAAAGGAAATAAAAAACTTCCAATGGCTTTCTCAGGCAGAGCGATCTTTCTAAAATGGAAATGAGACCACAGCACCCTCAACTATAAATATATATTGTGGGTTTTTGTTGTTGTTGTTTCTGGGGGGGGGGACAGAGCTTTCCTCTTGTCGCCCAGGCTGGAGTGCAATGACACAATCTCATTCACTGCAACCTCTGCCTCTCAGATTCAAGCGATTCTCCTGCCTCAGCCTCCCCAAGTAGCTGGGACCGCAGGCACCTGCCACCATGCCTGACTAATTTTGTATTTTTAGCAGAGACGGGGTTTCACCATGTTGCCCAGGCTGGTCTCAAACTCTTGACCTCAAGTGATCCACCTGCCTTGTCCTCCCAAAGGATTGGGATTACAGGGGTGAGCCACTGTGCCCAGCCCTAAATAAGGTTTTCAATCTTGTCTGCCTATTAAGCTAGGTTATAGTTCATCCACAAGGACTCAAATATAAAAGTATGAAGTCCTTCTCAGGCCATATTTAGTTTGCTTTAACAATACATGCAAAAGAAAGAAGCATTTACTGTCCCTTCCATTCTTCTCAGGATAAAGTCCACTCTTCCTAACTGTCCCTCAAGGTCCTTACGCCCCTCCGGCCTCGTATGTCACTCACTGCCCCTTATCTGTTTCACTTCTCAAAGCTCCAGCCACACCGAAATTATTAAAGCTCTTCAAACAATCCACCCTGTTCGCTGTGCCTAGAATATTCTTCCTTGTCTTCTTGGTCTGGCTAATTATTTCTCACCATGTATTTGCTTAGACGTCACTTCCTTCAGGAGTTATTCCTGGACTTCAAATCTGAGTTAGATGCCTTAAATGCCGTCTAGAGTACTGTATGCCCTTATCACATCACGTGGGAATGTGCTCACATATTGTGACTATACAATAGAAACCTGCTTTTTTTTTTTCTTTTTTTTTTTGAGACAGGGTCTCACTCTGTTGGTCAGGCTGGAGTACAGTGGTGCAATCTTGGCTCACTGTAGCCTCCACCTCCTGGGCTCAAGCAATTCTCCTGCCTCAGCCTCGAAAGCAGATGGGATTACAGTCAAGTGCCACCATGCCCAGCTAATTTTTGTATTTTTAGTAGAGACGGGGTTTCGCCACGTTGGACGACTGGTCTCAAACTCCTGGCCTCAGGTGATCCGCCCATCTCGACCTCCTAAAGTGCTGGGATTACAGGCGTGACCCACCGTGCCCAGCCAAAACCTGTTTAATGAATGAAATAAAGTCTGGAAATGTGTATTTTACTATGAATCTATGGTATGCCACTTTCTACATAACATTGACATGTGTACATATATAAATTGTGTGTGTGTGTGTGTGTGTGTGTGTGTGTAGGTAAGTACTACATTGGGTGCACACTTACTCTAGAGCAGAAACCTTCGGAATCTGGTCTCTGAGGATGTTGAGGTGGGTCACAGGGTAAGGACTAAACCTCTGTACACCTCATAAGAACAGAATAAGTTCTGCCTAAACAGCCATACTTACCAAGGGAACAGAGTCAGGGAACATAGTGAGGGTGAAGAGTCATGGGGCATTCTCCTGAGCCCAGCCAGAAGCAGAGTGAAGGTAGGAGGCCGGGGCTGCCCACACCCGCCACCTTGGCTGAGGGAGGCAGAGGACCGGGAGAAGGCAGGAAGGGGAAAGTGGAACGTGGGAATTATGCATTTATTGGTGGAGCTAGACCACAGAAAGTGTAGGTTGTGGCTGGTGGAGGAATAGCTAGGTGTGTTTACTAGAAGATGAGCTGGATGAAATAGGGCCACAAAGTCTTTGAAGCTTTTTCTGTGAAAAGGTGATGTCTATTTGCCTACCTTTGAATCTGGGCTTCACCAAAGAATATAGTAGAAATGGTATCTGGCCAGGTGCGGTGGCTCACGCCTGCAATCCCAGTACTTTGGGAAGCTGAGGCAGGTGGATCACTTGAATTCAGGAGTTTGAGACCATCCTGGTCAACATGGTGAAACTGCATCTCTATTAAAAATACAAAAAAATGGCCTGGTGGCAGGTGCCTGTAGTCCCAGCTATCTGGGAGCCTGGGCAGAAGATTTGCTTGAACCCGGGAGGTGGAGGTTGCAGTGAGTGGAGGTCGTATCACTGCACTCCAGCCTGGGCAACAGAGTGAGACTCCATCTCAAAAAAAAAAAAAAAAAAAAATGGTATCAGGCATGTCCAGAGCCAAGGTCACAAGAGAACTTGCACCCTCCACCTTTGCCCCCTTGGAGTACGGCCCTGACACCACCATATAAGGAGCTGTTCTAGCCTACTGGAGGATGAGAGTCATATCCGGGACTCATGCCCACAAGCAGGGGTGAAATCAGACTCCCTACGGACTGCCCACATCTACCGCAGAAGACAGTAAAATAGATCTCCACCTCATCACACGAAACGATCACACAGGTTAACTAACCATTTCTTGCTCAAAAAAAAGTTAGTACTTAAAAAATTTCCAAGAGCAATCAAAACTTTTCTTCTCAAGAAAGAGCGTAAAAAGCAGGAAACAGCTTCAGTGTCCTTTGCTGAGGCTGCCTCTCTAGGCCATCCTTACTACCCTGTGCCCCTCCCGGGTTCACGCCATTCTCCTGCCTCAGCCTCCCGAGTAGCTGAGACTACAGGTGCCCACCACTATGCCCGGCTAATTTTTTTTGTATTTTTAGTAGAGATGGGGTTTCACCATGTTAGCCAGGATGGTCTCGATCTCCTGACCTCATGATCCGCCTGCCCCGGCCTCCCAAAGTGCTGGGATTACAGGCATGAACCACCGTGCCTGGCCCAGGCTCTCATTTTTTTAAGGTTGGTGAGTCCCCAAGAGTAAAAACTCTGCAGTTTGGTAGATATTTACACGCATAGCCCAGCACAGTGGCTGATACATAATGGATGCTTCTTAATGCTTTCTAATTATGCTAATTAGAGATTATTAACTATTTCTAAATGAACTAATGTAGAAATTCATCTTACTGGGCTGAAGAATGGGGAGTGCATGGAGTTTGGGGTGCACCTATTGGGAACAAAGGGGTAAGTTGTATTAAGACTCACTTTTCGGTGAAACCACTAGAGCCCCCACAGCATCTGGAGTCTGACAGGAATTGGGATCTAAGCCTGACTTTGGTTTTCCTTTAGTCATCCTTAGTCTCCACTGCATTAACCTTAGCAGTTCTGAGAATGTAGAGTGTTCTAAAGGAGTTCATTAAAATATTGTAATAGATGCTCTGAAGAAACTGTCTGCATCAGCCGAAACCTTGGAGAGGTTGTGTCCAGTTCAGGAAGACTGACCAGCCAAGTTTACTATTATTGTTATTATTATTATTATTGTGCGATGGAGTCTCACTCTGTCACCCAGGCTGGAGTGCAGTGGCATGATCTTGGCTTACTGCAACCTCCGTCTCCCAGGTTCAAGTGATTCTCATGCCTTAGCCTCTGAGTAGATGGGACTACAGGTGTGTGCCAACACGCCCAGCTAATTTTTGTATTTTTAGTAGAGACGGGGTTTTGCCACTTTGGCCAGGCTGGTCTGGAACTCCTGACCTCAAGTGATCTGCCTGCCTCAGCCTCCTAAAGTGCTGGGATTATAGGTGTGAGCCACCATGCCCAGCTGAGCCAAGTTTATTTACTGAGCCCCTATCAGCTATTTTGAGTTACATATCATTTTTATTGAGTTCAGCTGGCAAGTGACAACTTCAATCCCTTCAGCTTTATCTGTCAAGTTAGCAGCATTTGGCCTGCCTTGTGTTGTCCTGTGTAGGCGGAAGCTGGGTGAGGGAAAGGCCTGGTTCCTCCGCTCGATAATTCTCGCAGGTGGACTGAACGTTTCCTACTGAAAATTCCCTCCCTGACATCAGAGGGAAAGAACCACTTAGGGGCAAAATGCTGTCAGTGGGCTTTACAAATACCTGGAAACAAAGTTATCTGGACTAGTTTCCAAAGGTTATTTTGGAAACTTATTACAGAAATTTAATAATTTAAATACAGTACCAGTAAAATATTAAAATAACACAGAGAACCTGCTGTCACAGCAACACTGGGAGCTCTTTCTTTCTCTCTCTTTTTTTTTTTTTTGAGATAGAGTCTCGCCCTGCTGCCTAGGCTGGAGTGCAGTGGCATGATCAAAACCCACTGCAGCCTCCACCTTCTGGGCTCAAGTGACCCTCCCACCTCAGCCTCATGCGCACGTACACTGTGTCACCTATGGAACGGTGCTGAGGACCTAGACCATAGTCAGCTCCTGTGGGACCAGGAACTTAGTTTTCGTCCAGCAGTGGCAGGAACGTCTCTCTGGGGGTAGCGCTCCACTCTCACCTGTCAAGAATTTCAGCCTAAATTTCTTCTGAAACAAGTGCCTAAGAATGTGACTCAGAGCTCTACATGCCTTAGGAACTCGGAACAGAGAGAAGGCCATTGGTTGCTTTTTGTTTTTTCCAAGAATAGAATCAGAGGTCCCCCTAATAGAAGTCCAATGGGGTCCCCCTAACAGAAGTCCAATGGTGTCCCCCTAACAGAAGTCCAATGGTGTCCCCCTAACAGAAGTCCAATGGTGTCCCCCTAACAGAAGTCCAATGGTGTCCCCCTAACAGAAGTCCAATGGTGTCCCCCTAATAGAAGTCCAATGGTGTCCCCCTAACAGAAGTCCAATGGTGTCTCACTGGGATCTTCTTTGGGAACTTCGCCCAGATTCCAGCAACTTCCTCTTGTCTGGTTGCTGTGACGATTTCAAGTATAAAAGAATAAGCAAATGGCAAGGCAAGCCATAGCTTCTATTCTTTTATTCCCCTAGTCAGCCAAAAAGGTACCTCTAGAACTTTACTAAGTTATTCCTCCGCTTGAAAGGTGTGAGGCTTGGGATTTTCAGTGGAGGCAGCATTTTACTCAACAGCTGTGTCTGTGTCTGACTTAAAAAAGAAAGAAAAAGTCCTGCAACCAGGACCTAACTCATTCTTCCAGCTGCTTCCAAATTGCCTGCAGGAGGCTGAAGGAGGCCCCTCTGTAGGGCTGAGTGACATCACGCCTCTCCTCTCCCTCCCCTCTTCCCACTCCCCCTCCCTGGGCAGCAGGAGGTCAGTTCTGAGGTTGGAAATGGAATCACCATCTGTATATTGGTCAGAGAAAGTCACTTTGCTCACTATTAGTTAAGAATTTATCTTTGCCAAAGAAATTAAGGTTTACAATGTGGCACTCTAATACTAGTCTTCACTATAATATGGTCTTACAGGCCTTAGCTCAGGAGCTCTGGATAGAATTAGTCTCAAGTGAGGACTTTTTTTTGAGACAGAGTCTTGCTCTGTCACCCAGGCTGCAGTGCAGTGGCACGATCTCGGCTCACTGCAACCTTCGCCTCATGGGTTCAAGTGATTCTCAAGTGAGGACATTTTAATACCACAGTTATAAAGTGGATAGAAGATTGGGTCGCCTTACCCTGAAATATGTTGCCATTTTTCATAGTGAGAAACAGAAAGGTTGAGTAATTTGCCCAGATAAAAAGAGGTGAAACTGGCATTAAAATCCTGGTGTGTTATCAAAGTATCACTGTACTCTGCAGTTTTCCAACATATTTTGTCATACTTCTGCTGTTTCAGGAATGTAGATAGGACCATTATCATAACTAAGATTTTGCATGTAATAGATGATGAAACTGAGGTCCATAGAGATTAACTTACTTGCCTAGGACCAAAAAGATGCTTAGACAGACCCAGTTCTCTTTGTTCCCAGACCAGGATGTTCCATCCTAGTGCACTTCTTTTATGTAGGATGGTTTTAGGACTTAGCTTCCCTGTCTAGAAA
The DNA here is from genome assembly GCF_028878055.3 of Symphalangus syndactylus. NCBI lineage: Eukaryota > Metazoa > Chordata > Mammalia > Primates > Hylobatidae > Symphalangus > Symphalangus syndactylus. Next base: position 86,289,838 of record NC_072434.2, on the reverse strand, counting down.
AAGATGCTGCTCTTGACGTGGACCACTTCCTTGCCCCAGATCCAGGAGCACAGTGGTCCTTCCATGATTCACACCCATCCTTTTTCTGAGAATAAACAGGATCAGGCTAGGCACATTGGCTCGCACCTGTAAACCCAGGACTTTCGGAGGCTGAAGCAGGAGGATTGCTTGAGGCCAGGAGACTGAGACCAGCTTGGGAAACAGGGAGATTCCATCTCTACAAAAATTTGTTAAAAAAAATTAGCTGGCGTGGTGGCATGCACTGTAGTCCCAGGTACTTGGGAAGCTGAGGCAGGAGGGTCTCTTGAGTCCAGGAGGTTGAGGCTGTAGTGAGCCATGATCTTGCCATTGCACTCCAGCCTGGGCAATAGAGCAAGATCTTGTTTCTAAACAAGTGAAGAAACAAACAAACAAACAAACAAAACAGAACCATTAGCATCTGTTTCATTGTTACTAGATGGCCCACGATCTTTAGAGGTCTCATTGCTGTGGGGACTGCTCTGGGACCATTCCATGCTGAGTTATTTGACATCTGAAGAGTCTTCAGTCAAATGAGGATAATGGAGAGGAAAATGGCCAAACATTTCCAGGTCTGTTGAGGGACAGAAGGAAAAATAGTAGTTTCCTGCTTTTTACCTATTAAAAAAAAATCTCATTTTTTTGTTTAATTTTGCATTTCCTCCTGCCTAGGAAGCTGGGGCAATGGTTTCTGAGCCCACTCTGAGTCCTTGAGCTCCCAGGGAATGGAGAGAACTTGGCCTCTGCAGTCTGAAGGATTTCTTAGTAGGCTTCTATATCCTAGGCCACTCCACCATGAGCAGTGTCTTCCTGGACTCTGCCTAGGCACAGCGGAGTGAGCCAGGGCAGTGACTTAAGTTGTTTCATAAAGCTCTGCACCAGGCTTAGCCAGCTTGGCTAAATGCTGAAGTCCAAAACGGGTCCTGGCAAATCTTGCATAAAGACATGATCGCCCGTTTCTCAGCCTCTTGGGTCCTTTATTCACCCAGTAACATTTAACCAATTGCTTGAGCATTGGAGCTGTCATAATGTTTTGTTGTTATTGTTGCTCAAGAAGAAAGAAATCTCTATTTTTAAATACTAGCTTCATGGGATTTTCCATCTATGGTTATCTATATTTTATTTGAGAAAAACATTATTATTATTAACATTCAATGACCCTGTCAGTTAGGATAGGCAATGCTATGCTGCAATAAGAAACACACCCCCTGCCAAGAGCAGTGGCTTACATCAGTAATCCCAGCACTTTGAGGGGCTGAAGCAGGAGGATTGCTTGAGGCCAGGAGTTTGAGACAAGTCTAGGTAACACAGTAAGACCCTGTCTCTACAAAAAATTTAGTCAGACATGTTGGCTTGTGCCTATAGTCCCAGCTACTTGGGAGGCTGAGGCAGGAGGATCATTTGAGCCCAGGACTTTGTAGTTGTCATAAGCTACTATTGTGCCATTGCACTCCAGCCTGGGTGAGAGAGCGAGACTCTGTCTCTTAAAAAAAAGACATAAAAAGAAGTAACCCCCCAAATTAATAATTAAACATAAAAACGCCATCACAGTTCAATGCATGCTGGGAGTCTCTCTTGTTTGGCCCCTCTCCAGGAAAAATTCAGAAGTTGTTTCAGACTTGCAACCCTGTCATCTGAGTCCTTTGTTTCTAGAAGTTCAGATGAGAAAATAGATGGAAACAACACATTTGCTCTTAACTGCCCCAAACTAAAAGTGCTTAAAGTGACTATTGAGTGTCCACCGGCCTTCCATAGATAAGCATGAATTACATGACCCTACCTATAATGAATGAGCACCTTTTCTCCACAATGGTTGTTTGCTATGTCAAGCAACTACTATGTTCTTTATTGGTTTTATATTTTAACATTCCACCAAAAAAAAAAAAAGAGAGAGAGAGAGAGAATGTGGACTCTGGAATTAGATTACTTGGATGTGAACTCTGGTTCTCTCACCTACTAGCTGTGTGACCTTGGGCCAATTGAGATACTCCTTTCTCTGTCTCAGTTATCTTGTGTATAAAATAATAATATCTACCTATGTAGATGGGGCTATGAAGTGGGGCTATAAGCATCAAATGGGTTAGTTGATCTATGTAAAAAAGACTTAGAACAGTGCCTGGCACCTACCACTCAACAAGTGTGAGTTACTGTTTTCCCCATTATGTTGATGAAGGGCCAAAGAATCAGAGCAGCTCCACGAATCTATGAACAAGACAAGGCTGGGTGAGACAACGGACTTGGCTCATCAACATCAGCTTCTTCAGCATTTAAACTTTCACAGGAAGAGGGAGGAAGTGTACTTATTAAGTATGCTTGACCCTGTGCTAGTCACATATATTTTCTCAATTATTCCTTCCAAAAAAGAGAACTGAAACTCAGAGAAGCAAAATAACATGCATAGTTGCTGGATTTAACCATGTTCATTTCATTACAAAACCATGTGTTCCATTCTTGAATTTTAAATAAAAAACTTGCTGGTGGGAAATCTTGCAGTCTTAGGGAAAATATTTTCTGAGACATCTCTCTAAATAGTCTCCTCCTCCCAGAAGCTCTTACATGCCCAGACCCCCCTGTTGCTTCCACTGTATGGATTGTCACAGATCAAAATGGAGAATGCACCCTCTATCCCTCCAAATGTCAGACTACTTGTTTCCTATTCACCAAATGCCATCACAGATGGTCCTTTTAGAAGTCACGCCATGGCATCCTGGAGTGAAGGCAAACAGGCTGCCTCCAGCTCCTCTGGGCTATCAGAGGAGATAATTTAAGGTCCTACTGGCCAGGTGCAGTGGTTCACGCCTGTAATCCTAGTACTTTGGGAGGCTGAGGCAGGCGGATCACTTGTGGTCGGGAGTTCGAGACCAGTCTGGCCAACATGGCGAAACCTTGTCTCCACTAAAAATACAAAAATTAGCCAGGCGTGTTGGCATGTGCCTGTAATCCCAGCTACTAGAAAGGTTGAGGCAGGAGAATCGCTTGAACCCCATAGGCGGAGGTTGCAGTGAAGCAAGATCGCTCCACTACACTTCAGCCTGGGCAGCAGAGAGGGACTCAAAAAAACCCAAAAAATTTAAGGTCCTACCTCACAGCTCCCACAATCTACGGTCATAGTAGTGCCTTGTCTCCCTTCATGAGTCAGCTTTGCAGGTGTTTGTGTCTTATCCATGGGGATGAAAAAAGATGTCCTGACACCAATAACTCTAACACAAGTCTGGAAAACAATGTGGAATCTGGGCTGCAGAAGGTAGCAGACACAAATGGAGCTCCAAGCCCATTGTTCTAAGATCCTGAGCAATTTCTTGCTTTCTGCACCTCTTGCATTTATTGTAATGTACTCCCAAGAAACCTGGCCATTAGCTCTGAAACTGCTTAACAAACCTCCACTTTCAGAATCTTCAAGGCTGGAAGGAGAATGCAGCACCAGTCAGGCACTGTGACCTGAAGGTTGGCACCTTGGGAATTTTCCCAGCCGGATCCCAGCCATGTCTCTTCAGGAAACATAGGATTTGGAACCTGACAGCTTGAATGGGACATTCGACATTTGGATTCTGAAAAAATCCAAATGTTCTTCAGGAATATTTGCTATAGATAAAAGTTTTATTCTGAATCGTAAGAATGTGGAAGGCTGACCATATTTTACATTAATATTGTCTGACATGTTTATGTTGAACTTTTCTTCTACACATGGAATCTGAATTGCTCTGGCTCATTACCTGTCAACATTTCCTTTCCACTGTGGGGCACATAGAAGTAACCAGGAGGCTGGGTGCAGTGGCTTACGCCTGTAATCCCAGCACTTTGGAAGGCTGGGGCAGGCAGATCACCTGAGCTCAGGAGTTTGAGACCAGCCTGATCAACATGGAGAAACCCCGTCTCTACTAAAAATACAAAATTAGCCGGGCACAGTGGCAGGTGCCTGTAATCCCAGCTACTTGGGAAGCTGAGGCAGGAGAATTGCTTGAACCTGGGAGGTGGAGGTTGCAGTGAGCTGAGATCGCGCCATTGCACTCCAGCAGCCTGGGCAACAAGAGCGAGACTCCGTCTCAAAAAAAAAAAAAAAAAAAAAAAAAAGTAACCAGGACACAGCACCTACCCTTCCTGGGTGGCAACACTGGATCATTCTTTTCTTGTTTCAGTTATCTGCATTCGCTGAGCCATTTGCTACTTGTGTCTAATTTGATCTAAGTCAAAAGCATACCTGGTAAAATGCCCTCGCAGGAAATGGTATCCCAGAATGATTTACATCATGGAATGGAGTAACCTAATGCTTCCAAGGAATACTGCCAAGCATTTTCCCCTCTTTCAGTCTCCTTTCTATGAATTGACTTGATATATTTTTTTTTCTGGCTAGTAAAATTATTAAAACATTCCTCCTTTGTCTTAATAAATTAGCTTTGGCCGGGCGCGGTGGCTCACGCTTGTAATCCCAGCACTTTGGGAGGCCGAGGCGGGCGGATCACGAGGTCAGGAGATCGAGACCACAGTGAAACCCCGTCTGTACTAAAAATACAAAAAAAAAATTAGCCGGGCGTGGTGGCGGGCGCCTGTAGTCCCAGCTACTCGGAGAGGCTGAGGCAGGAGAATGGCGTGAACCCGGGAGGCGGAGCTTGCAGTGAGCCGAGATCGCGCCACTGCACTCCAGCCTGGGTGATAGAGCGAGACTCCGTCTCAAAAAAAAAAAAAAAAAAAAAAAAAAAAAAAAAAATTAGCTTTAAAATCTTAATTATCGCTGAGTACAGTGGATCATGCTTGTAATCCCAGCACTTTGGGAGGCCGAGGTGGGTGAATGACTTGAGGTCAGGAGTTCCAGACCAGCCTGGTCAAAATAGCAAAACCCCATCTCTAGTAAAAATACAAAAAATTAGCCAGGTGTGGTGGCATGCATCTGTACTCCTAGCTACTCAGGAGGCTGAGGCAGGAGAATCGCTTGAACCTGGGAGGCGGAGGTTGCAGTGAGCTGAAACCACGCCGCTGCTATCCAGCCTGGGTGGAGTCTCAAAAAATAATAATAAAATTAAAAACTAATTAATTAATTAAATAAAATATTAATTACCATGAAGTCTTGTGAGGCTCTTCACTTTTTTCAAAGAACAGTACTGAAATATTCAACGCAGCATTGTTTGAATACTGAAAAAAGATAAATAATCTAAATGTCATTAAGAAACAAGTAAATTATGACACATGCATTTTAAAGAGAGTAAAGAGAAGTATATCAATATCTATGTATTTCTTATACATACATAGATATTAATGATGTTCAAATTATATGCAGATTGAAAAAATTAGTTGCAGAAGTCGTGTTTTCAAAAAGTCTCAGAAAACAACCTGCTCACAGGGGAGGAAACTAGGATTAGGGGCACTAATCAAAAGAGACTTGAAATTGATCTGCAATGTTGAACTTTTTATGTGGGAATATATTTGTGTGCTACTTGTACAATTAAGATAAATAAACATAAAACATTGTATAAAAAAGTGGTTTTATAACCTCAAAGGTACCTGAAAGGTCTCTGAAGCCATTCAGGTGTGGAGGAGCTGCCCTCTTGTGGAGTTTTTGGAGTAGTTCTTACTCCTGAATCAAAGCATTTACTGTGTGTTTTCATTCACAGAACACTGGAGTGCCAATTTCAGAGTTAGAGATCAATCCCTCATGATTGTCCTGTGAGAAAAAAGACAGTAAAGGTTTAGTGGCTTTCCAAAGGTCACTTAGAGTTTTAGGCAAGTCATAATTACAGACCAAGTCTTCTGATTCCTAGCTGGAGTTCTTTCAACTATTCTGCCTCCCCTAAACCATAAGCCAGTGAGTGTTAAATAAAACCCACTGTGGCCGGGCGCGGTGGCTCACGCCTGTAATCCCAGCACTTTGGAAGGCCTAGGCAGGCGGATCACAAGGTCAGGAGATCGAGACCATCCTGGCCAACATGGTGAAACACCGTCTCTACTAAAACACAAAAAATTAGCTGGGCATGATGGTGTGCCCCTGTAGTCCCAGCTACTCGGGAGGCTGAGGCAGGGGAATCACTTGAACCCGTGAGGTGGAGATTGCAGTGAGCTGAGATCATGCCACTGCACTCCAGCCTGGTGACAGAGCAAGACTCCGTCTTAAATAAATAAATAAATAAAACATACTGAACTGTGTTTAGAAAGACTTTAGGTGCTATACAACACACAGTACATGGTATGAGAAGTCACTGAATAATAAGAATGTGGAAGACTGACCAGATCACCAAGGTCTTTCTGGGTTTTTGAGAAACAAGGATGGACAATGCTTTTATTTTGTACTGGATTGTAAAATTTAATTTAAAAAATCTTTTTTTTTTTGAGACAGAGTTTCACTCTTGTAGCCCAGGCTGGAGTGCAGTGGTGTGATTTCGGCTCACTGTAACCTCTGCCTCCTGGGTTCAAGTGATTCTCCTACCTCAGCCTCCCAAGTAGCTGGCATTACAGGCACGCACCACCACACCCGGCTAATTTTGTATTTTTAGTAGAGATGGGGTTTCACCATGTTGGCCAGGCTGGTTTCGAACTCCTGACCTCAGGTGATCCGCCTACCTCAGCTTCCCAAAGTGCTGAGATTACAGGCATGAGCCACCACACCCGGTCTTAAAAAGTCTTTTTATTGGGGTAAAATATACATAATTTTTATCATCTTAACAATTTTAAGTGGATGATTAAGTGGCATTAAGTACATTCATATTGTGCAACTATCACCACCATCCATCTTCAGAATTTTCCATTGTAAAATTGAACTGACATATTTAATAAAAGCATTACCCTCAAAGCTGCATCTAGCCATTAAGCAACATCTGAATGTAATAAGTTGAGTATTGGGGTAGAATAGGGAAGTGACCAAGACTTATCTCTAGCCACAGATGAGTCGCCTGTTTCAAATACGTGATTATGCTAGGGCCCAGCTAATTTTTCTGGTCATGTTATAGATAGCTCTATCCCTAGACTTCTCTAGCCTGAGATGATCAAGGAATGAATAAAGGGTGATGATGGGTCCTCTATGACCAGTTAAAAAACAAAGACTTGGGACTTTATTTCTGCCTAGGATGGAGGAAGCTGGAAAAAAGATTCATTCTCACATTAATAACAAGAAAAAATGGATAATCTACAAAATCATAACTTTCCTTTAAATCATTAGAGAGCTGGGCTGGGTGCGGTGGCCTGCAATCCCAACACTTTGGGAGTCTGAGGTGGGCAGATCACTTGAGGTCAGGAGTTTGAGACCAGCCTGGCCAACATGGTGAAACCGTCTCTACTAAAAATACAAAAATTAGCCAGGCATGGTGGCAGGTGCCTGTAATCCCAGCTACGTGGGAGGCTGAGGCAGAAGAATAGTTTGAACCTGGGAGTCAGAGGTTGCAGTGAGCCAAGATCATGCCACCACACTCTAGCTCGGGTGACAGAGTGAGACTTCATCTCAAAAAAAAAAAAAAATCATTAGAGGGCTAAGATTGCAGGGCAAAAGTAGCCTGAACTCTAAGGATAGATGAGAGGGCTCAAGGACAGCCACAATGCTAGCACTGGCTTATCTGGGACACAGCATGGAAGGATGATGGGGCCTCTGTATAACAGAGTAAGAATTCAACTAAAGTTTTTGGTTTGCTTGTTTTTGTTTTGTTTGGTGTTTTTGTTTTGTTTTGTTTTGACAAGGTCTCATTCTGTCACCGGGGCTGGAGTTGAGTGACGTAATCACGGCTTACTGCAGCCTTGACCTCCTGGACTCAAGCGATCCTCCCACCTGAGCCTCCCAAGCCTGAATTTGGCTAGTTGTACACTCATGCTTCAGTTCAACACGTTCCGCCTCCCCTGGATCTCCTGCAATGTAGCAGGCAGCTGAACCCAGAAGCATAATCAGACTCATTTCTAATCTCTGTGGCAAAACTATAGGTGATATTAAGTCTTTTCATTAGCAGGCACAAAATGTCTGGTTTTCTTTTTTTTTGAGACAGGGTCTTGCTCTGTCATCCAGGGTGGAGTGCAGTGGCACAATCACAGCTCACTGCAGCCTCAATCTGTTGGGCTTAAGTGATCCTCCCATCTCAGCCACGGGGGGTAGCTGGGAATACAGGCACATGCCACGGCATCTAGCTAATTAAAACAATTTTTTCTTTTTTTTTTTTGTAGAGATCAGATCTCTGTATGCTACCCATGCTGGTCTCAAACTGCTGAGCTCAAGCAATCCTCCCGCCTTGACCTCACAAAGTGGTAGGATCAGAGGCATGAGCCACCATGCCTGGCCTTTTTGTGATGTTATAGCAATTGATGCACAAAATCCAAATTTATTGATCCACTGGGTATTGAAAAATGATATGATCTTAATTATTAGAACACTAGAAAGAGATATTTCCTTCATCTGCCATTTAGTTACCCAGTTGTACTGTTCATAGAGGAACCACAGGAAAAATGCGTTTTTGCTTCATTTTCAAGTTTTCAAGACAATGAATACTCCATCATCCTCCAAGGTGACCAATTATTCTTAATGTTTATGATGGGTTTCAATAAATTGCAATTATCTTCTTTGAAGACCAAAGTTTCCCACATTTGCACAGTGGGGGCCCCTTTAAGCTGGCTCTTGAATCTTTTGGAAATTACCTAGCAGCCTTTGTTAACCTCTATTTTTGTTTTGTTTTGTTTGAGACGGATCTTCGCTCTTGTTGCCCAGGCTGGAGTGCAGTGGCAGGATCTCGGCTCACTGAAACCTCTGCCTCCCGGTTTCAAGTAAGTCTCTTGCTTCAGCCTCCCTAGTAGCTGGGATTACAGGCATGCGCCACCACGCCTGGCTGATTTTGTATTTTTAGTAGAGATGGGGTTTCACCATGTCGTCCAGGCTGGTCTCGAACTCCTGACCTCAGGTGATCCACCCACCTTGGCCTCCCAAAGTCCTGGGATTACAGCCATGAGACACTACACCCAGCCCCTCTATTTGTTGTGAAAAGATGTCCTAGGCTTATCTTTTACATTTCCTGCCAGATATTTTCCCTAAATCCTCATTTTAATGAAAAACACAAAAAGGTACTTTGAAACCACAAGCTGATGTGTTAAACATCCTGATAGTTATGAATTTGTATTGAACATACTGGTACAAACTCATAAATGTGTATATTCACACATATCTACATGTATTCATATACATTCATGAGTTTATACCACTATGTCTAATTCAAATTCATAGCCATAGGATTTTTTTTTTTTTTTTTCAAAAAAATTACATGTTCTGTATTCTCTGTCTCCTTTTTCGCACATTAAAATCCCTGGTTCTAGGCTGGGTGCAGTGGTTTATGCCTGCAATCCCAGCACTCTGGGAGGCCGAGGTGGGTGGATCACCTGAGGTTAAGAGACCAGCCTGGCCAACATGTTGAAACCCCATCTCTACTAAAAATACAAAAATGAAGCTGGGCATGGTGGCACACACCTGTAATCCCACCTCCTTGGGAAGCTGAAGCAGAATTGCTTGAACCTGGGAGGTGGAGGTTGCAGTGAGCTGAGATTGTGACACAGTGAGACTCCATCTTGAAAAAAAAAAAAGGACCCTGATTCTCAAGAAAACAGGATTTCAAATATCCTATAAATAGTAATTATTCTATTCCACAGTCTACACACAGTCCCAAAATATCAGACTACCACTAGCTAAACCAAATGTTTTTGCATATGCTTTTACATACTATGCTTTAACTGTTTTAATTGTATAAGCAACACACGCTTAATACTCACCACCAGTCTGTCACTATTTCTCTAGTCATTTTGGTTATCTGGAGCTCATTTTCTGATGTTCCTGGTAAAGAGTTTAAGGGAACAACATTTCCCATATTTTTCTATGTTGGATAAGTTTGTGCCAGCCTTTTATACTTATAACTTTATTAGATATGAAAACCTCAGCTCACATTTTTCTTTAGGTAGCTCGAAAATGGTCACTCCATTTTCTTCAGGCATAAAGTATAATTGTGAAGAAAGTCTGATCATCTTCTTACATTTCACCTGGTTTTGCCTAGCCAAAAAGTTTTCTTTCTTTAAAGTATTATATTATTTATGTCCTGGTGTTAGCTGCTGCTTAGGTACCAGAGTTCACTTTTAAAATATTGTTTTATATATTTAAATAAAACCTTTTCTAAGATTATAGGGTTTTGCTGTTGTTTCAAATTCCTATTATCTGTATGTTGGGCCTTCTTTGTCATTTTCTAATTAAACAAAAATTGGGTTTTTTTAATTCCTTTTTATTTTTACCTCTTTTTAAAGGGATTATCCATAGTGTTTATATTGCATCTCTGGTATGCTTTTATTTCCAATGTTTTCCTGAGTTTATCTTATTTCTGATTCTTGTAATCCTAAAGTTGTCATATATCATTTTTCTAATATCTTTTAGCACATTTTAAATGAACTAGTTTTGCTCTGCTCTGTAGACCAATCTTTCTGATAAATCTTCATTGCCCAGAAATCTTATCTCTGCTCTTTCATTTCATTAAAATAACTTTGTATGAGATTCATCTAAAAACTTTCCTTAGTTTCTTTTTAAGTAAAATTCCATTTCCTAAACTTTGAGAAGGAAGCATGATTCATGGGAACTTCTCTAAGTTTCTTTCTAGGTGTTCAAAACCAGTATTCTGCTGAGAGATTTTGGTTGACTATTCCCTATTCTACTTGTATTTGGACCTTCTCTTTATCTTCTCTTCTTCAATTTGGCTTCACCGCAGCAGTTTCTCTTCCGTGGGGAACCCTGTCCTGGAAGAGAACCTTGGTGAACTCAGCGTATCAGTTCTAATACTTCTTAGGGGCTAGCTTGCTTCAGTCCTCCAGACCTTAATACAAGCCTCTTGGACTCACCCACCTTTGAAATGGGCAAAGACTCTCCCCCTTGAGTGCTGCTTTCAACCTGGCCTGCTGTTTCAGTGATGACCCTGAGGTTCTGTTCTCAGGCCATTAGATGCCGTTTCCTCACTCTACTTCACCTGAATTGATGCCAGTGCCAGCTTGTGATCTTGTGGCTATCTTCACCCACTTATGTTGCTCATGGATTTTTATTTTGCTATCCAGTTGCTATTATATGGTGATTTGGAGATTGAAAACTATGGCACTGCTGCCATCTGCCCCTTCTCTCACACTACTTTTAAAGATTTCCAAAACCAATCCTATTTCCAGCCTTATTCTGCACCTCTGGCTTTCGAGGAATCTGCATGTCTCCATTTGTCAAGCTTATCAGATTTTTACCTCTTCTAGTCTTCTGCCACTGACAATTATCATTTCTTTGTGAAATCACTTACCATTCATCCATCAGTTTCCTTGCCTGATGTCTCTTCTTCCATTCTGTTAACGCTTGTGGATTTGTCTTATTCCTTTTCTGTCGTTTAAGCAGCATTTTTAGTGAGTGAGGGGATAAATATTTGTAGACAACATTTGACTCACATTCCTAATTTGTTTTATAACAGGAAACATGCATGGAGAATTCAAATCTGCTTTTGTTCTTTGGATTAGGTCTTTTCCAGATTGGGCCTTTTTGGGTTTTAGTTTTTATTTTGTAATAGCTTTAGTTAGCTTTTATTCCATTCTGATCTCATTTTCCTAGAGTCCTCTACCAAGTCTCACTCAAAAATATAAATAATCTGGCTCTCTTTCCTTTATCCTCTATATCACAAACACTTTTATAATTCCTTTTAATTCCTGTCAATTCAGATCCTCACTTGTGCAGCTGGTTCTCTTTCCAGGTATCCACCCATTTCTTTGCAGAGTGTACGTATCACAGACCTTGCAGCTTTAGTATCTTATGTAGTGTTTAGGCGACTAGTTTTAAATATATGTTAAGAAAGCTTTAGCCTACACTTCAAAATATATATATTAAAACTGAGGCTATTTTGAAGTTTAAAAATATTAATGATATAAGAAGTACTTCCTTTCATATGAGGCTGAAAATTTTCCTTCAGTGTCAACCTATAATCCAACCAAACCCTTCGGAGATAAGAGAGCACTGTCTCATTTGTGTAATGATCTTTAACCCTTCCAACTACCCCTCCCATCTCAACAACTTTATTTTCAATTCAACCCCGAAGGACAGATGGGAAAGGCAAGTGGAAAACTTTAAAGCCTGGAGAAACACAGTGACTTCCTCTAGGATTGTAGTTTCTCCATTTACTATCTTTCTACTTGACAACGTTACAGAAATATTTACAGTAGACTTTTATAAACTCCAGGGGATTTTCCCAATTAACACTAAAACCTCCAAAAACCTGTCAGAAATGCACTTATTCTTCTATTTAGCTTCTTATAAAAATATAAAAAGCTGAGCAAAAAACCACAACCCAATTATAAAGTTGATATACAAAATGTATTCTATTTTTAAAATGGCACAGAATCAGAAAAAATTCTTCATGCTGATAAGTGCCTCACTCCCAAACAGGGACTTCAAATTGATCAGATTCTCTTGCAGGCAAAAGCTTCGCAGCAGTCTGCATTTACTGGAATATTGCTCTTTGAACACGGCCACATTCAGGTTTGTTAAATATATCCTCTTCTGCTTCTGGAGTTAGTTGGATGTTATCTCTGACTGGGGACAGGGGTTTCTTACAAGAAGGAAGCTTTTCGGAATCTCTGCAAAATACAATAAAATAAATTTGGTATTTTTAAGGTACTGATTATTAGAGAAGAAATATTCTACCTGGACAAAATAGAGGGATATGAAGAGGATAAGACCCTTTACTGTATGATCTCTTTCGATTCATTATATAACACAATCAGGTTCTCCTGTGAGCACTCCCAATACATGCTGAGTCTCACTTCTTAGTGCCTCTTCTTGCTTTTTTTATTTGTTTGTTTTTTTTGAGACAGAGTCTCGCTCTGTCGCCCAGGCTGGAGTGCAGTGGCGCAATCTCGGCTCACTGCAAGCTCCGCCTCCCGGGTTCACGCCATTCTCCTGCCTCAGCCTCTCCGAGTAGCTGGGACTACAGGCGCCCGCCACCACGCCCAGCTAATTTTTTTGTATTTTTAGTAGAGACGGGGTTTCACCGTGGTCTCGATCTCCTGACCTCATGATCCGCCCGCCTCGGCCTCCCAAAGTGCTGGGATTACAAGCGTGAGCCACCGCGCCTGGCCTCTTCTTGCTTTCAAAATCACCATTCAGTATAGGTGCTGGGCCACCACTAGATATATTAGCTAAGGCAGGATGATTCCCATACTTTGTTTTCTCCTTAGTGCCCTTCTCAAGTCTGGTTAAGAACTAATAACTGAAGCAGGAACAAATGGTTAAGCCCTGGTTAAATCCTATCTTTTTTTTTTTTCTTTTTTGAGACAGTCTCGCTCTGTCGCCCAGGCTGGAGTGCAGTGGCACGATCTTGGCTCACTGCAACCTCCACCTCCCGGGTTCAAGCGACTATCTTGCCTCAGCCCAAGTAGGTGGAACTACAGGCGTGCACCACCACACCTGGCTAATTTTTATATTTTTACTACAGATGGGGTTTCACCGTGCTTGCCAGGCTGGTCTCAAACTCCTGACCTCAAGTGATCTGCCTGCCTCAGCCTCCCAAAGTGCTGGGATTATAGGCATGAGCCACCGTGCCCAGCCTAAGCCCTATCTTTTATTCCCCTCTCAGTTGTTTTTTCTTTTTTCTTTTCTGGAAGGAAGCTATCTATAAAAATTAATCCTGTTATGAAGATATTACAGGTAATTCTATCTCCTGTCAACAAAAATTAAATACCAGTACATCTTTTTTTCTCAAAGGTATTTAAGAATACTGTTGCACCCTTAATTTCTCTCTAGCAACAGTTTTCAAAGCATGTTCCACAACCCCTGGAGAGTCCCAAGATCCTTTCAACGGTTTCCAAGACCAAAACTATTCTTACAGTATTCACTTTGTTCATCCTTTCCACTGTGCTGACACTTGCACGGATGTTGCTAAAGCAGAACGGAGTGAAACTGCTGACAACTCAGTGTGAATCAAGACAGTGGCACCACACTGTACGAGTCATACCAGGACTATTTGTATTCTCCACCTCTGCACACTTGCAGTTAAAAAAAAGTCTCAAAAATGTTCTTGATGGAAGCAGTAAAAATCACTAATTTTATTAAATCTCAACCCTTTGGTATACTTTAAAATTTTTTTAAAAATTTTTTGAGACAAGGTCTCGTTCTGTTGCACTCTGGCTGGAGTGCAGTGCCGCAATCTCAGTTCACTGCAACCTCCACCTCCTGGGCTCAAGCACTTCTGCCACTTCAGCCTCCTGAGAAGCTGGGACTATAGGCACATGCCACCACGCTCAGCTAATTCTTTGGTATAGTTTTTAATATTCTGTGACAAAATGGAAAGCACAAACAAAACACTTCTATTGTGTGTGGAAGTATGATAGTTTATCTCAAGTAAAAGCATGTGTGACACTAAGGTCATTCAGGACTTCTCTAAAATTTGGAACAGAAAGGGGCCAGGCCTGGTGGCTCATGTCTGCAATCCCAGCACTTTGGGAGGCTGAAGCAGATGGATCACTTGAGGTCAGGAGTTCAAAACCAGCCTGGCCAACACAGCAAAACCCGATCTCTACAAAAAATACAAAAATTAGTAGGGCATGGTGGCAGGCGCCTGTAATCCCAGCTACTTAGGAGGCTGAGACAGATGAATCACTTGAACCCAGGAGGCGGAGGCTGCAGTGAGCTGAGACTGTGCCACTGCACTCCAGCCTGGGTGACAAAGAGAGACTCTGTCTCAAAATAAATAAAGAAAGAAAGAAACAAACAAATAAAATGAACAAAGAGAGCCTGTTACTTTAAAGAAAAACAACTAAGAGTATCTGTTGCTAATGATAAAATTCAAGCTTTCAAATGAAAATTAAAATTTTGGAAAACGTATCTGCCACACAACAGTTTTCCAATATTAAAGGCTTTGTTGATTGTGACTTTTTTCTTATATTGTATAACAAAATATATCAATATTTAGAAGTACATCTCAATGAACCAATATTTTCCAAATGACCAACTCATGATGTTACATGTAAAAGATGCATTAAAAGTACACCAGTGTAGGCCAGGCAAAGTGGCTCACACCTGAAATAAAACATTAAATAATTAACTGGGGGTGGTGGCACACGCCTGTAGTCCCAGCTACTCAGGAGGCTGAGGCAGGAGGACTGCTTGAGCTCAGGAGGTTGAGGGTACAGTGAGCCACGATTGTGCCATTCCAGCCTAGGCAACAGAAAAAAGGTACACCAGTGGACTGTAATATAACACAGAGTACAAAAAGTCAGTTGATATGGTTTCATATTCTACACTATAACTGACCTAAGGGAACTACAAGTTGTTGGATTTAGACATAACAGCAAAGAAGAAAATTTACCACTATCTAAAAAGGCTATCAAAATATATATTTTCTAACAACAAATATGTCTATTTCCTTCATATACTCAACCAAAACACCAAATCATAACAGATCAAATGTAGAAGTGGATAAAAGAATCCGGCTGAGTTCTATTAAGCCAGACAGTAAAGATTTGCAAACTAGACAGTAAAGATTTGCAAAATAAAATGTAAAGCTATGCCACTTTTCTCAACTTTTGGGGGGATTTGGAAAATATAGCTATTTATTTTTTAAATGTACTATCTACATTCATGTAATAGGCTTATCTCTATTTTAAAATAGGTATTTTTAAATGTCTATTTCAATCTCTATGATGGTTAAGTGTTGACAAATATAACCTACATAAACCAAAGTGTTTTGGGGCCTTTAATAATTTTTAAGAGTATAAAGCATTCCTGAAAAGAAAAAGTTTGAAAACTGCTGTCATATGGTTTAATCCTAGACTTTACACAATGTAAAATAAGAAACGATTGTCCAGCACTTACTTACTTACAAAGTGTTTCCCGCTCATACCACCTCATCTATGACAATACTTCTACTAGGTAACTTTTAATCCTATCATTCCATATAATTAAAAAAAAACTTTTATTAAACTTAGCACATTTATTGAGAACGAGAAAATAGCTATAAGATAATGCTACTCTGTGGCTAATTTTGTGGTCTAACAGAAGGAAGTATTATGGTTAACAAAACTTTAACTATATAGAGGATGAATTCTTTTAAAACAGTGCTGGCCACATACACTGCAAATCTGGGAAATTCATCATATAAACTCAATGAGTCTCCCCATTTTAGATGTGATAAATTAGAGAAGTACAATATAGCACTGTACTTCTACCCCTTCTTTAAAATTTTATTCTCGGCTGGGCGTGGTGGCTCACACCTATAATCCCAGCACTTTGGGAGGCCAAGGCGGGCGGATCACCTGAGGTTGGGAGTTCGAGACCAGCCTGACCAACATGGAGAAACCCTGTGTCTACTAAAAATACAAAATTAGCCAGGCGTGGTGGTTCATGCCTGTAATCCCAGCTACTCAGGAGGCCAAGGCAGGAGAATTGCTTGAACCCGGGAGACGGAGGTTGCGGTGAGCAGAGATTGCACCATTGCATTCCAGCCTGGGTAACAAGAGTGAAACTCTGTCTCAAAAAAAACCAAAAAAGACAAATAAAATTTTATTCTCTTTACAATCCTGAGATGATAAAAGGAAGGCAAGAGACTTAAGGCCTAGGAAAGTAATTTGCTTAACATCAGAGAGACCCCAAAACCAGACTGAAAACTGGTTTTTAGTTTGCCATCTTTTTATGAAAAGAAGGTATAGAAATTGAAATTAAGTATAAAGAGTTAGCTAAAGGGAAAAGAGAAAAATAATTATTTTACGGTGAGAGAAACAAAAACTGACTCATACGAAACTAGGAAGAGTTGGGAGAAAGGGATGGAAATTACAGAAAATAACAGTTTATCTTGTTGCAGAATAAGAAACAAGGCAACTCACTTTTTAAATCCAAAGTTTTTCCAGAGCTCATTGAGTTTGATTTGTAATCCCGGAGTGTTCTCGGCATTATGATGCTTTCGTTTCTGGATGCTTGCTGGCTTCTTGCTCAGCCCACTGGCTCTGGCAGGTCCTAGAGGTTTGATCTTGGTTGTAGAAAGAGAGTCTGCAGAACTGGACTTATACAGCCCAGGAACCTGAAGATTAAACACCCATTTTAAGACCATTCTGTTAAAGCAACTAACTTTAATTTCAAGCTATTCTTTATTCTTTATTTATTCATTCATTCATTCATTCATTTATTTATTTTTTGAGATGGAGTCTCGCTCTGTTGCCCAGTCTGGAGTGCAGTGGCACGTTCATTCGTTTGTTTGTTTGTTTATTTATTTATTTATTTTTTGAGATGCAGTCTCGCTCTGTGGTCCAGTCTGGAATGCAGTGGTGCAATCTCGGCTCACTGCAACCTCCACTTCCCGGGTTGACACCATTCTCCTGCCTCAGTCTCCCGAGTAGCTGGGACTACAGGCGCCCGCCACCACGCCTGGTTAATTTTTTATATTTTTAGTAGAGACGGGGTTTCACCCTGTTAGCCAGGATGATTTTGATCTCCTGACTTTGTGATCCACCCGCCTCGGCCTCCCAAAGTGGTGAGATTACAGGCATGAGCCACCGCGCCCGGCCAAACTATTCTTTATACATAAGAACAAAATAACCCATAAGCAATGGTAAAAATGTGCTATTTATAAACGTCTTTTACAGAAGTCATCATAAATTATTTTAACAGGTAATATGTAAACCTGGCATAAAATTTAAAAGTTCTCTTTTTTGTAAAGGAACAAAGAGCAAACTGAATCTCTCTCACTGCCTCCGTTTCCAGAGGCAATTGCTGCTCCCAGTTTCCTGTGCATCCACTGACTTATGCGCATGTACGCGCACGCACGCACATACACACACACACACACACACACACTGGCAGCGTAGTACACACTGTTGTGCACTTCATTTGTCTCAATGTATCTTGATTCCTCTTAATGATGTAACTTACAGATTTTTTTCAGTTCACAGCAAATAGAATTTTATTTTGAATAGGTTGCCTGTTCTTGCATTGTATACATACACCATAACTTACTTAAACAAACCTCTATTGACATTTAGGCTGTTTCTACTAAGGGTTGATTTTTTACCCTGTGGACAGAATGGAGACAATGAAGTTTTGTTATTGTTTCTTAGGATAGTAAGAATGAGGTATATTTAAAAAGGTTTACAATATGAATCTGGCAGTGTGTGTATGAAGAATGAAAAAGTTAAAACAAAAAAAAAGGTTCACACAGTAAAGATGAAATCCTTAAATATGTGTTGTGATGGGGAAAAAGTGAGGGAGAAAAAAGAAGACAAAGAAATAAACGTTAGAATTTGGAGAGGTATCGATGTTTGATTGTTTTTCTCTAACTGCTGTAGAAAGATCAAACTGACAGTTATCAAGAAAAAGGACAACCTTAGGATTTTGAAACTAAGTGGCAGATAATATAATTTTATTTAATAGATAAAACAAAAAACTTTCTGAGAAGAAATAGAGGTAAAAGACACGAGTCTGATTTTAGGTATTAAAGATGGGTATCAGGGAGAGCTCACCTGGAGGGTCACCAAAACAGAAGTGGTAGTTAAATCCCTGACAATGCAAATCTCTGAGAATAATAATATGATGGTTTACTATCTAGACATAACTCCTTTAGGAAAAGTACTTTCTACATCTCCAGTTCTATCCATCAGTGTAAATAATTCTGCATGTACCTTTCCAAACTTAATATGATGCCACAAACATGCAAATGTGTACATGAATATTTTAAAGTATTTAAACAAAAACATCACTATACATATGGTTAATAACATATTTTTCCTTTTCACTAATAATGAATGTCTTTTCAAGTTAGTAGATGATTGCAAAAGACTTCTTGCTCAAAAATTTAAAAAATAATCTCATATTTACATATTTTATATTTGTATCTTTAATGTATTGGAATTTGCTGTGGACTGAATGTTGTGTCCCCTCCACATTCATGTTGAAGTCCTAACCCCTTAACTCCTAATGTGATGGTGGGATTTTTGAGAGGTGATTAGATCATGAGAGTGGAGCCCTCACGAATGAGACTAGTGCCCTTATAAGAAGAGGTACAAAAGAGATATTCTCTCCCTCTACCATGTAAGGACACAGTGAGAAGGCATCTGTCTGCAAACCAGGAAGTGGGCTCTCACTCAGACCTTGGACTTCCCAGCCTCTAGAACTGTGAGAAATAAATATTTATCATTTAAGCAAATCCAGTTTCTGGTATTCTGTTATAGCAACCCATATTGACTACGGTAGAATTTACATTTATATTGTGTGAGACTACATCTTCTTTCAAATGGATAGGCAGGGCCATTTATTAAAATTTTAAAAAGTTTTTATGCTACTAGAAACATAATATATGCTCACGGTAGAAAAACATAAGAAAAAGAACAAAAAAAAGTTCACCTATATTTCTACCAGAAAGAGGTAAAACCAATGATTATTTAATAACTCACTCCCTTATTGTTATTTAGATTATTTCCAATTTTTCACTATTATAACCAATGCAGTATTAAGTATTCTTGTATTTAAATTCTCAATGTTTCCTTACGCTAAAGTTCTAGACTGCACTTACTGGTTTAAATTATTTGAACTCTTTCAAATTTTTTTCTAGAAATGGCAGACCAATACTTACTTTTTAAAATATGTGATTATCTCACTATACGCTCATAAAAAATGAGTATAATTAAAAACTTTTTTTGAAATACAAAGAAGCAAGAAACTATTATTTCAATTTGCACTATTTGATTATTAATGAGGTTAAACATGGTTAAACAAATGAGGTTAAACATATATATTACTATATATAAATATATAAACATATGTATTTATATATAAATATATAAACATGTATTTATATATTAATATATATAAACATATATATTAATATATAAACACATATATTTATATATATTAATATATACATATATTAATATATACACATATATATGTATATATGTATATATACATATATGTATATATTAATATATAAACATATATTAATATATAGACATATATATTAATACATAAACATATATTAATATATAGACATATATATTAATACATAAACATATATTAATATATAAACATATATTAATACATAAAAATATATTAATCAACCATTTGTACTTTTCCTTTTGTGACCTGTTTATGACCTTTATCCATCTTTTGTTAGGATTAAGTTTTTATACTGATGAATAAGAACACTTAATACATAAAATATGCTTTAATTTGTGCTTAATATATAAAATATGCTTTACTATGTAGTAACACAAATATTTATACATTTTGATTTAACAAACCTAGCTTATTATGGGTACACAGTTTCTAGAAGGCCTTTTGGCAGTATATATCAATGTTAAATCATACATGCCTTGGGACCAGTAATACCATTCCATGCAATTCATCCTTACAAACTAATCAAGAGTATGTCCTCAAATATTTATCCAAAAGATCTTGGTTGCAGTATTATTTGCTAGCGCAAAAAAATTTAGGGTAAATGACAAAAATAAGGGGATTGGCCAAACCTATATAATTGCATATTATAAAGTCATTACATTAATGACTAAAAGTACATGGAAAATGATCTTTCATATACACTGCAAGAGAAAATAAGTTTCACAACTTAAATACCTACAGTCAAGCATGAAGTTTTAAAGTAGACATTTTTATATAAATGAGACTACGGGTATTTTGATTTTTAATTCTGCTTGTATTTCTCATTTTATAGTTGTAAGCATACACTGCTTCTGAAATTAAAAAAAAATTAAATAAATGTTTTACCTTGTTCCTTAGAGGTGTGTCTTTTTTTGAGAAATGAGATAAACGTAGCTTGGAGGTCTGGTCACTTTGACTATCAAGTAACTTAATATTGCAATCAGATTCCTAGAGTCCCCAGATCAAAAAATAAAATAAAATTAGATTTTTACTATAGAATTTTCATGACAACAAACCAATATTCAACAAAATGGAAAATAAATAAGAACATGGGATAGAATTAATAAAAGAAAATGACTAATATGGAAAGGATGATGTTTGCCAATTTCATTGAAGAAGGTAACAAGATGTTTCAGCTGGAAAGCTAAATTATATAAAATACCTATTTAAAATTAAAGTCTTTTCTGAACTGTTAGAAGAGGATGTCAAAATGCTGAGTCAGATAAAACAAGAGTCTCCTGTAAAAACGCTGTGTTACACACATGTGGTTAACAGTTTTCATCTTACTAGCTAAAATGAGTTGAACTGGTGCAGCTCCATCCCTTCTTTTAATCATGTAACATGTTCAACTTCAAAGAGAAAAAAGGCATCCACTTTCAAGTGGAATAGTATTGTATTAAATGCACTTCACCTTTAGCAATGACTTTCAGACCTACCCTCTGCCCCCAATTCTATCAGATAAGACTTTTCTATAGATGGAGAGTTCTCTTATAATCTGCATTCCCATGAAAGTCAAATAAAAGAGGACAATGAGGCCAGGTGCGGTGGCTCATGCCTATAATCCCAGCACTTTGGGAGGCCAAAATGGGTGGGTAGATCACTTGAGGTCAGGAGTTTGAGACCAGCCTGGCCAACGTGGTGAAATCCTGTCTCTACTAAAAATACAAAAATTAGCCGGGCATGGTGGCACATGCCTGTTGTCCCAACTACTTGGGAGGCAGAGGGGGGAGAATTGCTTGAACCCGGGAGGTGGAGGTTGCAGTGAGCCGAGATTGTACCACTGCAATCCAGCCTAGGCAACAGAGCAGACTCAAAAAACAAAAACAAAAAACAACAAATAAAGAGCAATAAAAAACTCAATAGTGAAAAGCACTCCATTAACTTGTATTATACCTTACAGAAACTCTAACATTCTTTGCTCATAGCTAACAGTATTGGTGACTCTGGGCTAAATCACTTCCTGAAGATCACAAGGAAGGTCCTAAGAAGACTTCAACCTCAAATATGGTCAATGAACTCAACACAGAATCTATGGTTGTTGCTTTTCACAGTGAACTACCAACAGAAGGCTCGAATATTGAAGCATTTTCTTCTGAACTATAGGATAAAAACTGATATTCAAAATGATGCCCCAATGGCATCACAGGTTTCTGAAACATTTTCTCAGTTAAAGAAAGATTATATCATTTTTATGTCAACTGTCAGCATCAAATTCTTCGAGAATTAACTATTCTAGTAGGAGTTTACTACATCTGGCAGCAATAGAGGAGACTTCATAAATTATTCCTAGTTTTGTTTAGTTTGTTTATTTTTGGGGGGCGTGGCTAGCGGAGGAGGATTCACATTTCTATAACCATTAGTATATAAAAAAAGGTTGGCCCAGAAGACAAAATGTGGAGTTCTACCAGCCTACAGTGTAAACTGATGAGGCTTCTCAGGAAAACATGGCTGAATGCTTCCAAAGTAAATGAAATAGTAAGATGCATGCTGGAAATATAAAAAAGATAACCCCAAAGGAGCTCAGCAGACTTAATATCCTCACAAATTGACAGTGATGTTTTTATGAAAGATGTTCAAGATAGCCACTGCCGTGGTACCCAAGTGGCAGTAAGAGAAGATGCAGTATGAAGTAGAAATGAAAAAGATGAGATAAAGATGGAGGTTCATAGTAAAAGAAACAGAGAGTCTTCTAGACCAGTATGCACACTTGTATTACTGTTTTGTCTTGTCATAAGGAGAAGTTTAGCAGGAATAAGAAGAGTAAATGAAAATATATTTCTGAAGTACTAAAACTTAAGATGCATACCATTGCATTAACAGGGCTATTTCCTTACAAGGTCTCTTTTTTTTTCTTCTTTTTTTTTTTTTTGAGACAGTCTTGCTCTGTCCCCCAGGCTGGAGTGCAGTGGCTCAATCTCGGCTCACTGCAACCTCCGCCTCCCAGGTTCAAACGATTATCCTGCCTCAGCCTCCCGAATAGCTGGGATCACAGGTGCCCACCACCATGCCTGCCTAAGATTTTTGTATTTTTAGGAGAGACAGGGTTTCACCATGCTGGCCAGGCTGGTCTCAAACTCCTGACCTCAAGTGATCCATTCGCCTCGGCCTCCCAAAGTGCTGGGATTACAGGCATGAGCCACTGCACCTGGCCCCTTACAAGGTCTTAAATGTTATCTGAATCCAAGAGCATATTAAGGATTTAAACAGTAAATTGAAATTAATTTTTCATTTCACAGATTATCATTCTGCCTAGGTTTTAACTGTGGCACACCTTGAGATACTCACCAATGGAACATACAGTGATTCAGGAAATATACAGTTAATTTAAATGTATTGGAGTTTAAAATGTGAAAGGTACAGAGAAGTCCTTCAAATGAATAAAATGTGAACTTTCTGCACAGTAGAATTTAGAATGAAAAAAATTAATATAGCTCATCATTTACATGTAGGAAAAATTTCCTCAATTATTTGAGTAACAACCTATTTTTTCTTACACATAAATTTGAAAACAAAGCCTTCAGGATTTGACTTACCTCTGAATCAGAGTCCTTACTAGAGCACTGAGAAAGCTTTGATGCATTTGAACTCTGCAGTGAGAATTCTCCACTTTCCTGGGACTGTGAAGAACACTCCCCTTCTCGTAAGGGATGAGACTCATCATCACTGGACTCCTCGCTCTTTAACTGCGACACATCAGACATATTATTCTCAGGCAAAGAGGTGGGGGAATCGCTCTTTCTTCGGAATTGCTGCAATGCTGTGCCTGGAGAGGGGCTTGGCGTTCTTGAAAGATCTCCAAGACCTCCAGTCCAACTAAAACAACTTCTTAGTGTTCCCAAAGTGGATGGTGAAATGGTCCTTGTGAATTTGCTGCTCTTAAAAGAGTGGGACTCTTCATCTGTAAACACTGTTGCCTTGTCTGGAATATGATCACTTGGAATATGATTATTCAGAATGTCATCACTTGAATTATGTGCTACATTTGTGTCAACCAGCCTCTTGCCTTCTTGGTCTCCATACTCTGATTCATGCAGGTTGTTCTCTTTATCTGTGACAGCAGTTTCATCCAGAGGCTGGCTGCTCCCTTTGTTTGATACATAGTCAATAGAATCTGAACTGCAAAAAAACCTAACAGAAAAAAAGCAATAGAAACAATAAGTAAGTATAAGTATTTTAGAGTTTTCTCAAGGGGTGTCAAGATTCAAAATGGAATAATTAGTTTCTTTTAGAAAAAAGTCTCATAAATACCTAATTTCATAAAGGCATAAAAAATCTTAAATTTTAGCCAAATTCAAATTTTGATATGCCAACATTCACACATTTAGAATTCTATTTATACAATGAATTTTTAGACAGGACTTTCTTTCTTTTTTTTTTGAGACGGAGTCTCTCTGTCGCCAGGCTGGAGTGCAGTGGTGGGATCTTGGCTCACTGCAACCTCCGCCTCCCGGGTTCAAGCGATTCTCCTGCCTCAGCCTCCTGAGTAGGTGGGATTACAGGCATGCGCCACCACACTCAGCTAATTTTGTATTTTTAGTAGAGACGGGGTTTCTCCATGTTGGTCAGGCTGGTCTTAAGCTCCTGATCTCAGGTGATCCGCCCACCTTGGCCTCCCAACGTGTTGGGATTACAGGCGTGAGCCACAGTGCCCGGCCTAGAGAGGACTTTCTAAAAGCAGTCTTCTATATACACATGTATTTGGAACTTCTGTACTTTATTTATACCTAATCATCATATAGGTGTTCTTTCCCCAAACTTTTAAACTCCCAAGTAGAAGATAAACTCTTTGAGGGCAGGTACTTTCCATGTCTTTGTATCTTCCACAGTACCTAGGATGGGGCTAAAAGATGGTCAAACATATGAACAGATACAGAAATATGCAACCAAAAGGACAATTTACAACTATTCTCTCATATTTTGTAGGAAGCAAAATTAAAGAAATTAGCTATTTACGCTTCATCTTAGCTTTGTTCCTAGCATTACACCATCTGGGAACTTGTAGTAGTATACTAATCTACCAGCTTGTTCTATACCCTATAAACTTCTATACTCTTTTAAATATACAGGTTAAGATTTTCTTTCAAATCAATCATTAAATTCTATATTACTAAAGAGGTATTACTTATTTAGTATAGCAGCTTTAAAAAAAACATTCCAATAAAAATGAAAGATCAGTATTATTATTGAGGAGGCAAGGAGAGTTTTTAGGTTTAAAAAAATATCCTAGTGTACATGATCAGATAAATATAAAACTTAAAGAGAATTTACCTCCTTAATAAGCATTAGTTCAAATCCAAGATAATGGACAGAATATTTACTAAATGCTAGAGAGTAAAAATCCTTTGTATCCTTTCACCAAATCCCTAGATTAGTTGTATGGGGAGGGGGCAGGAAGCAGTACATGGAAGAAAAGTTCTTACTAGGCTTTTCAGTAAGCAGAAAACATGAGCTCCTAGATATGATGGCAAATTCATTTTTAAATCAACAGCAATTCCTATGATGCCCAACTATTCTCCTACATATCATTTCACAGGTAAGAGAAGTGATAGTGACGATGCCCAGGGTTATAAAATTACTTGGCTAGCAATAAACAGAATTAAAACTCAGAACCCTTCCCAGTTCATGGCTACTTCCTCCCAAATGGCCTATACTGTTACTTAATTGACTTGTATTTCCCAATCTCGAAACATAAAACTGGCCTGTCTCTGTGATAACTACCTACGTAATAAAAATAATTAAGACTTAAAGCAGGCTTCCAAAATGCAGGCAAATTGGTGACAATGTTTTACATGTTTAGTATCTCCTTTTCATTGCATTCTATTCAAAAGAGAGGAGTGGTAATGAAAGCTTGCACATATATTAATGACTAGGCATTATGGCAGGTGCATGATACGAAGAGTTTCTATTTACCTTCACAACAGCCTTATGTATATAATCATTCATCTTTTATAAAGAAACAGGCTCAGGGAGGCGAACAGTGTGTGAAAGATGACTCAACTAAAAAGATGACAGAGTGAGAATTCAAATCCAGGCCTATTGGACTGTATGCTGCTTCCAATCCATTATATCAACTGTGACTAGGAATCTTCCTATCACCAGTACCAACTATACAACTCTGAGAATGCTTAACCTCTCAGAGCCTCAATCTCTTAACTTCAAATAGTGAAGATAGCATCAATCCTGTGCATCTCATAATATTGTGAGAAATAGAAAAACATGTAAAATTACCTTGAAAATTAACTTTGAAAACTAATTTAATAATATCCAGTTAATTTTAAAAGAAATTTTTTTTGAGATGGAGTCTCGCTCTGTCACCCAGGCTGGAGTGCAAGGGTGCGATCTCAACTCTCTGCAACCTCCTCCTCCTGGGTTCAAGCTATTCTCCTGCCTCAGCCCCCCGAGAAGCTGGGATTACAGGCACCTGCCACTACGCCCAGCTAATTTTTGTATACTTAGTAGAGACGGGTTTTCACTATGTTGGCCAGGATGGTCTCAAACTCCTGACCTCAGGTGATCCACCCTCCTCGGCCTCCCAAAGTGCTGAGATTATAGGCATGAGCCTAACCCTGTCTAGTCATTATCAGATGTTGCTGTATAATGTAAGCCATAAAATGATACATCAAAGACTGACTTACTCCTGATAATTATTTCTCACAGAAAGCTGACAGAAAGAAAAAATGATTTCTGTAGGTATCTCTTAATGCACCCTCTGAACAAGTTACTAGTGAAACATCTAAACTACATAAAGCAGTGATGTACAGTCTCAAACTTGAAGATTTCCTTAAGCTTCTACAATGACTAAATAAGCAAGCCCTGCAGAGACACACAACATTCTCATTTGTTGTCTCCAAAGCAGAACTCAACATGAAGCAGCAGCACAGGGACACTCTACTCTCACCCCAGTGCAAAAACAAAACCAAGCTAGAAAAACTGTTCCAAGTGAGAGAAGTCAACTTTCTAGAACTTTTTAATCAGTGTATTTTTTTTTTTTTTTTTGAGACAAAGTCTCACTTTGTCGTCTAGGCTGGAGTGCAGTGGCGTGATCTCGGCTCACTGCAACCTCCACCTCCCAGGTTCAAGTGACTCTCCTGCCTCAGCCTCCCAAATAGCTGGGACTACCAGTGCCCGCCACCACACCCGGCTAATTTTTTGTATTTTTAGTAGAGATGGGGTTTTACCATGTTAGCCAGGATGGTCTCGATCTCCTGACCTCATGATCCGCCCGCCTGGGCCTCCCAAAGTGCTGGGATTACAGGCGTGAACCACTGCGGCCGGCCCAATCAGTGTATATTATCTAGAACACTGTGTTCCATTTTTGTGGCCAATTTTTCATCATTCCACTGTTAACAAGCACCTTTAACAAGGGTGACTAGCAAAAGACAGATCAAAACTATCATTTAATCATATTGTATTGCAACTGTTTCCTTGAGAAGACTCCATGGGAGAAGGGTTTGAAATATCACCTGAGGTGAAGCTAAGAAACTACTAGTGGCTCATTCCTTCATGCTCATCTCCCATCATCATGGTTAGACAAAGCTGACTGCTGCCTGATTTATTAAACTTGAAAAACAGGGCCGGGTGTGGTGACTCATGCCTGTAATCCCAGCACTTTGGGAGGCCAAGGTGTGTGGACCACTTGAGGTCAGGAGTTCGAGACCAGCCTGGCCAAAATGGTGAAACCCCGTTTCTTCTAAAAACATAAAAATTAGGTGGGCATGGTGGCGGGTACCTGTAGTCCCAGCTACTCGGGAGGCTGAGGCAGGAGAATCGCTTGAACCCGGGAGGCAGAGATGGCAGTGAGCCAAGATGGTGCCACTGTACTCCAGCCTGGGCAACAAGAGTGGAATTCCATCCCAAGTAAAAATAAAAATAAAAAAATAAAAAACTTGAAAAACAAAGACTATTCATTCGAAGTCTTCTAGTGGAATACAGGAGCTGGTAACTTTTCTCTCTTGGTGTTACTCTATCAGCCTAGATCACTTCTGACACTTACATTTCCTTTTTCATGTTGTGGCACCACCATCTAAAGTCAACATAATAGGAGTTACTTACTGTATGTTTATCATCTATCTATAAGGCACTGCTTTAGGGGCATTACTGATAGTAACTCATTTAATCCTCTCATCGGCCCTAAGGCTGTTATAATTGTTAGCCCCAATTTTTAAAAGGAGAAAACTGAAGTACCCAGAGGTTAACTTGTCAAGTCACACATCTCATAATGAACACAATAGGATTCAAATCCAGGGAGCCTGACTCCAGGTTCTAAATTCCTAATCCACAAATTAAACTGACTCTTCACAATCTCATGATTGCTCCCAGGGACTATGGCAACAGCCCAACTGGTCCTTGTGCCCCATCTGTGGCCCTCTTGAACCCACTCTTCACGGGGCGCTCAGAATGGTTGATCTAAAACAGAGATCAAATCATACACCACCTCCCCTGATTAAAACCCTCTCAAAGTTTTCTTTTCTTTTTTTCCTGGAGACGCAGTCTTGCTCGGTCTCACCCTGGCTGGACTGCAGTGGCATGATGGTTCACTGCAACCTCCTCCCGGGTTCAAGCAATTCTCGTGTCTCAGCCTCCCAAGTAGCTGGGACTACAGGTGCACACCACCACGTCCAGCTAGTTTTTGTACTTTTAATAAGGACAGGGCTTCCCCATTTCATCCAGGCTAGTCTCAAACTCCTGACCTCCGGTGATCCACCCACCTGGCCTCCCAAAGTGCTGGGATTATAGGCGTGAGCCATCATGCCTGGCAACCCTCTCAATGTTTCTATCGCCTCTAAAGAAGACTAAAAGTTCCCATGTTGGCATACAAGCCTTCAGTGAATGGTCTCCTGCCTATTTCTGCCCCCCTCACCACCCACCTTTCCCCAGCTTGAATTCTGGCAGAGGTCATCACAGCACTGACAGACAGCAAGGAGTTGTCCTGGGCCCGATGCTGCCCCCCATCTTTACACCTTTCCTCAAGCTGTCTGACTGTACTGGGAAGGTACTTGGTGCTGGTCTTTGCCTGCTTCACCTGTCATTTAAACCTAGGCAGGGACACCCAACACTCATCCCTTCCCTCTTACCCTTTCCAACCATTGCCCCAGCATTAGATGCCCTTTGAATGCCCTCAAAACACCGTATTCATGCCTTTATCTCTGTACTCACCACACTGTACGGAAAGATTTTTGTTTATGTATTTATTTTTCCAACTGGACTACAAGCTTCTGAAAAACAAAAACTGTCTTTCTCATTTTTGAACTATAGCACCTAGCATGGCATCAGGTTCTCAATTAATATTATGGCTCCACAGTCATCTACATTAGAATATATTTCTGAAAATACTTTGCAAAATTGTATGAAGCCCTCAAAGAAAACAAAAAAGTAGAAAAAAAAGAAGGGGAAGGGAACTCCTCAAAAAACAGAATTTCTGTAAAGCAAAATTAATAATAGGGGCTACAATCCTCTTTTATTCTGATTCTGTATGGAGAGATTACAAAAGTACTGGAAGTTAAAGGGGTTTATGTCAGAACTAAGACAATACATGATAAAACTGTAATCAGATTAAGGCAGGTTCTACACCTGCTTCCCTCTAGACTCAATGTTTATTCAATGCTCATCATCACTGGCCATTACAGAAATGCAAATCAAAACCACAATTGGGGGGAGGGAGGAGGGATAGCATTAGGAGATATATCTAATGTTAAATGATGAGTTAATGGGTGCAGCACACCAATAAGGCACATGTATACATATGTAACAAACCTGCACATTGTACACATGTACCCTAAAACTTAAAGTATATAAAAAAAAAAAAACCCACAATGAGATACCATCTCACGTCAGTCAGAATGACAATCATTAAAAAGTCAGGAAACAATAGATGCTGGAGAGGATGTGGAGAAATAGGAATGCTTTTACACTGTTGGTGGGAGTGTAAATTAATTCAACCATTGTGGAAGACAGTGTGGCGACTCCTCAAGGATCTAGAACCAGAAATACCATTTGACCCAGCAATCCCATTACTGGGTATATACCCAAAGGATTATAAATCATTCTACTATAAAGACACATGCACACGTATGTTTATTGCAGCACTATTCATAATAGCAAAGACTTGGAACCAACCCAAATGCCCATCAGTGATAGACTGGATAAAGAAGATGTGGCACATATACACCATGGAATACTATGTAGTCATAAAAAAGGATGAGTTCATGTCCTTTGCAGGGACATAGATGAGGCTGGAAATCATCATTCTCAGCAAACTAATACACGAACAGAAAACCAAACACCACGTGTTCTCGCTCATAAGTGGGAGTTGAACAATGAGAGCACGTGGACACAAGGAGGGGAACATCACACACCCCGGCCTGTGGCGGGGTAGGGGGCTAGGGGAGGGATAACATTAGGAGAAATATCTAATGTAGGTGATGGGTTGATGGGTGCAGCAAACCACCATGGTACATGTATACCTATGTAACAAAACTGCACATTCTGCACATGTACCCCAGAACTTAAAGTATAATAAATAAATTAATTTTTAAAAAAGACAAAATAAATACCAACAGAGTACATAATACAACAGACAACATTCTGGAGACATAACTATACCTGCTTCTGGTCCCTGGAACCACAACTGCACCACTTTCTTCATTTTTCCTTTGTAAAAGTGTTGCAAATTTATTTCTCGTCCTAGGTGGAGTGCTTACGCTCTTTTTGTTAGTAGGTCCATTTGCCAGGTCAGGCACAAACACTTCAGAAGAGCTCAATGATTTATTGCCTTCAGAGCTATTTTTCTTGGTCTTCTTCGTAAATGAAAGGGAATACTGACTCAACAGGTCATCTTCTGACAGCTCTTCTAAATAAAAACAAAATTATCTGTAAACCTTTGTTTCACGCGTACTTAGAGATTTGGCCTTAACTTCAGTCTGTATCTCATTGTCCTAAAAATAAGGACTTTTTTTTTTTTTTTAAACTATGCCTCAGAAAAGAAAACATTATGGATAAGGATGATTCAAAAAAATTCCCTTAGGTCTATTTTATAATTTCACACATTAGTTTAAGATTTAATATCAGTTGTTTATACAATTTCATGTTAAAATAACCCAAATCAAAATTTCAGAGCATAATCAATCCTGGGTGGTGATGTATTCATTATACTAAGGGTCTAATTTTGAATATAAAAAAATCTCCAGGAAAATTTATATGTAAATATATGGTTAATGATCAATCGTTAAAATGTTCCAATAAAACCAGCAGCTATTGATACAGTTTATGTGTTCTGGGTTTTGATGTATATTGTGAATGTCATATAGTCATAAATAGTTTGTGCTGTAGCTCTGATCCTTATTACTTCACTATGAGGCCCAAGAAGATTGCTGTGTGTCAAATGTATTCTGTGGTATTAAAATAAATCATAAGACTAAATAATAACAAAAGTTTAAAGTCTGAGATACGTAAGTACATAGAGACAGCACTAAGGTTCTTTGAATTACTTTGACTAATTCTGAGTCTGAACAGCTTCTTCCCCACAGAGGTGTAAGTGCACACTACCGTAATCTTTGTGAAGTTGATAAGATAGGTTGAGGCTACCAAAATACCAGAAACGAGATGTCTCAAATTTTTAAAAGGCACAGATTTTTAAAAAGCTGTATCAGCAAATTAGATGTTGATTCCCAGCAAAAGTGAAATCTGTTTATTAGGCATGGAATTGTGAGTCCTTGCAGAAGAAGAAAAACAAGTGCTCCAGGGTCCCCAACAAGGCTTTCAGAAGCCACACCAGATTAACCTCACTTTTTTTTTTCAATAAGGTTATTAGCATAGCTATTTGGGGACTCCATAAATTAAGCATATCTTGAATTTGGCAAGACACTTGAGTGTCTCTCATATCATCCTAGCAACAATGCAAAGCCATGTCTACTGTATATTAGTTACGGGGATTTGCAGCAAGTTGCACAGGCCTGGAAGACTACTACTGGCAACTGTTAGTGAAAAGGAAGTCTGTCTCATATACTCCAGATTTCTGTACTTGCTGTGATTGAGTTAAACATTATATAAGCAAACATACTGTAACCAAAACTTTAAGACTCATCAATTTCCAGATGACATACATAATATCCATTTATTAGAAAATACAAAGATTCAAACAAAAAAATTAACAGAGAGAACAATGAACTAAAATGAGTTAAGATTATTGTAAAAGGAATGAGTTAACCCGCATTTAAGTTTAAAATGTAACTATACCTGGCTTAACAGCAACTGGCAAATATCAATTATCAACTCAGCAAATTCCAGCAAAATGCCAGATTCCAAGAATGTGAATGCAATCTTAGTTTGCAACAATAAAAGCACAGGACTGAAATAGTGCCACAATTCTAAATATTTATTCTGTGGTAAGCAGACCACATTTCAATAATCATACTCACTGTAACAACTACACAATTCTTAAAAACCTATATTACATCCAGAGCACAACCTGAATGGCGAAGGAACATAATAGCCTGGAAGAGAAATTTGGGAGTGTCACAATGGCTATCTTTAAATCATCTGAAGGGCTGGTATATGAAATAGGAATTAAATTTACTCTAGTTCTTTTGTATTTGTGTTTGTGTGTGTAGAAAGGGGACAAAACCTATTGATAAGCTGTAGTTATAGAGAAGTAGACTTAGTCTGACATAAAGAACTTGCAAACTTGCTGATAGTGAGCTATCTACATAAAATGGACAGCGTATCTTGATTGTAGCAGAAGAAAATGAAAGAACATGTACAGGCCGGGCGCAGTGGCTCACACCTGTATTCCCAGCACTTTGGGAGGCCCAGACGGGTGGATCACGAGGTCAGGAGTTCAAGACCAGCCTGGCCAACATGGTGAAACCCCGTCTCTATTAAAAATACAAAAATTAGCCAGGTGTGGTGGTGGACGCCTGTATCCCAGCTACTCGGGAGGCTGAGGCAGAGAATTCCTCGAACCCAGGAGATGGAGGCTGCAGTGAGCCAAGAACACGCCACTACCCTCCAGCCTGGGCGACGCAGTGACACACCGTCTCAAAAAAGGAAGGAAGGAAGGAGGGAGGGAAGGAAGGAGGGAGGGAAGGAAGGAAGGAAGGAAGGAAGGAAGGAAGGAAGGAAGGAAGGAAGATGTATGTACACCGTACTTCTTATATAACAAGTATATATTATCTTATATAACATACACAAAAACCTTTTATTTCATATGAAGAAACAAAGGTTCAGAGATAATTATCATGAAAATCATTTAGGTTCATAAGGAATCAGGATATTTTGGCCAAATATGTATAATCTATACTTAAATTTGAAAAATAAAAGCATGAACTAAAATTTGCAAGTCTTTATTTTTATTGTTGCTATTTCATTCACTGATGTAGATGTCTGAGGGAGGGAAGTTAAGAGAGAAGGAAGCAATTATAATCATTCTTTCCATTTTAAACATCCTCTATGGTGAAAAAATTCCCACGTTTCCCCAATACCTAGTATATTCCTCTCAGCACTTCTGTTCAATATTGTACTAGAGATTCTAGTTTCCCTTCCCCATTTAATTGTCTTGGCACATCTGTTCAAAATCAGCTGACCTCATATATGTGGTTCTTTTTCTGAACTCTATTATTCTGCACCATTGCTCTCCTTACCTATCTTTACATCAGACACACTGTTACATCACACACTGTGGCTCATAGGAAATCCTGAAGTCAGGCAGTATAATCTTGAAATCAGGCAGTTCAAAAGAAAACAAGCTCAGTTCTTATACTAAGAAAAAGAAATAAAAGGTATTTAAACTGGAAAAGGAGAAGCAAGATTGTCTTTATTCACAGGCGACACAGTCATTTATATAGAAAACCTACATAATCCACAAAAGAGATACTAGAACTAATATGTGATGTGAGCAAGGTTGCAAATATATGATTAATGCACAAAAATCAATGGTATTTCTATATACCATCAATGAACAACTAGAAAACAAAACTGAAAATACTATTTACAGCAGCATCAAAAATCTGAAATATAAAGATAAATTTGACAACAGATATGTTAAGATCTATACAATGAAAACTACAAAGCATTAAAGACTTAAATGAATGAATCAGAAAACTCAGTATTGTTAAAATGTCAACTTTCTCTGAATTGATGTATGGATTTAACTAAATCTCAATAGACTTTTTATTTTTAATTTGAGACAGGGTCTTGTTCTATCACTCAGGCTGGGGTGCAGTGATGTGACCACGGCTCACTGCAGCCTCCAACTCCGAGGCTCAAGTGATCCTCCCACCTCAGCCTCCTGAATAGATGGGACTACAGACACACGTCACCACATTCAGCTAATTTTTTAAAAATTTCTTTTGTTTTTATTTTTTGTTTTACGATAATGTATTCTGAACTAGTAAGACCCTTTGAGCAGGGAAGCTGCAGCTTTGGAGAATAACCAGCTGACAGCTTTCTTAATTTTTTTTTTTTTGAGATGGAGTCTTGCTCTGTCACCCAGGCTGGAGTGCACTGTGTGATCTCAGCTCACTGCAACCTCTGCCTTCCAGATTCAAGTGATTGCCCTATCTCAGCCTCACAAGTAGCTGGGATTACAGACGTGTGCCACCATGCCTGGCTAATTTTTTGTATTTTTAGTAGAGATGGGGTTTTGCCATGTTGGCCAGGCTGGTCTGGAGCACCTGACTTAAGTGATCTGCTTGCCTCGGCCTCCCAAAGTGCTGGGATTATAGGCGTGAGCCACTGCATCCGGCCTTAAAAATGTTTTTTGTAGAGACAGGGTCTCAGTATGTTGCCAAGCCTAGTCTTGAACTCCCGGGCTCAAGCAATCCACCCGCCTTGGCCTCCCAAAACGTTGCAGTTATAGGTACAAACCACCATGCCTGATCTTTTTTTTTTCTAGAAATTAAAAAGCTAAATTCTAAAATGTACATGGAAACGTGAAAAACACAGAATAGCCAAAAACACTTTTCAAAAGAAAACTAACTTAAGAGACTTACGCTGCCCTACTTCAAGATTTCCTATAAAGCCACAGTAATCAAGAGTGTGTCTGATGTAAAGATAGGTAAGGAGAGCAATGGTATAGAATAAGAGTTCAGAAAAAGATCCACATATATGGGGTCAGCTGATTTTAAACAGCTGTGCCAAGGCAATTAAATGGGGAAAGGAAAACTTTTTAACAAAGGGTGCTGGAACAATTGGACAGCCATATATACAAGGTAAGAAAAAAAGCCATAATCCTTACATCACATCATATTAAAAAAACTAACTCAAAATGGCTCACAGGCTAAAACTGTAAAATGTACGAGCTAAAACTAATGATAATGTTTGGCTGTGTCCCCACCCAAATCTCATCTTGAATTGTATCTCCCATAATTCCTATGTGTTGTGGGAGGGACCTGGTGGGAGATAACTGAGTCATGGTGGCCGTTTTCCCCATACTATTCTCGTGGTAGAGAATAAGTCTCATGAGATCTGATGGTTTTTTAAGGGGAAAACCCTTTCACTTGGCTCTCACTCTTCTCTTGTTTGCTACCACGTGAGAAGTGCCTTTCACCTTCCACCATAATTATGAGGCCTCCCCAGCCACACGGAACTGTGTGTCCATTAAACCTCTTTCTTTTGTAAATTGCCCAGTCTTGGGTTATGTCTTTATCAGCAGGGTGAAAATGGACTAATACAACTATAAAACTTTTAGGAGAAAACAGGAGAAAATCTTCACGACTTTGCGTTGGGCAATGATTTCTTAAATATGACCAATATTCACCAACATTTTGCAAAACAGAAATACGTACCACTTCTTGGTCTTTTCGCAATGGATGATTTTCTTGGGAGATTTAACCCTTTAGTACTAATCACTCGTTCCACTCCCACAGTACTTGGATTTTCCTTCAGTCGTGGGGCATCTGAAACAATACCCGACTCTGGTCTGGGAGAGTAATTCCTATGCCAAATGCTGCTAACATTAGCTGACTTTTGACACGTTTTGCCATCCCAACTACGACTTCTTGAATGGGCAGGCTAGAAAAGGAAAAGGAAAAAGGTTATTTGCAGAAAGAAAATAATCAATTTATTTCCTTCTGTATCAACATAAATTATAAATAAACATCTTAAGTTACCCTTAAAAACAACAGCTGTTGATGAAACAGCTGTCTTTGAATAACATTTCCTACTTTGCTGGTCCTATACTTTTCCATTAAATGTGTCTTATATTCCTAGGCCTGTTTTTCTTCTGATGAGGGTCAAGCAACTTTGTTAGCTCATTTCTAAAAAAAATAAAAAATAAAAAAATAAATAAAATAAAAATCAAGAGTTGCTAGCAGCTGTAGAAAAAAAAGATTAAAAGTAAATAAATAAATAAAAATCTTCCTAATGCAAATGGTGTAAGAAATAAGACCACAACTGAAGAAGTGTGGTCAGGAAAAAGGTGTCTTTAAAATGGAAAGCAGCCAGGCACGGTGGCTCACGCCTATAATCCCAGCAATTTGGGAGGCTGAGGCAGGTGGATCACTTGAGGTCAGGAGCTCGAGACCAACCTTGCCAACATGGTGAAACCCTGCCACTACTAAAAGTACAAAAATTAGCCAGGTGTGGTGGCGTGCACCTGTAATCCCAGCTACTTGGGAGGTTGAGGCAGGAGAATCACTTGAACCCAGGAGGCAGAGGTTGCAGTGAGCCAAGAGGGAGACTCTGTCTCAAAAACAAAACAAAAAAAAAACAAAAAAAAAAGGAAAGCAATCACTTTTAATGCTAATATAAGTTATTCACAATTACTACATATTTTGGAAGACAATGATCTGCTAAGAGGATGTCAATGGTATTCTAATAGAGAAGGACAGCCAAAGGGAAAAAATTAGCAAAGATACAAAAAAAAATTACAATCCCACCTGACAAATATCCCACATGAACTCAGAATCTAATCAAAGCCTTTCACTTAAAGAAAGGACAAAAATAAAAATAAATAAAACAGATGACATTATTCAGAATACCCTTTGAGAATTAATAAGGAAGGTAATTTAATTGAGGGAATGAATATAAAAAAATAGCTTTATCAGTATGGCTCATGGCATTAGATCCCACTGATGGTTTTACTAAATAAAACAGACTAAATAAATTTTAGATAAATAAAAATAATTCATTTGGTGTACAATTACGGTTCCTACAGAAATTTCTCTATGAGAAGGACAAAATTTTGACAGGGATTTGACCTGATGAAGGATGGCCATCTTAGCATTCCATAACATTGCAATTGGTAACGGGACATACTCAACACTGTCAACTATTTTTGAGTTTCTGAGACAAAGGAAAAGCTTAAGAATCATTCTTAATGAAATTATAGGCCAGGTGTGGTGGCTCACACCTGTAATCCCAGCACTTTGGGAGGCTGAGACAGGTGGATCACCTGAGGTCAGGAGTTCGAGACCAGTCTGACCAATATGGTGAAACCCCATCTCTACTAAAATACAAAAATCAGCCGGGCGTGGTGGCACACGCATGTAATTCCAGCTAGTTGGGAGCCTGAGGCAGGAGAATCACTTGAAACTCGGAGGCAGAGGTTGCAGTGAGCTAAAGTCATGCCACTGCGCACCAGGCTGGGCAACAGAGTGAGATTCCAAGTCAAAAAAAAAAAAAAAAAAATTATAATGCTGTGGCCAGGTGTGGTGGCTCCACATGTGTAACCTCAGCAGTTTTGGAAGCCAAGCCAGAATGATTGCTTCAGGCCAGGAGTTCAAGACTAGCCTGGGCAACATAGTGAGACCCCACAGACACACACACAAAATTAGCCAGGCATAGTAGCATGTGCCTGTAGTTCCAGCTACTCAGGAAGCTTGATGCCAGTTACTGAAGATTGTTTGAGCCCAGGAGCTCTGATGGTGCCACTGTACTCCAGTCTGGAGGACAGAGAAAGAGATCCTGTCTGAAATAAAAAAAAAAAAAAAAAAAGAAAGAAATGATAAATACTATCAATAGTTCAGCTGTGTAAAGATAGCACTTTTCAGTCTCCTTCTTTCCATAATCGTTCCTCAAAACAATAAGAAACACAAACTTAATCTGCAAAAAAATTGGGAGATAATCTGTAACTTCTAAACCACAGCGAAGATAGAATATAGATGGAAGAAATTAAAAGACTTTGTCTGTAGAAGAGAATATAAAAGAGAAGCCAATTCCACCTACAGAAACCTGGAGAAAGGCTCAAGAATTAAAGTCTTGGAATTACAGAAGGCCCTGGTGGGGGGATGACTAACTAAAGGGAGAATTATTTGACCCCTGTGTCCCCATCTCCAACCTGACCATACAGTCAACCAACATCTACCTGCCTTCAGAACCAGAACGATTGAACTTTTGAAACCCACAAAGAGTAACAGACGTAGTAGGCATTTCTGAAGGTAGAGAGATTCATTTGTCTGAAAACAGGGATGAAATAAAAGGCTAAATATTGAATGGCAAGGAACCATGCTACTCTTTCCTGGCCTGCCCCACCTCACTTTCCCTATCCTGCTCTCAAAATACAGACAGCCAAAGTTTAGATACCCTAAGCAGACATCTCTTTTTGGAAAAATATAACTATGCAGAGAACATTCCAACATTGGAGAATTCACAAATCAAATCCAATGTGTTACTAACCACATCACCCAAGAATGAAGTCCAACATCATAAGCCCCACTCATTCACACAATGTTCCCCATGAGCTTTTTGGGTCCCCTTCAAGTATGACTGGACAGAAGTTACCACCATGAGGGAGAAAATATCAACACAGGAAAAAAGTACACAGCAGTTACAGAGAGTGGAAAAAAACGTTCAAACAATTATATTCTGAGAGAGAGAGATGACATCTAAATCTTCAAAAAAAAAAAAAGTACAATTAAAGAGTCCCTAGATATAAAAATATGATAGTAGAAGTAAAAAATTCAACAGAATTTCCTGCACTGATAGAAAAGCTCTGTGCTGTCCAATATGTTAGCCACTAACCACTAAGCACTTGAAACGTGGCTACTGTAACTGAGGAAGTAAAATAGCAATTGTATTTAATTTTAACAAATTTAAATAGCCACACACAGCTAGTGGCTACTGTACTAGACGGGGCAAGGTTAGAAAATAGGGGAATAGCAACCTCAGTGTCAGGTTTACATCACTGAAGTTGATAAAGTTCATTTTTAGTGTCGTTATGGATTTGTGCTCTCTTGGTAGGCGTGGCTTATTTCAGCTTACAGTAATGGTTACTTTTCCGTGCTGAATGGATCACCAGTTTGTTAGTGGTCATCTCTTCCAGGCTCACTTCTTTTTTTCTCAAGATCTGGTTCCTTTACATGGTAAACCCTAAGACATTCTTAGTCCATCAACAATCTAAGAGTTCTCTTAATATATCACTGTTTTCTACATACATTTTTTTTTTTTTTTTTTAGCCTGGAATCACCCATCTTGAAAAACTACTAATCCTTGCAAACAGGATACACATCAGTTTCTCTTTGAGCAGACAGTAGAGAACTTGGCTTGGAATCACAGCTCCCCTATTTATGAAAATGGTGAGCTGGAAAAGTTACTTAAGTGTCCTCTAACTGTTTCCTCATCTGTAAAATGAGAATGGTGCTGACTCCAGAGGCTTTCTGAAGAGTAAATGACTTACTATGTCTAAGGTGCTTAAAAGAGCACCTGGAACATAGCAAATGCTCAGAAAATGTTTGCCATTGTAATTATGAAGCATTCTCTTATGTGGAGTGAGGGACATGCTTTTTATTTCCACAGAGCCTGGAATATACCTTTAGTATAGCACTTACCACATTTTTCTCTATAGAATCACATCTCCTTCCTATTTAGGCAATGGGCATTTGACAGGCAAGGATCTTACTTTTCCTATATTTCTTATTTTTCTTCATCTTCCAGAACCCTAGCTAACCTAATTACATTGTTTCAGCACTTGATAAATATTTAGTAAAGGAATAAATTAGTGAGCAAGAATTAAACTGGAAGCTTTGGGAAAGAAGAAAATGTTAACCAGGAGGATAACTCAAAGAGGCAAGAGAATGTAGCAACAAAATGGAAGCCAAAGTTTATTTCCAAGTTTTCCAGTGTGAGAACAAGAGACCTGTGGCTGACGCTCATTCGCTCAACACATAAACATGGTAAATATTATACAGCAGTGAGGATCACCACGTTCTGCCTTTTTGAAGACCACATTCTATTGGAAAGAATCAAAAGAATAGAAGCATAATGTTATACAGTAATAAGTGCTAAGTAGGAAAATAAAAGAAATGTGATTAAAAGTTGATTAAAAACATGAAGAGTTTAGTTTTGCCTATAAACAGACTTGAGGCTACAGGAAATCAGAGACGTAAGAGACAGTGAGAATTCTGTGGTTGGTACACAGGCAAGAGACTGGAGTAAAGATGGAGACGTGAGTTCTTTGCATAAATGGGATTAAAACCCTAAGGACTTACCTAAGGAAGAAATGTAAACAGAAAAGAGAACAGAGGATAAACAGAAATGCAAAGAGAAAGAGAATGATGGGAGGCAGTATCTTAAGGAATATATACAATACTGAAGAAGCAGAAGAAAACAGCAAATTGTGGCCAGGAGCGGTGGCTCAGGCCTGTAATCCCAGCACTTTTGGAGGCCGAGGTGGACAGATCACCTGAGGTCGGGAGTTCAAGACCAGCCTGGCCAACATGGAGAAATCCCATCTCGACTAAAAATACAAAATTAGCCGGGTGTGGTGGTGCATGCCTGTAATCCCAGCTACCTGGGAGGCTGAGGCAGGAGAATCGCTTGAACCTGGGAGGTGGAGGTTGTGGTGAGCCGAGACCGCCCCATTGCACTCCAGCCTGGGTAACAAGAGTGAAACTCTGTCTCAAAAAAAAAAAAAAAAGAAAAGAAAAGAAAAGAAAACATCAAATTGTTTAAAGAAACAGCAGGGGAGTGCATTAAATATTTGTTAAATTGTGCATGACTGAAAAAACAGCTTTAACTCCGGTAGCATTCCTAGGCTTGGGTCTTCAATGATGCCAAATGCCACAGAAGCCGAATGGAGTCAGATGAGAAAAAAAGGCATCAAATGCTTGGTATATTCAAATGAAATGCTCAAGGATAAGGGTTTGATAATAAATAATAGTCACTTCTTAATTTTAAAAAATTAACCAATATACCTATGCTCTAATACATGTAATTTATCTAGGATCAAGTTGTTTTTAATGTACATTCTGCACAGAGCCTGGATATAGAAACACTTAAAAGAAGCCTAGTTTATGAAGATTTGCCTTTAATCACAGCTCGAGACATAACCAAAATGTGTTTTCATAGAGTGGTCATCACAATGTTACCATAGCAGTGTCTGGATTGTAGTCATCGATCTGTTCAAAAGTATTTATATCTTTATTTCCAAGTGCTATCTGAAGAGCTATGGAATCATCAACATATCTAGGTTAGTAAGATTAAGGAAAAATGTATTTATTAACAACCAACCAAATGATATTATACTAAAATGGAAAAATGATTTCTATTGTCACAGAAAATCCATAGGTTTATGACTTAAATGGAGTCTCCTTACTTTACACATAAGCATTACTGAAAGCACACACAGTTTGCTAGTCTCTATCTGTCTCTGCAGGAGTTGGTGTCTTCTGACAAGGGTCCAGGCCATCACTGACTCCCTCCCTTTAAGGGAAACAGAGGGGAAAGTCCTAGCCACCACCTAAGTGACTCAGGGCTCTGCATCAGCCTGCATGAACATGGCCAGTGGCTATGGGAAGGGCATCCTCTCCTGCTGCACTCAAATGCCCAGAATGCTCCTCCTGATAGGTCGAGCTTGCTTGCCACAAGGAGGTCCTCTCAAGAGCCACCTTTGGAATGTGTACCGTAAGTGACAGACCCTGTGCATGCTCTGTCAGTCAATCTAAGTAATCAGGATGCATAGCGGATGAGCCTCGGGTTTATGAACAAAAAGTTGTTCTAAATTTTCACTAACATGGTAATTTAAATGAACAATATACAGATTTCACTATAAAAAAAGAAAAGCAAAAAAAAATTTGCAAGCTTTTTACTAAATGCCTCACAAAGAATATCACCATAAAAATACTGAAGAAAAATGCACAAATTCTACCATTCTGGTTCAGAAAGGATACTGCCCAGCATAGCTTAGTGTTTCAGGATCAACATCATCTTCATAGGCGTTCAGAGGAATAAGTTTCCTTTTGATGGGATCGAAAACTAGCTGATAGAGGAAGGTATTGTTGGCCCGAATAAATCCTTTGATGTAATCCTCTGGTACTGTGATATTCATCTTGAGATAATGTCCAATTTTCTTGATAACCTAACAATGCATGCAAAAATATTTTATCTGCAACTAAAGAACCGGGAACATATTATCCTCAAGGCTGATTGATTTACATTGCAGGGTCATGAAGAGGGATTGAAACATTAACTGCTTTCATCTACATTTAAAAATTCTACCAGCTAATACAACCATGTTATATCACTTAAAATTCTAAGTCTCATAACTAGTATTTTCTTTGGTTTTTCTATTACTAATTTGAAGGATAAAAAAATACAGTTATATAGTACATCAAGTTTGTGTTTCTAGGTGTAACTCTGATACATTATTCATTCATCTTCAAAGTCCTTTTTATCAAGAAAGGAAAAAGCAAAGAACATCCAAAATCTGAGAATTTAAAAAAATCCAAATATTTCTAGATCATATTTTTAAACCAAATTGACATTCTGATTTCTGTGAGAGTCACAGATGCTTAAAGCTGGAAAGGATCTTAAACACTGCATAGTAAATTCATAGATGAAAAAGGGAAGGCCCAGAGAACCAAAGGGATCCTGGAGTCACAGACTAGTTAAGGCACGTGGTCCTATTCCCACCTGGGACACTATCTTCCAACCTAGAGATCTTTCCATTACATGACAGCACTCTTAGCCCTAAGGACTCAGGCCTTGTACTCTTGGAAATAGAAAAATGGAATTTCTGCTCTGCAAACTGTAAGGAGTTAGAGAATATCCAAGGGGGAAAATGAGCTTCTTTGATGTTTATTTTTTAAGAGAAACTACAAAGTAGCAATGTCCAGAGTCTCAGAATTTTCCAGATGATATATGACACATGGTATCAAATGAGGCTTAATGAGCAGCAGATACAGGTTGGGAACACATTATCCAAAATGCTTGGCACCAGAAGTATTTCAGATTTTGAATTTTTTCAGATTTTGGAATATTTGCATATACACATTACGAGATAACTTGGGGATGGGGCCCAAATCTAAACATAAAATCCATTTACGTTTCCACACACTGACAGCAAGAGAGTGAAGAAGAAAAAAAACTCTATTTATGTTTAACATAAGCCTTACACACAAGCCTTACACACATAGACTGAAGGTAATTTTATACAGTATTTTTAATTATTTTGTATACTCTTCACATAAGATCAGGTTTGAAATTTTTCACTTGCCTGCTGGGACTCAAAAAGTTTTGGATTTTTGAACATTTCAGATTTTTGGATTAGGGATGTTCAACTTGTATACGAACACAGCTGTCTTCTATTAGGCCATATTAAAGAGATTTGCATAAATGTATGATTCCTCTCATAATTTGTTTTAAAAAATGTGATTATTTTTCATAAAAGCATGCTATTTATGCTAACATGTAATGAGTTTATTATAAAGTTTAAGTGAATTGATAAACATTTAAATTTTTGTTTTAATTTTTAATTCAGTAAATATCAATAGCTATCGCCTACATAAACAAAAAATATTACCATAAAGGAGCTTGAGGAGTGTAAAGGGATCCTGAGACCAAAAAGTTTGAGAACCACTACTACAGAGTTATAGCACAGAAGTCAAAAGACTCCGAGTTTAATTTTACCCTGGCGTATTTTCTCCTTGAGCCTCTTTATACTAGCCTTTATTTTAAAAATCACTACTTTTTTGCCAATTGCAGAAAACATGATTTTCCCAATATACGTTAGTTGCTAAGGCAAAGTTCTAGTGCCTCAGTCATTTGCTCCTTTTCATAATGTAATATAGGTTATTCACATAACAGAATATTTAAATCCATATTATGATTTATTATTTTATTAAGGAAATGCTTCAGAAATTGAATATGACACTTAGCAAATCACCCTTACCTTTACTATATCTGGATTATTGGCTAGTCTTAGGACTTTGCATGCCTTTGCTAATCCAATCCCACGCAGTGATGACAGGTAGTCACAGCCTGAAAGAATACACATGTAACGAAACTTCTCTTCCGTGAATACATCCCCAAGCTGTCTGCACATTCCTAGCCGAGCTTGATCAATTTCAAGTCCATTTCCAAACTGGTCCATCTTTAAAATCACCTTCAAAAGGAAGGGAAATTGTTAATACCTAGAAGGGCCACTTTTATTTGTCATTTTCTAATCCACTGCAATAATTTTAAGAAATCTTTCTTGTTCTTCACCATAACACTGAAAGAGAGGAGACATAGATAGACAGGCTGATGATTACTAAGTTTACAAATAAAGTATGCTGAAGCATAGGATACGACTAGACAAGGCTATACAGCCAGGACTCAATTGTCACAATTCTGGTATAAAGCAAGCTCTTTTTGCATCTCTTTATTTCCTACTTGTGTTACACGATTGTCGTGATAATCAAACAGT
This sequence comes from Symphalangus syndactylus, assembly GCF_028878055.3. Lineage (NCBI taxonomy): Eukaryota > Metazoa > Chordata > Mammalia > Primates > Hylobatidae > Symphalangus > Symphalangus syndactylus. Next base: position 86,245,337 of record NC_072434.2, on the reverse strand, counting down.
AATGCATACGAAAAACATTTTCTCTTTCTCTGTCACTTGTACCTTTTAAGTAATCTTTTTCCTTATAATTGAAACAATACATGTTTATTGTAGAAAATTCGGAAAATATAGAAATTCAGGAAGAAAACAAGTCATCCCTATTCCCTCATTTATCACTGTAACCTAGTATTAACCTTTTGATAGAGACCCTTCTAGTCATAAATATAGGCATTAACAAAAATGAGAACATCCTGTAGTTTTGTATCTTAATTCTCCCCTAAATAAAGTTTTCCATGAAACAGTTTTATACATAATTCTAAATAACTGCATAGCAACCCATTAGTACGTGTTAGTATATCTAACCTCATCAAGAAATATAAAGCATATGTTGTCATTATTAAAAAATAAAACTGGTACGTCCACATTCTACTAAAGAATTTGCATAAAACAGTAACAAACCCCTCCAACCTTAAGGGCTTACTTTGAAAAAGTATCCAGATTACACAAACATCAAGCAGCAAAACCCTTCTTTTCATTTTAAATAATTATTAACATTATAAAATAGATGTCAGCTGCAAATATTCTATTAAATAAAACCATTTATTTTGTAATATTTTATAAATATTATAAATTATAATAATTTCCTGGACAGGAAAAACTTCAGCTCCTTGATTTACACTACTCCTATCTACATAGAAAAGTAATATATAGTAGTCAGAGTTGAGTACCTTTTTACAGCCAAAAGCTAGGAGATCCGAGTCCTCTGTAATTATGGCTTGCACAATTCCCGCTTTGTTAAGATAGGCCAACTGCGCATCAGCTTCATAGGGAGCCACAAGGCAATCTACCCCCTGAGACCGGGCAGCCTGGAAGAGAGAATCACAGTGAATCTCTAGCATGGCATCTGGAAAGTACTAAACAACTTCCTGTTTCAAACCCACTTTATTACTAGCCTCAGCAGGCACATGCTAATATTACTTTGAGAAATCATTTCCTTTGAAGTAGAGTTTTTCTACTATAAGTTTTAGCATATGTTGAACTAATTATATAGCCACTAAGACATTTTTAAAAAATCAATTTATAAAATTCGGAGAAAAGAAATACTGCTACACAGCCAGAGGAAAAAAGAATCCTACGTGCTACAAAAGTAATTATTTTAGTTTTTGGAGACAGGGTCTGGCTCTGTCACCCAGGCTGGAGTGCAGTGGTGCCAGCCGGCAGGGCGCACTGCAGCTTCGACCTCCTGGGCTCTGGGCTCCGGTGATCTTCCCACCTCAGCCTCCCGAGTAGGTGGGACTACAGGTGCATGCCACCATGCCTAGCTAATTTTTTTGTATTTTTTGTAGAGACAAGGTTTTGCCATGTTGTCTAGGCTGGTCTCAAACTCCTGGACTCAAGTGATCCACTCACTTCCGCTTCCCAAAGTGTTGGCACTGTAAGCGTTCAGTCATTGTGCCTGGCCCAATTATTTTAAATTATAGAAAGCTTCCATCTTAAGAATGGCTATGTTCTGAAAATATACATTTGTTTGGAGTTTTGAATATATGCTCCCCATAAAAATAACAGGTTGTCCTGTCAGGCTACGAAAGTCAGTGTACTGACACAGTATTGATAAAATTATAGACCATATCCAGCAATGTCTTGGGGGGAAAATATATACATAGGTATATGTGTGTATACATACACATACACACACGTGTATATATACACACATATATAACTCTCCTCTAATAATATATCTTACATATATATTATAGACTATAGCACTATATTTAAACCAATGCATTATGAGAAAATACTTTTAAAATAAACTTGCCAAGAAAAACAGCCCCTATCATAGCCTCTGTGTCAAAATTTAGGCAGTTGGAACTGGAACTTCCATGTTCTAAATTATGGGAAAATGGTTCCCAAGGCCTGAAGAGAGGCTTTGGGAAGTTAAAAAAAAAAAAGAGGAAAGAGGTATCAAGATCCTGCTGCTATCAATTTTGGTGACAATTTGCAATTTGCTATTTTTCTCATTTTTTTTCCTTTTTTTTTGTCCAGCAATAGTCCTACTCTCATCCTTTTACACTACGATTTGTGTCCAATCAGGGTTTCTCCTCTGCTTCCGCACACAGTGCAGCCTCTCTTCTCCTGACTACACAGAGCACATATTTCCTTATACTTCACACTCTTTCCTGCATCCCATCGTTTCCTTCTATCTTGACCCATACAGAAAGAGCCAGAGACTCAAATGACAAAGCCAAATTCAGAACTGTAGCTCCTATTGTAGCTCAGGAACTGGATGACAGAACTGTAAGCTATAAAAAGCTGACTCCACCTTTATCATCATACCTTTAACAGGCCAGGCACGGTGGCTCACACCTGTAATCAGAGCACTTTGGGAGGCCGAGGCAGGCAGATCACCTGAGGTTAGGAGTTCGAGCCTGGCATGACCAATATAGAGAAACCCCATCTCTACTAAAAATACAAAATTAGCCGGGCATGGTGGCGCATGCCTGTAATCCCAGCTACTTGGGAGGCTGAGGCAGGAGAATCGCTTGAACCCAGGAGGCAGAGGTTGCAGTGAGCCGAGATCGCGCCATTGCGCTCCAGCCTGGGCAACAAGAGTGAAACTCCGCCTCAGAACAAAAAAACGAACAAAAAAAACCACAACACTTTTACCAAGCAGGCTCTCAAAAGAGGAAAGTGAGGGTTGGGAATGCGGGCACCTTGACACTAAGATTTACAGGAATAAGCAAAGAAGCTGCTGTGAGGAGGAGGTGAAAGGGAACAGAAGTCTGTAGGGTGCCTGGGGCAATGAAGCTAAATCACAGATCTGTCATTCAAGAGTGCCAGTTACAGTAAGTGTTGAAGACTATGGGAGAGTTGGGTGAGACCGATGCCTCCAGGAATTTGTTCCTTCCATCTCTTTTTTTTATTTTTAATAAAATAAAAAATGAGACCCTATCTCATTATGTTGCCCGGGATGGTCTCAAACTCCTGAGCTCAAATGATCTTCCTGCCTGAGAATACCAAAGTGCTGGGATTACGGGTGTGAGCCACCGTGCCTGGCCCTGTTCCTTCCATTGCTATGGAACAACATGACTAAAGAGAGAGCCTTACTTATGCCTTAGGATTTCTCCTTGGAAAGTGGTGAAGTCTTCTCTATCTAATGATGCTGTTCCCTTCTTCTTCTGACATCTGTCCTTTACTTGAGGTTAGGCCTAGAACAATTTTCCACCCTTGATTTTCTTCCTCTCCCATTAATAAACAAGTTGTAACTAGCTTTGGTGAACTTGCCCATCTGCCCCTTTGTCTTCATTTTCTATTGGCTTACTTTAATTACTTTGTGGGCCATGGCATGTGTGATATTGATAGACCGGGTGAAACACTCTCGGGCTTCCGAGACTTTCCCCTCACGAAGAAGCTGCTTTCCCTTAAGAAGATTGGCTTGTCGTCTTCTGCAAGGGAAGAACATTTTTTAAATATAAAACATTTAAGCAGCTGACTCAAGAAACTGTAACAGAACTATAATTCAAGAAGCTTTCCTAGAATTGAAAAAAGTTTTTGACTCATTAGAAAGTACACACCAGGCCCTTGAGAACATTAACCCAGATGATTTGGGCTTCTAAGGCAAAAAGAACAAGTGATTTAGAATGATTATATGCACACACACACACACACACACACACACACAAGATTACCATTAGGCTTTTCCACAGCAATCCTTTATGTCAAAGAAAATGTAGTAACTAAGATACTTTTAAACAAAAGTGGTAATAATGTAGCAGATACATAACATTTAAGGAAATCTGTTCACATACTAGGCTATAAAATAAGCCTCAACAAATTAAAATTGTATTTATTAATTTTTTTTAGGCCAGGCACAGTGGCTCATGCCTGTAATTCCAGCACTTTGAGAGGCCAAGGTGGGTAGATCACTTGAGGCCAGGAGTTTGAGACCAGCCTGGCCAACAGGGCAAAACCCCATCTCTACTAAAAATACAAAAATTAGCTGGGCGTGGTGGCGTGTGCCTGTAGTCCCAGCTACTTGGGAGGCTGAGGCACAAGAATTGCTTGAATCTGGGAGGTGGAAGTCCCAGCGAGCCGAGATTGCACCACCGCACTCTAGACTGGGCGACAGTGAGACTGTCAAAAAATAAAAATAAAAAAAAATTTTTAGTGACTGGGTCTCACTATGTTGCCCAGGCTGGAGCACAGTGGCTCTTCACAGAGATGATCATAGGGCACTAAAGTGTTGAACTCCTCGGCTCAAGTGATCCTCTTGCCTCAACCTCCTGAGTACCTAGGACAACAGGCGCGAGCCACTGAGCCTGGCTTAAAATTTTAAAAATTGGTATCATATAAACTACAGCGTCTGACCTTAGTGCAATGAAGTTAGAGATTAAGTAGAGAATTAACTTACTCTCTTCTAGATCTCTCTACTTCCTTTTTAGAAGGTAAAGTGCATCCATCAAATACGAGAATAGGCTTGATCCCATGAGATAGTAACATATTTACAAATTTCATACAAAATCCTACATACCTATGGAAAAAAAGAAAAACATTCAGTGCTTCACCTTTCTTAAGGTAATACTTCTGCTCTATTTTAAGCTAGATGAGAAAACTATGAAAAGAGAAGGTTTTTTATTTTGTTATTTGAAGCAAATGTTTTCATAGGGATTGGAACTAACTTACTAGACTTGGATTCAAATCCTGCCTTGGATACTCACGAGCCATGTGATGTCTGGTGAACTACTTGACCCTCCAAGCCTTGGTTTCCTTATCTGTGAATTAAAGAGCTTTGATATCCCTTCTAATTCTGACATCTTTGATTTCAAATCTGGTCTTTTCCCCCCATTTATTTATGTTAAAAAATTTCAGATCTATTGAAAAGTTGACAGAATAGTACAATAAACACTGGATTCTTCCAACAATACCATATCACAGCTAAGTAATTTAATAGTGACATAATATTATCTAATACTCAGTTTATATTATAATTGGTACAACTATCTCAGTAATGTTTCTTATATTCAGTGGTGTCCTGGTAAATGTTTAACAACCAGTTCTGGGGGAAGAGGTGCCTGATTTCCCTGAGATAAATATTCCTCAATGGCAGATGAGCTACCTATGTGAACTCAATGAATGCTGAGCTGAGAAGACATGGTATATAAAGAGCTCATATGAGTTGGCTCCGGGACACCACTGCTACTATTTTTTCCAAATCCAGGATCCAATCAAAGGTCAGGTATTACATTAGGTATTGTGACAAAAACAACTGCATTTACAACTTCTATCATTTTATAAAGAAAAGGACATTTTACCTCAAAAACAGGAATGGGAAAACAGAATCTTTAAAGATAATCTTTTTGCATAACACAAACTTAGCAGCTAAAATAAAGAAAAAAAAGATGACCTTTTAAATCATATCTAGTCATCTTGATGAAAGACTCACTACGTTGTTATCCTTATTTTTTCTATTTGTTACAGATCAGTGACAGTGAACTTGCATTGGTATGGAACAATGATTGGGACCTGCTGATCATAAAGCAAAATTTAGGAGAAGGCAAATAAGAAATTATAATGAATTTTACAACACATTTGTTTTTTTGCTAACCAGGATTAGCAGTATGTTTTCTGTACCCAAGAATGTGGGAGTCAGAAATCATCACGGATTTTCAAAGCATTTGTTAAAAACTTTATCTTAGGTTAAGACTTGGGCCAGGCACGGTGGCTCATGCCTGTAATCTCAGCACTTTGGGAGGCCAAGGCAGGCGGATGACTTGAGGTCAGGAGTTTGAAACCCGCCTGGCCAACATGGTGAAACTCTGTCTCTACTAAATATACAAAAATTAGCCAGATGTGGTAGTGCACGCCTGTAATCCCAGCTACTTGGGAGGCTGAGACAGGAGAATTGCTTGAACCTGGGAGGCAGAGGTTGCAGTGAGCCGAGATCGTGCCACTGCACTCCAGCCTCGGCGACCGAGATTCCGTCTCAAAAAAAAAAACAAAACAAAACAAAAAAAAAACAAAAGAATAAAGGACATATTAATAGTCTTAGTCCATCAGTGTCTTGATACTCTGGCTTATTATAAAGAAAGAAAACTAGGTCTATTACCACAGAAGGAAGTCATCCCTGATTTGGGAATATTCTAAAACATACAACTTTCACTTCCTGATAAGTTCTGGCATTGAGCGAAAACAATCCGTTTCTGGGGGGGAAAAAGGCTCTGTAGGTCTCATTCTTAATTGTCAAAGAATGAACATAAGGTCCAGACTTACCTATCAGTAGGTTCACCTTTGGCTAGTTTTTCAGCACAAGCAATAGCTCCTTTGTGAAGCCAGCAATATGTATCCACAGCTACTACCTGCCCTTTATACTTCCTCACATGGATGGGTTCTGAAGCTTCTTTGATAAATTGTAGCAATCCCTGTATCCCCATGGTGCTAAATTCACTATCTGATATGAAAAGAGACAGGGAGAACAGTAATATTTAAAGAAAAATACATTTATCAAAACATTTTAGACAAAGAGAAAACTTGTAGTCCAATGCAGAAATTGTTTAGATATTCAAGAATCACTGCTCTTTAATATTTTAGCGGGGTTCCTCCCTGTCAAACAATTTCCATAGGGTAGAATTTACGTTAATCACTAAAACTACCTCTAATGCTACTTGACAGTTGCTTAATGTTTGTTTATTCTTTCCAAAGTGCTTTTGCACTTTCACTCCTAACACATGCTTTAAGGAACCAGGCACAAACAAAATCATGCGTGCGATAGCATCACATTGCCTCTACAAAGGGCATTAATTATAAGGGTCAACGTGCAAATTCAAATAGGAGTAGAAACTCAAAACAGTTTGTAGGAAGGTAAGTATTTCAATTAAAAAAACAAATGAAAAATTCAAAAAGAATTACAGAAATGATCCTGTACTTTTTTAGGACTGAAATTCACTGCTATTAGAATGCACTATTCTAAGAATGAACATTCTGGTAATAAACAGTGGTGGTGCCTAGGGGCAACTCCATCAGTCTCTCTGAAAGCTACCCCAAAGAACTGTGAAACTGCGTCTGCTATGCAAATACAGCCTCAAGACAAATGCTTTAACTTTCCACCCCCTTCCATTCCGGTTGCAGCCCCCTAAGCCTTTCTATACAGAGATTCTGGAACTGTCACAACCCTTTCTGATGAAACGACCTCTCCCCACTCTACAATAAAAAGTCAGTAATGGGCACTGAGCAGTTGCTTAGCATTTCATAATACAAATCTCTCCTACCAAACGTTAAGTTTGGAAGGAAGGGAAGAAAGAAAGTACAGGATCAGGAGGCAGCTTTATCCTGTTGACACCTTACAGAGCTCTAAAGGTTCTAGTCCAGCAGTTCTCAAATTTCAGAGGTTCTTAGACTCTCAACTCCACTCAGTGACTGGGATTCACTAGTTTTGCTGTGAATGAATTTTAAACAAAGCAGTTAATCTGGATGCAGGTGGTCCTCAAGCCACAGTTTCAGAAAAACAGTCTCTTACCTCTCAGATGGTATCTAAAAAGAGTTTTCTCTCACTCCGAGGAAAACGGATATAACAGTTCATAAAATTTACATAAGTTTCTTCTGGGCCAGGCAAATATCCTCGAATAAGTATTTCTTCTTTAGCTTAGTAAGAATGGCTGAGCGCAATAGTAAGAATGACTGTGTACGTATCTCAAAGAGATCGCATGTGGCACTCGAGGTGACAATAACAGCACCATCTTCACTTTATCCTTCTGTCTCGCGGAGATGTGCAGGCGTGGCCCCCAAGCCCATTCCAGACGACATGTTTCCTTAGGTCTGCAAAATATCATGGGAAAATGTACTTGTCAACATTTAAAGGTGGAGAGATTGCATGTAAAACCTGGACTGCCAGCTTCTGCGGAAAAATGAGATAAGTCTGGCAACTCTGGCGCCTGCTCCAGCCCGGAATCGTCTGCTCTCTCCCTCCGTTCACTGAATTGCAGACCTCTCGTGGCCAGACGTCCCCTCGGAACAAAACACATACTCAGGCTAAGGGCTCTGCTGTTGGGTTGGGAAGATCACGCCAGACCCCCTCCTTCCCTTCCTGGAAGACCCGAATCCCGAGAGGAGGGTCGGAGGTGACGCGCAGGTCGACTCCCAAGGGAACCCACCCATTAGCCTCCGCGCAGCCCGCTCCTCTCACCTTCCGAGAAGGGACTCTCCTCCTCCCCTTGAGCGGAGCCGATTGGGGTTAGAGAAACCCGCTCCGAGGCCCCTAACTCACTGTGGCCAGAGCACCCACAGCCAGCAACGCAGAATACAAGCAACTTGGCTACACAGCGCGCGAAAGGCCGACCTTTCAATTTGCGCGGGTTCCTTGCGGTCCCGCCCAGAGGATGTGACGTCAACGCGTAGCCCGCAACCCGGTTCCGCCTCCTGCGGCTTCCAACTCACAGAGTTGCGTCCTGAGCTCCTCGTCTGGCTGGGTAGACAGCGGCCCGCTGCCCTACGACTCCAGCTGCTCCTGCCGGCCCGAACCCCCTGCGGCTTCTTGAGGGCGCGAGTGGCACTGGCTCTGCTGGCCGATGGTGAGCAACGCCTCGGAAGTTGGGAGTGTTTACACCCGCCGGGGTTGCTGGGCGTTGTAGTTCTCTCCTGGCTGTAGCCCCAGTTCGGGAGGCTGAGGTTGAAAGAGCGCCGTCGCGCGTTTGTGTGGAGGTTTTTCAAACCTGGAAAAGTTTCTCAGTCCCCCTCGGCGTCATCAGTCCCATCCTGATTCCTTCATTCTCTTTAAAACGCCCGGTTGCCTCTGTACAAATCGAAATTGAATTCACTTCACGCTGGGTTCTTTTCCCCATTGCAGTAGTACTAGTGATTAAAATCTGTCCCCGCCATTTTACCTAGAACCCAGCTTCGTTTGTTTTTGACATAAGTCGGGGAAAAATTAGCTATATAACAAGACTTTGAAAATGGGCCTTAGAGACAAAGACTTTAAAGGCATTTTGGACTTTCATGGTCACTTGTGGCTAGGTTTCCAGTCCTCATAACAGCCCGGACCTCGTCGCTGTCCTCTTAGGAATATTGTGATTGTTACTAAAATTGTTGAAAAGGTGCCACATTTGGGGAATGTGTTTGGAAGAGCAGTGTTGCTTCCTCCCTAGTTCTGGTCTTCAGAGCTGGGACTAGGAGAGATGAGAAAAGTTATCTTCCCTCCCTCTTCCAAAGGCTATGGTAGACCTCACCCTAAACTAGCTTGGAGTGGACTCTTGGAGAAAGTGGGGGACAGTTTCAAACTGCAGTAGATTAAAGAGGAACTTCGATGTCGGCAGCACGTGTTTGTAGAGAAGCCTTCTTATACTCATTGGACTATTCAGCTGTAGTAACTGCTTCAGTACCTAGAATCCAACTGTGAATATGTCACACGTGGGGGTCTTAGGAAGGAACCCCAAAATCAAAAAGGTGTCCATTCCAGTGTCATTGAATCTGTCATAAAACTAACATGAGAGTTTGCTGCACTGTGAATAGCTCATGTATTTACTATGAATTTGACTTCCAAGGTTTCAAACTGGATTCTTGGCTGCAGTGTTCAAAGACTAGAATTGAAAAAGAAAACACTAGTTACAATACATTTCACTAACAGAATATTTTTACTCTTTGGGAGGACAAAACCATTTGCGTCAATGTGTGCAGTAATTCACTACTGCCTTAAGTGTGCCTGTCAGTTCCAGGTGGCATGGGGGACATAAAGAGATGACCTGTGTCTTCAAGGAACTTAAGATCTAGTTCTGTCGACAAAACACATGTTTATCAAACAGTTAAGTCACAAATCTTGATGGCATGTTATTAAATGCTGAAATAAATGGTATATCCCATATGTTTCCATCTTAAGACTCAGTTCCAGTGTTACCAGTTTCTAAATGTCTTCCCTAAGTTGGATATTTGTTTGATATGCACAAGCATTCTGTGATGGCTCTTTGGCCCTGACACTTCTCATATTCTCACTGTGTTTGAATTGTCTTTGCCCTTCAATAGACTGAAAACCTTTGGAGGTAGGGTTGCCAGATTTAGCAAATAATAATGTAGGACATCCAGAAATTTGAATTTCAGATGAACAACAGATAAATTTTTAATGTATCTAATGCAATATTTGAGACACATACTAAAAGAACTCCCTGTTTATCTGAAATTTAAATTTATCTGGGCATTGTGTAATTTTATCTGGCAACCTTACTTTGAGGGCAGGGATTATGTCTATGAATTTTCACATCCCAGTAGCACTAGTGTTGATTTTAAACATTTCAAATGTGTGGACTAATACATGAATGTCCTAGGTATGGCACTATTATTATGGGTTTTCTGGGCTGCTCTTACCTTTATTTTTTTATTTTTTATTTATTTATTTTTTTTAAGACAGAGTTTCACTCCTGTTGCCCAGGCTGGAGTGCAATGGTGTGATCTCGGCTCACTGCAACCTCCGCCTCCTGGGTTCAAGTGATTCTCCTGCCTCAGCCTCCCAAGTAGCTGGGATTACAGGTGTGCGCCACCACGCCCGGCTAATTTTGTATTTTAAGTAGAGACGGGGTTTCTCCATGTTGGTCAGGCTGGTCTTGAACTCCTGACCTCAGGTGATCCGCCCGCCTCGGCCTCCCAGAGTGCTGGGATTACAGGCGTGAGCCACCTTGCCCGGCCAGCTCTTATCTTTAAATACTGTATCTTGTTGAAGTATCAGGTTGCCTGATTTTTAATTTGGAAGATACTGTCTCCATTGTTACAGGGCAGTGTTTTCTAAAGTATGGAACCTAGCCAATGACTTGGGGGCCTAGTGACATTTGCAGGTGCTCTCTGGATGGCCTCCTGCCTTTGCCTGGTTTCAGGCAGGGTTGCTAGAACCACAGCTGAGCAGCACCTTCCCCCCGCCCCGCCCACACAAACACACTGATGCATACACCAGTAATTTCTAAGAAGAGACATAGGAGTGGGGGTTCTTTTTAGTTAGCAGCATTAGGAGGCTTTTTCTAAAGTTCAACTTCCCTCCAAATCAGAGACATGAGAACAGGGGACAACCTCAAGTGCTGGGCAAGTCAGCATCCTCTTGTCACCTCATATGGGACTAGGTTTTTATTTTGCTCCTTTGTTGAAATGAATGTGGATAGGTGTTCAAAACAGTATGTATGCAGTGTAAAGGTAAAGATGAAGGAATTGTGCACAGTGCTGGTGACTATTACATATACATGGAACAGAATATCCTTTTTCTTCTGACCATCAACGGCTCTGTTTTTCTGTTTAAGTAACTTATTTTTATGCGCTCATTTTTGTAGCTCAATTTGATTGATTTTGATCTGCATTCAATTATTTTTACATTTTTAAATTATTTTAATCAAATGACTTTGTGTCCATTGTATTTTTATGGTTATTTCTATTATGGCAAGTGACACAGTGTTAACATGAAACTTGCTTTTTAAGTAAATTTAAGTTGAAAATCGATTAAGTAAACAATAGAACAGGTGTTTTGCAGCAATGGTAAATATGAGTAAGTGAACTTTCCGTAACAGTCATTTCTCCCATCTTTAAAATAGCCCTTCAGCATTCCCCTCATTTCTCTGCTCCCATTATAGTAAAACTTTTTGGAAAAAAAAAAAAAGCCTGTACTTCCTATCTCAAATTCCTCCATTTACTATTATAAATAGTAATATTATATTACTATTACATTATATTATATATGTAAAACATACATACAGAAAGCATAAATCCTAAGCAAATTATCACAAAATGAACATATATTACTTCCACTCGGTCCCTCCCAGAAGACACTTTGTAGCTCGTTTCCAGTCAGATATCTCTGTCCTAACTACTAATCTGCCTTTTTACTGCAAGCATTGCCTCGTTTGTGAAATGTATATAAAAGAAATGATGCAGTTTTTATCCTTTAGCATTTGGCCTCTTTTACTCAACATCATGTTTGTGAGATTCATCTGTATTATCAAGAGCAGCTATAGTTTGTCTTTTGTTTGCATTTCAATGTAGAATTCTATTATGTAAGTATATTATAATTTATTGATTCTACTATTGACATAGTTTATTTTTTGTTGCATTTCAATGTAGAATTCCATTATGTAAGTACATTATAATTTATTGATTCTACTATTGACAGATATCTGAGTGGTTTCAAGATTCTATTACTACTGCTTCTGTGAACATTCTTGTAATTTCATGTGCATGTGACTTCAACTCCCACTCTTCTTGCTCTTGCCCACTCTACTTTAGCCATCTAGCCTCTGTGCCATTCCTTGAATATGCCAGGTACATTCCCACCTCTAGGACTTTGCATATGCTGTTCCTTCTTCCCAGAATGCTCTTCCAACAGATAGCCTCGTAGCTTGGTCCTTTACTTCGCTCAGTAATACGGATAGGTTTCTTCTCAGTGAGATATTCTCCAATTATGCTATTTAAAATTGCAATTCCTATCCCTACTTTGGGATACCTAATTTTCCTTTCCCTGATTTATTTTTCTCCATGATACATACCATAATTGGACAAATTATGTATTCTAGTTATCCATTTGTTTATTGAACATCTCTCACCTCACAATAATGAAAGCTCTATAAGAGCAGGGATTTTTGCCTATCTTCTATAACGTTGTCTGGCACATAGTAAACTCCAGTAAACTTCTGGTTGAATCGACAAATGAATATTGAAATTAGCTAACAGCCTGGATCAAAAATAGACACTGATGTTTTTAGAACTTAGATGTTTGGGCAATATAGCTATTTTCAAAGCTGTTTTACAGTGAAACAACTCCAAAGTTATCAGGATGAGTATTATTTGAATAATCTAGGACAGAGAATGCAGAAAGAATAAATGCTGTCCTCATTCCCTACTGCAGAGGGAAAATGATTTTAAATAGCCTTTGTTTTTGTCCTTCACCAAAAAAAAACTATGAAATGCATTTATGCAGAATGACACTTCTAAAAAATATTATCTCTGGCTCCAAAATATACATTTTAGGGAAACTGGCATAGGTCTTTGGCAAAGCTCTCTTGGAGGTGACTGATATATTAGCATTGACATTACCTATCTATCTAAATAATAAGCGTTACTATTAGAGTCTTGAATTATAACACTTAGGGAACAATTAGTATTTTTCAGGTTAGTTGTATATATTTACATCCCTAATTTATTTACCACTCATAACAATGCTATGAGGATGGCACATTTGTTATCCCCATTTTACAAGTGAGACAACTGAAGTACAAAGGGATCTGAACCCTGTGTAGTTTGGCTGTGGAATCTGTGCTTTTAACTTACCTTTGGATGGCTAGCATATGTATTTATCTGTGGAGAGATAGATATTATGTTAACATTTTCAAAGTTACCAATTGACTAAATCCCCTTTGGGTGATTTGGGGAAAAGAAAGAAAAGGAACAACTTTTTTAAAAATCTACTGTGTTTTGCATGTGCTACCTCATGTAATCCTCGTAATAGCTCTGGAAGATAACTATTGCTACCCTCATTTACAGAAGAAAAAAACGGAAGCAGAGAGAAGCAGGTAATAGTGTCATAGACCTAAAGCTGTTATGTGATGTGATTCAAATGTGATTCAAGCTAGTATCTGTCTGACTCCAAATGGCTACATTCTTCACTATGACACATAGTGGGAAGAATGTACCCAGTGAATAGCAAAGATCCAGAGAGGAGGAGGAATACATAGTTCCAGCTGGTAGCAGGCTGTCATGGAGTTGTGGAATCAAAAAGACAATAGGCACAATCCTGAGAATGTTTGGATCCAAAGATACATTTTTCTGACCTTGGCCTTCAAAGCTACTCCCAGGTGAGCTCAAGGTGAATGAGTGGGAGAGGGCCTCTGCAATCACAGCCAGGCTAACTCTTCATTCTTGTATGAGATCTTTAATAAATTATACATCCTGGACCCAGTGGTTCAGACTGAGGAAGCTTCTCTTCTTACGTTGGAGCAGCACTTGCTTCTCTCATGATTTTCAGTGTTACCATGACTTTCTCATGGCCCAAGTGAATTTGCTTATCTCCATGCTTCAACTTTTTGCTTTTGTCTTTTTTAAAAAATTAAAAATACAAAAAGTTCAGAGAATGCTACCCACTTTCTTGGTGAACTTGGGACTTAGTCATAGGCGTGAAATGGATATTGCTCTTTTGACTTTAATGACAAAGTGTGACTTGCAATGGGATATAAGAATAATAGTTCCAAAGTGGTAAGCTGCTGAAGGACACCCACTCACTAGGTAGCAAAAAGGGACATTTCTATTGAAAACTCAGTGAAATATAACCTGGAACAATGAAACAGACATCAATACATCAACACAGTAAGAAATACAACCAGCAACAGAATGCTTAGTGAGGAGAAATACAAGATGGAGAGGCTCGGCTAAACAAAGGTGTCACATTGATTATAAAGCTAAGAGTGGTCCTTGTGTGGTGAGTGCCAGATTCTGCATGAAGCAGCTGGTCTCAGAATAAAAGAGTAATGAATTTCTGTCCACTTATTGGTCTTTCAGCCTCCAGGGGACTTACCCAGCCAGCAGTTCTATTTTCAGAAGCAGAGGATAAACACATGCTTTAATTCCATCATTTAAAATCTAATAAGTATTTTTAACAAACATCTGTGGCCAGTTTTTCCATTGTTCCTTCATATGTCTATATATACATCTATCAGTATATCTCCATAGATAGCTTCCATTATCCCTTATATACCAGCTCAGTTAAGCCTACCTTGCTTGAATTCAAATCTGGGCTGTGTAATGTATTAGCTGTTAATTTGCCGACTTTAGAAAAAGTTCCCCAACTCTTTATTTGATTGGGGTGACCTCGGAGCATAATGTAACCTCTGAAACGACTTAAACCAAGACCACACTAGTCTAAGTGAGCCATTGCACATTGACCCAATAATTTGATCAACAGAATAAAATGAAAATAAATAAATTATTTTCCATTTTCCTTATTTGAAAACTGGGAAGAACAATAGATCTAATTGAACTGCTTCATAAGATCGTGAGGATTAAATGAGATAATCTATTTAAATTGTATAGAGTCTAGTGTCTGTGTTGTGACACTCAGTAGTGAAGTGAGAAAAAGCCCCCAAAACGTAGTCATGGACAGTGATGTATAGTTTGTCAAGAGCTTTCACATGCATTTCCATTTGGTCTTCAGAAGACGAGGCCTGGATCATTTAGTGGCTCACCTAATATCACAGAACAAGTGGTAGAGTCAGAATCTTTTATCTAAAGGAGATGTTTTCATCCTTAGATTAATGTCCTCTTCACAGTCTCATGCTACTTTCCTTTAAAATGAAATTGCTGTTCTTTTTTTTAATTGATTTGGCCAACTTCATTTGTAATGGAAGAATCAAAATTAGAGCCCATGTCTCATCCTACGGTATCTCGTCCTGAACCTCTGGTCTCCCTCAAGAATGACTCAGAAGGAACGGAACTGATTAAATTAAAATTTTGCTCATGCATGTTATCATTCATTTCTGAAAACTTGCTGGGATTTTAAAGAACTTTTAATTACCTAAGGGAAGGAAATTAAATTTTACTGAGCAGAAGTCTTGGTGGTAAATGACAGAAACCTACCTCAACTTGGTTTTTGTATAAAGGGAATGCATTCCTTCTGTTATAGGTTGTATAACAACCGCAGTACCTCAGAATGTGACCTTATTTGGAGATAGGGTCTTTGCAGAGGTAATCAAGTTAAAATAAGGTCATTACTGGAGGGTTGGGGGTGGGGAGCTAATCCAATTTGACTGATGTTTTTATGAGAAGGAAAAATTTGGGCAAAGATACACATGGAGGGAAGCTGTGAGATAACGTAGGGAGAAGACAACCATTTACAAGCCAGGGAGAGAAGCATTGAACAGATCCTTTCCTCACAGCCCTCAGGAGAAACAAACCCTGCACCTTGATCTGGGACTTCTAGCCTCCAGAACTATGAAGCAATACACTCTGATTGTTTAAGCCAATCAGTTTATGGTTGTTACAGCAGCCGTAACAAACAAATACACTCTCTTGTTCCTGAAAAGTGCAGGAATAACTCAAGAATTTAGGCTCAGATGGACTTGAGGGATCAAACGATATCGTTAGGACTGGCATCTCTTCATCTCTTTTTCTTCTGTGCTGGTTTTACCATATCTCATCAATTTTAAAATGCATGTTTTCCTTTTTCACATGTCTGAAATCAAAATGCAATGTACAATTTCTTATTACATTTCTTTATTGTTAGAAGTGTAGAAAATAATGGTATATCTTGTAATTAATGGCATCTTAGGAAACCTTAGAGTGTTCACAGGCAGGCTATTTATGTGGGCAAATTTGCAGCTCAAAGCTTAATATCTAAGTTATCCAGTGACTCCAGAGAACCTTTTCCCAATTGTTTCAGCAGAAGGCCGTGAGCAAATGTTCACCGGCTGTAATTCACCTGGCTTTGCACATACTCAACCCTGGAAAACAGGGCTGGGGAAGGGGCAGGTAGACTTTAGCACACTGAAACCATATGGCATAAGAATAGTAAAAAGGGGATTTCCCAAAAGAAAACAAAGTGCTTTTACCAGGAGAGGAAGGGCTGAATGCCCAGAAGACCTGTGTCACCGCAAGTACCTGCCTGTGCCAAGGGCTGCCACAGGACTCTTGCTCGATTCTCATTATAACTCTGTGAAGCAGGAGGTATTGTCAGATCCACTTCACTCATCAGGAAACTGAGGCTGGAAGAGCCACAGGCCTATAGGCAGAGCTGAATATTGCCAAATGGTTACAGAGTGCTTACAATGTGCAAGACACCCCCTAAGATCCACAAATACAAGGATGAACGTTGCCCTTGTGCCTGAGGAGCTCAGCTTAGAGGGGAGACAGACCCGAAGCACCAAACAGCTTACTATGAAATAAAAGTGTATCACAACAGAAATGGGAACACAGTACTATGAAAACAATTAAATCTTCTTCGGCAGGAAGGGAGACCCAGTATGGAAGCGGGCATTGGGAAAGGTTTTTTTCACACCCTAAAAACACCTTTCTTAGACTTGTGGCAAATTCCAACATCAGAGCACTGGGAAACAGTGATCTTGTTAAACCTTGCAAAGGGCTCGGTACATGGAAAGTGTTTATTAGACAGTTATAGAGTGAGTGATTACAAGGATGAAGTAGGTCTTACTCGACGAAACTAAATGTCACTGGACATGATCTTGCTTGACAGGTCCTGGGCCTCCAGCTTTGTGGGCAGTCATGACATCCAAGGGTGCCATTTTGCTCCAGAGTTTTTGCTCCACATTTGCAAACAGAGGGACTCATAGCTCTAAAGTTCCTACTGTCTTTTCCTCTGAACTTTGAGCAACATTCTTCTGCTTTTTTGAGCTGTTTCATTATGAATCATCTCCCTGTATTAATAAAAATTCATTTTCTAAACATTTGTTTATTTAGCTTTCAAAAAATCTTACCAGGTTGTAATAGAGCTCACTTTTACTCTGCTTTGTTTTCATAAACTAAAAAATATATAATTTTATAAAATATGTAGGTTTTCATAAATCTTTGTGTCTCAGTCTATAATAAAGTGATATGTATTTTTAATTTCTATTGTTTTTTTCTTTTTAAAAATGAAACTAGAAGCAAATCTCATTTATTCTACTAATTTTTTATGATCCAGTTTTATCACAAGACTAGGACAGGTAGCTGACTTGTTCTCACATTGGTGCCCTCTAGTCTTCCTTGCTGTTCCCTCCCCTACTTTCTGGGATCTCCCTTTTCCATCTAAGAGATGCTCAGTGTTCTTTTATTTTTTTTTTAAGTCAAAAATTAAAAGAGATGGGGTACTGGCTATGTTGACCAGGCTAGTATCGAACTCCTGGCCTCAAGTGATCCTCCCATCTCAGCCTCCCAAAATGCTGGGATTACAGACCTGAGCCACCACACCTGGCCTCCACTACTGTTTTGTGAGTACCTTTATGATGTCTAGTATCCTTGTTGGTAGGACCTTTGTCCACTACCACTGCTGATAAACCCTATTACTCTTCTAAAATGAAAATTTGAGCTCATTAACTATCAAGAGTTGTTTAGGAGTTGTATTCCTTTTCTATACACACCACCTACAGCTGATCTCTCTAGGCTGAGATATTTCTGCTCACAGGAGACCAGATCGTCACCTCAGAGGCTTGGGTCAAGAAATGTCTTAGTCACAGTGAACCCACTACATTCCACTGTGTATCTGTCTCCCTTAGGCATAAACTTAGGTTTTCCACATCAAAATTCCTGTAAGGCAGTGTGAAATTACGTAAATCCTGTAAAATTCCGTAAATCCTTTTTGGCAAAAGCATTTCTGGGCTTGTGTAACTCAGATATAAGTCCCTTAATCTCATTGCCATTTTATCTTTATAAGCCAATCTTCAGTAACTCTGCAACTATTATAATGACTTTTTCAAACCTTCAGGTAACCTTCAGGTATCTGTAACTCATACTTGTGAAATGCTGCTATACAGCTTCCTAGAAATGATCAGAACTACTTAGAAATCTTGTTTTGGGTAGAAATTGTAGTTATATATAAAGCACCTTCATTCTTGAAAAGGGCACTGGCTCTATTCATCAAAAAATCCTCAGTTTAGGTGACCTTTTGCGAGTGAACGTGAGCAGAACGCAGACCGTCTATGGCTTAGGTTTTGCTGGCACATTGCAGCCGCATTGAAAGATCTGGCTGTAGCAGTGGGAGTCCTCGTGGACCACGGGTCCTGCCCACCTTTCTTTTCTCCTGTGTATTTTGTAAAGGTCTGGCTCCTACTGATGCTAGGAATTACTTTGTCATCCTTAGGTAGTATTTTTGCTTAGACTAAATGTCACGTCCTTCTTTCTCGAATTACCCACTTATTGCAAGTTAAGATGCCTCCATGCCCCCTAAATCAACACATATTTTTGATAGTGACCACAGGAAAATACAGAAATGTATCGAGAAGAAAACAAAAATCTCCAGTAATCCTACTGTTATATCCAGAAATAACTACTATTAACATCTTCTGTATTTCCTGGCACTGTTTTTAATGCCTGTGTGTGTGCATATTTAAAAAAACTTGGCTTTATAATAGATATAAATAAAATGTTGCATATTTTCTCATATGTCAGTATTTCATGAGTGTTTTCCTGTGCAGTACATGTTCTTTGAACATGTCCTATTATATATTCCTTCATTTTGAATGACCCATAATGATTTAACTCTGCACCTATTATTGGGTGTTCGGCTTGTATTTATCTTTTATTGTTAATGGTAGGCATACTTACTTTTTTTTTCTTATCCAGTAATCTACTTAGGATTAATTCCTTGAAGAGGAATTGTAGAGTTAAAAGCTTTGATTGTTTTTATCTTTAATGTTCTTGATATATACTGACAGATCGCCCTCCAGGAAGGGCTTGTCAATTTAAATACCGGGTCTTAGGCCTGCTTCTTTGAAAATTCTCCCAAAAATGAACAATATTTTTACTAATTTTCTTTTTTTTACTATATGATGGGTGAAAATGTTATTCACTCTTCTTTTCCATTTTATTTCTTTGGATAATAAGAAATTGAACATTGACTTTCATGTGTTTTTTTTCTTATTTACATCTATTTTGTATGTTAATTCTTTATATTCTGTTCATTTTTTTTCTATTAGATTCTTAAGGCTTTTCTTTCTTTTCATTTTTGTTAGACCTCAGCTACAGAGGATTGAGTTAAATGATATCCTCTTTTCATGGAAATTATCAGCATCATTCCCTTTTATCCTGATTCCTGATTCCCATTTTCCTCTCCCGCTGCCCCACAGACACACATATGCAAGCTTCCAAGCTTCCTAGTGTGTTCAGTGAATACTCTTTCAGTTATAAGAGTTCTTGCTAAATGTGTATTATTGTAAACATGCATTTTCAATTTATATAAATCAAATGGTACTGTGTATTACATTTAATTCTGCTTCTTATTTTCATTTAGTGTTCAATAGCCACATGTGATTAGTGGCTACCATATTGGACTGTGTAGATTTAGAACATACTCATTATTGCAGAAAGTTCCATTGGAGAAAACTATTCTAGATATTAGATGCAGATCAGTTTTAGACCTTGAGATGTCTCCTCCTGTTCTGTCATGTGTCTGCTAAATTTGCTCATTATTCCTCTATTGTATAGAAATTTCCAAGTTTGATTTAAATACATTTATTGTTTCCCTTATGATTTGTGCTTTGCAAATTTTGTTTAAGAAGTCTTTTCCCACCCTAGATCACCAGTATATTCTGTTATGTTACCTTCCACTAATTTTTATAGTTTCTTCCCTTTTACATGTAGGTTTTTGGTCTGTTGAAGTTCACCTTTGTTATTTGGTGTTAGGTAGAAATCTAGTTTTATTTTTTTCCATACGTGAATAAGTTTCACTAACATTGTCTGTTTTAAAATCTGTGTCTTTTCTTCATTGATTAGTGGTGCTATTTTTATTATACGTAAGTTCCCATGAGTGTATGGATCTGTTTCTAAACTCTCTATTCTGTTTCATTGGTCTAGTTATTTGTTCTTCACAATTCATACTTTTTATTATTGGCATTGTTCTATGTCTTAGTATCTGACAGGACACTTCCTGTTTTTATACTCTTTTTAAAGGGTTGACCTATTTATGGACATTTATTCTTCCAGGTAAATTTTAGAATAAATTTATTTAGTTTATCTAAAAGAAAACTGGAAGTTTGAATGAGATTGAATTGGATTTAGGTGAATTAAGTCTAACTCAAAAATCTTTGACATCTTGGAAAATTAAATCAGCCTGTTTTAAATCATATATTTATATAATCATCTGTGTCCTTTACTGGCATTTAGAAGCTTCCCCAACCCCAGAGATATTGTATATTTTGGTTCAGTTAGTCCCCATATATTTTATTGTTTTATTTCTGTAGATTGTATCTCCTTTTAAATTTTTCTAGTTGATTATTGCTGCTACAGAGAAATGCTATGGCTTTTGTAAGTTGATCTTATAAGTAGAAACCATGCGAAAGCTTATCCATTCTTATAGTTTGTTGATTTCTAAAAACTCTGAATATATTAAAAATGTTTTGCTATCTGTAGGTCATATTTATTAGAAGTGTTTTCCAGTTTGTTATTTGACTTAGAATTTTATTTATGATGTATTTTTATACTTCTAAGTTTTAAATTTATCAGGTAGCAAATTCTGTTAATGCTATTTTGTCATTTTTATCAATTAATTTATGCTATTTGTCAAAAGGAAGTGTATTTTCCTTTTTTTCTTCAGTACTAGCAATCTGTTTTATTGTTTCCCCAAAATATGGAGTTCTTCACAGAATGCCAAAGTAGACAGAAAGTGTGTTGCACTTTTGATCCACTAGAGGCCAACACTTGCTTGAAAGAAACTGGCATGCCTTCCTAAATCTCCTATTTTTTTCCTCTCTGAATGGGAAGAAACTGGCTGAAAAAAAGCCTTACAGAAAATAACTAATTTCTATTTAAATTAGATGTCTAGAAATGATATAGAAAGAAGAATCTGGACAAAAAGAAAGGCTATTTTCAAAGACAATAAGTTATATAAAGAGGATTCAAAGCTGTTTTTAGTGGAAAACAAAATGAAAGCAGAAAATCCAAATAAAACAGTTTAAAATGTTTTAAAAATTTAACTTAGAAGAAAGAGAAAACTAAAATAGAAATAAAAAAGGTCCAGCTTCTACTCAAAATACACATTTAGTGTCATTAAATAAGAAGTAGGTGACAAGAGGCTGGGCACGGTGGCTCACGCCTGTAATCCCAACACTTTGGGAGGCCGAGGCAGATGGATCACAAGGTCAAGAGATCGAGACCATCCTGGCCAACATAGTGAAACCCCATCTCTACTAAAAATACAAACAATTAGCCGGGTGTGGTGGCGGGCGCCTGTAGTCCCAGCTACTCGGGAGGCTGAGGCAAGAGGATCACTTGAACCTGGGAGGCGGAGGTTGCAGTGAGCCGAGATTGTGCCACTGCACTCCAGCCTGGGCGACAGAGCGAGACTCCATAAAAAAAAAGAAAACAAACAAACAAAAAAGTAAGTGACAAGAAACAGCAAACAATAATGCTTTTTCTCCCTTTTCCTCTTTGCTCTGAAAAACCAGGAGATGGGGCTACCCTGCCTCCCATTCCGTAGGGTTCCTGCACAGATAACTGGGTGGAAAAGAATTCCCAAACTGAAAAAAATCCATTGTTTTAATTCCAATGAGGTGATCTGTAGGAAATAACCATGCTTAAGAACCAAGCTGGCTTACAAGCAGACATTGAAAGTTGATTCTTCTCTGAGGCTTATTCTTAAAATCGTGTTTATCACTCAAAAGCAGACATATCTACAGAGGGAGGGATGAAGAGAAGGAGGGAAAGAAGGAAGGAGGGAAGGAGGAAGGGTGGGCCAATACCAAGACTGCAATTCTCTTATCTATGAAAATGTAAAGAACTGCGAAAAACAGTTCTTTACATACAGACAGAGGTGCTTATAATTTAGACCTGGAAAAAAATGATCACGATTAAATGATAGCCCACACGCAAAACACTATAAAAAGCAAGGTACTATTATTATTATTACAAAGGTGCATCTGCCAGCGGGGATCTTGGCTTCTGGGTGCCCTTTCATAAGTAGGGCAGCTACGTCATATCTAATATGAAAGCCTATGCTATAAAAAGAAGTTATTTTTACATCAATCAAAATAAATGAATAAAAGATTTATGTTTGCATTGAAAACAAGGTAAAATTTTTAAAAATCAATGGAAACACATCTTAGACACGCCAAGTTATATTATAAAGAACATATTCCAAATGAATGTGTTTTCTGCTGGCTTTTGATTTAATACCTATAGAAACAGTACATACAGCAGGAAGGGCACATTTACAAGGATGGACTGAAAAATACCATATGTTATTTCACAAAGTTTAGTTATTTAACTTTTAATGAATTAAATTTATTTTCATTTATAAGAAGTATGTGCACAAGATAGAAAATGCACACACAACTAAGGGGTTTCTTTGGAAAGCACTCTGCTCTCCTAAGCCCATTCCCATTTCCTCACCTACCAGTGTCACCATCCAGTTAATTGTCATTGCCACTTTCTTACCATTGGTATGTCTGATTTTTTTTTTTTTTTTTTTACAGAAATGCTAGTATGCCATATAAATTGTTCCATATCTTGCCTTAAAGTGCCACAACCATCACCGATAACCACTTAACATAATATGGTTTGCTCTTCATCTCAGGTCAGTTAGGTAGGAAGGAGGTATGCTTTATTCTAAGTTACAAAGTATTCCACCAGATGAATGTATCATAGTTGATTTGTCTAGTCTCCTACTGAAAGACATTTAGATTATTTTCAGTCCTTGGCTATAAAAAACAATAATCCAGTGATTTTCTGTGTACTTCTATTTTGTTTGTGAAAATATGATTTATGAATGGAAACCTAGAAGAGAAATTGATGGATCAAAGGTATGAGTTTTGTTTGTTTGTTTGTTTGTTTTTGTTTGTTTTTTATAGTCAGCTATTTAATTAGGTTCTTAAGGCATTTAGAACACCAATTTGTGAGGATAAATTCCATTTGTCAGGGCAAACACAGATCGCAGGTAGCCCTGGAGCTGAGGAATAGCTTTGATTTTTCGTAAAATGTGTGAGTCCACAGCTTTCTGATCAATCTTGCACTGCTCTGTAATCTTGTATTTCTCTTTTTCTGTGTCGAAGATCTCACCTTCCTGGTCTGGACTTCCACAGCTTCTTCTTGAAGTAAGCATCAGTAAGATGTTCTGGGATTTTTACATTGCTGATATCAATTTTGGTTGAAGTGGCAATGACAAATTTCTGGTGTTTTCTTCATGGAGGAACTCAGTTGAGGGCCAGAGGTCCAGTCACAAGTAACAAGCCACTAGCCAGCTGCTTCAGGAAAACCACCCTCTTGCCCATGTGGCCTCCAGTGAGGAGGATCAGAATGGTCCCGGGGGTAATGCTGCCTCGCGGTTTTCTCACGTGCTGACTGAAGGGTTTGTTGCCGTGGCTCAACAGCTTTCCAGGCACATCTTCAGTAGGATAATATATAGGCATTTTGCGAAGTTTAACCACCCGCGTACCACCGTTTTCGTCACCACCAACTGGTTTTGTAACAGTTGCAAAAACCTTCTTCTTTTTCTTTTCAACCTTGGATTTAGTGGCTGAGTACTTCCTCTTATACACGGTCTTTCCGGAATACACGGCAGGTCGGGAATACCTGCCAATTCCTCTGACAAGGACGGGATTGCGCTGCAATGGGGCTTCTCCTTCTTGGGCTTTTTAGCCTTGAGGTGACCATTTTTCACCACCAGCATCAGCCTTCTTGGCTTCGAGTTTCTTCTCTTTGGTATCTGGCTTCTCAGTTGTTTCACCTGCTATCTTGCAAGATGGGAAAGAGTGTGTGTGTGTGTGTGTGTGTGTGTGTGTGTGTGTGTGTGTGTGTGTGTTTGTGAGATGGAGTTTTGCTCTTGTTGCCCAGGCTGGAGTGCAATGGCATGATCTCGGCTCACTGCAACCTCTGACTCCAGCCGATTCTCCTGCCTCAGCCTCCTGAGTAGCTGGGATTACAGGCACCCACCATTATGCCCAGCTAATTTTTGTATTTTCAGTAGAGACGGGGTTTCACCATCTTGGCCAGGCAGGTCTCGAACTCTTGACCTCAGGTGATCTGCCCACCTCGGCCTCCCAAAGTGCTGGGATTACAGGCGTGAGCCACTGCGCCCGGCCTGGTATGAGCATTTTAATGTGTATAGATACTGCCAAAATGGCCCTTCCCTGGGATAGTACCAGTCTGTATTCCCAAGGGGAATGCCTTTCCCACCACATTCTCCCCAAGATTGCTTTTAATCAAATATTTTATTCTTTTCCAATCTGGTAGGAGGAAAAAAAAAAGAATCTCTGGTTTTAATTTGCATTTCTCCTATTGTGGGTAAAAAGTTTGACATCTTTCTATTTTAAAACTACTTGTATTTTCTGTGAATGGATTATCGTGCTTTTGCCCATTTTCCTGTTTACCTATTTTGATTGTAAAACTTACAAAAAGTATTTGTAGATCTTTATGTAGCATAGAAATTAGCCCATTGTCTGTTTTATATGGTACAAAAATTATTTTCCTGAGTTTATTAGCAGGAATTTAAAAGTTTTAAG
Source organism: Symphalangus syndactylus (assembly GCF_028878055.3). NCBI lineage: Eukaryota > Metazoa > Chordata > Mammalia > Primates > Hylobatidae > Symphalangus > Symphalangus syndactylus. Next base: position 86,220,216 of record NC_072434.2, on the reverse strand, counting down.
TAGCCAATTTTTATTTTACTTTTAAATCTTTGATGCAGCTAAAATTCATTTTGATGTAAGAAATGATGAATTTCTTGATATCTATGAGGTTGATATCTAGAATTATTTTCCTTCTCCAGATGATTCCTCAATAATATCCAATTTAGGTCTTGACAGTTCTTCTTCCCCACTGATTTGAAGGGGCCATTTCTCATAATCTGCCTTCCTATATGCATGTACGTCTGTCTAGACTCTTTTGTTAATTAGTATTTTTTTTTTGGCAATGGAGTCTCACTCTGTTGCCCAGGCTGGAGTGCAGTTGCATGATCTTGGCTCATTGCAACCTCAGCCTGCGGGGCTCAAGTGATCCTCCTGCCTCAGCACTTCCCAATACCTGGGATTACAGACATGTGACACCACGCCCAGCTAATTTTTTTTGTATTTTTAGTTGGCCAGGCTGGTCTTGAACTCCTGGCCTCAGGTGATCTGCCTGCGTAGGCCTCCCAAAGTGCTGGGATTACAGGTGTGAGCCACTGTGTCCAGCCTGTTGATTGGTCTTTATATCTATTGATACACTAGACGTTTTGGCTACTATTGCTTTATAATATGTTTAACTTTCTGAAAGGACTAGTACCCTCTTTTTTGGAATATTTTTTCTGAAAATCATAAATATTATTATTATTATTCTCATATGAACTTTAAAACAGCTTACATTTAAAGGTTTGTTGTTATTTTATTGATCACTTAAAATGTATGTGTTAGTTTAGGGAGGATGTTTGTCATTATGTAATAATACTAAGACTCCTGCGTCAAAACCCATTAAGTTCCTTTTAAGTCTTGTTTATCTCTTTACATTTTTATTTTATTTTATTTTGAGACGGAGTCTTGCTCTGATGTCTGAAGTGCAGTGACACGATCTCAGCTCACTGTAACCTCTGCCTCCGTGGTTCAAGTGATTCTCTTGCCTTAGCCTCTGAGTAGCTGGGACTACAGTCCTGTGCCACCATGCCCGGCTAATTTTTGTATTTTTAGTAAAGATGGGGTTTCACCATGTCAATGGTCTTGAACACCTGACCTCAGGTGATCCCCTCGACTCAGCCTCCCAAAGTGCTGGGATTATAAGCATGAGCCACCGTACCCAGCCTCTCACTTTACCTTTTTAAATTAAAAAAAAATCATGCAGATTTTTAAATTTTATACAGGATTAAAATTATTTAATACAGGTCTTGTATGTTTATTGTTAAATATATTCCTAAGAATATTTTAATCACTGTTATATACATCTTTTGTTACATTGTATCTATCATTTGATTGTTGTTTGTATATTGGAAAGCTACTACTTTATTTTACACTAACTTTTTACCTAGCCAGTTTACTGAATTTTTTTCTTGTTTATAAGGCTTTTGAGTTACTTCTCTTGGGATTTCCAAGTATTACAGTCACATCATGTGATAATAATAGCATTTAAAACTTTTTCTGTCTTCATTTTTAAGAAGTAAGAATATACTAAGAGTAAAGTTTGCAAAACTTATCTTTGTTGTACATCGAACCATTATTTACAGAATAAACATCTGGAATACAGAGTAAAGGTTGGGTATATATTAAAATAGTCAGGGTTGGGGGTGAGGAAAAGAGCGGGGAGAGAGAGAGAGAGAGAGAGGGAGAGATTATCAGAAAAAAAGTATAGTGAGCTCTTGGCGGTTATTAAGAAAATTACCTGGGTGATGAAATAATCTGTACAACAAACCTCCATGACACAAGTTTACCTATGTAACAAACTTGCACTTGTACCCCTGAACTTAAAAGTTAAAAAAAAAAACCAAGAGATTAATATCTAGAATACATTAAAAAGGAAAATTAGAAAACCTAGTTAAGAATCAAATACATATAATGAACATGAACACTATGGATATTAACATCTGTTAAATCTTTCATATGATGGCACCTACATTGAACTTCCAGGCTAAAATCTTAAAATTGTGACTGACATGATCAATCAAGTTATGTGGGCACATCCTTTAAGCCCACAGCTGCAGCTGCTCAGGAAAACAGAGGACCCCTTCCCCCTCTTGCTGCCAGCAAACGCTGCTGCTAATAGACAGTGATCACGCTTGCCTGCTTCTGATTTCTCCTCAGCCGGAGATGAAAGAACTCTCACTGTCTCTTAATAAAAGGAAAGGGAAAAAAGGTATGAGAGCACCACTGGATTTAATAGAATATGACTCAGTAATGAACTGACTGTCAGCAAAAGATGACAAACCTTTTGCTATTGTTAAGGTGGAGAACGCTGAGCATGTCATCACTGTTGGGAAGAGTCACCTTCTAATGGGCCAGGCAGTTTGCCTCACTCTGTTGGCGGCCCCTCCTCACTCAGCTGGCTTGCTTTACACTGGTATTGCATTGGCAGGCTGCCTGCTCCCCCTATCCAAAAGTATTTTACATTCCATTCACGTTTTGCTTCCAAATTTATTTTTACATTTCTAAAAAGTTGGATGCTAAATATGTCTATTTATGTGCTAAATTCATTTTATGTGCATTTAAGCTTTTCTGTTAGTCAGTCCAATAAATTCTCCAGCACTCTTTTTATTCATTTTCATGCAGAAATAGACAACCAACCAGACAGAAGACAGATACCAGTGATAGAGTTTTAGTTACATAAATTAGCCTTGTTTGCAGATGACATAATCTTATATGTAGAAAGTTCCAAAGATTCTACTAAAAAAATGAGTTAAAACTAATAAACAAATTCAACCAAGTTGCAGGATATAAAATCAACATACAAAATTATGACATTTCTATACACTGATATCTAAGAAAGAAAGCAAGAAAACTGCCCCATTTACAATAGACTTGTCCTTTTCACTTTAGCAACCCATCTTGACTTTTGCTATCAGTACATGTAAATGGAACTCACTCTTTTAATGACTTACAATTACAATGTCTGCATTATATACCATGATTTAATTAACCACCCCCTTACTGATGAAAATTACGGTTGTTCTGGCAAAAATTTATTGCACTATATTTAACTCCCTTTACTTTATTTATTATTATAATGTTTTTTTTTTTTTTTTTTTTTTTTGAGATGGAGTCTTGCTCTGTCGCCCAGGCTGGAGTGCAGTGGCGCGATCTTGGCTCACTGCAAGCTCCACCTCCTGGGTTCAGGCCATTCTCCTACCTCAGCCTCCCGAGTAGTTGGGACCACAGGCGCCCACCACCACGCCCGGCTAATTTTTTGTATTTTTAGTAGAGATGGGGTTTCACCGTGTTAGCCAGGATGGTCTTGATCTCCTGACCTCGTGATCTGCCCGCCTCGGCGCCCCAAAGTGCTGGGATTACAGGCATGAGCCACCGCACCTGGCCTTTTTTTTTTTTTTTTTTTTTTTTTTGAGATGAGTTCTGCTCTTGTCATCCAGGCTGGAGTGCAGGGCGTGGTCTTGGCTCACTGCAACTTCCACCTCCCGGGTTCAAGCGATTCTCCTGCCTCAGCCTCCCAAGTAGCTGGGATTACAGGCACCCACCACCGTGCCTGGCTAATTTTGTATTTTTAGTAGAGTTGGATTTAATCACGTAGGCCAGGCTGGTCTTGAACTCCTGACCTCAGGGGATCCACCTGCCTTGGCCTCCCGAAGTGCTGGGATTACAGGTGTGAGCCACTGCGCCCAGCCTTAACTCTCTTTAACTTATGAAAGTATCCAGAATTGAGAATGAGGATAGTAATGCCAGAATTTGAGTTTCCCCCAGCCAGAGCAAGAACATGTCACAGTAGAGCAGGATTCACCCTGTGGCAGTTGGATTGGGAGCTCTGGTAAGGGCCACGCGTGTTCGGCTTTGACAGCTTTGATGGCTGGTCTGACACAACAGGCCTGGAGAGAAGCCACGGTACTTGGTTTGGAACTTCAAGCCATCAGGTTTAGTAGCTGCAACATTGGAACAAAATGGCAAAACTCGTCATATTTATTTTTATAACCCTGAAATACTGGCACTAATGCTGGTATTACTAGCAGTATTTTATGAAAAGATACCATCAGCATGGTGCCATCATTTTCTATACTTTGTTCTGAGAAAATAATGAACCTGAGAGACAGCCAGACCAAGGACTGTTGTTCTTCTGCCCTGCCAGCCTAAATCTCTCTAAAAAGGATAAATTGGTGAATAAGTTAAAATAAATTATCTTAGGAGAGAACAGTCTATTTTTAAGAAAATGAATTTGGTGCTCTCAGGAAATAAGAGAAGAAGAACCAGTAATCTGGAAATTTCTTCGTCTTTTCTTCCCCTCTTCTCCCTAATACTTCTATCCTTCTACATTTTCCTTAAGGCCCTCTCCTCACCCACTACCCCCACAACAGTCAAATTCCATTTGAGATTTCTGGAAATTGATTAGACTAAAACTGACTCTGGGGAAAATAAAAATACTGTAAATAAAAAAAGAGGCCAGGTGCGGTGGCCCATGCTTGTAATCCCAGCACTTTGGGGGGCAGAGATGGGCAGATCACCTGAGGTCAGGAGTTCAAAACCACCCTGGCCACCGTGGTGAAACCCCATATCTACTGAAAATACTAAAGTTAGCCAGGCATGGTGGTGGGTGCCTGTAACCCCAGCTACTCAGGAGGCTGAGGCAGGAGAATCACTTGAACCCGGAGGTGGAGTTTGCAGTGAGCCGAGATCACGTCACTGCACTCCAACCTGGATGACAGAGCAAGACTCCATCTCAAAAAAAGAAAGAATGCTCAGTGATAATGGTTTCGCTGTCCTTTCTGAATTTTATGTTGAGATGTGATCCCCAGTGTTAGAGGTGGGACTTAAGTGGAGGCAGATCCTTCATGAGTGGCTTGGTGGCATCCCCATGGTAATGCGTGGGTTCTTGCTCTGGTAGTTCACCTGAGACCTGATTGTTTAAAAGAGCCTGGAACCTCCCTCCCTCTCTTGCTCTCTCAGCATTTAATATGTCTGCTCACCCTTCACCTTCCACCATGATTGGAAGCTTCCAGAGGCTCACTAGAAGCAGATGCTGGCACCCTTCTTCCTAGTCTGCAAAACTGTGAGCCAAAATAAACCTCTTTTCTTTATAAATCACCTAGTCTCAGGTATTCCTTTATAACAAAGAAAATGGACTAACACACTCAGTCTTACTAGTCATTTAGGAAACTGGAATTAATGCCAGATAACATTTTGAACAAGTTTTAAAAGGGAAGTGGTGTAGTCAGAATGCTTTCTATTTAAAAGCAGCTTAATTTGATATGAAATTTAAATGTGGTATATAACTCTCTGAATATACATCATAATGCACATAATTCAGAGTTTAGATTTTTAAATACCAAAATAATGGCACTACATCAAGAAAAATACCAAAAGAATACTTGGTTCTTTAAAAATAGCATCATATTCTGGAATACCAGAATACCACAAGACTACATTTCAATCACTTGTTAAGTCAAGGTTGCAAAGACTAACAGGCAGATTACCAGTGTGAAACACCAAGCTGGCAACTGGAGGAAACCAAGGACTAAGTTGCCTAGGATAGTGAAAAGGGCCTGGGTTTGGAGTCTGAAGACCTGGGTTTGAAGTTCTGAGTTTCACTTTCTTTCACTCACTATGGCCGTTGGATTTTGGCCAGGTTCTTCCAATCTCATTTGGCCTTATTTTCTTCAATACAATGAGCATAGTAGTATTGCTCTGCTTCTCCCCCAGGGCTGTTGTAAGATAATATAAATAAAATATTGATAATAAAAACTATAAAGAGGAGATCCTAGGCTCTAAGGATAGAATTATCCTTTATTTAAACATGTTAATGTTGGGAAAGAAACATCATTTGATTTTGCTCTCAAACATGGCATAAAGGATGCTCTGCTACCACATCACTCTTTCTTGAATATTCCCTTATACTTCTATTTAGATATAAATTGAGAGAAAATTTTGAGGTACAGAATGAGAAGTGTTCTTCTTCACTAACCATGCTAACTGGTATGTTTCATGAAAATCATTGTCAATTTCTAGCTGTTGTCATCTCCATTTAGAAGGAAGTGTTCTGAATTTAAAAAAAAAAAAAAAAGCTTTTTTTTTTTTTTTTTTTTGTGTGTGTGTGTGTGTGTTTGAAACAGTCTTGCTCTTGTCACCCAGGCTGGAAGGCAATGGCACGATCTTGGCTCACTGCAACCTCCGCCTCCCAGGGTCAAGCAATTCTCCTGCCTCAGCCTCCCATGTAGCTGGGATTACAGGTGCCTGCCACCATGCCTGGCTACAAAATAGCTTTTTATACCAGTATTTGAAGTTAAAGGTCTAGTTTTGTTTAATATATACACTGTGCGTCCTCCTTCCATTATTTCGAAGCAAACCTCATGCATCATCTCAATGCAACCTTTGAATGTGATATTTGATTTGAATTGTCTTGGATTCCTGGGTATCTGTTGGCTTTATACCCTGTAGCTGATCCTAGGTCCTTACCCCTCTCCCACATCCCCACCTCTTGTCCCTTCCCTTCATCTTGAAGTTTCACTGCGCATAGAAGCCTTGTGTGGTTTGTTTGCTTGGAAAGGGACGTGGGCTATTTTCTAGCTGTCACCCTGCCTCATTCTTGTTTGGTCCTGTCTTGTTTTGCCCTCTCCCTCCATCTTTGAGCTGTGGCTCCAGGAGTGCCTCTACCCCTTGCTGGTATTTATCTTCCCTGAGCTGGATTGTCACCCTCTTGAAGGGACAGTGGCTTGGACTTGACCTTCTAAGCTTTCCTGACTTTTGCTTCTTCAGGCCGGTCACAGCCTAGTTGCAGCCCCTCAAATCCCAGCTCCTGGTGCCACTGGTTTACCTTCTCCTCAGTAAAGAGGAGAAAAGGACATGCGAGTATGTGACTGCTTTCTCCTGCACTGGGCCATCGCTTCTCTTTCACTGGCTCCTTGATGTGTCCTCTGATGGCGTGCTTCTAGGCAGAACCACTCAGTCCAAAACTTCATGTCGAAGTCATAGTGTGAGCCAGGAAAAAGGCAGGAAGTATCCTTTTCTGTCTGTGTTAAATGCTGCCATCCTTTTCTTTAGCCTTTGCTCTCAGTTTTCTACAGTACTTTTAGGTCAGCAGCTCTTCCTCTTGACTTGCTTTTCAGAATCCATGCAGCCTCCTTTACCCAGCAACTGTAAGGAGGAACTGAGGGAGCACGACTCCCTGGGGCTAGGGGTGGGAGAGAATTTGAGTGACACTGGGTGTGCAGCATTAAAAAATGTCTCTCTAGGCTGGGCGTGGTGGCTCACGCTTGTAATCCCAGCACTTTGGGAGGCCGAGGCGGGCGGATCACGAGGTCAGGATATGGAGACCACGGTGAAACCCCATCTCTACTAAAAATATAAAAAATTAGTCGGGCGTGGTGGCGGGCGCCTGTAATCGCAGCTACTCGGAGAGGCTGAGACAAGAGAATGGCGTGAACCCGGGAGGCGGAGCTTGCAGTGAGCTGAGATCGCGCCACTGCACTCCAGCACTCCAGCCAGCCTGGGTGACAGAGCGAGACTCCGTCTCAAAAAAAAAAAAAAAAAAAAAAAGTGTCTCTCACAGATGCCCTGGCCTCTCCATTCCTGGAATGCCCTAGACCCTCTTCCACCTGGGTGAGTGGCTTCCTGATACACTATACAATGTTGAGGGGAGGAAGGACTGTTATTTCTCAACTGTCCTGGAAGGGCTGTTTTGCCTTTAGAACCAGCCATTAGCCCCAAGATATCCAATCCTTGTCTTATTTTTGAGGCTAGGCCAATAAGCAAACAAAATGGCCACCAGGCCTATCCCCACTTACCACATCACATTACAGGCCCAGCCTTGCTAAGGGTCTTCAGCCCTACTGTGGACTTTGATGATCCAGAAGTGGCTACAGTGAAGATTGAGTGAACTGAATGCAAATTTAGGAGGCCTAAGATGTAGCTCCATTTTTGCCTTTCCCATTCAGCTAGTAATGGTTCTTTCCATTTCAACTCTGATAGAGAGGTAGTGATTCTTTCCTAGGAAGGTGTCAGCATACACGTAAGAGTAAACTTTATTTTTATTTTTATTTATTATTTATTTTGAGACAAGGTCTCTGTTACTCAGTTTGGAATGTAGTGGCATGATCATGGCTCACTGCAGCCTCTATCTCCCAGGCTCAAGTGATCCTCTCATCTCAGCCTCCCAAGTAGCTGACGCTATAGGCACACCACCACGCCTGCCTAATTGATTTATTTTTATTTTTTGTAGAGATAGATCCTCACTTTGTTGCCCAGACTGCTCTGGAACTCCTCAGCTCAAGCGATCCTCTTGCCTTGGCCTCCCAAAGTTCTGGGATTACAGGCATGAGCTACGACACCTGGCCCAGAATAAATTTTCTATGTGTGACTATTTTCCTTCCCCCTCTCAATTCCGTGTTTAGATTCTCTTCGAATAAACTTTTCATCTTATTCTATTATGGATTACAGTTAGGTGTGCCTTTGAACTGAATCAGTATTCATGGGAGAAATGATTTTCTCCCCAGGCAGAGTGCCGTGTGGGTTTGTTTCTGTTTTTGAAAATACATCTGAAGCTGTTCCTACCTTATGACCTAGAGTCTCAGAATTCTAATTGGTGATGCAAAAAGAATATTATCAGTTGCCCAACCTGTTTTTAATTTTCTCTTTGCTATTGCAAGAGTGGAAGAAATGTGAGAAGAATGAATATGGGCAAAAAATTGATAGTTGTTGGGATGTGAGGTTTTTTTTTTCTCTCTTTCTGGTTAGGCTAGTTGTGATCACTTGGCAAAGGGCAGCATAGAATGGAGAAGAAGGATAGGGAAAATGTTAGAATATGTTTTGTATATAACATTTGCAAGGTAAGAACAAAGTCGTGTGAATGCCTATGTGCAAAGAAGGTGAAAAATACAAATGCAGATATGTATATGTATATTTATATTTATTTAGACATATAAATATGCATTAAACAAATATTTATACATATATCGCTAAGCATTTCTACATGCACTATTTAATTTGATCTTCATTGAAAACCCTAAGATGCAGGTATTAGTATAATTTTCATATTGTAGGTGAGTCAACTTGTGCACAGAGAACTTAAATAACTTTCCGAAAACCAGGTATGGTCAGAGCCAGAATTTTTTTTTTTTTTTTTTTTTTTGAGACAGAGTCTCAAAAAGGCTGGAGTGCAGTGGCATGATCTCGGCTCACTGCAACCTCCGCCTCCTGGGTTCAAGCAATTCTCCTTTCTCAGCCTCCTGAGTAGTTGGGACTACAGGTACGCACCACCACACCTGTCTAATTTTTGTATTTTTTAGTAGAGACGGGGTTTCACCATATTGGCCAGGCTGGTCTCAAACTCCTGACCGCGTGACCCGCCTGTCTCAGCCTCCTGAAGTGCTGGGATTACAGGCATGACCCACTGCACCTGGCCCGGAGCCAGAATTTTAATCTGGAGAGGCTAATTCTAGACCTTGTGTTCTTTACCACAAAGATAAGTCTGATTTAGCTGTGTGGATGGTGAGGGTTGAGAGGTCAGGGAATTTCCTTGAGGATTCAGCACCACTTGAGGTAAGTGTGGGTGGCTAGTATGATCTTCAGATGAGAGTAGATCCACTTGGTCAGTCCCCTCTAGAAAAACCTATGGAAGAACCAGAGACAGTCCTGGAAACCCAGATCTAAAACAAATTCTGGTTCTGACTCGAATTGGCCTGGCCATTTGAACAGAAGAGAGATTCTATCACTTGGACTGTTTTGTGGACACCATAAAATTGTCACATGGCACTGGTAAGTATGAAGCATATATTTTTTCTATTGGTCTGATTTCTGATCCAGTTTTACAAGTAACCACTGGCAGTATTCCTTACCATTCTGCTCTTATCTTCACAAGAACATAAAGTAGTAAAATTAATAAACCCCTTTATTTTAACTCTTGCTTCAGCATATAATTTTCCCATATGCGATCAGCTATCTGTAAGATGTGCCTAATATCAAGATCCTTTGTTTCACATTGTAAAAATCTTTTGTTTTTGCCTTCTTCCAAATGTGTATCTCTTTTTATCTATGAATAATTAAGTCAGTATGGCAGAACAATAATTTTTCCAGGCAGTGAACAGAAGTGCAGAAGTGGAATTTACTAGCCAAACACTGCATCTGAGTCATTATGCCACAAATAAATTATGTGCATGCATGAGCAATACATAAACTTATTCGTTCAATTTGTTCTGACATCATAAGACATTTTAAGGAAACGTTAGAGACTTTTAGCTCATTTCTATTCATTGAAAAATTTTACTTAGCCACCTGTGCCTCTGTGCTTTCTTCCAGTCTATGGCCTTTTTTTGTAGAAAAAAAAAATTCTAAAAGTAGATATGCCATTCCTTTTAAAATCAAATGCCTTCTTCAAAGAAGTTGCCGTAATAGAAATAGTGAGTAGTACAGATGGTATAGCTGTAAATTAAAGTTTATTCTGACTTAGATACCACATGCAATCATCTATTATTTAATAATAGAAAAATGGGGACTGGGACTGGTTATATAAACATGAATCCTTTTAGTTGATCCCTTTCATCTCTACCTGTCTGTATTTCTCAATCTTGCAGACCCTGTATGCATTGTTTTTGTCTTCCTGTTTTTAATGTCATGTGAATTTCCTATAAAAATTGCAGAATTGTTTTCATTCAGCTTAAGACAAATATTTCTTTCTTTCTGAATCCTATACAGATGATGCCTGTAACTGGCAAGAAGAGGCATATATATGTTACAGGTGGAACGTTTCCCACGCCCTTGTGTTACTTGTACTGACTTCTATCATCGCACCTCTAACACGTTGTTGCCCATATCTGATTCTATCTTTGTTTCCTTTCTCAGGCAATAAGTATCTGAAGGGCAGAGATCATCTTTTTTGTTTTTTTTCCTGTGTATTTCTAGTTTTTCATGCAATATTTCTTGAGAAAATTAATATCCCATGCCATTCCTTACCTAGTTATTTATACATTGAGAAAAAAACTGATGTCTCTAAGAAAAATATAAATGTAAGCAACTCATAAATAGGTAAGTTAACATTTTGGGGCATCCACGATATAATACTACTGATAGTTAAAAGAGGTATAAAGAAAACACTAGACATGGTCCCTTTCTTTAAGGTACTTCTAGACTAATGAAAAGAGAGGGCTCAAAAGCACATGTGTACACAATGTACGAGTATGTATTTACCAAAATAAGTACAGTCATCCTGTACACAAACACAAGCCATACAAATGCCGTCTATTTCACAATGAAGTAGGCAATATTTGTATCATGTGTTATTCCTGAGATATTTTGAATCCCAGCTATTTTCTACTATCTAGCAAACTTCTAGCCATTTTCCCCCAACTATCCAGCAGTTATATGTTTAGTAGATGAAACATATCTTCAGTGTTAACCTGTAATATAATTCAGAAGGTGTATCCACTATAAAATATAATATATATTTTCAGTGTGAAATAAAAATAATATATGGGATATCAGATTCTCTCTACCCTACTTACTAAGATAGCTTGGCTAATTGCAATCTGACCTGAATTCAAAGCTTTTCCTTCCTTACCATTGCTCCCAAGAGCTTTTAAATTATTCTGCTCTATTCTTTCTGTTTTCTTTTTCAGCTCTTTCCTCAACACACACACACACACACACACACACACACACACACACACACACACACGCTTCACTTACTTTCCCACTCCATTCTCTCACCTAACTTTACTGTGCCTTATCCTTTCTTTTCAGCCTTTTGAAGTATCAGATAGTCTGACAAACTGATCCTTCTGTATGTGTTCACAGGACAGGGATGAAGGTTCTATGTAAGGCATATATCGATTTCAACACTTAGGCATCCAGCAAAAACATTTTCATTGGATGAGCCAGGAGGGTGCTATTCAGGGGTAATTTTTCAGGTAGCAGTCTGGTGGAGGAACCCCTCAAATGCCACTGTGGAAGATTATTTTCTTAACATATAGGTAGCGTTGAATATCTGGATTCAGGAATGACATGACTGATTTGATACTGGAAGACTTAACAGGCTGGAACAATACTGAACAGCGTTATAAATAGGAACATCCATTTATTTGATTGATAAGAACTGTGCTCACTGCAGACACCATTCACATGCATTGTGACAGAGGCCCTCTTGTCTTGACTGTATCCTGACAGGGAGTCTGAATAGTCATTTCAACAGGTGACTTTTTTGCTGACAAAGAGCACATTCTCAATTATCCATGAGATGTCCATCATCAGCTTTTCTTTTATGGTCAGGGAGGTCGAGTGAGGTCCAAATTCAGACCTCAAGGTCTGCCATGTCATAGAGCCTTAGGCTTGGAACTCACCTCACAGATCGTGCAATAAACCCATAGTCCATGTGGGACCACCTCTACAACCCTTCTCCTTGAACACTAATAATCTGCCAACCAGAGACCAGAATATAACAGCAAGGAATATTTCCTCTCAGTTTCAGTAGAGCCTAATATGCTGCTTTGATCAAGATAGGTATTAACACATCATCTTTCACAAGATGATTTGTCTGTGTACTAATATGTCATGGAGAAGTTATGGTTGCATTATTTGTTCGTCAAATTTACAGTTACCTATTATATATGTTTCTATTGTTTCATGTAGTTTTCTGAATATAACAGTTATGGTTTTCTTTTTTTTTTTTCTTTTTTTTTTTTTTTTTTGAGACGGAGTCTCTGTCGCCCAGGCTGGAGTGCAGTGGCGCAATCTCGGCTCACTGCAAGCTCCGCCTCCCGGGTTCACGCCATTCTCCTGCCTCAGCCTCTCCGAGTAGCTGGGACTACAGGCGTCCGCCACCACGCCCGGCTAATTTTTTTGTATTTTTAGTAGAGACGGGGTTTCACCGTGGTCTCGATCTCCTGACCTCGTGATCCGCCCACCTCGGCCTCCCAAAGTGCTGGGATTACAAGCGTGAGCCACCGCGCCCGGCCTATGGTTTTCATTATTACATTTCAAATCTAAAATTATTGGTTTAGAATACATTTATTGGTTTGGTACCTATGCAAATTTCAGTCACCATATACATATTTATTTCAAGGTAAGTAAATACATGCTTCTAGTAAATATTTTAAGATTTTTGCTTAGGTTGAAAGAAAAGGGAGAGAAACATCTCTAACTGGCTGGTACCATAGCAGGCACTGTATGTACCTTAATTTATTTAATCTTCCCATAAACTTGGGAGGAATATTCTGTTCTGAGAATATCCACAGGGAAACTGACTCTTGCAAAGGCTGAGTAATGTGCTCAGTCACACGGCTAGCAAAGGAGCCACTCAGGATTTGAAGCCAGGTCGTTCCAACTTTGTTCTCTCTACTATCTGATGCTTCCTCTTTCAGTACTTTATGGTATTCGGCATCTCCACTGTGCACAGACTTTCTGGGAACCTCTGTTTAACAATTCTTTTGATGAGAAAAGGAAGGCTGCCACCTACACCTCTGTTCCAAAACAAAAGGAAGAAAAAAAAGAACCCACTCTCTGCATCTTATTTGCCCATCACTCTTGCAATCCTATATCTTTCTTTCTGTTTATGGTAGAACAGCTTGGAGGAGTTGATATCTCTGCTTCCTCACCTCCTGTTGCTCCTCCTGGGTCCCTGCAGCTTACTTCTGCTCCCACGACTCGCTTTTTAGGCCACTCCACTCCTCTTAGTTCTCAGAACTTAAAGATAGTTCTCGGAACTTAAAGGACAGCTTTCTGCTCTTAAATATTTGACCTTGGAAAATTAACAGTGTTAACCATTCGTTCCTTCTTGAAACTCGCTCTTTCCTCATCCCTGTGAGTTATTATCTCTCTGGTTCTCTTTTTGCCCAACACCTGTCTTGCCCGCACTCATCCCCAGACTTTTTCTCTACCTCTTTTTGTTTCATCTTTTCCTTGCATGTCAGAAATTTCTTAGAGTTTTCTGCCCTTTCACTCTCCCCACTTCTGTTTTTCTCATTTTATTCCATGTATTTTCTCTATGACGTCTTGCCCTCGCCACAGTCTCAACTCGCTAAATATATCTGCAGTTCCAGACTTCATTTGAAAGTGCATCTCAGTGTGTGTCTCAAGACACCACATTCGCAACCCACTAGCCCCCTTCCCATTGCCTTGCTCAGCACCCTCCCCAAGCCCCCAAACAGTTGATTGCTGTGTACGAGGCAATAATATAATACTTTCAAATTCCTCCTTTATTACTTCATGTATTATGATGATTTATTTACACATCTTCACCTTCTGTGGTTGATTAGCTACGAAAAAGCTCATGTTCAATGTTTACAATAGTTTCTTCCACTTTAGCATAGTTTCTGGGCTAAAGTAGTTCAGTGAATGTTTATTGAATAAGTGACTAATACTGCAGATAGGTCTTTACAGAATCAGTTGAATCATTGTGGAATAAATCTGGAAGCACAATAATAAAACTCTCCTTTCCAGCTCAGTTTTCTGTGATCCATGAAGATAACCTGAATTCCTGAGATGAAAATATGGGTCACCTTTGTTGAACATTTAAGTATGTCACTGAGGAACATTGCTCAGTTGTTGACAGAAGTTGGTCTCAAGATCTCATCCCAATGACAAAAGTTAAATAAACTTAGCTTTGACCACGATGACTCCATACCAAAGCCCACCAGAACACAGTAGAACATTCTAACTCAGGTCCATTTGTTCAGTCCCAGTGCTCAAGCATACTGACCATAGAACCGTAAGGTTACGACAAATGTGATTCATTCCCCAAGTTCCCTTGTCGAGTTTTTTATTTTTATTATTTTTGATTTATCATGATTTTAGTAATAAGAAATGGAGTAAAGGCATTGCAGAAGGCTTCATTCCAGCTTTGCCATCCATGACACCGGCCTTTTCTCTTCTCAATCCTGAATTCATGCTTATAATTATCCCCAGTAGATTTGACTCAGTCTATATGGCATCACTGTGGTGAGTCAGAAAGCTCTTAGGCCTTAGGAGTAGCCTTAAAGATTTATATTTCTTTACAACCCCATTTCTCAAACAAAAGTCTGACTATTATAGAGACGTTTTTCTTAGTCTTTTTTTTTTTTTTTTTGATACGGAGTTTTACTCTTGCTGCCCAAGCTGGAGTGCAATGGCGTGATCTCAGCTCACTGCAACCTCCTGTTCCTGGGTTCAAGCAATTCTCGTGTCTCAGCCCCTTGAGTAGCTGGGATTATAGGTGCCTGCCATGATGCCCAGCTAATTTTTGTATTTTTGGTAGAGACAGGGTTTCACCTTGTTGGTCAGGCTGATCTCACACTCCTGACCTCAGGTGATCCACCCACCTCAGCCTCCCATAGTGCTGGGATTACAGACGTGAGCCACAACGCCCGGCCTTCCTTAGTCTTTTACGGAATACAACTGAATTGGAAAAGATATAATTGAACGGGTATTTCTCGCTATAGTCAATCCATCAATAAGCACTGATTAAGCTCTTAGAGTGAGCAAGGCATTACATTAACACAGTAGGTAATCAAATGAAGAAAAAATGTGGTTGTTTTTTAGAACGTCTGCATGTTGACTCATTTAGAATTTGATCACATGTTATGTAATAACCTAAGTTGGTCCTAACCACCTAAAGCTGTCTGCACATCATAATCCCCTTGATATCTTTAAAATAATAAAGATGCATTAGCACCACACCAGACACAGCTGAATCAGCATTTTTAGAGGATTGGGCCTGAAAATATGTATTGTATTTTTTAAAAACCCAGTTCTCAGCTGGTTCTAATGCAGCCAATGGAATCACTGGTTCAGATTTTATCTAGGTAAAATCCTGTTGAGATAGTTGGATATGGCAAAACCAAAAGAACCATATTAATTTATGTCTACATTTTTAGTGACCCAATTTTTAGAAATTTAGGCAAATTTGTAGTTTATAATTTTGGAAAGTAAAACCTCAGAGAAAAGAAAAATGTAAGTGCATTTATTTTATCCTAAATGCAATGTCTGTTTTTTTCTTATGTGATTTATATACAATTTGCTTATTTTTTTTTTTTAATTTTTTTTATTAATTTTTTTTGCATACAAAAACAATAAACATTTTCTAAAAATACATACAAACAAAAAGATGCGTATCAAACATATTAGGAAGGTTGCACATGGGAAGTCGGGGAATAGAAATGGGGGTGGGAGTTAAAATAAATGAGAGAGGGACTTTATATGGATCAGTGATAATAACTCAATCCTCTATTTGACAAAGAAGAGGGAGAAGGAAGAGGAAGAAAAAGAAAGTGGGATAAAGGATCAGAAAGGGAGGAAAATAGAAAAAATTAGAGTATGACTCCAGGGTAGACCTGTTTTGTTGTCATTGAGTTGGTTGGTTGGTTTGTCTGTTGTATTCTTCATGTTTCGCCAAGTTGGCCAGACTGGTCTCGAACTCCTAGCCCGAAGTGATCAACCCGCCTCGCCCCCCAGAGTGCCGGGACCACAGGCGTGAGCCACCACGTCCAGCCCCCACATTGCTTCTGGCCTCCGTGGTAGACCTCCCAGACGGAGCGGCCAGGCAGAGGAGCTCCTCACTTCTACCCAGACACGGGGCGGCCGGGCAGAGGGGCTCCTCACTTCCCAGACGGGGCGGCCAGGCAGAGACGCTCCTCACTTCTTCCCAGACGATAGGTGGCCGGGCAGAGGCGCTCCTCACTTCCCAGACGATGGGTGGTCGGGCAGAGGCGCTCCCCACTTCCCAGACAATGGGTGGCCGGGCAGAGGCGCTCCTCACCTCCCAGACGATGGGTGGCTGGGCAGAGGCGCTCCTCACTTCCCAGATGGGGCAGCCGGGCAGAGGCGCTCCTCACTTTCCAGACGATGGGTGGCCGGGCAGAGGCGCTCCTCACTTCTTCCCGGATGGGGCGGCCGGGCAGAGGCGCTCCTCACCTCCCAGACGATGGGTGGCCGGGCAGAGGCGCTCCTCACTTCCCAGACGATGGGTGGCCGGGCAGAGGCGCTCCTCACTTCCCAGACGGTGGGTGGCCGGGCAGAGGCGCTCCTCACTTCCCAGACGGTGGGTGGCCGGGCAGAGGCGCTCCTCACTTCCCAGACGGTGGGTGGCCGGGCAGAGGCGCTCCTCACTTCCCAGACGGTGGGTGGCCGGGCAGAGGCGCTCCTCACTTCCCAGACGGTGGGTGGCCGGGCAGAGGCGCTCCTCACTTCCCAGACGGTGGGTGGCCGGGCAGAGGCGCTCCTCACTTCCCAGACGGTGGGTGGCCGGGCAGAGGCGCTCCTCACTTTCCAGACGGGGCGGCCGGGCAGAGGCGCTCCTCACTTCCCAGACGGTGGGTGGCCGGGCAGAGGCGCTCCTCACTTCCCAGACGGGGCGGCCGGGCAGAGGCGCTCCTCACTTCCCAGACGGGGCGGCCAGGCAGAGGTGCTCCTCACTAGAGGCGCTCCCCACCTTCCAGATGGGGCGGCGGCCGGGCAGGGGCTGCAATCCCAGCACCCTGGTAGGCCGGGGTAGAGGCTGCCGCGAGACCAGACCACGCCACCGCACTCCAGCCCGGGCAACACCGAGCACTGGGTGAGCGAGACTCCGTCTGTAGTCCCAGTACCTCGGGAGGCTGAGGCGGGCAGAGCACTCGGCGTCAGGAGCTGGCGACCAGCGTGGCCAAGATGGCGAACGCGTGCCTGCATCCAAAGGAGAAGAGGCAGACAGCGGTCGCGTGCGCCGGCAGTCCCAGGCAGTCCGCGGCGCGGGCAGCAGCAAGCCGAGTAGATTGTAGACTGTGCCAGAGAGGGAAAGAAAGAAAGAGAGAGAGAAAGAAAGGAAGAAAGGAAGGAAGGAAGGAAGGAAGGAAGGAAGGAAGGAAGGAAGGAAGGAAGGAAGGAAGGAAGCACAATTTGCTTATTATACTGGAGTCATTCATGATTCAGTTTTGCTAGTGAGTGCTAATAGGAAGAGCATCTGGCATATTGGAATAGAATTAGTTATAGCAATCATGAAATTAAAATCAAACAACAAATATTATCAAGTGCCTACTGTGTACCAGGCATAGCGTACAAATCACAAAAAAAAATTTTTTAAGCGGAAATGAGCTATTTAAAAAGTGACACCATGGAAAAGCAATGATTTATAAGTAGTAGCATAATATCGGAGTGATTATCATAATCCCTCTGATTCAATCAAGGCAAATGGAATTAAGTCTGTAGTATTCAAGCTAATACCATTGATTTTGGTATTATTAATTTTATTTCTTTACTATTCATCAAAATGAACTTCAAAGATCTTCTAGAGATGCATACATTTAGCAGGGTGTTCATAAGTTTTCAGTACTCAGTGCAATGGTTAATTTTAATATGTCAACTGGACTGGGCTAAGGGATACCCAGATAACTAGGAAAACATTATTTCTGGGTATATCTGTGGGGGAGTTTTCTTAAGAAATTAGCATTTGAATCAGTAGACTAAGTAAAGATCACCCACACCAATGTGAATTGACATTTTTCAATCCTTTGAGGGCTGATATAGAACAAAAATGCACAAGAAGGGCAATTCCCTCTCTGCTTGAAGTGGGACATCAGCACTCCTAGCTCATCGACCTTTGGACTCTTAATTGGGACTTATACCATTGCCCTTAGTGATCACAGGCCTTCAAAGCTGGATGAGAACTACACCAGTAGCTTTCCTGGGTTTCCAGCTTACAGATGCAGATTCTCAGGTTCCATAATTGCATGAACCAATCTGTCATAATAAATCTCTTTCCATAAGACCTTTGGGGTTCTGTTTCTCAGGAGAACTGTGGTTAATACACTTAGGAAAGTAAATTTACTGAGTTCCAAGGCAGCTAAGATAATATAGAGGTGGAATAGTAAAGAATTGAAGGTCAGAATGCTGATCCATGACAATTAACCCAGGAGCAAAATTTAAATTACTCCTTTGGCCAGAGATGAGGTATGGCGAGGGGTAGAGGAATAAGAGAAATAAATGAGTTGATTTTGGTATAAGTCATGCTGTATGGGGGAAATAGAGGGAGTGTCTTTAAAGGAGGGTGAAAGAAAATGATACTTGGAATTCACAATGGCATTCTATACTGATGTTCTAGAATCTAGAAAGATATGGTACTCTTTGAAGTAGATGGGGTAGGGGAAGGAATTGGAAAGGGGTGAGACTTTGATATTTTAAGTGTCTGAAAGCAGATTAACTTTCTCCCTCTTCAGTATCAATCAACAGACAATTTTGATATTTTAATTGAGAAAAATTTAGAAGTTTCATAACCCTTCCTGTATTTTTAAAGAGTAAATAAATTGCATGGTTAGGTTTTCAACATAGCAGCCCAAACTCCAGAAAATTCTTACGTAATAACAAATAATATCTAAAGGAAACTTACTCCTATAAACATAATAAAATATTTATTTTGGGGTATTTTCTAATGGTTGCATATTTATTATAGCCCTCCTAAGTAAGTTAGTAATAACACATTCTCCTTTATTGATTATATATCTTTCAAAATAATTCAGTGGGATTGTATTAACAAAGAAGAATTCATCATGTTATGACAAATTCATTCCCCAACTTCTTTTTTTTTTGGCTTATCATGATATTAGTAATGAAAAGGTTTTGAAATCTTATCCGTTTACTCTGCATGCTTATTTATGTTGAAAGATCTGAGTTTATTTTTGAAAACTCTTGAGGTTTTATGAGTCTCATTTTGTAAAGAGACTTCTTATTACTTCTTCAGTGGCAAGTAAACACTTGCCACTGAAATCTGTTTTTTTTTTTTTTTTTTTTTTTTTTTTTTTGAGATGGAGTTTCACTCTGTCACCCAGGCTGGAGTGCAATGGCGCGATCTCGGCTCGCTGCAACCTCCGCCTCCCGGGTTCAAGCGATTCTCATGTCTCAGCCTCCCAAGTAGCTGAGATTACAGGGTTATGTATGCCATCACCCCTGTATATTTTTGTATTTTTAGTAGAGATGGGGTTTCACCATGTTGGTCAGACTGGTCTGGAACTCCTGACCTCAAGTGATCTGCTCACCTTGGCCTCCTGAAGTGCTAGGATTACCGGCATGAGCCACTGCACCCAGCCCTGCCACTGAAATTTGGATTTTCAAGTAGACTTTGTTTTATTTTGGTTGTACTTTATAAAAAATGGGTCAGCTTTGAGAGAAGCCGACACGATCATTCATGAAAGGAAGCTTATTCAGACACGATCATTCATGAAGAGAAGCTGGAAACTTAGAATAAAATTTGGAAAAAAATTGTGGTTTTTGGTGTAGTGGCTGGCATCTGTAATCCCAGCACTTTTGGATGCAGAGGCAGCAGGATTGCTTGAGGCCAAGAGTTCAAGACCAGACTGGGGGCAACATAGTGAGACCTTGCCTCTAAAAAAAAAAAAGAAGAAATCCAGATAATATTTAGGGCAGTTAAACTACTCTGTATGGTACTATAATGGTGGATACATGTTGTCATACATTGGTGCAAACCTATAGAATGTACAACACCAAGAGTGAACCCTAATGTGTGCTATGGACTCTGGGTGGTAATGATGTGTCAATATAGGTTCATCAATCATAACAAATGTACACTCTGGTGGGGGATGTTTATGATAATGGGGGCCATGCATGTGTGGGGGTAGGAGTAAATGGAAAAATCTCTGTACTTCCTCTGCTCTATTTTGCTGTGAACCTAAAACTGCTCTGAAAAATAAAGCCTATTAAAATGTGTATATATATAAATATATATATATATAATCATCCATCCATATAAACCTTATCCCCAAAAAACTATGTTAATTTACAAAAATGCGTGTAATACAAAAGAATATAATAAATTACTTGTGCAATCTGGGCCAGAGGAATATCTGTGCAAGAATATAAAACATAATCATGTTCTAAAAGCATTGCTGAGGGGAAGATATACATTTGGCTCTGCATTTTCTAAGTTTTCAGAGAAAAGAGGAAACAACATCCAGTTATAGTAATTATGGTGTCCACAAGATCAAAGCAGATTAGTTCTCTAGACAAAGCACAGCATTTCTTAACCCTGAGACCCAAGGGAGGATTCTTGAGTTTTTGTGAAGACTCTGAGTTGGCCAGGTGTGGTGGCTCGTGTCTGTAATCCCAGCACTTTGGGAGGCTGAGGCAGCAGGGTCACTTGAGGACAGGCGTTCGAGACCACCCTCAGCAACAAAGTGAGATTCTGCTTCTACAAAATAAAAACATTACCCAGGCATGGTAGCCCATCCCCTTAGTCCCAGGATTGGGAGCAGAGGCAGAAGGATTGTTTGAGCCCAGCAGGCTGCAGTCAGCTATGATGGTGCCACTGCACCCCAGGCTGAGCAACAAAGTGAGACCTTGTTTCAAAAAAATAATAATTTTTAAAAAGACTCTGAGTGATCTAGGGATGATGTAATCACCATTGTATCCCTGTATTAAGTACAACAGTAGGTTCTGTTTGGCTGTTTATTACAATGTCCTTCAATTTAGATTCAACAAAGCTGAAGTAAAATTTAGTAAATGTAGTTCGATGAGTTACCAAAATAAGATAATCCGAGTATTCAGCTTTCAAACAGAATAATATGATTCAAGAGACAAACCACACTGAATTGCCTTTCCCATATGTTGAATTGTTCTATTAAGGAATGAAATAAGAAAAATTAGGTTATAATAGAAAGTTACATAGAAGAATAACATAAGAAATAGCCTCCTGTATGCTGTACAAAATTATAGCTTTGTTTTCATCCTTCTGTCACTGTAATAATAAATACCTCCCTGAAAGAAAGCAAAAGCCATTGAGAAGATAATGAATAAGGATGTTCTCCATAATATGGAGCTCACCACAGGCATCAAACTCCAAAGACCCAATATTGTACTTTTTTTCTATGTGTTATTTAACACTTGATAATCAATTTGGCTGCTGATAACATAGCTTTTGAAGAGGTGACTGGTAGGCATATTGAGTTTCTGGTTAGCCTAGGAAAGAGGGAACAAGCAGGGGAACTGAAGAGGCTGGGAGTTCAGTAGCCCTCGTTACAGGTGATGGATGTGTTGCTGAATTAAAAGACTGTCTACCAGGCGTGGTGGCTCATGCCTGTAATCCCAGTGCTTTGAGTGGCTGAGGCGGGTGGATCACCTGAGGTCAGGAGTTCAAGACCAGCCTGGCCAACATGGTGAAACCCCGTCTCCACTAAAAATACAAAAAATTAGCTGGGCATGGTGGTAGGCACCTGTAATCCCAGCTACTCGAAAGGCTGAGGCAGGAGAATCGCTTGAACCTGGGAGGCGGAGGTTGCAGTGAGCCAAGATCACGCCATTTGCACTCCAGCCTGGGCAAAAAGGGTGAAACTCCATCTCAAAAACAATGACAACAAAAAAGAGACAGTCATTAGTAACTCAGATTGTCTCTCTGTTCGTCTCTCTGTTCTTCCCTCTCCACTGCCTTTACTCACCACAAAAATACAGTGTAAATGGGCTAACTAGTAACACACAAATAATTTCATTTCCTGTTTCTTCAACTGTAATGCAATGGTTATAGGACAAAAGTCATGCGACAGGACAGCTCTAAATGAGCAGCCACACCATGCCACATACAGGAAAAAAACACATGAGATCAGTACATCACTTTGTGGTTTTTAAGACATTGAGGTAAACAGGGCAGGTGACACTCCTATTTCCAGGTAAGAAAACTGAGGATCAGGAAGTTTAAGTAACTTCTCTGCTGTCACACAGCTTGTGAGTCAGAACAGGCTGGACAATGGACAGTGATGTCCTAATTCCAGGCCTGGTGATGTTCCCGCTACATCATGTATATCAAGCTGCCACTCGCTGATACTTACAGGTGCCTACTCTATGCAGGCACTGTTCTAGACCTTGGGGATGTAGCACATGATCTAACCAGAGTTCCTACTCTCGGAGAGCTTGTCTTCTAGGGAGGAGTAACAGATAATAAGAAAAATAAGCAAATGATGTTATGGACTGGCACTAAGTACTATAAAGTACGAGTAAGGAGGATGGAGAGCTTATGGGTGCATGTGAAGAGGCAGGTGTGGAAGGTGCCGTTTCAAATAGAGATGGTCACATAAGGATTCTCTTATAAGGTGACATTTGAACAGAGATCTGAAGGAAGTGGAGAAATGCCCTGGGGGAAAATGTTCTTGTTTTCTACCAGATATGCCGGCCAAAATATATAACTGTCTTTTCTGATACCTGGCTTATATTGAAAGTACATGCTTTGTCCTATATATTTTAGACTTTTTTTGTCTCATGTAAAAATTATCATTCGTGATTATTATCACATTGGTAATTATTATGAACTGTTTCCAGCTTGGTGGGAGTAAAATCTGGTAGACTAAATCTAATTATGTCATCCTAAAATATAATAAGATATGGCAGAAAATATTGAGGCCACAGACAGACAGGTGGGTGGGCTTGGCCTCAAAATTGGGCTGAATTAAATAGCAGATGGGGTTTCAGGATATTATAGAATAAAGATAGCCAGGGTTTTATAGCCAATATTGAATCCTCTGGTAGATTTAATTCAGTAACTCAATTTCATCAGATTTCTAAAAGTGTACAGTTTCCCTGCTTTCAAAAGGTTTATAATGTAGTTTCGCTAAAAACAAACAAAAGAACAAAGCAAAACACTCGAACATATAAATAAATTAAATAACACATGGTGTATAGCCGAGGTTCATTGTCCAGCCTGTTCCAACTCACAAGCTGTGTGACAGCAGATAAGTTACTTAATCTTCACTGGGAACTAGGAGACTCTTGGCCGCTCTGTTCAAGCACTCAGGGTCTAGTTAATATTTATTCCTTATTTCACCCCAGTATTAAAAAATAATATCCCTTACTCTGTAGTCTTGAATTTCTCTGTTACACAGAGCTACCCAGTGATGACATGCACCTCCTTTGGTCTTAAAATATTTGACCCTCTCCTTCACCCTCCTAGTTCAGTACTTCTTAACCCTGGCAGTAAGTGAGGAGCCCTTACCTGGAGAGATTAAAACAGTAACAACAAAAATGATGCCTATACCTCTTCCCTGAGATTGAAATGTAACTCTAATCCCCAGCCCCCATTAGTTTTTTCCTGCTGCTATAAAAAATAACACAATCTTAATGGCTTAATAAAACACGAACTTACTATCCTAGAATTCTCTAGGCCAGAAGTCTGAAATGAGTGTCCTGGGGCTAAACTCAAGGTGTGGGCAGGACCATGTTCCTGCTGGAGGCTCCAGGGAGTATCTGTTTTCTTGCTTCTCCAGCTTTAAAGGGAGCCCACATTCCTGTGTGGTTTCTTCTAGCTTCAAAGCACCTCACTCCAACCCTTCCTTCTGTCACCAAATCTCTATGTATTGCCTTTAACTCTCTCTCCCCCTTCTCACACTTTTGGGATTACCTTGGGCTCACCTGACTAATCCAGGATAATCTCCCCACCTCAAAATCCTTAATTTAATCAATCTGCAAAGCCCCCTTTTCCATATAAGGTAACGCATGCACAGATTCTGGGGATTAGATGTGGACATATTTGGGAGAAATTATTCTATGCATCCCCTCCCCGCCCCCCTAACACACAGGAAGTGTGATTTTGTGAAATTTCCCCTTGTGATTCCAGTGTTCAGCTATTTGAGAATCATTGTCTTAGTTGATATGCAGAATCTATACAATTTTTATGTTTTTGTTATCTATTGATGCAAGAGGACATAATACAACAACATTAAGAATAATGATAATGGCAAGCACTTGACTACTGCTTCCTATGGGTAGGACACCGAGCATTTTTAGTATATTAACTCATTTAATCTTCACAACAACTCTGTGTATTAAGTACCACTCAAATGCCAGGAGGAATGAAATGTCACATGACATTTTTTGCCTGGCCCCAAATCAGTCCAGTTTAGGACGTCACCAAGTAACTCTTTAGCAGCCTTCATCCTTCTCTCATAGCTCATTATTTAGAAATAAAACACGAAATTAATAAGAGAAACTAGTCTATTTTTTTAAAGGTACAACATGCAGTAATTCTAAACATCAGGTCATGAGAGCAGTTTTGTTCTATTTTTAATGTTGTAACGTAGTTTCGAGGATTTTTTTTTAACTTTCATTGGTAAATATAGCATAGCTACAGATAATTGAACAAAACATAGATGTAAAGCTTAATTTATCATCACCAAGGGACCGTCACTGTAGCCATCAGCAAGTCAAGAAATAGAATGTTCCCAGCAGCCAGGAGGCCTCTTCCATGCCACTTGTTTATCATTCAGTTTCCATCAGAGGAAACAGTGAGGGCTGCTACAGAATGTGGGATTTCTTACGAGGGTTTCACCTTACACAATCGTGGTGGCTTGGTGAACAGTTTATAGACAGCTGTTGCTTCTGGGTCTTATGCTGGCTCTGAAATGAACAGGGCAGGCAGTCTGGCCTAGGAGTTGGAAAAGCTAAAGAAGAAGGTCTGGGGTAGTTGTAAGAGCAGAGATTGCCTCATTCCCAAGTGATTGAGGAAATCGGGGACAACATCCACTAAATGCAACAGTACTTTGCACCTGCCTTTTGTGCACAAAAACATATGGCTGCTGTTTCACTTCTGCCTTCCATATTATACCCAGGTTCAGGTAGCCTGTGCTAACTTAGAATTGCATGGAAGAAAATTCTGGATAAAGTGGTTAGTTACAGCTAAGCTAAGTTGACACAGTACAAATCTACCATACCGCCTCCCAATAACTACACTTTCCTTCTGCTGAAAAGATAACCACTATCCCAATTCTTATTTATTATTATTATTTTTTTTTTTAGAGAGTTTCACTCTTGTCGCCCAGGCTGGAGTGCAATGGCGCAATCTCGGCTCTCTGCAACCTCCGCCTCGGTCCAAGCGATTCTCCTGCCTCAGCCTCCTAAGTAGCTGGGATTACAGGCACCTGACACCACGTCTGGCTAATTTTTGTGTTTTTAGTAGAGATGGGGTTTCACCACATTGGCCAGGCTGGTCTCGAACTTCTGACCTCAGGTGATCCACCCATCTCAGCCTCCCAAAGTGCTCACAGGCGTGAGCCACCGCTTCTGGCCTTATCCCAATTCTTATGGAAGCCACTTCCTTATGGTTTCTTCCATCTCTCTCTCTCTCTCTGTTTCTTTCTTTCTTTCTTTCTTTCTTTCTTTCTTTCTTTCTTTCTTTCTTTCTTTTTTCTTTTCTTTCTTTCTTTCTGTCTCTCCCCCCTCCCTCCCTCTCTCTCTCTTTCTCTCTCCCTTTCTTTTCTTTCTCTTTCTTTCTTTCTCTCTCTTTCCTTTCTTTCTCTCTTTCTCTCCCTTTTTCTTTTCTCTTTCTCTCTCTCTCCCTTTCTTTCCTTTCCTTCTTTCTTTCTTTTTCTTTCTTTCTCTTTCTCTTTCTTTCTTTCTTTCTTTCTTTCTTTCTTTCTTTCTTTCTTTCTTATACGATGCATAATTATTTATTTCTAAACATTTTAGTTTTCTGTTTTTAAAAAAATTTAAGTAGACTCCTTTAGCTTGGGATAATTTGTGTCTGGCTTCTGTTCAACACTGTATTTTTGAGATTCGACCATGTTTTATGCATAATTAATTTATTCATTTTTATTGTATTCTGTTATATGAATATACCAAGAGTTATTTAGCCATTCCACCACTGGTGGACATTGAGATTGTTTCCAGTTCTGAGCTGTTGTGAATAATGTGGCTAGAAACATTCTCTTACATGTCTCTTGGTATACATGTGCACATATTTCTGTTAGGTATACACCAAGGAGTGGAACTGCTGAGTCACAGGATGTTTATTTGTCAGTGTTAGTAGATAATATCAAATTGTTTTCCAAAATGACTCAACCAATTTACACGTCCAGCAGAAGTCCACAAGAATTGCTGTTGTTGCACATCCTTGCTGACATTTGGTATTATTTGTCCTTTTAATTTAAGTAATTCTGAGGGTTTTGTAGTGGTATAGTTGTGTGTGTGTGTGTGTGTGTGTATGTGTAGTTTTTTTTAACAGACTTTATTTTTTAGAACAATTTTAGTTCATAGCCTTTCCCAATATCAGCATCTCCTGCCAGAGTGATATATTTGTTACAAGTGATGAACCTACACTGACACGTCTTTATTATCCAAAGTCCATAGTCTCTATGTTTAGGTTCACACTTGGTGTTGTACATTCTGAATTTGGACATGTATGAAATATATGTATTCACCATTGTAGTGTGACGCGGAGTAGTTTCACTGCCCTAAAAATCTGTGCTTCACTTATTCATCACTCTCTCACTCCCTAACTTCTGGCTACCATTGATCTTTTGACTGTTTCCATACTTTTGCCTTTTCCAGAATGCCATATAGTTGGAATCATACAGTATGCAGCCTTTTCAGAGTGGCTTATTTCACTTACTTATGTACATTTACATTTCCTCCCATCTTTTTATGGCTTGATAGTTCATTTCTTTTTAGTGCAGAGTAGTATTTCATTGTCTGGTTGTACTAGTTTATCTATTCACCTACTGAAGGACATTTTCGTTGCTTCCAAATTATGGCAGTTATGGATAAAGCTGCTATAAACATCAGCATGCAGGTTTTTGTGTGGACATAAGTTTTCAGCTCTTTTGGGTAAATAACAAGAAGTGTAATTGCTGTATAATATGGTAAGAGTATGTTTAGTTTTATTAAAAAAACTGCTAAGCTGTCTTCCAAAGTGGTTGTGCCATTTTTGCATTCCCAGCAGCAATGAATGAGAGTTCTTGTCGCTTCACATCCCCACCAGCATTTGGTGGTATCAGTGTTCTGGATTTTGGTCCTTCTAATACATGTGTAGTGGTATTTCATTGTTTTAATTAGTATTTCATTGATGACATATGATGTTGAGCATCTTTTCATATGCTTGTTTGTCAATTGTATATCTTCCTTGATGAGATGTCTGTTAAAGTCTGGCTCATTTTAAAATTGAGTTGTTTGTTTTCTTACTGTTGGGTTTTTTGTTTGTTTGTTTGTTTGTTTGTTTTGAGATGGAGTCTCACTCTGTCACCCAGGCTGGAGTGCAGTGGTGTGATCTCAGCTCACTGCCACCGTAACCTCCGCCTCCTAGGTTCAAGTGATTCTCCTGCCTCAGCCTCCCAAGTAGCTGGGACTACAGGGATGCTCCACCATGCCCGGCTAATTTTTGTATTTTTAGTAGAGACGGGGTTTCACCATGTTGGCCAGGCTGGATTCGAACGCCTGACCTCAGGCGATCTGCCCACCTTGCCCTCCTGAAGTGCTGAGATTACAGGTGTGAGCCACCACGCCTGGCCTACTGTTGAATTTTATTATTTATATTTATTTATTTTGAGGCAGAGTCTTGCTCAGTCGCCCAGGCTGGAGTGTAGCAGTGCAATCTTGGCTCACTGTCACTGCAACCTCTGTCTTCCAGGTTCAAGCAGTTCTCCTGCCTCAGCCTCCCGAGTAGCTGGGACTACAGACGTGTCACCATGACTGGTAATTTTTGTATTTTTAGTAGAGATGGGGTCACCATGTTAGCCAGGCTGGTCTCGAACTTCTGGCCTTAAGTGATCCACCCATTTTGGCCTCCCAAAGTGCTGGGATTATAGGCCTGAGCCACCATGCCTGGTACTGTGGAGTTTTAATAGTTCTTCTTATATATTAGATAACAGTTCTTTATCAGATGTGTCTTTTGCAAATATTTTCTCCCAGTCTTTGTCTTGTCTTTTCATTCTTTTGACAGTGTCTCTTACAGAGCAGATAATTTTAATCTTAATGAAGTGCAGTTTACAAAGCCAGGCATGGTGGCTTATGCCTATAATCCTAGCATTTTGGGAGGCTGAGGTGGACGGATTGCCTGAGCTCAGGAGTTTGAGACCAGCCTGGGCAACATGGCGAAACCCTGTCTCTACTAAAATGCAAACAAGTAGCAGGGTGTGGTGGCATGTGCCTGTAGTCCCAGCTACTTAGGAGGCTGAGGCACAAGAATTGCATGAACCCAGGAAGTGGAGGTTGCAGTGAGCAGAGATTGTGCAATTGCACTCCAGCCAGGTGACACAGCAAGACTGTCTCCAAAAAAAAAAAAGAGAGAATCTATTTATAAGGTACAGTTTATCAATTCCTTATTTCATAGATTGTGTCTTTGGTGTTGTATCTAAAACATCATTACCAAACTGAAGGAAATTTAAAATTTCTCCTGTGTTACCTTCTAGGAGTTTTACAGTTTTACATCTTACATTTAGGCTTATAATCCATTTTGAGCTAATATTTGGGAAGGATGTAAGGTTGCATCTGAATTCATTTTTTGCACATGGATGTCCAGTTGTTCCAGCACCATGTGTGGAAGTGTATCTTTTTCTCCATTGTGTTATCTCTGCTCGTTTGTCAAAGATCAGTTGACTGTATTTATGTGGGTCTGGTTCTGGGCTCTCTATTCTGTCCCATTGATCTATTTCTTAAGTCTGTTGCCAGTACCACACTGTCTTGATCACGATAGCTTTATACTAAGTCTTGATATCAGTCCCCTGACTTCATTCTTCTTCTTCAACATTGTGTTTGCTATTCTGTGTCTTTTGCTTCTCCATATTAGCTTTAGAATCAGTTCCTCAATATCCCCAAAGTAATTTTCTGGGGTTTTTGTTGGGATTGCATTGAATTTTTAGATCAAGTTGGGAAAAACTGACATCTTGATGATACTGAATCTTCTTACCCATGAACATGGAATATTTCTCCTTTATTTAGTTACTTGATTTCTTTCATCAGTTTTGGGGCTTTCCTCATATAGTTCTTCTACATATTTTGTTAGGTTTTTGCCTATTTTGCCTAGTATTGTGTTTTTAATTTCAAATCCACGTGTTCATTGCTGGTAAATAGGGAAGCAATTGACTTCTGCGTATTAATCATGTATCGTACAACCTTGGGTATAATTGATTATTAGTCCTAGGAGATTTTTTTTGTTTTTGGTTGAGCCTTTCATCTAATATGGTTCTGATTAGCATTACCTTGATTAGCATTAAGAAAGTTGAGCACTTTTTAATATATGTATTGGCTATTTGCATAACCTCTTCAACACTCCAAACATGGAGTGTTCATGTTTTTGTTTTGTTTTGTTTTGTTTGCCTATCCTACTGGATTGCCTTGATTTTTCTTATTGATTTGTTGGAGTTCTTTATGTATTTTAGATATAAGTCCTTTCTTAGTTATAGGTAATGAAAATCTCTGCCATTCTACAGCTTGCCTTTTTTCTTTCTTAATAGTCTCTCTTTGGTAAACAGGAATTTTAAACTGTAATATAATTCAATTTACCTATCTTTTCTTTTGTACTCAGTGCTTCAAGAGATCTTGTAGCTTCTGTTTTTGCCTTCTTGAAACCATCAGATCATTATGTGAAGAATTGTGGTCTCGCCTCTTTGTGTTTTTGTTTTGTTTTGTTTTGTGTTTGAGACGGTTTCGCTCCCTCACTCAGGCTGGTGTGCAGTGGTGCGATCTCAGCT
Organism: Symphalangus syndactylus; assembly: GCF_028878055.3. Classification (NCBI taxonomy): domain Eukaryota; kingdom Metazoa; phylum Chordata; class Mammalia; order Primates; family Hylobatidae; genus Symphalangus; species Symphalangus syndactylus. The sequence goes on along the minus strand of NC_072434.2, from coordinate 86,189,860 downwards.
CACTGCAGCCTTGACACCCCAGGCCCATGTGATCCTCCCACCTCAGCATCTCCAGTAGCTGGAACTACAGGCCTGTGCCACCACAGCCAGCTAATTTGTGTATTTACTGTAGAGACAGAGTTTTGCTATGTTGCCTAGGCTGGTCTCAAACTTCTGAGCTCAAGCGATCCTTCCACCTCAGCCTCCCCAAGTTCTGGAATTACAGACTGTAATCTGGCCCCTTGGCTCTTTGGAGATGAGAGATCACGCAGAAAGAGAAGTCCAGCCAGTGGTCAGCATCAAACACAAGGAGGCCATCTTAGACCATTTAGACACTCACTGCAGTTGTGTGAGTGGCACCAGGTGAGACCAGAAGAAATGCCCAGGTGAGGCCAGCCCAAATTGCTCACCCACAGAGTTATGAGCAAATAAATGATTGCTCTTTGAAGCCACTCAATTTTTTTGATTGTTTGTTATGCAGCAACAGATGACTAGTATAGAAAGAACTTATATCTTTCCAATACTGAATCCTCAAAGCCATGAACATAAATATACCTTTGCATTTATATAGAGTTCCTCAAAGGTTTCTCTAAAATGTTATATTGATTTCTTCATTAAAGTTTTTTCCCTCCTCTCTTTTAATATGGAAAAAAATGAAAACACTCAGAGAATTTGAAAGAATTCTTTAATGAATACCTATATTCCTACCACCTAGATTCCATAATTAATGTGGTTTTAGATATATTCTAACACATATCCATCTATAAGTCCATCCCTCTATCCATTACTTCATCTTATTTTTTTGATTCATTTCAAAGTAAGTGGAAGACACTAGTAATCCTATTAGCGTGCATATCAATGAGAATATTAGTTTACAATTCTTAATTTTTTGAAAAAATTCACATACAACAAAATGCAGAAATATCATCCAATAAATTTTGAAATGCACACCTAGCTGTATAACCCAAACTTTATTAAGATAAAGAACATTACCATTCACCCCAGAAAGTTCTTTCGTACCCCTTCTAAATCTCTAAATCTATCTGTGACATTTGCCCTCTCTCCCAGAGGCCATCATTGTTTTAATTTTTTAAACTGAGTATTAGTCTTCCCTGTTGTAGAATTTTATAAACGTGGAATCATACAATATGTATTCTTTCTGTAAAGTTTTTTTGACTTAACATATTCTTGAGATTGGTCTATGTTAATGCACGCATTAGCATTTTATTCCCTTTAATTGCTGAAGATTCCATTGTCCTACCCTACCATAATTTGTTTAGTCATTCTTGTGTTGTGGAAACTAGGCTTTTTCCAATTTTGAGTTATTATTAATAAAACTTTTATAAAGATTATTGTTTATTTTCTTAAAGTGTATTTTAATATTAATATGGCTATATTGATTTTCTTTAGGTTAGTTTTTGCATCATACATCTTTTTTCATTCTTTTATCTTTAAGAGTTTGGTGTCCTTGTATGTTAGATGTGTTTCTTGTAAACAACATATAGTTGGATTTTTTTTTTTATTATTGTACTTTAAGTTTTAGGGTACATGTGCACAATGTGCAGGTTTGTTACATATGTATCCATGTGTCATGTTGGTGTGCTGCACCCATTAACTTGTCATTTAGCATTAGGTGTATCTCCTGGATTTTGTTTTTTTAATCCATTCTGACAACCTTTTAAACTTGCATACTTAACCTATTAAAGGTTTCATAATTGTTGTTATATTTAAGGTTAAATCTACCATGTTAGTATGCTTTTTCTATTTCTATGACCCATTTTTCTTCCTTTCCTTGCCTTCTTTTATATTTATCTGGAGTCAGGTCTGGACTACATATAAATAATTTCTGACTTTAAGAAACTCAGGACATTTTCTTCCAGATAATATTTCTCTGAATGAAGAAGACAAACATCTAGAGATTGGACTGGTACATTTTTCTTTTTAATAATTCTCTTTGTACAACACATAGCATGACTTGAAAGTGCCTTTTACTGCACATGTTCTGACAATCATTCTGGCTGTGGAGTAAGGTGACCAATGGGAGGAAGTGGAAAGCTAAACATTGATAACCATATTATTTTAGACCTACTAATGCTGTTGATTTCATTTGTTTTCTTATGTGTCAGTTTGCTGATAGTAAATAAGAAACATCGTCTAAACTTCTGGCTGCTTGCTGCTTGCTTGGTATTCAGAGTTGAGATCACCAGAACTCCCTAAGCAATCTTTCCCATCAATAGAATGGCCTGACACCAGAGGTGACTGATAGTGTCTGGTGGTTTCTCCCTCTCATCCTGAAATAAAGAGCAGGTATCATCCAAACGTTGCCATTTTATGTGCAGCAGTCATTTCTGATTTTTTCTCCTTACTTGGGTATAGCTGGGAAGAAGGAAGAAGCCAGATTTATTTGTGGGACTAAATTTTTTTTCAAACTTCTTCTTCGTGGTGCCTGTGAAATAAAGAGCATGTAAGTTAGTAACTGGCATTCTACTGACATACACAATTTTCCAGAGTCAAGTTGTATTGCTAATTTACATAGATATTTTAATCCTCCTAGAAAAAAATGAATAGTTATTTACTTAACAATCCTATGTGACTTCAAGATAAAAGTGTGTTAAAAGTAGGAGGTGGGGCTCCTGAAGGATGCGTTGGACAAGCAGAAGCTGAAGAGCTACTTAACTGGGCAGTTATCCATTCTGGGACTCAGCTGCACAGTGTGGAAAGGGTTGGGTCAAAACAAAACCAAACAATACTTGGTTAATTAATAATTAATATTGTATATGTGCTGCTGAAGTGAGCACAATTAATAATTAATATTGTAGATTAATAACATCAGAGTCCATTGGCTCATAGGAAAATAAAATCAAGTGATTATCAGTCACACAAATGAGGAATGAAAGTTTGGCTTTTGTTGTGTTCTGCTCTGTTTTGAGACAGGATCTTGCTCTGTCACCCAGGCTGAAGTGCAGTGGCACCATCACAGCTCACTGCAGCCTCAACCTCCTGGGCTCAAGCAATCCTCCCATCTTAGCCTCCCAAGTAACTGGGACCACAGGCATGTTTCACCACGTCCAGCTAATAAAAGTTTGTTTTGCATTGATTATTTTTGGAAGAAATAGGTATAAAAATTTAAACTAATTTGGTTTAAAAATTCATATCAGTAATGTTCAACCAATATTCACAATACACGTCAATTTGATTTTATGGTCTATTATGGGGAAAAAGAAAGAAGGAAGAAAAAGAGAAGAGGAGATGTAGAGAGTTATAAGGAAAGGGAGAAGAGTGAGTTCCTAAGGTCAAGATTCAACCACTTACGGATCCTTTAAGCTTGGACATTAACAGGTCACATGACTACTCCTCTTTCTCCCACAGACAAGGTAGGAGGCTTAGCTCCCTGGATCAACCTGCTAAACCCCAGCAGAGGGAACTTTCCAAGCTGCACAGATCTTTCTTTTATTTTCTCTTTTTCTTTTTCCACTTGTTTAAAAAGCTAATTCACTATTTCATTCAGCAAAGGTTTCTGCAGTGTCTCTTATGTTCTCAACATTGGCACTGCAGCAGAGAGTAAGTTAGGCAAAGTTTCTGCCTTCATGGATCTTACATTCTAGTGGGATAAAGGCAATAAAAATGACTTTTTAGGGGAAAAATTAAGCTATATGAAAAATACTTTTGGAAAAAATGAATTTTTATATGATACAATGTCATGTAGTGATCAGAGCTATGAAAAAAATTAAATCAGTGAGGAGACTGAAAAAGGTGGGAAGGGTGGGGCTCTCTAATATTCATTGTTAATTCTCATAAGGTTATTCTGACCAGGAGAGACCTAGCAGCTCACCCATCTCTGAATTATGCTGCATTGCATTTAAGTGTACAGGCTCTGAAGTTAAGTGACTGGATTTATCCCAGCTCTATGACTTGCTTTTTTTGTAATCTCAGAGGAATTACTTATCCTCTGTGTTTCAGTTTTCTTAGTTGTAACAGGAGGATGATCATTGCAGCATATCTCAAAGTGTTGTCGCAAAGATGAAATGAAAGCGTGCATAGCAAATGCACAGTATCATACTGGGCAACATTGATTTGAAAATAAAGTTTTGCTGTTATCATTAGAAATATTACTGAGTTACAGTTTATATATTCTTTTAACCTAAAATAAAATTGTGAGAATTTTTCTGTCATTAAATACTTTTTTTTTTTTGAGACAGTTTCATTCTGTCACCCAGGCTGAGATGCTTTGGCATGATCTCAGCTCACTGCAATGTCCACTTTCCAGGCTCAAGCGATCCTCCCACCTCAGCCTCCCAAGTAGCTGGGACTACAGGTACGCACCACCACACCTGGCTAATTTTTTTTTTTTTTTGTATAGACAAGGTCTCACTGTGTTTCCCAGATAGGTCTCAAACTCCTGGGTTCAATCAGTCCAACTGCCTCAGCCTCCCAAAGTGCTGGGATTACAGGCATGAGCCACTGAGCCTGGCCTGTCATTAAATACTTCGGAAAAACTATGGAGTATGTTTTCACATATACCATCTTTCACGTAGACACTTTTGCATGATTGGATGTGTTTCCACAATTTTGAAAATGGGTTACACTTTCCAAAGTTCACTTTCTTCCCTTCTCTTCCTACACTTAAACTGAAAAGGAAATATAAACTCATGTTCTGATTTATCTTTTGTTGTACCGTGGTTAATATTTTATAATGTGTTGTTTAATTCTAAAGAGACGTATAAATGATTTAAAGAAGTTCATATTCAGAATTAGCATTTCTATATTTAAAAATAATAAGTCAAAAGAGGCTAAGATATCTGTTATTGAAGCTTTTACTCAAAGGACTTTCTTCCAACTGTACTGTAAGTTCTAATCTATAAATGGATTCCTGGTGCCCAGAACAGTGCAGGGGACATGATGAATATTTTAAGGTATTCCATAAATATTTGTTTCATAAAAGTGAAATTTCTCCCCCTAAATTTCTGACGTCGTTTTATGCCCACCATTTTGGAAGTGTTTTTATGAAACTAGGCATTTGGTGCCTAACTATTGATTTTATTTCATCCACTATTTTTCCATTTGGGCTCTTTGAAGTTCTAAAATTGTTGACAGTTAACATAGTGGTGCTTTAATCTATCCCAGTTTCCAGATTTTGTCATCTTACTAAGTGCACAATTTTCTAAAAGGGTCTTAATTGTATATTGGAAACCAATTTTGACCCCCTGGCCACACTTAACTATTTCTTTTAGTAAACCAGAAGAGAGTTTTATGTCAGGATTTTTCAATTTAAGCAAATTAAGGCACCTATTTTCTATAAACAAATGAAGACGTCTATTCCTTTTGTCTTTCTGGTGTGATCGACGATCTATCAGAGTGATTAAGAGAAAATAAAGGATCTGTCAGAACATCAGGTTATTTAAACATCTTAAAAATGTCTTTGTGCTTGGATAATTTATCATTCTTTATGATCTCTAATAAAATTAATTATAGTAGAGTCAAATTCTGGTTATTGGAGTGTAGATTAGTCTTTATGTAGATTAACTGTGAATAATTTTTAATTCCATATTGTGTTCCCCCTGGTACCTAAGACATATTTGGCCATCTTCTTTCTGTCACTTAGTATTTACTTAAAGAATGTAAAGTATATTTAACATCAGATGAGATAAAATTTAAATAAGAGTGCAAATAGGCATAAAATACATGAATTATAAAACTTAATGCACAGAGTCATGCAGAAAAAAATACAAATACTTTCTTTATTACCTTTAGATTTGGATTTTTTTTTTCATTTCCAGGTCTCTAGACAAGGTTTTGGATTATTTATACAATTGTGTTTCATCAGTTACATAAAACAATTAAAAGTAAATTATATTTTTTAACAGAAAACTCTTCTAATACCAAAAATTCTTACTCAAATAATTGTCAGAGTTGATGATTAACAGAAATTATTCATATTCTCATTAAGTGCACAAGCTAACGTTATTATGGCAAAGTTTTCAATATTAATTAAACAAAGCAGCCTTGAATATTGTTGTTGTTGTTGTATTTGTTATCTATTACTGAGTTAGGCACAATCAATAAAAGCCAACTCCTTTTTAAATTTTAATCTGACTTCATAGAAAGGAGACTTATAAAAAATTACCATGTGCTATATCTTCCTCCTAAATGTTTGATCTATTTTAATGACTGGATAAATGGCCACAGGTTAAGTTAGGCCCCTGAAAGCTTCTAGAACTAGTAGAAGAGTGATAGGTTATATAGTGATAGCTGTGTAGGCTATCATGGTTTAATTGAATGAGCATGGAATTTGGAGTCAGAGTAGGTATCAGCTTATCACTTCATTTGTATGTGATCTTTGGTAAGGAACTTGACCTTACTTTAGGCTCCATTTTTTTCCCAGCTCTAAGAGAGTCTAATAGTTTCTTTGTTCTTATTGTGAAACTCAAATGAGTCATTTATAAAATCACTGCAAACTGTAAAGCATTGCATGTTAGTTATTTTTTTAATACTTTAGAAAAATTCTTGCAGCTAAGACAGAAACTGATTGATGTCATGGCTTTACTCTGTAGGTACAACCAAATTAAGACACAAGGATGGTTACACAGCCCTCCTGTATGTCGTGTCAAATCTCTTAGTTTCTAGAACAGCTCAGTGAATTGCAGTCATAAAGCTCTAGATAAGCTTCATTAGCTCAGGCTTATTGGTCTTATTTGATTTTTCTCTCTCTCTGTCCAGCAAATTCATGATTTTCATCTCACTGAGCTAAAACACACACATCTGGAATATTCATAAAAAGTATGAACTGAGACCAGGCGTGGTGGCTTACGCCTGTAATCCTAACACTTTGGGAGGCCGAGGCGGGTGGATCACCTGAGGTCAGGAGTTCGAGACCAGCCTGACCAACATGGAAAAACCCCGTCTCTACTAAAAAAAAAAATGCAAAATTAGCTGGACACAGTGGCGCATGCCTGTAATCCCAGCTACTTAGGAGGCTGAGGCAGAAGAATCGTTTGAACCTGGGAGTCGGAGGTTGCAGTGAGCTGAGATCCTGCCATTGCACTCCAGCCTGGGCAACAAGAGGAAAACTGCCTCAAGAAAAAAAAAACAGTATGAACGGAAATGATTTTAGGTTCAGAATGTTTCTGAAAGCAGAGACATATTTTTAAAAAAACAAACAGAAATAGGATACACTGAAATTGGAGTTAACTGTGGAATTAGTACTAACTTACTTTTTCACGTTGAACATGACCTCCCTTCTTCTTTCCTGTAATGCCATCTGAAGAGTCTTTTTGGGCTTCTACGCCAATCAGTGGAAGAAATCTTAGACTAGTGGGGCTTGATATCTGGAAGCCATAAATTAGTCAGTGAGACACACTCAAAGTGATTACTTCTGTAATACGAATTCAGGAGCTGGGATGAGGACTGAGAAGGCCCAGCTGCTTCAAAATACACACCCCTTGCTCAGTATTAAATCTTTATTTTATTTTATTTTTTATTTTTAAAATAGAGACAGGGTCCCATTATGTTGCCCAGGCTGGTCTCGAATTTCTGGGCTCAAGCAATCTCCTTGCCTCTGCCTCCCAAAATTCTGGGGTTACAGGTGTGAGACACTGCATTCAGTCTACCTTTTAGAAATTCACTATTAAATCTTGATAGTTCACCCTTCAGCATCATCTGTTAGCTTAAGTATTTGATACCTATTACAACATGTTCTTAGGAAAGATAACATTTAAGATATAAGTTAATTTGAAATATTTGGTCTCTGGCTTATTATTTATTGGGTTAATTAATTAGAAGCCCAAAAAAAGTTACCTGGGGTGGAGACTGGAAGGATGAGTAGGGATTTGGAGGGAAACAAGAAATGAATGAATCCTGGGCAGGGGGACAGCACGGGCACAGTTTCAGAGGTGTTGGAGAGACCAGTGATGCTTAAGGCACGGAAAGTAATTTCATGTGGTTGGAATATAGGCAGAGTATGAGGAGAAGGTGGTTAAAAAAAGAGGGTGGATCCTAGAGGTTTTGTAAGCCAAGCAAAGGCATTTGGATTTTACCATGTAGTTGACGAACCACCAGAGTAAAGTTCAAAATAACCACCACGTGGTATGGCAGAGACAAGGGACCCGGTCATTGACACACACAGCCCAAGACTTTTCTGGGACTGCACATAATACGTTTTTGGAAGCAACGGTCCACTTGACTGATTTTCTCCAACCTTGCTTAGTAGCCCAGGGTCAGGAATGAGATGGCAGATTCCCTACTGTTCTGTGACCCCCCTACTCCTAGAAACTCCAGCTCACCCTGTATATAGGCAGAGAGCCAAAAACAATCCCTGCCTCTCTGTTTTCAGTCACAAAACCTTCTGAGGGATATCTTCGAATCTGCAAAACAAAAGGATGAATGTTTAATAAAAGGGGCACATCCTATCACTGGTAAAATACCTGGGTCCACATCCTGACTCTGTCATTTATTAGATGTGTGATCTTAGAGAAGGGCATTCCCTGTTACCTAGTTATGAGAATCAAATGAAATCATATGTATAGCAAGGTGCTATTCAATTGTAAGATTTAATACCACTGTATCATCATTCACGATCACAATACATCAAAAAAGAAATTAACAGAAGAAGTGAATAGATAAATATTACATAATTGAAAATGAAAAGGAATGGGCAAAACGAGACTGCTGGTGAAAATTAGAGTCCTAAGGGAAAGGCATTTTAATTTAACTTTAGCATTCAACCTTTGTTGTTTTACCAACCGACTGAGGTAAAAAGAGAATAAACCGGCTGGGCGCGGTGGCTCACGCCTGTAATCCCAGCACTTTCAGAGGCCAAGGCGGGCAGATCACGAGGTCAAAAGATAGAGACCATCCTGGCCAACATGATGAAACCCTGTCTCTCTAAAAATACAAAAATTAGCTGGGTGTGGTGGCAAGTGCCTGTAGTCCCAGCTACTTGGGAGGCTGAGGCAGGAGAATCACTTGAACCTGGGAGGTGGAGGTTGCAATGAGCCAAGATCACACCACTGCACTCCAGCCTGGATGACAGAGCAAGACTCTGTCTCAAAAAAAAAAAAAAAAGAGTAAAGCTTAAAATATGTGGGGCATTCAATTATTTCATTTCAAAGGCTCTAAAACTCATTCTAAAGATTTCTCCAAATTTACTTAATGTTTCAGTTAAGTTACTTAAAAAATGATTTCTTATCTCTAAATTGAAGGAGAATGTTAAAAGTGAATTCCAATCTTTATTTCTAGGTTGTACTATTTTAGTCCTATTCAACAAAATTGAGTATCTGTTACAGGCTATGCATGTGTCTTTGCTCATAAAGAGCTTATGATTTAGTGATAGGGATGGGAAGCAGAGGTAAGTATACAAATAATTCTTTTTTTTTTTTTTTTTTTTTTTTGAGACAGAATTTTGCTCTTGTTGCCCAGGCTGGAGTGTAATGGCGCGATCTCGGCTCACTGCAACCTCTGCCTCCTAAGTTCAAGGGATTCTCCTGACTCAGCCTCCCAAGCAGCTGGGATTACAGGCGCCTGCTACCATGCCCAGCTAATTTTTGTATTTTTAGTAGAGACAGGTTTCACCATGTTGGCCAGGCTGGTCTCGAACTCCTGACCTCAGGTGATCCACCCGCCTCAGCCTCCCAAAGTGTTGAGATTACAGGCTTGAGCCACCACACCCAGCTGAATAATTCTATTTTAGTGTAGAACACGATAATAGAACATGTTATGAGACTCGAAGCAGGGAGACATGGGTGGGGCCTTTGGCGAAAGTGGAACTAATGTTTATTGAGAAACTGAAATGTACCTGGTATGTATTTTCTCATTTAATTCTCGCAAAAACCCTTTGAAGGATTTTCAGATGAGGAAAGAAAGAATGAACTTATCTAAAATTAAACCTAAGTCTGTTAGACTCCATACCCTGTGGCTTCCCTCCTTATCACCCTGTCTTCAGGGAAAAGAAGGTACCTGAGCTCCATTTGGACAGAAAGGTAAAGTTTTTGAAAATTGTTTCATTTGAAAAGAATTGAAGATTAAATATTTATTAAATATGAGGTAGATACTGTTAAAGCATAATGATATACTGAACATTCAGGACATACTGGACATTTGTGGATCTGCTGCCTGTTTTACAAATTGGAACAACACCCCCAACTTTGAAGGTAGATACCGTTAAAGAATAATGACATACTGAACATTCTGTGGACGCTTGTGGATCTGCTGCCCTGTTTTACAGACTGGAACAACACCCCCAACTTTGAGCTTCTCCATATGTGAAGCTCTCCCTCACCTCACTCCTGCTCATCTACCCTCAGACATAAATGACAATCCAGAATTTTGTGGTTTTAATTCTCTTGCTTTTGTTTATATAATTTTACCTTATACATGTTTCTTGCCCAAACAACATTTTGTTTCATTTTGCCTGTTTTTGACTGTTACATAAATGAAATTGTTATGGATATACTTATGCAAAATTGTTCTCATTCAATAATTGCTTCAAACCATCATTCCTGTAGATGAGTGTTACTCTCGTTCATTTATTTTCACAGATCTATCGTATTCCAGTTTATGAGTATGCCATAATTGATTTGCCCATTATCCTGTTGATGAGCACTTAAGCTGCTTTCAGGGGTTTGCTATTGCAAACTGCACTTCTCTGAGCATTCTCGTACCTGTCTCCTAAGGAGATGTTCAAGTTTCCCTAAGGTATACATTTAATAGGATAGGCCTATTTTCATCTTTACTAGATAATGCCACGTTACTTTCCACAGTGGTTGTACCAATTTACACCACTACCATCAGCAGATTAGTGTTCTGATTGTGCCACAAAACACCAGCCCTTGATATTTTCAGACTTTTTCGTATTTGTCAATCTGGCTCCTGTGGAGTCCTCCTCTGCCATCTTGCTCAGCCACCTTATTTTAAACCATTTTGTGGAATCATCTCTTTTTTCCTCACTGATTTTAGGAGTTCTTTCCATATCCTGTATACTAACCTTTTTTTTAATTTTTATTTTATTTTTATTTGTTTATTTATTTTTTGAGACAGAGTCTCACTCTGTCACCCAGGTTACAGTGCAGTGGCACGATCTCAGCTCACTGCAACCTCCATCTCCTGGGTTCAAGCAATTCTCCTGCCTCAGCCTCCTGAGTAGCTGGGACTACAGGTGCACACCACAACGTCCCACTGATTTTTTGTACTTATAGTAGAGACGGGGTTTCACCATGTTAGTCAGGATGGTCTTGATCTCCTGACCTAGTGATCCGCGCACCTCGGCCTCCCACAATGCTGAGATTACAGGCGTGAGCCACCGCACCCGGCCCCTGTATACTAACCTTTCTATGTATTACAAAGATAGGGTGGACTTGGACAGATGGAAGAGGTTATAGATATGGCAAGGACATCACAGGAGAACTAAATTATAGGGCCGAAGACAGCGAGGAATGCTCAGGAAACAGTAATTAGTGCGATTTGTTGAGGGTGGGTTAACTGTAGGTTGGTAATAGGAGATACGTTTAGAAAGGTTCTTTTGGTTTATTTAGTGGAAAACCTTGAGGAAATCAATTTTATTAAGCTAGACCTTAGCCTAAAGAATCATTTTATATCTGTTCTCTAGAAGTGTTAAAATTAGAAATAGAATGAACAGCAGTACACTTTTCTCTCTTAATTCTCCACTGAAGAGAAACATGTCTGTCTGTGAAAGGTAGAAAAACAGCTACCAAAGATGTCCACATCCTTTTCTCCTACTTCCTAACTTGTGAATATATTGCTTTACTTGGCAAAAGAGACTTTGCAGATATGATTCATGTTAAGAACCTTGAGACAAGCAGATTATGCTGTATTATCTAGATAAGCCAAGTCTAATCACTTTAATCTTTTGTTGTTTTTTCTTTTTTTTTTTTTTTCCCAGACAGGGTCTCACTCTTTCGCCCAAGCTAGGGTGAAGTGGTGGGATCTTAGCTCACTGTAACCTCAAATTCCTGGCCTCAAGGGATCCTCCCACCTCAGCCTCCCAACTAGCTAGGACCACAGGTGCACTGTCACCATGTCCAGCTACTTTTAAGACAATTTTTTAATAGAGACATAGTCTCACTACGTTGCCTAGACTGGTCTTGAACTCCTGGACTCTAGGGATCTTTCCACCTTGACCTCCCAACATGATGGGTTTACAGGCCACTGTGCCCAGCCCACATAAATATTTAAAAGCAGATAATTTTTCCTGCTGGGTCAGAGGGCTATGTGACCACATGGTCAGAGAGGGGACACATTTCTGGCTTTTTTTTTTTTTTTTTTTTTTTTTTGAGAGGGAGACTCACTATGTTGCCGAGGCTGGAGTGCAGCAGCGCGATCTCAGCTCACTGCAACCCCTGCCTCCTGGATTCAAGCGATTCTCATGCCTCAGCCTCCAAAGTAGCGGGGACTACAGGTGCTTATCACCATGCCTGGCTGAGTTTTTTACTTTTAATAGAGATGGAGTTTCGCCATGTTGATCAGGCTGGTCTCGAACTCCTGACCTCAAGTGAGCCACACACCTCAGCCTCCCAAAGTTCTGAGATTACAGAGGTGAGCCACCGTGTCTGGCCCATTGCTGGCTTTGAAGGTGAAGGAAGGGAGCCACAAGCTAAGGAATATGGGCTTCTCTCTTACAGCCTCCAGAAAGAAACTCGGCTCAGGTGACACCTCAGTATAGCCCCCATGTAGAACTTTTGGCCTCCAAACTTGTGAGATAATTAATTTGTATTGTTTAAGCCACCAAGTTTATGGTAATTTGTAATACCATCAATAAAAAATTAATGTGTTATATTACTGGACATATTTGAATTCAGAAAAACAAAAGCAAAGGTTTTGTTGTTGCTGCCATTTCTTTTTTTTTTTTTTAAGCTACCTTAGGAAAAGAAAGAGACTGGAAAAACTTGAAATCCTGTTCCACTTCAAAGGCCTTGGGAGGTGTGCGTTTGAAAAGTAAAGACATTGAGCTCATTTTTCTCCATCTGCATATAAAGATACAAGAATAAGTACATACCCATACCTTTTATTGTCTGCCAACTAAACAAAGATCCATTATGTCCTTCGCTGGTGCCCACATTTCTTGGTTCCTAATGGCATCAGTCCCAATGACAGTATCTCTGCACTCAACTCTTATTCCACTTGGTTTCCCAAATATTCCTCTATAGAAACCACAGCAACTCCTACTCAGCCAGAACATTCCATTTATTTATTTATTTTTATTTATATTTTTTGAGACAGGGTCTCGCTCTGTCGCCCAGTATGGAGTGTAATAGTGCAATCTCGGCTCACTGCAACCTCTGCCTCCCAGGTTCAAGGGATTCTTGTGCCTCAGCCTCCCAAGTAGCTGGGATTACAGGTGCACATCACCATGCCTGGCTAATTTTTATATTTTTAGTAAAGATGGGATTTCGCCATGTTTGCCAGGCTAGTCTCAAACTCCTGACCTCAAGTGATCTGCCCGCCTCAGCCCCCTAAAGTGCTGGGATTACAGGCCTGAGCCACCATGACTGGCCATTTCATGTATTTAAATTCACTAATAGCCCTTGGGGAGTGGGAGGGGAAACTGTATATTAGGAACTAGGAAACCTCTTTTACAAGACCAGTGCTTGACTTCTGTATGATTCAAGGAAGCTTCCCCTATAGTCAAAACTTAATTATGTATATATTTAGAAAGTCATAACTTTTTTAAAAAACTTAATTATTTAAGTTCAGTGGTACATCTGCAGGTATGTTATTTCGGTAAACTTATGTCATGGGGGTTTGTTACACAGATATTTCATCACCCAGGTATTAAGTCTAGTACCCATTAGTTATTTTTCCTGATCCTCTCCCTCCTCCCACCCTCCACCCTCAAGTAGGCCCCAGTTGTGTTGTTCCCCTCTATGTGTCCACGTGTTCTCATTTAGCTCCCACTTATAAGTGAGAACATGCAGTATTAGGTTTTCTGTTCCTGCATTAGTTTGCTAAGGATAATAGCCTCCAGCTCCATTCATGTTCCTGCAAAGGACATGATCTCATTCTTTTTTATGGGTGCATAGTATTTCATGGTGTATATGTACCACACTTTCTTTATCCAGTCTACCACTGATGTACACCTAGGTTGATTCCATGTCTTTGCTATTGTGAATAGTGCTGCAATGAACATACACATGCATGTATCTTTATGGTAGAATGATTTATATTCCTTTGGGTATATACCAAGTAATGAGATTGCTGGGTCAAGTGATATTTCTGTTTAACATTTTCAAAAGACAAGAAATACTATGTCCTGAGATGAAGTCATTCTACAGAAGAAGGCCCATTTTGCTACAGATAAGCCATAATTATTTAGCAATAACAACATAACATGAGCACATGTCCTACGCTAAAGCTGTCCTGTATGCACCATACCCTTTCATGCTTCTGTGTCTACCATTCACATCTGCTCCCTGTGCTTGTGGTATTCTCCTTTAGTCATTCTTTATTAGTTCCACAAATATCTTTTGAGTGCCTGCTGTGTGGTGTGCACAGAGCTATGAACTGTTTTATACAAAGATGTATAAAACAAGGTCCTAGTCTTCAAGGAACTCACAGTATAGAGAAGAAGACACATATGGACAAATTGGAATCCTGTCTTAAGTTCTAGGGTATATGAACATTCAAGGCTAAGCAATTGCCCAAAGTAAAACTGAGCAACTTTGCTTGGTAAACTTTACTGCATCTTGAAGCTTGGCTTACTACACCACCTCTTCCATCTCAGCCAGCCTCTTCTCCAGGGCTCCTTACTGGCCAGCCAAAGTAGTCCTTAAACACTCTGATGGGGTCACCTGGAACCCTTCTTGATTGTTTTCAGATTGTTCCTGCTTTGATCCAAATCCTGTGTGGCTTCTGATTTTTAGCTTCAATTCCTATTGACAACCCTTCTACCATCTTTTGAATTAGGTAATGACATTGGGTCTTTCTAGCCTTGAGTGCACTTGGGATTTCCCTAAAGGACTTTAGCTTTGACATCCCTCTCTGATTCTTTCCATTTGGACTCATCTTCCTTGGCTCCCTTAGTGCTGGTCTGTGAGATGTAACCAGTCCAGGCAGGTCTGGTCCCCTGAAGGCTGGACGTTTTGACATTCACCATCTGGGGTTGAGCTCCGCTGATATTGAAAACTCAAGAGTACTGATCTTTTCCATTATGACAAAGGACATCTAAAACCAGGATTGAAGATTGTAAAAGCAGGAAATAGCTTCTCTCTCACATTCTGTACTCTATCCTTCCTCTCCTATGCCTTTAAGCATGCTCAAATTTCCCTCACTAACAAGTTATTGCACCTTTGGTCTTCTTTGGTCAAATCCTATTTGCCCTTCTGTTACTGTCTTAAGAATCAGATGTTCCTAGAAGTACTACAAATTATAGCTTTGTTTACGTACATCTCCCTTCCACTGGATTACAAAATTATTGAAAAGTTCTGGGCCTCTTGCCTTGAATTCTCCATCTCAAGGACAGTGCCACAGCATCTCAACCGTGTGATTCTTGTATGCTTATCTAAAGAAGAGCTAATGATCTTACTTTTCCTGGTCAAATATCAGAGGATATTCATATTTTTGCTTCTCTGTGAACTTGCTTTCTTCTTTTATTTCTATGGGATATTCAGTAACATCACAAGGCAAAATGATATCACTTGTCTGTGATAATTCAAAGAGCCTTCGCTGTCCAAAATATCCACAATAATGTCCATTGAGGGCATGCCAGAGCCTGAGGGAAGGAAAAGGAAGGGAGGAAAAAGTAACTGGAAAATTCGGTCAAAGTTATTCTGTTCATTAGATCGTTTATGTAAATTTGCGCTGGTCATCAAGGATTTTTTTACTTGAGTTCAAGACCCTTTCTATTAAATACTGTGGAGCCAATCATAATGTAAACTTTTTATTTTTTTTTTTTGAGATGGAGTTTTGCTCTTGTCGCCCAGGCTGGAGTGCAATGGCATGATCTCGGCTCACTGCAACCTCTGCCTCCTGGGTTCAAGTGATTCTCCTGCCTCAGCTTCCCGAGTAGCTGAGATTACAGAAGCCTGCCACCATACTTGGCTAATTCTTGTATTTTTAGTAGAGATGGGGTTTCACCACCTTGGCCAGGCTGGTCTTGAACTCCTGACCTTATGCGATCTGTCCACCTTGGCCTCCCAAACTGCTGGGATTATAGGCATGAGCCACCATGTCCAGCCAACAATTTTTTTTTTTTTGAGAAGGAGTCTCACTTTGTCGCCCAGGCTGGAGTGCAGTGGCGCGATCTTGGCTCACTGCAAGCTCCACCTCCTGGGTTCACGCCATTCTCCTGCCTCAGCCTCCTGAGTAGCTGGGACTACAGGCGCCCGCCAACATGCCCGGCTAATGTTTTGTATTTTTAGTAGAAATGGGGTTTCACCATGTTAGCCAGGATGGTCTCGATCTCTTGACCTCGTGATCCACCCACGTCGGCCTCCCAAAGTGCTGGGATTACAGGTGTGAGCCACCGCGCCCGGCCACCAGCCAACATTTTTATCAGTTAGACTGTAGTCTGCAAACTTTTTGGGAAATCTTAGTTTGAATCTGTACTTATGACACCCATTTGTCAAAGCCAGAAAACAAATGTTGTTTCAGGATAATAAAACTGCATTTGGTTGCTAAGGGTAATGGCCTCTAGCTCCATCCATGTCCCTGCAAGAGACATGATCTCATTCTTTTTTATGGCTGCTTAGTATTCCATGTTGTGTGTATACCACATTTGCTTTCTTTCTATTTTCTTTTGGGAAAATAACACTGCCCGTTCAAGCTAATCAGAACACTTGTTGACTAACAGTGTATTCAGTGAATTAGGCCTTAGAATGGGCTGTATCTCAGCTGGCTACTTTTCAAATCAGCATCAACCAAACTTAAGGGAGGAGAGATCTCATGCTGCTTTCACTATTATCAAATTCTCCTCAACCTCCATCCACAGCTGCTACTATTGTGCAAATACCCTGCTAATTTTTACAACTGAGTTCTGAAATAGGATGGCAAGAGATGTGACTCGTTATCCATATGCCTTGTTTCACTATCACCTCACTCCAAGAGGTCCCTCTAGCCCATGTGGTTTAAAGTAATACAGAGTATTATTAGCAGGAGTGTGTGCCCTAGGCCATATGGGAACATAAAATAGTATTTGGAAGATCTTCCTTTTATTTCTTGATTTCGACCTCAGAGTGGCAAATGATGGCAATCATCATCATGAGCCTTGCAGCAATGACCTAAAAGGAGGAGGGCAAGCAAGCTAAAGAAACTAAGAGTAGATTCTGCAAAGTCTGAATAGCCCCCCACCTCAGAGAGGTAGATGTTGAGAAGGAAGCAGAAACAGAGGTATCTATCTGGGACTTCTCCCACTTGACAGTGTCCTGGGGAATTAACATGAGCATCTTCTATCTCTTCCATGTATTAATTCTCCAGCACTATAAAAATGTCATGGCCTGGCCAGAGCCTTTACCAAAGAGAAATAGACCAGCCCTTTAATAGTAAAAGTTAGAAGGGTGAGGGGCTAACTTCGGAACAATTCTAAATTTATTCTGCTGTAGGCAGGACTGAAGAGATTGTAGTATTCTTGTTTCAGTGTTCCCTGCTATGCGTGGAGCTCTCCCAAATAACTGATCCTGCTTCCCAGCTTGATTTCCTGGGCCTCAGATACAGAACCTTAGCTACCTTGAGCCACACTTTGCCTCCCTGAACTTTTGTCTACAGACTGATCACCTGTCCTGTATCCCAGAGTTCAGCCTCAATTATGTTTGTTTCATATTTAAAAACCTCATCTTTTTGACAAACAAGATTTAGAATGTTGAAACTGCCTAACTCTTTAGAGAGTGGCAGTGAGTATTAGCAAAGGGACATGGCTTGGTTATGAAGACAGTTGTGTTCTGAGGTAGCTATTAATAGATCAAAGCACTTTGAACTGAGTAGGGAGATTTTCACTATAAGAAATCATAAAATTAATTTCTCCATGCCAAGGATAACTGGAGTGAGCACTGCTATGGCGTGAATGTTTTTGTCCCCCTGCCAAATTCATATGTTGAAACTTAATCCCCAAAGTGGTGATATTGATGTGAAATGGGACATGCTTAGGTCACAAGGGCTCAGCCTTCATGAATGGAATTAGTGTCTTTTAAAAAGAGGCCCGAGGGAGCTTGTTTGCCTCTTTCACCATGTAAGGACACAGCTAGAGGGCATCATTTATGAAGCAAAGAGCAAGACCTCGGTAGACACTGAATCTCCCAGCACCTTGATCTTGCACATCCCAGACTTCAGAACAGTGAGCAATAAATTTCTGTTGTTTATAAATTACCCAGTCTAAGGTATTTTGTTACAGCTGTCTGAACAGACCAAGACAGACAAGGAATACCTTACAACAACAGTGGCATGTACATATGTGGTTGTGCCGTGTGTGTACCTCTGTCTGTGTGTTACGAACTCAAATGAACACTTCTGCCCATAGGTAGCTGAAAATAAGCTGGAGCAGAGACCAAGGGACTGAGTTGTTAAAAACATCTATAATAATGACATTTAATGTTCTTACTCTTCCCTGCAAATAAAACAGCAGATGCAGCGAATGTCCTTTCTTTTTTTTTTTTTTTTTTTTTGAGACAGAGTCTCGCTCTGTCGCCCAGGCTGGAGTGCAGTGGCGCAATCTCGGCTCACTACGGTCTCTGCCTCCCAGGTTCAAGTGATTCTCTCGCCTCAGCCTCCCAAGTAGCTGGGACTACAGGCACGTGCCACCACACCCGGCTAATTTTTGTATTTTTAGTAGAGACAGGGTTTCACCATGTTGGTCAGGCTGGTCTCCAACCCCTGACCTCATGATCCACCCGCCTCGGCCCCCCAAAGTGCTGGGATTACAGGTGTGAGCCACTGCACCCGGCCCAGATGTCCTTTCTTACAGAGGAAGTAACTCTAACCTTTTGCCTCCAAATAGGACCTTACTCCCAAAGATTCACCTTGAATTCAACATTCTAAAGCTCTTTATCCATCCACATGCTAAACATTTTCCTCTTTTAGAGCCCTGTATCTTAATGAGTGGTTCTAACATTCACCTAGTTGCATAAACCAGGTGTCATTCTTGACATTTATCACTTACCTCCCCTTTGAGTTAAAGTTCGTGTCTTCTTGATTTTACCTCCTGGATAGCTATCATCAAATCTAAACCACTTATTTCCAGACCGTTACCACTCCTCTAATCCAAGCAACTACACTCACCCTGGACTTTAAACCAATCTCTTTGCTCCCACTTTTGCGGCCCTGCCGTCTATTCCCCCACCCATTACCTTCCAAAAATATGAATCGGATCATATTACTCCCCCACGTAAAATTCTGTGCAGTGGCTATTTCTTTCAGGGGAAAGATCCAAATTGTTTTCAGTGCTTCCTGGACACTGTGTGGCTTTGGTCTGTCTAACTCTCTAGCCTCAAGCCCACACAGTTAGCTAGGCTCTCTTGAATTTCAGTCCAGCAGCTTTTGTGCAGCATAAAATATTCCTTCCTTTTGGTTTTGATTACATTGAAATTCTCTAATATATTTCAAAGCCTCTACCTCTCTTAATCTTACCTAACTTCATTCTTTTACGGGGATAATTCATTACCATGATTTTAAGACATTTCAATATGCAGAAATTTGTTTCTAGAAATGCCATGACATTTCCTTTCTTTCTCTTAATATGTGTATGTGTCTTTAGCATTTTGTGTGTATAGGTACTTAGCATTATCTAGGTAACTGAAGACAATAGGCTTTGCAAAATCCATCACAGTGTCAATGAAATAATTAGCTTACCCACTTTCCTCAGCATCAGTTGCTCTTTTCTATTACTTTTCTGTGACTTCTGATTCTGAGTTCCCCTCTGTGACTTGGATCTAACTCTCTGAGATACCTATCTTGCTTAATTCTTTGAAATAATTCTACAAAAAAAACTTCACTTTTATCAAAAGCATTTGTGGTACTTTTTAACATAGATGAACATGACATCTCATTTCCTTGGTCATGAAAGAGAACTCCAAATCAGTGGCCATCTTTTCAAAGTCATTTTGTGTCATCTATTTACTTATTTATTTAAATGAGTTTACCAAGATTGCATTTGAACTATATACTTCAACTTTAGCTTAAAATCCTTTACCTCTCATGCTCACAGTACTGAATTCACAGTATGATGCCATTTGGCCTACCTTACTGAGCCATCGATGGAGGCAGTAAGTACCACTTGTTTTTCTTCTACATAGATTACTTGAATAATTTCCAAAGAATGAGCACGCCAGGAAAGCAGCTGCTTGAATTTCTAGATAGCAACAACAAGGCACATTCCTTGGAATAAGTATATGCTAGTCAAAATGGAATCTTCAACAAAATCATTTCTCACTGAGCCAGGCTTATAAGTGGACGATGCAGACATCTGTGCTAGATGATTAAGTCTTTGCCTCCAATTAGCTCTTCTCTTGCTTGTTGGGGTACCAGAAGTCCTGTTTTTAAAGACTTATTAATTCATACATCTCCCTGGGAGAGGAAGTATCTTATGTCTCTGGCAATTTATCATGTAACTGAGAATTAGCGATTCATTTGATTGATGATTAGCAGATGACTAGAGGAAAGAGATGCTTTAGGAGAAGGTTGGAGGGGGACTGAAACTAAATATAATGAAGAATAGAAGGAAACAGAGCTGGAAGGTAAAAGCTAAAGGGGAGATTGGCAAAAAGACTTTTCCTATATTCAGATTTTTATCTAGAGATAGAACTGGCTGTTTTGTTCTTTTTGGGGGAGTGTGGGATGGGAGATATATGCTATAAGTAAATGAAAAGAATAAAACTCAGCTTATTCTCTTTCAAAAACATCATGAATCATC
This sequence comes from Symphalangus syndactylus, assembly GCF_028878055.3. Taxonomy (NCBI): domain Eukaryota; kingdom Metazoa; phylum Chordata; class Mammalia; order Primates; family Hylobatidae; genus Symphalangus; species Symphalangus syndactylus. The sequence continues at coordinate 86,169,036 of NC_072434.2, read as the reverse complement.
TGTCACAGGAGTAGAAAACAAAAAAATCATGAGGCTTGATTGTTTATGTTTCTTCAGGGTGTGGCTGTTCTCAAGTTTAGGGCCTCGGGAGACATTCCTAAATTGTGTGAACTAGAGTTGTTAAGTGGAGAGCTTGCTCTGCAGTCACACCCCCTGTGAGTATATTCCCTCTTTATCATTGATAAACTCTAACACCTTACTTTGTCCTGGGTCGTTTACCTAGAAGTGTAATGTGATGACAGTCCTGGCAGTTTAGAGCTCTCCTATGAGTCTTCTATTCATTTAGGCTTTAACAAAGGGTAGGCACAATTCCTCCTAAATTTGTTGGCCTTCTGACTCAATTCCCTCTGGTTGTTTTTAGAGAGCCAAAGTAAAATCTGGACTCTCCTATTTCTTTTTTTTCTTTTGAGACGGAGTCTTGCTCTGTTGCTAGGCTGCAGTGCAGTGGTGCGATCTCGGCTCACTGCAACCTCTGCCTCCTGAGTTCAAGTGATTCTCCTGCCTCAGCCTCCCGAGTAGCTGTGACTACAGGTGCTAATTTTTTTTGTATTTTTAGTAGAGACGGGGTTTCACCATGTTGGCCAGGATGGTCTCAATCTCTTGACCTTATGATCTGCCTGCCTCAGCCTCCCAAAGTGCTGGGATTACAGGCGTGAGCCACCATGCCTGGCCTACTTCTTATTGTCTCAAAGCTATTCAAGAATATCTGGTCATCCAAGGTTTCTTTCTCTGCCTTAGGGTGGCATTCTCTAACACGGACTGTATTTATAGTAAGATACACATTTTGCTTCATGACCCACTGAATATATACATATACTTGCACGTGTGTCTGAAACAAGTTTCACAAAAGTGTACTTCACTTATGTGAAATGTACATCAATATGATCTATTCTGTTCTACTGCATTGCATTCCATTCTCTTCTATTTTTATAAAAATACTGGTTACGACTAATTTAATTGATTTCATGACTCCTTAACAAATTGAAACCTGCACTTAGAAACTAAGACTGCCCTTTCTGTATGTGTGTATATGTAACTATATGTGTGGTCTCTCTTTCTGTGGAAAGGTTTTGACTATCTTATCTTTTAGAATATCTGTATACTATGGAGCTTCTTTTTTTATCAGTAATATTGGGAGAGAACACGATTAACCTTTTTTTCTAGACTGACCTATTAGGTATTCATTGCAATTGTAATCTATAGCCGGACCTGGTTTAAGCATTGGTATATGTTGATCTATGTAATAATGAGGCATTTTATAGCTAGATTCTGTGGTTCTGTTGTATATTTATAAATAGGCAGCCATGTACAAATGGCATGATCCCATTGTCTGAGTACAGAAAAGGTTGAAATGAAGTTGAATATGAAAGAATTTAAAATAAGTTACTAAAGATTCTCTTAGTTTAAATTTGTGAAAATGCTTTAAAATTATTTCTACTATTATTGTAACTCAATATTATTCTATAACTTTGTTTTGAAGATTTTCTCTAAATTTTGACAGATCTCGGTCGCTAGTTTATAGCAATTCCGTTTGCAAAACTGTAGGCTTTGAGTGATATTTTATCTGTTAAAATTAATAATACAATATAATAATCATCAACAGTAGGATAAAACAATTACATAACTTTTCACCTATATATGGTTCAAGCATACAGTTTGTTTTTGTTCAGCTTGCAGCATGTCTTGATTATAAGCAATTTATAGTTACTGGTAAATGAAACTTTGTGTTTCCCAAGTTGTTTGAACCTTATTGTTTTTCGTTTGATAGCATAAGTATTATATACGGAAAGCGTATTGGATTAGCAATCAGAACCCCGGCCCTGGCAGTGACTTCATCACTGTCTATGTGCTCCTAGGCAAGCTGTTCCCTGATTTACCCTCTGCAGGTGGAGATAGTCAAACTAAAGTTGAGTACTGAAACCTTAAAAGGGTTAGAATAGATTCTCTGAAACAAAAAGAAAACTCCATTAATCAAATGAAACAATATTTGAAACAATAACTATTCTGAGACACTCTGCAAGGAATCAAATCCTAATCAACATAAACCGCTTGTTAATACTTGTGATCCAAAAAAAATGTATCTATTTAAGCTAATATTTAGCTTTTGATTTGATGTGTTAAAGAAAAATAGGGCTATGCTAAAATAGCTGTTCCTTGGTATAATATTTTAAAAAATAGAATAAAATGTGCTTTAATGTTAAGGAGAATTTAGACTAGAAATAAGAAAAAATTTCTTAAATGGTTCTGCCCTAGGTTTGCAAGGAAGGTTATGGAATAGCTTATAAAGAATAAGATATAGAAATTGACTGTGGAGGAGTATATAATCTATGAACTTTTTCTAACTCTGGGTTGCTATATAAATTCTCACAAATAAGTCAAAACATGAAGAAGATGCAAAGTGACCAGTGGCTGGCATACTCACTCCCTCTTCTTCACTCACTTCTTCATGCCTTTTCACCAGCAGACCATTGCTATTTGTCATGTAGCTCAAATTTCAATAGTATGTGTGCCTTGACAACAGAGAGTCTTGTATTTCTATCCTTTATGGTGTCTAGCACAGAGAAATGCTCAATAAATATGTGCTGACTCATAAATTAAAGTGGAAAACTAAAGTTCTTACCTTTTCATCATGAGGTGGATCCAGGAAAGAGCTAATATTGCAAAGGATAACATGTCCTTCTGTATAAAATTTAAACATTGGAATCTTTAATTAGATATCATGTTATCTAAATCAATACTATCCAAAAGTTATTTTGATTTAGGCATTTATAATGCTGAATAAAACAGAATCTGAGACAACGGAAATGAAAGCAGAAATTTCATATTCATTTATTTATTTATTTATTTATTTATTTGAGATGGAGTCTCGCTCTGTAGCCCAGAATGGAGTACAAAGGCATGATCTCGGCTCACTGCAACCTTTGCCTCCTGGGTTCAAGGAATTCTCCTGCCTCAGCCTCCCGAATAGCTGGGATTACAGGTGCCTGCCTTCATGCCTGGCTAATTTTTTTTTTGTATTTTTAGTAGAGACGGGGTTTCACCATGTTGGACAGGCTGGTCTTGAACTCCTGACCTCAGATGATCCACCCGTCTTGGCCTTCTAAAGTGCTGGGATTACAGGCGTAGGCTACTCCACACGTGGCCCATATTCATTTTTATGTGTAGAAATTATTTTGTTTCTGTCTTGATAAGTCTTAATGAGATTGCTTCACCCATTTAGAGTTCTTTTAGAGATCAGGGTAATGGAAATGAATATACCACCAAACAGAGTCCAAACTCTTACAGAGATACTCAGCCTACAATTTAAATGATAGTTACAAAAACTACATATCAAAGAGCAACAATGACTACACCTCAACGTTTAAACTATTTAAACTGCAAGAAAACAAAGGTATAAAAAAGAGTCTTGAAAGAAGCCAGATGGAGAAAAAGAAATGAACACAAACATAAGAATGACATCAAACTTCTTATCAGAAGCAATGCAAGCATGAAGAGTGGAGTGAGATATTTTAACATGTTGAGAGAAAAAAGCGACCAACCTAGAATTCTGTACTTTGCAAAATTAACCTTCAAAAGTAAAGGAGAAATAAAGACTTTCTCAGACAAACAAAAATTGAGAGAATTTGTCACTAATAGGCCTGCCTTTCAAGAAATGTTAAAAGAAGTTCGGAAAAAAGAAAAATGATATAGGTTTAAAAAATACTCATCTCTACATAAAGAAAGTAAGAACATAAGACAAGGAATAAGAAAAGTTAAAATAAAAACTTTATTTTTGTTAATTGATCTACCAGATAATGGTTTGTTAAAAATAATGATAGCAACAATGTATTTGATAATTGTAACTCATAAATACTTGAAATGAATGATAGTAATTATACAGGAGATAAAAAAGAGACATTAGGAATACTTCGGTATTATAAGATACAAAGTGGCATAATATTACTTGACAATAGGCACAGGCTAATTGTGAATATATATTATAAACTCTAGGGCAACCACTAAAAAATGTTTAAAAGGAAGTATAATAAATATGCTAAGAAAGGAGAGAAAATAGAATCACACAAAATGCTCAATTAAAATTGCAAAGGCAGAAAAAGACTGGAAGACAAAAACAGGAATAAAGAGCCAGGGCAACAAATTAAGAATAGTAACAAATATGGTAGATACTAATTCAACTATGTCAATAATCAATTACTTTAGATGCCAACAATCTAAATACACCAATTAAAACAAAGAGAGTGTCAAAGTGAATTTAATAACATGACCCAACTATATGTTGTGTATAAAAAACCTACTTCAAATATAGATACACATGGATTAAAAGCAAAGAAATAGAAGAAGATATACCACGCTAACACTAATCAAAAGAAAGCAAGTGTAGCTGTATTAATTTCAGACAGAGCAGACTTCAGAGTGATAAAACTTATCAGGGTTAAACAGAGGGCATTACCTAAAGATAAAAATCTTTAATGTGTATGTCCCTAATAACAGATATCAAAATACTTATAGGACAGCAAGTTGAAATAGATGAATCCATTATTATAGTTGGAGACTTCAACACCCCTCTGTCAAAAATGGGCAGACCAAGCAGGCAGAAAATCATTAAGGATATAGTTAAAATCAACGGCACCATCAATAAACTGAACATAATTGACATCTATAGATTACTTCATACGCACACATTCAGAACACGCATTCTTCTGAAGATCATGTAGACATTCCCCAAGATAGACCATGTTCTGGACCACAGAACGCACCTGAACAACTTTAAGAGATATCATACAATGTATGTTTTCAGACCACAATGGAATTAAAGTAGAAACCAGTAACAGAAAGACAACTGGAAAATCCCAAAGTACTTGGAGATTAGGTAGAATATTTCTAAATTCTTTGGGTCAAAGAATAAATCTCAAGGGACATTTAAAAGTATTTTGTATTAAATAAAGGCGAGGCCAGGCATGGTGGCTCATTCCTGTAATCCCAGCACGTTGAGAGGCTTAGGTGGGTGGATCACCTGAGGTCAGGAGTTCAAAACCAGCCTGGCCAACATGGTGAAACCCTGCCTCTACTAAAAATACAAAAATTAGCCGGCCATGGTGTTAGGTGCCTGTAATCCCAGCTACTTGGGAGGCTGAGGTGGGAAAATTGCTTGAACCTGGGAGGCGAAGATTGCGGCGAGCCGAGATTGTGCCACTGCACTCCAACCTGGGCAACAGAGCGAGACTCTGTCTTAATTTAAAAAAAAAAAAAAAGGTGAAATTACAACTTATCAAAATTTGTGGTATGCAGCAAGAGCATTGCTCACATGGAAACTTATAGCATTCAATGCATATATTAGAAAGGAAGAAAGATCTAAAATCAACAATCTAAGCTTCTACTTTAGGAAAATAGAAAAAGAAGTAAGACCTGTCTCTACAGGAAAAAAAAAAGCATACACCCGTAGTCTCAGCTACTCAGGAGGCTGAGGTGGAAGGATCACTTGCACCCAGGAGTTGGAGACTACAGTGAGCTATGAGCAACCACTGCACTCCAGCCTGGGCCACAGAGTCAGACCTTGTCTCTCTCTTTTTTTTTTTAAAGGCGACAACTAATGATGTAATGATGCCTGAGGGTGTCTGATTTAATCTAGTGAATAGACAGCAGCCCTCAAAGAAGTTCTTTTAACAGCTACTGAGGCAGAGAAAAAGGAAGCCTAATAGAATCTAGGAGCAGTCCACTTTAGTTATAATGCAGATGAGGACAGATTGGATCCCAAACCCACTCTATTTGCTGGATCACAAGCAGAAACCACAAATTTCAGGATGAGAATGGGCTATATGATAGTAAAGTATTCTAGGCATAGGCAAAGAGAGGACTAACCCTAATAGAGGTCCGTGCTGGGAATTCTGTAGTTTCAAATTTTAGTTCTCTGTATTTGTCAGAAAAGGCTTGCCACATACTAGGCAAAGTTAATGCAAGAATAAGCAGGCTATTTTTAGAAAGCAACAAAATTTGACTGATCTTAGCTTCCTCTACAAGTTTTCTGTAAAAAGAATTAGTGTCTGTATAAATTATACAGATTGCTAGATAAGCGAAAATCAGAAGTATAAGAATATCCGAATGTAAAAGGATTGGTGGTAAGCAAAAAACAAACAAACAAAAACCAACAAACTCCAGGAAAAACAAGGATAACCTTAAATAAATGTAAATTTATTTATAATGCTATATACAAATATAGACAATTATTATCAATAAGGTCCAGATGACTCAATTGACAGTACGAAATGGTTTGTTGTAACTTTTTTATAAAATAAATTTTGAGGCTGGGCATGGTGGCTGGCGCCTGTAATCCCAGCACTTTGGGAAGCTGAGGTGGGCAGATCACTTGAGGTCAGGAGTTCAAGACCAGCCTGGCCAACATAGCAAAACCCCATCTCTACTAAAAATACAAAAATTAGCTGGGCGTGGTGGTGCATGCCTGTAGTCCCAGCTACTCAGGAGGCTGAGGCAGGAGAATTGCTTGAACCTGGGAGGCAGAGGTTGCAGTGAGCCAGGATTGCACTACTGCACTCCAGCCTGGGCAACAGGGATAGACTCTGTCTCAAATTAAAAAAAGAAAAAAAATTAAAACAAATTTAGAAATGAGAAAAATGTTTATAAAAGAGAATATGAAAACTTAAGTATGAAAATTAAGTAAATTTGAAATGTAAGCATTTAAGCAGATTTAATCTAGATGCAAATCTTACAGTTGCATTAGCAAAACCACAATAAGCAAAGGGGTAGATATGGAGAAAAGAGAAAGTGAAAGGGGGCTGAGCTTTTTGTTTTAACTGAAAATATGCTGTTTTATTCTAACTAATTGTTTTGAAAAACTTGAAGATAAACACTAGTAAAATAAAAAAACTGTTTTTACACATGCATGTGCATTCACACACACACATAATCTTTCAGACTATAGGAGAGAGGAAAGCAAAGAAAATTTAGGATTAATTCAAACGACAGAAGAGAAGCATAAAGGAAGAATGGAAAAAAGAATTTTGTTAGACTGACCATGTTAATTATAATAAATATAAAAAATAAAGTCCCCTACTGAGAAAAAATCATTCATTTTTTCTCTAATTTATGGCACGACTTCCTTTAATAATTAAGATTAATGCAACATACACTTTCAATGTGAACAAGTAAAACTTTGTATTTTTTCCAACAAAGTAAGGTACACAGATGGGTAGACACATACCCATTTTAAAGACAGAAGAAGGGCAATGCCTTACTCTAAATGAAGAGCTAGGAATGAAACAGGTTCTCCTGACACTCATTTATTCTATTTATTCAGCAGGCAATTTATAACACTTTGTCAGGCTTGAGCATACCTCTTAGTCTCTCTTTTTTCTCAACATATACCATGTATTTTTCCTAAAGCCATTTTTATGGTAAGTTATTAAGACACCTGTGGCTGAATATCTAAGAGTAATGACTCACCCACATTTCCAGCCAGTAGTATCCTCGTACATGAATCAGTATACAGCGATGTCAGAGAAATGGCAGAATGTTTTGTGAAAGGTAGCATATCTTTCAGTAGTCTTCCCTAAATAAAGTATAATGCAAATAAAACTTTTTCTATGCTAGTAAATCTTATGAAATCTTAATATTGAAATTGATTTTTCTATGTAAATAATGCATCTCAAGAATTATCTCTACTACTGAACCACAATTCCCTTGTTTGTAAGGAAAATAATTTTAAACTATCCATAGGGACTTATTTCCTCGAAATTAAATATACTAAAGGTATGGACAACTGTTATTTAGAAGCATCTAGACTCTAAGTATTATAGACTGTTCTACACTTGGGATTGTTTTTGCATATCCCATGACCCTTTTCATGAAATTCCTCAGACTTTCTTTCCGATTACATATTTTCTTATTTCTTTTTTTTTTTAATTTAACTCAAACAGGCATTGACATATTTTCTTTTTAAACAAACTTTTTTCAGAAGGGAGACACACTTTTAAGTGTATGTCAGTTGTTTTAAACAGAAATATTTGCCTTTTCAGAAATATTTATTTTTTCATATTGGTGCTAGATAAAGAATTGTTAAGAGATTTAAATTCAAACAGGTTGTTTTTCAGCACTCAGTATAAGCCAGCACTGGGAAGGACTTTTACACGTATTCTCTTGCTTAGAGAATAACCATCATCAACATCAAAGCTTGTGAAGAGTTTGAATCTGCTACTCCCTTCCTTAGACTGCTTCGACATAATCTCTTCTCCTCCTATTTCTTTTACTCTTTCATTTCTGTATTAGAAAAAAAAGGGCATTGTTCTAACACCAAGATTATCTCAAGGAAAGTTATTATTAGAATACTTTGTATTTTCAAGCCAGGGTTGTTTTCACGAATAAGCTAGGATCTACTGGTAGACTTAGAGTTTTATCTGGCAGAAAGCCATGCGGTTCTGTGTTGTTGGATCCCATTATCTGCCACACAAAACTGTTGTGTGTTCTGAGTTTCTCTGTAGGAAGGAGACTGATCACAAGCGAGGTCACCTCCTCTGCTTTTCTAAGGATTTCATTGTCATCACCTTCAGGCTACCCAAGATCCTTCCTTTCATCATCTTCTGTCCTCTTAATTCCACCCCAAATCATTTTAAATCTTCTGGTAAATGAAAGTTACATTTTTCTTTGTAAAATATTGAAGGACACTCAATACGATGCAATACCTTCTTTCAGCTGTTTGGTAAACTAACAACTTATTGTATACTCAATATTTCAGTGTTCTTATATTATTTTACTCTAATACACCATTAATATCCTTTACTATTATTTTAATATCCAATAAGATATTTAGTGGCATTCGTAGCTCAATTTAAAAGAAAGATTTGAATATTTTGAATGCATGAACCCATCAAAACTAATGCCCTCGGCCGGGGAAAGTGGCTCATGCCTGTAATCCCAGCACTTTGGGAGGCCGAGGCTGGCAGATCATGAGGTCAGGAGTTTGAGACCAGCCTGGCCAACATGGTGAAACCCTGTCTCCACTAAAAATACAAAAATTAGCTGGGTGTGGTGGCACACACCTGTAGCCCCAGCTACTCGGGAGGCTGAGGCAGAAGAATCGCTTGAACCCAGGGGTGGAGGTTGCGGTGAGCTGAGATCACGCCACTGCACTCCAGCCTGGGTGACAGAGAGAGACTCCATCTTAAAAAAACAAACAAACAAATAAGCAACTAATGCCCTCCTCTCCCCAAATAAAAGAATTATAAGCAGGCTCAATAGATCTTTCTAGTAAATCTTCATGCCGGATTCACATTTCCTGCTTCTATTAGGGACATAAGGGATGAGACTGAAGCAGTGTGCCAAAGGTGAAGACCTTCCCAGAAATTCCAACTGCAAGGCTTGCATGACCGGTGGAACATTCTTCTCTCAATACGGGTATCTATCTGTATGCAGGGATCTATCCCAGTGTGGGTATCTATCTGTAATGTGTTTGATAGAAAAGTAGAAGAGCTTCCACAAAGAGAGACAGATTTGAAATAGCTAAGTTAGCAGTTTTGATGATTTGATCTTTTGAGTTACAAAGCCCTTCTCTCGTAAAGTTTGGGTAGCGTTATCAATAAACAGGCTGCAAAATCAGCAATTTGGCTAGAAAGTTGAAAAAATATTAGAATTCAATGCCATATGGAAGAGCACTAAGATTCTTTTAATGATTCTTTTTATCCTTCCCATTCTTTCCTATTCCCAAACTTGCTGGGTTCCATTACCTCCAGAGTCCACAAGCGGAGGTGTCCATCCTCATGAGCAGTGACAAGGATAGGTGGCTGGGCTTTTGGTAAATTGGCATTTTCAGGGTGTTTTTTGTCCACTGGCTGTTGCTCTCCCACCGTGACATCTGTTTGTTCACCTGTTCGAGAAATTAATGAACTATCATGAGGCCAGGCGCGGTGGCTCACACCTGTAATCCCAGCACTTCAGGAGGCCAAGGCAGGTGGATCACTTGAGGTCAGGAGTTTGAGACCAGCCTGGCCAACATGGTGAAACCCCGTCTCTACTAAAAATACAAAAATTAGCCAGGTGTGTTGGTGGGCGCCTGTAATCCCAGCTACTTGGGAGGCTGAGGCAGGAGAACTGCTTGAACCCAGGAGGCAGAGGTTGCAGTGAGCTGAGATGGCACTACTGCACTCCAGCCTGGGGGACAGAGTAAAACTCTGTCTCAAAAAAAAAAAAAAAAAAAGAGCTATCATGGAATTTGCAATACTTGGAATTCCAAATTTTTGTGAAATGTAAAACGCAAGGCAGACAAGAAAATAGCAAAAGCAACACATTATTTCTTCTTCTTCTTTTTTTTTTTTTAACTCAGAGAACTTCGGTCAGGGCAAAGGACAAAAAAAAGCATTAAAAAATTGAACCCTGGATCACTGAAAAAATATAAAAAGTTTATTTTGATCATATTGCAAAAGCTTCTGTACTATACATAACAGCTCACACAAGGTATTTATTCATAAATCTTACACATACAGAATGGTGTATAAATGCAGTATAAGTTTTAGAAAAATGGCTAGAGACTAAGAAGTTCAGTAATATTCTGGATTCTTGAAACCTAGAATTAGTATTTAAGAAGGCATCATCATAATGAAAATTCTGCCATTTAGACTACTGAATCCTATAGCACCTCAACATTTAGTTCCAAAAAGAATATATATACATATGTACGTATATATGTATATGTGTGTGGGTATGTGTGTGTATATTATATATACATATATAATGAATATATAGAATGAATTTATATACTAAGGAATATATATATTCATTAAGAATACTCTGTCACCTAAAAGCCCTGTTGCAAAGGAGTTGCTTTATTATAAAGAAGAGAGGTAATTTCATACTGACCTTTAACCTCACTGTCATGTATGCTTTGCTTGCTTCCCTGAATTATGGGAGGAAAAGAGAAAATATTTCTATGACATTGTAAGAAAATGAGATATACTGGGTGAATAAATTCTCCAGATAGTTGAATTTTCATTTCTAAGCATTACTTTTAAAATTATACTTAAATTTTTTTTGGAAAAAATGTATTGCAGAGATTTTCATGTCCAGAAATAGAGAATTTATAACACAACATTCTTCTAGTGGTTGAGGTACCAGCATAATAACGAGAGTAATTAAAAATGCCTAATGCATGCCCGGTTCTTGGTTGACATGATCTCTAATTGTATTCACAACTATGCATCTTCATCTTTATTATTCCCTTTTTACTGAAACAGAAACAGAAACTCACATTAAGTGACAGCTCTAAAGTTAATCAGATAATAAAAGAAGGACTTGGGTTCAAGTACAATCTGTCTGGCTTTTGCTTCCATGTAAGTTTATTCTTTCCAGTATGCTGGTGATTTAAAAACAGTTTTTGCAGTGACAACTTTCCTTCAAACACAATTCTAGAAATGTAAAGCATAAAAATATGTAAAATTGGAACTGAGAACACAGTTTGAAAACCACTGCATTACAGTACATGTTGTAATGTAATTATATTACCTGGGTCTTTTCTCCCTGTGACATACGTACTTTTTAGCAAAAGAGTACTTACATTTTAGCAAAAGAGATAGTCTAAAATTACGTAATTACTTTGTAAGTATCAAAATAACATGCATAATTTATTTGTGATTGTATATTATTATTCACAAATGTAAAAGCTTTGAAAAAATATATAAAAATTGAAAAAGATATAAAATTGAAAAAACAATTTAGACATTGCATTTTTTTGCAAAATAATGCGTTTTTACATATAAGCATGCACACACAGAATTCTTCCACTGTTACCTTCTATCAAAGGAGGGGCTCAAATATGCTCAATAGTACTATTTTTGAACCAACATTGAGTATGACAGGAAGACAGACTCTCTCTGTGTCTTGCTTACCTTACTGCTCCGTGGACCTTTGCTGGATTCACACTGGGACGAAGAACATATGGAATCCTGACTTAATCTCCTATAAAGGGAGGGGAGAAGCCCAAGGATAAAACGTTAAGATATGCTACCATACTCAAAGGGTGTGCTTCTCTGCTTTAATTTCAGCTGATTGCTTCTTTCATCATCTGTGGATACTGAGCGACTCAGGAAACAAATCATGCCTTACATTTTGTGTAATAAATGTTGACCACTATGATATTGGTGGAGACTATTGGGGAGCCTCAGCAAATAAGGTTTGTTGCTCCCTTTGTCAGAAAATAAAAGTCTTGCCTATCCCACTGCAAAGGCTAGATTTAGTCCCAGAGGCTCTTACACTGAAATGGCAGGGGATGGGGTGGTGGTGGGGGGACCTTATAAGCCTGTCTAACTTCCTGCTTGACAATATCTAGTTCTAACCGGATCCTAGTCTGTGGCACTCCACTGAAACCGGCTGAAAAGTGGCTTAAGGTCTGGTGCAGATGTCTACAGAATAAGTCTTCAAAATATTCTCAGAACAGTGTTGATGAAATTTCATGCCAAGGGGTAGGGAAGGGGTTACATTCTGGCTCACCACTGGGTGACCCCAAACCAGCATGGAAGCTTCTGATTTCTCTCCAAAGCTATGTGTGGCATTATCTATTGCCTGCAAACCAGAGCTGTTATGCAAATATAAATAGGAAAAACACTTTTTCTTAAATCCCTTGCTCTCTCAGAAATGGATGATAATTGCTCAGTTATAGTGGATGGTGGATGAAACCTCCTGCCATATGACCTTCCATGCTTGCCTTGCAAGTCCTTCCTTCTGCTTCACACCAGTGTTAGATTTTGGCGAAAAGTAAAGCCAAGTGAGCATTTTCCATCTCTGCTGCGTGATAAAGGGTGCTGTGAAGCTGACATGGTGAGGGGACCACATAGCACTTTAAATCCCTGAGGAGAACCCCACCTCCAAAATGACAGTTATGGGAAGAAAGCTGAAGCCACGTGTCAACCCAACTGATGTCTTTTTTCAGTTGTCCCTTCTTTAACGTTGGGATGAAGTAAACTCTTTCTATTACTTTCAATGGCAAAAACCACAATTAATTTTGCATCAACCTAATGTCTCAGCCACCTAAGTCCCAGACAGTATTACTGGTCCAGTAAGTAACGAGTTACCTTGCACATTCAGGGGTACGAAAGAGGAACAGTATGTCATTAATTTTAAAGTGCTTGGGATCCAAGTCAGGGTTTACAGTGAAGCAATCTTCAGGTCGGTACCTAGAAGTAAGTATACATTTATATGAGAAAAATTCACAAATTATGGAGCTTACAGTACTAAGATTGTATATCCCCTGCAGAGCTAAGCAGTTCCTCAAATGCTGATATTACTGAACATGAAAAGAAAATGCAAGGAAGTAGAGTTTGAACATACCTTTTTTAACAAGGTTCTGTTAAATCGTGATCATCAGTGGTTTAAAAGTCTTTTAATTCAACTAACTGGTCTAGTCTTCCTACCTTTAGATCAGAGAATGGGCTTCTATAAAATCCTGTGGATAAAACGCTATTTTATTTTACTTTTAGAGATGGGGGCCAACTATGTTGCCCAGACTGGTCTTGAACTCCTGGGCTCAAGCGACCCTCCTGCCTCAGCCTCCCAAAGTGCTGGGATTACCGATGGGAGCCACCTCGCCTGGCTGGTTTCATACAGTTTAAATAATAGAGTTCTAATATTTTTTAAATAAGTGGAGTAATAAATATGAATAAAATATTATTACCCTTAAAGAGCTTATAATGAAGTGGAGAAGAACAGGTAGTCCAGTGAGGACACTGCTCTTGCTGCTCCAGTCTCCTGTTGACCCAGATTCCAAGGTCAACATTGAACTTTCTAGGCACCATCCTAGGAACAGGGGAATAGTCCCTAAATGCCTACCCTGAAACATCATGCTTGGCTCTTAAAGCTGCATTTAACATTCATTATAGCAAATAGACCTTACAGCAAAATTTCCCCTTTTTCTTCAGCGGAAATTACTTCTGCAAGAGATGAAGGAGCCTCCTGGAAAGTGAACCCAAGCTCAAAAGAGAAGTCTACAAGCTTGATGACTTGTTGAACTCAAATTTTTTAAGAGATTTCTGTTGTGCAGATGAGCTGAATCATGAAGTGGATTATTAATTAGCAAGAATAATATTAAGTCTGGGCTCAAAAAGCCTGAGGCTTAGAGCAGGAAGAGAAGAGTTATTTCCTCTGACTGGTGAAGGGGTCTTAGGCGAAGTTTGAGGTAGACAAAGAGATGGACTCTACTGCAAATATGGAAGCCATTTTCAGTTTCAGAACTTTTAAACCTGGGCCTAAATGACCTTCCACAGATCTGTGCTAAATCATATGTTTTGCAAAATATTGCACTGATTCTAAATCAATTGTCTTATGTAATCATCTGCCTATAGGAAAGGGACACTGTTTATGGCCCACACTATACTTGGTTGTTTTCCTCTGATTGGATGTTGGATATGCATGCATCCCTTGGCAAAATAACAAGGCACTTTAACAAGGAGGATCTTCATCTTTAAAGTGGGATTATTATCACAGGTGTTGCCCCCCTCTTTAGGCCGTGGCATCAAGATAATTGTCTTCTTAGTCTATCTGCTTTCCCTTCTTAGGAAAGAGTCATACACAAGCTGACACAGCGTGAAAGCATTAGCAAGAAGGAGAGGAAGTTTGCAGTGCAGACTGGTGTAGGTATCAAGTGGCAGGTAGACAATGTGTGAGAAAAGGCTGGGGGCATGGGCTGAAGTGAAGGAATAGAAGGATGACAGGAATTCCAGGGGCAGGATCCAGGAGTATGTGGACTGAGGTGCAGAAAGGGGGTTCTGCAGAAACAGCTGTTGCAATTAAAGGTTCAAAGAGAAGAAATCCATAGTCCAAACAATAAATGATTATTTCCTCTCAAAAACTGGCTAAAGGGAACGACACAGACTTGGATGGGAAGGAGCAGGCAGACCAGCAGTATGTTAAGTACTGTAAAGAGAGGTGCAGACATTTCTTTTGTATTTTGCTCTTCTTTTCTCTTGTCCTTTCCAATTCTCCCTTCCCTCCTCTTTTATATCTCTTCCCGTCCCCCAAATGCTTAGATAAACTTGATTTTATTTTCATTCATTATTAAGATTCTTGGCCATCTTGTGTCTGTAAGTAAAATTTTCCAAGCCCCCTTGCCATAGGGTGGCCACACATGGCCCTTGCACACGTTCCAATTACACCGCTGGGGAGAACTTATTATTTACAATCCATCCAAACAAACCATTCAGTGTTACTTTAGTTCCTTCTCAACAAATGGGGAAAAAAAAAAACATTGAGAAGTGGATGGTATGGGGAGGGTAAGATCTTGGCCATAGTCCAGAGTAAATCTAATTGGTTGAGAGGAATAATTGAATCTACCACATTGGCCCTTGTTAGCCCCAACCTGTAATAAATCAGACGTGTTGAGATGGTGAATGAGAAGGACGTGCTACCCAGGAGTCTTCTCACCATGTGACTTTGGTGGCTGAGTAGATGATGGTGGCACTGGGGATACAGGAAGGGGAGAAGTTTGGGAGCGGGGAGTAGATTGGGAAGATGTTTCAGGCATGTAGGGCTCTGAGGGTCTTGGTAACAATCAGATGAAAATTGCTAGTAGGCAATTGGTTATGTGTGTTTGAAGCTCTAGAGAGATTAGTGTTTGAAGTTGTTACGTATTTTAATTATTTGTTGAGGTCATAAATTTGGGCAAGATCACACATGAAAAGCATATACTAGGTGAGAATAGTAAAGATTAAAGCTCTTGGGAATATAGGTGCTTACAGTTCACCTTACTTATATCATCCTGGGATTTAGACACTTAGAACACAGTCTGTTCATGAATATAACTTCCAGGAAGGCCTGCCTTGAAAGTTATCACCATTTTTATGTATTGCTTTTTTGTCCCCTGAGGTTTTTTTTTAATATACTGAGTTTCACTCACTCTATCGCCCAGGCTGTAGTGCAGTGGTGTGATCTCAGCTCACTGCTACCTCCACCTCCCAGGTTCAAGCAATTCTCGTGCCTCACCCTCTCCATTATCTAGGATTACAGGCAGGTGCCACTGTGCCCTGCTAATTTCTATATTTTTAGTAGAGACAGGGTTTCACCATGTTGGTAAGAATGATCTCGAACTCCTGGCCTTAAGTGATCCTCCTCCTAAAGTTCTGGGTTTACAGACCTGAGCCACCGCGCCCAGCGCTTCCCTGAGTGTTGCATGCTACTGAGCCCTTCTGCAGTAAAGCTTTTACATTGTTTAAGGATAATACACAACTTACACTTTTTTGACAGTAGATGTCACAAAATTCCATAAGATGATCACACCATTTAATGTTCCAGCTGCTATCAAATTATATCCTTCTACTTGTAGTAAATCAATGCAGTTCACTCGTAATAAATCCATGGCGGGATTCTGAAGAACGAAGGAAACAGAACACCATAAATATAGTATTCGTGATTCGCGGTACAAATGCCATGTGTACACTTTGTAATTGTCATCAACTTAAAACAAAATGCCTTATTATATATATTTTTAATATCACAAAATGAAATTTAGTAAAATCTTATTTCTCTTGCACTAAAATTTTTAACTGGCAGAATTCATTAAAGCAACAAAAATATACTCTTCCTGTTTACTGGCTGCTTTTTCTCAGCCTTATTTATTCTTTCTTCCCAACTATTAGATTAACTTCCTGTCTTCCTCTTCCCTTCAGACTTTTTGAAAGAATATTCTACGTTCGTCGTTTCCACTTACCGACTTTTCTTTCACTCAGCAAATTTCATTGGCTTCTGCTTCATAACACCCTGTGATAGCTTTTCCTATTTATCGTTAAGATATTTTTCAATTGTCTTGCCTCAAATATTTTTTTTTTATTATTATTATACTTTAAGTTTTAGGGTACATGTGCACAATGTGCAGGTTTGTTACATATGTATCCATGTGCCATGTTGGTGTGCTGCACCCATTAACTCGTCATTTAGCATTAGGTATATCTCCTAATGCTGTCCCTCCCCACTCCTCCCACCACACAACAGTCCCGGAGTGTGATGTTCCCCTTCCTGTGTCCATGTATTCTCATTGTTCAATTCCCACCTATGAGTGAGAACATGTGGTGTTTGGTTTTTTGTCCTTGGGATAGTTTACTGAGAATGATGTTTTCCAGTTTCATCCATGCCCCTACAAAGGACATGAACTCATCATTTTTTATGGCTGCATAGTATTCCATGGTGTATATGTGCCACATTTTCTTAATCCAGCCTATCGCTGTTGGACATTTGGGTTGGTTCTAAGTCTTTGCTATTGTGAATAGTGCCTCAGTAAACATACGTGTGCATGTGTCTTTATAGCAGCATGATTTATAGTCCTTTGGGTATATACCCAGTAATGGGATGGCTGGGTCAAATGGTATTTCTAGTTCGAGATCCCTGAGGAATTGCCACACTGACTTCCACAATGGTTGAACTAGTTTACAGTCCCACCAACAGTGTAAAAGTGTTCCTATTTCTCCACATCCTCTCCAGCACCTGTTGTTTCCTGACTTTTTGATGATGGCCATTCTAACTGGTGTGAGATGGTATCTCATTGTGGTTTTGATTTGCATTTCTCTGATGGCCAGTGATGATGAGCATTTTTTCATGTGTTTTTTGGCTGCATAAATGTCTTCTTTTGAGAAGTGTCTGTTCATGTCCTTTGCCCACTTTTTGATGGGGTTGTTTGTTTTTTTTTTTGTAAATTTGTTTGAGTTCACTGTAGATTCTGGATATTAGCCCTTTGTCAGATGAGTAGGTTGCAAAAATTTTCTCCCATTCTGTAGGTTGCCTGTACACTCTGATGGTCATTTCTTTTGCTGTGCGGAAGCTCCTTAGTTTAATTAGATCCCATTTGTCAATTTTGGCTTTTGTTGCCATTGCTTTTGGTGTTTTAGACATGAAGTCCTTGCCCACGCCTATGTCCTGAATGGTATTGCCTAGGTTTTCTTCTAGGGTTTTTATGGTTTTAGATCTAACATGTAAGCCGTTAATCCATCTTGAATTAATTTTTGTATAAGGTGTAAGGAAGGGATCCAGTTTCAGCTTTCTACATATGGCTAGCCAGTTTTCCCAGCACCATTTATTAAATAGGGAATCCTTTCCCCATTGCTTGTTTTTGTCAGGTTTGTCAAAGATCAGATAGTTGTAGATATGCAGCATTATTTCTGAGGGCTCTGTTCTGTTCCATTGATCTATGTCTCTGTTGTGGTACCAGTACCATGCTGTTTTGGTTACTGTAGCCTTGTAGTATAGTTTGAAGTCAGGTAGCATGATGCCTCCAGCTTTCTTCTTTTGGCTTAGGATTGACTTGGCGATGCGGGCTCTTTTTGGGTTCCATATGAACTTTAAAGTAGTTTTTTCCAATTCTGTGAAGAAAGTCATTGGTAGCTTGTTGGGGATGGCATTGAATCTATAAATTACCTTGGGCAGTGTGGCTATTTTCACAATATTGACTCTTCCAACCCATGAGCATGGTATGTTCTTCCATTTGTTTGTATCCTCTTTTATTTCATTGAGCAGTGGTTTGTAGTTCTCCTTGAAGAGGTCCTTCACATCCCTTGTAAGTTGGATTCCTAGGTATTTTATTCTCTTTGAAGCAATTGTGAATGGGAGTTCACTCATGATTTGGCTCTGTCTGTCTGTGATTGGTGTACAAGAATGCTTGTGATTTTTGTACATTGATTTTGTATCCTGAGACTTTGCTGAAGTTGCTAATCAGCTTAAGGAGATTTTGGGCTGAGACAGTGGGGTTTTCTAGATATACAATCATGTCATCTGCAAACAGGGACAATTTGACTTCCTCTTTTCCTAATTGAATACCCTTTATTTCCTTCTCCTGCCTGATTGCGCTGGCCAGAACTTCCAGCACTATGTTGAATAGGAGTGGTGAGAGAGGGCATCCCTGTCTTGTGCCAGTTTTCAAAGGGAATGCTTCCAGTTTTTGCCCATTCAGTATGATATTGGCTGTGGGTTTGTCATAGATAGCTCTTATTATTTTGCGATACGTCCCATCAATACCTAATTTATTGAGAGTTTTTAGCATGAAGCGTTGTTGAATTTTGTCAAAGGCCTTTTCTGCATCTATTGAGATAATCATGTGGTTTTTGTCTTTGGTTCTGTTTATATGCTGGATTACATTTATTGATTTGTGTATGTTGAACCAGCCTTGCATCCCAGGGATGAAGCCCACTTGATCATGGTGTATAAGCTTTTTGATGTGCTGCTGGATTCGGTTTGCCAGTATTTTATTGAGGTTTTTTGCATCAATGTTCATCAAGGATATTGGTCTGAAATTCTCTTTTTTGGTTGTGTCTCTGCCAGGCTTTGGTATCAGGATGATGCTGGCCTCATAAAATGTGTTAAGGAGGATTCCCTCTTTTTCTATCGATTGGAATAGTTTCAGAAGGAATGGTACCAGTTCCTCCTTGTATCTGTGGTAGAATTCGGCTGTGAATCCATCAGGTCCTGGACTCTTTTTGGTTGGTAAGCTATTGATTATTGCCACAATTTCAGAGCCTGTTATTGGTCTATTCAGAGATTCAACTTCTTCCTGGTTTAATCTTGAGAGGATGTATTTGTGGAGGAATTTATCCATTTCTTCTAGATTTTCTAGTTTATTTGCATAGAGGTGTTTGTAGTATTCTCTGATGGTAGATTGTATTTCTGTGGGATTGGTGGTGATATCCCCTTTTTCATTTTTTATTGCGTCTATTTGATTCCTCTGTCTCTTCTTTATTAATCTTGCTAGCAGTCTATCGATTTTGTTGATCTTTTCAAAAAACCAGCTCCTGGATTCATTAGTTTTTTGAAGGGTTTTTTGTGTCTCTATTTCCTTCAGTTCTGCTCTGATTTTAGTTATTTCTTGCCTTCTGGTAGCTTTTGAATGTGTTTGCTCTTGCTTTTCTAGTTCTTTTAATTGTGATGTTAGGGTGTCAATTTTGGATCTTTCCTGCTTTCTCTGGTGGGCATTTAGTGCTATAAATTTCCCTCTACACACTGCTTTGAATGTGTCCCAGAGATTCTGGTATGTTGTATCTTTGTTCTCGTTGGTTTCAAAGAACATCTTTATTTCTGCCTTCATTTCATTATGTACCCAGTAGTCATTCAGGAGCAGGTAGTTCCATTTCCATGTAGTTGAGCGGTTTTGAGTGAGTTTCTTAATCCTGAGTTCTAGTTTGATTGCACTGTGGTCTGAGAGACAGTTTGTTATGATTTCTGTTCTTTTACATTTGCTGAGGAGAGCTTTACTTCCAACTATGTGGTCAATTTTCGAATAGGTGTGGTGTGGTGCTGAAAAAAGTGTATATTCTGTTGATTTTGGGTGGAGAGTTCTGTAGATGTCTATTAGGTCCACATGGTGCAGAGCTGAGTTCAATTCCTGGATATCCTTGTTAACTTTCTGTCTCGTTGATCTGTCTAATGTTGACAGTGGGGTGTTAAAATCTCCCATTATTATTGTGTGGGAGTTTAAGTCTCTTTGTAGGTCACTCAGGACTTGCTTTATGAATCTGAGTGCTCCTGTATTGGGTGCATATATATTTAGGATAGTTAGCTCTTCTTGTTGAATTGATCCCTTTACCATTATGTAATGGCCTTCTTTGTCTCTTTTGATCTTTGTTGGTTTAAAGTCTATTTTATCAGAGACTAGGATTGCAACCCCTGCCTTTTTTTTTGTTTTCCATTTGCTCAGTAGATCTTCCTCTATCCCTTTATTTTGAGTCTATGTGTGTCTCTGCACGTGAGATGGGTTTCCCGAATACAGCACACTGATGGGTCTTGACACCTTATCCAATTTGCCAGTCTGTGTCTTTTAATTGGAGCATTTAGCCCATTTACATTTAAAGTTAATATTGTTATGTGTGAATTTGATCCTGTCTTTATGATGTTAGCTGGTTAATTTTGCTTGTTAGTTGATGCAGTTTCTTCCTAGCCTCGATGGTCTTTACAATTTGGCATGTTTTTGCAGTGGCTGGTACCGGTTGTTCCTTTCCATGTTTAGTGCTTCCTTCAGGATCTCTTCTAGGGCCGGCCTGGTGGTGACAAAATCACTCAGCATTTGCTTGTCTGTAAAGTATTTTATTTCTCCTTCATTTATGAAGCTTAGTTTGGCTGGATATGAAATTCTGGGTTGAAAATTCTTTTCTTTAAGAATGTTGAATATTGACCCCCACTCTCTTCTGGCTTGTAGAGTTTCTGCCGAGAGATCAGCTGTTAGTCTGATGGGCTTCCCTTTGTGGGTAACCCGACCTTTCTCTCTGGCCACCCTTAACATTTTTTCCTTCATTTCAACTTTGGTGAATCTGACAATTATGTGTCTTGGAGTTGCTCTTCTCGAGGAGTACCTTTGCGGCGTTCTCTGTGTTTCCTGCCTTGCTAGATTGGGGAAGTTCTCCTGGATAATATCTTGCAGAGTGTTTTCCAACTTGGTTCCATTCTCCCCGTCACTTTCAGGTACACCAATCAGACGTAGGTTTGGTCTTTTCACATAGTCCCATATTTCTTGGAGGCTTTGTTCGTTTCTTTTTATTCTTTTTTCTCTAAACTTCCCTTCTCGCTTCATTTCCTTCATTTCATCTTCCAACACTGATACCCTTTCTTCCAGTTGATCGCATCAGCTGCTGAGGCTTCTGCATTCTTCACGTAGTTCTCGAAACTTGGCTTTCAGCTCCATCAGCTTCTTTAAGCCCTTCTCTGCATTGGTTATTTTAGTTATACATTCGTCTAATTTTTTTTCAAAGTTTTTAACTTCTTTGCCATTGTTTTGAATTTCCTCCTGTAGCTCGGAGTAGTTTGATCGTCTGAAGCCTTCTTCTCTCAACTTGTCAAAGTCATTCTCTGTCCAGCTTTGTTCCGTTGCTGGTGAGGAACTGCGTTCCTTTGGAGGAAGAGAGGTGCTCTGCTTTTTAGAGTTTCCAGTTTTTCTGCTCTGTTTTCTCCCCATCTTTGTGGTTTTATCTACTTTTGGTCTTTGATGATGGTGATGTACAGATGGGTTTTTGGTGTGGATGTCCTTTCTGTTTGTTAGTTTTCCTCCTAACAGACAGGACCCTCAGCTGCAGGTTTGTTGGAGTTTGCTAGAGGTCCCCTCCAGACCCTGTTTGGCTGGGTGTCAGCAGCGGTGGCTGCAGAACAGCGGATTTTCGTGAACCGCAAATTCAGCTGTCTGATAGTTCCTCTGGAAGTTTTGTCTCAGAGGAGTACCCGGCCGAGTGAGGTGTCAGTCTGTCCCTGCTGGGGGGTGCCTCCCAGTGAGGCTGCTGGGGGGTCAGGGTCCTACTTTAGGAGGCAGTCTGCCCTTTCTCAGATCTCCAGCTGCGTGCTGGGAGAACCACTACTCTCTTCAAAGCTATCAGACGGGGACATTTAAGTCTGCAGAGGTTACTGCTGACTTTTTGTTTGTCTGTGCCCTGCCCCCAGAGGTGGAGCCTACAGAGGCAGGCAGGCCTCCTTAAGCTGTGGTGGGCTCCACCCAGTTTGAGCTTCCCAGCTCCTTTGTTTACCTAATCAAGCCTGGGCACTGGCGGGGTTTCACCATGCTGGCCAGGCTGGTCTGGAACTCCTGACCTCGGGTGGGCGTGACCCGATTTTCCAGGTGCCATCTGTCACCCCTTTCTTTGACTAGGAAAGGGAACTCCCTGACCCCTTCTGCTTCCCGAGTGAGGCAATGCCTCACCCTGCTTCGGCTCGTGCACGGTGCACTGCACCAACTGTCCTGCACCCACTGTTTGGCACTCCCTAGTGAGATGAACCCGGTACCTCAGATGGAAATGCAGAAATCACCCGTCTTCTGCGTCGCTCACGCTGGGAGCCGTAGACCTAGACCAGAGCTGTTCCTATTCGGCCATCTTGGCTCCACCTCTTTGCCTCAAATATTTGTTAGATATCTACTATGTTAGATATTTGGAATACAAAGTCAAGTAGGACATCTGTGATCTGGAGAAACATAATACTTTAAAGTACTCACTAAGTGTTGATTACGGTGCAATGTGAAAGTGCTATATCAGAGGGAGGCACGCATAAGACTTGACAGGATCGTAGAAGAGTGACATTTAAATAAGAGGAGAGGTCTATTACCACTGTCAATTACCACTCTCAGTTGCTCTCCCCTTCCTGAAACTCCTTACTCTCCTGACGTCCTTGACTCCAGGCTTTGCTGGTTTTGCTGTGTCTCTGTGACTTCTTTTTCTGTTTCCTACTTGGTACCCTCTTGCTCTGCCAGCCTTTTAAATATTAATATTTTTTGGGTTTATCTCAAATTCATTTTCTTTTTTCTTTTTTTTTTTTCAACTCTTTCTGAGGGATCTCAGATTATGTTTCAAATATCTCATTGCTAATGACCTAATTATCTAGTCCAGTCCTCTCCTACAAGCTTCAGGCATATATATTTACTTAGACATTTTACAGGTATCTCAATGTTAATATATGTAACTTATCACTTCCTTTAAGCATGTTTCTTTGTTCTATTCTTTTTTTTCAGAGACAGATCTCCCTGTGTTGCCCAGACTGGAGTACAGTGGAATGATCACAGCTTACTGCAGCCTCGACTTCCTGGGCTCAAGCGATCCTCCCACCTTGGGCTCTGGAGTAGCTGGGACCACAGGTGGGTGCCACCGTGCCTGGCTAATGTTTTGGTTTTTTTTGTAGAGACAAGGTCTCACTATGTTGCCAGGCTAGTCTCAAATTCCTGAGCTCAAGTAGTCCTCCTGCCTCAGCCTCCCAAAGTGCTGGGATTATAGGCATGAGCCATGGTGCCCAGCCCTGTATTCTTTATTTCATTGGTTAGCACTATTTTTCAGTTCATCATTCAAGTTAGAAATCCTGGAACTGTCCTTCTTTCCTTCCTTTCTCTCAGTGCCCTCCTCTCCCAACTGCATGGTATCAATTGCAAGTTATGCTACTTCTACTGCCTAGATATTTCCTGAAACCAAAACATTTTCTTCTGCACCACCTCCATTGTCATGACCTTATATCTTTTATTATTTTTTAATTGTAAATTTGTTTAGAGACCGAGTCTTGATCTGTCACTCAAGCTGGTCTGCAGTGGTGCAATCCTAGCTCACTACAACCTCGAACTCCTGGGCTCAAGCATTCCTCCCACCACAGCCTCCCAAATAGCTCGACTAAAGGTGCACGCCACTGCACCAGACTAATTTTTTTAAATTTTTAAAAATTTTTTTGTAGAGATGGGGCCTATGCTGCCCAGGCTGGTCTCAAACTCCTGGCCTGAAGTGATCCTCCCACCTTGGCCTCCCAAAATGCTGAGATTACAGGTGTGAGCCACTGAGCCTGGTCATCCTTATATCTTTTAACTAAAACAGGAAGTAGCCTTTTGTCTGAATCTTCTGCCTTTAGTCTTGTGCCTGTCAAATCTGTCATCCAGGCAGCATCAAAGATGAGCTGCCCACAACACAAACCTGATCGTGTCATTTCTCATTTAAAGCCCTTCCATGGCCTTCCATTTGTTATAGGATACTCAAGCTCCTTATTCTTGTAAGCATGGTCTGGTCCCTACCTATTTGTTTGTCTTCATTTTTAACTACTCCCAGTATTACTCCAGCCACACTGAGATACTTGTAGTTCTCCTTCACAAACCATGCAATATTTTACCTCCATTATTTCGTTCACATTACCTCTTCCACTTGAGATTCACTGTCTTTTCACTACCCTCTAGAAACTGCCTATCTGCACCAAGCTAACTCCTGATAGTTCTTTAGCTGTAATTCAGCAATTATCCTCTTCAAAATCCTCCCCCTCTCCCCAGCCCTCCAGGATCTCTGCTGTACTTCTGTAGTGCAGGTACTATACCTCATTAATCTTGACATTCCCAGTGCTAAGAACAGTGCATGATACGTGGCAGGTATTCAATAAAAAGTGCTTCCTAAATAAAAGAGTTTTAGGGAGAGGATTTCCATGCACAATCAAATTTTTTTCCTAATTGACTTTTGCAAACTTTTCTTTGAGACTGAGTCTCGGTCTGTTGCCCAGGCTGGAGTGCAGTGGCATGATCTTAGCTCACTGCATCCTCCGCCTTCCAGGTTCAAGTGATTCTCATGCCTCAGCCTCCCCAGTAGCTAGGATTACAGGTGTACGCCACCATACCTGGCTATCTTTTGTATTTTTATTAGGGATGGGGTTTCACCATGCTGGCCAGGCTGGTCTGGAACTCCTGACCTCAAGTTATCTGCCCCCCTTGGCCTCCCAAAGTGCCGGGATTACAGGTGTGAGCCACTGTGCCTTGCCGACTTTTGCAAACTTTCAATCTGTAATTTTAAAGTCTGTTGCAAAAAGGAAGTGCTATAATGATAATTATGATAACTACAAAAAATAAAGATTCAGAATTGGAGATAATTTACATTTACATTAAAAGCCTAAAGGGCACTTTATTGTGCCTCAATAGTTTATAATTTATCACCATAGTTTTTCTTTTTTTTTTTTTAAGCAATCATTTTTTGATACCTATGCAATTATTTGCTAACTGCCTGGTTCTGACTCACTATGCAGTCATATTCTTTCTGTTTTTATTAGCTATAAATAAGATTTCATATATCAAATACATATAATTGAACCTAGTGTTTCCAATGATATGTAGAGTTGAAAAGGGAAATAGGCTAGAATTACTCTATGAGGACATGCATTTTGTTCTGTCTTTTGTGCACATTACATGATAACGTTATTATGACATAGTCACTGGGTATATTGATTTCAAAGAGCTTTTAGCTAAGAATAAAACCTACTTATCATTTAAACTAGCAATGAATGACATTCAAATTGCAGTTCCAAACTGACATTTGTTTCAATATGAGGAAAACTAATACAGTATCTCTCCATTCTATGATAAAATAATTGTTTCCAAATTCCATAAACCAGCTATACTATTCTTCTATATTGTTTTTTTTGCAAGGAAGCTTTATGGTTAATAATAATAAAAAGGGAAATATATTATGGTTGTTTTGCTAATGTCAGGGAGAAAAAAACTGAAGACTTTTCTCAATTGGTCCTGCTGTAACTTGCAGTTTTCTTCCATTCTTTAGTGTCTGACCACTTATCTCTCTAAAAACTGAAAAGTGCAAATGGTTTGATTAAAGTACTCTAAGATTAGAGTAAATCAATAAGTTAATGAAGATCCTCATTAAAAAACAATTGGTTTAAATTTTTATAGGAACAAAAAGGTACAGTTTTCTTATTCTCTATTCTTCAGCCTCAAACATATGCCCCAAACACTTCATCCCTCAGACATGCACACATGCGCCTGCCTTGTTGAGGAGGTGTAAGCATATTACAAAAATAGCTTTCTGAAGAGATGTTAAATTAAGTTGTTGAATTCAACATATACAGCTACCTTACTCAGAAAAAAAAAGATTCCTTTCAAAATATTACTGCTCATTGAAAATGCACCCAGGAGCTCTGATGGAGATGTACAACGTGAATGTTGTCTTCATGCCGGTGAATACAATGTTCTTTCTGCAGTCCATGGATCAAGGGGAAATTTGACTTTCAAGTCTTATTATTTAAGAAATACATTTTGTAAGGCTATAACTGCCATAGATAGTGATTCCTATGATGAATCTGGTTGCTCAAAGTAAATTGAAAACTTTCCAGAAAGAATTCACCATTCTAGATGCCATTAAGACATTTGTGATTCATGGGAGGAGGTCAAAATAGCAACATGAACAGGAATTTGGAAGAAGAGGATTCTAACCCTCAAAGATATTTGGAAGGGTTCAAGACTTCAGTGGAGGAAGTAACTGAAGATGTAGAAATAGCAAGAGAACTAGAATTAGAAGCGAGGCCTAACTTGCTGCAATCTCACGATAAAACTTGAATGGATGAGGAGTTGCTTCTCATGGATGAGCAAAGAAAGTTGTTTCTTGAGATGGAATCTGCTGTGAACATTGCTGAAATGACAACAAAGGACTTAGGATATTACCTAAACTTAGATGACTGGGCAGAGGCAGGGTTTAAGAGAATTAACACCAATTTTGAAAGAAATTTTACTGTGGGTAAAATGCTATCAAACAGCATCACATGCTACCAAGAAATTTTTCAAAAAGGACCAATATCCATAATATATCTTCCTAATTATCTATATATACATATATATATTTCTAATGTATCTAATATACAACAAACTTTTAAAACATTAGAAGGAAAAGAACAACAACCTAGATAGAAAAATTGACAAAAGATATGAACAAATAGTCCATATGTGTATTAAAAAGATGCTCCACTCACTCATTATAAGATAAATGCAAATTAAAGTATACCAAATTATATTTTAACAAAAAGCGTAAGTTTGGGGCTATATTAAAGGTCATAGAATGGTTGTTCATTTTTTTCTGGCCAATTATTATTTCACTATTTTTACATCATGTAATTTTAACTAGATTTTTCAATGTCAGTTAATAAAATTCCAGCTTTCTCTTTTCATAGGTTTTTATCTTTTTAAAAATCTTCTTATTTTGCTCTCACTTGTTCAGGTATAAAGGCACTTGTTTTGATTTGTCATCTACATTTGAAAAAGTTCAAAAGTTTGACTATAATATACACTGTTGGCAAGGCTGTGGGGAAATAGGCAGTCTCACATATTAGTGGCAGTGCAGAGCTGTGTAACTTCTGTGAAGGGGAGTTTGGTAATGTCTAGGATGATTATATTAGCATTTACTTTTTGACCCAGCAACCAATCCCTCTTCTTGGAATCTATCTCAAAGACACACTGTCAAAAATGGAAACCAACTATATATATATATATCATAAAGTATATATATATATATCATAAAGTATATATATATATTTCATAAAGTATATGTATATACTTTAATTTGCATTTATCTTATAATGAGGGAGTGGAGCATCTTGCTAATACACTCCTGGACTATTTCTTCATATCTTTTGTCAATTTTCTATCTAAGTTGTTCTTTTCCTTCTAATGTTTTAAAAGTTTGTTGTATATTAGATATTAGGAAGATATATTATGGATATCACTCCTTTTGTGATATAAGTTCCACATATTTTTTCCAGCTTCTTATTAGTGTTTTCATTTTGTGTATGGCCTTCTTTGCCATGGCAATGCTAAGTTCTGGGAAGCTGGGTGTAGATGAGGCTTCTGGTTATCAGGAACTACTTCTTGGAAATAATCATAAGTCTTTTTCATATAAATATAAATATATATATATGGCTATTTGTTGCAGCACTACTTTTAATTGGAAAAGATTAAAAGCAACCCAAATGGCCACCTACAGGGGACTAGTTGAATAAACAATGGCACATCTATTCACATGAAATACTACAGCATTTTCAAAAAGAAAAATGAAATACATGTACACCCATGTTCATGGCAGCATTCTATTAATAGCAAAAAAATGAAAGCAATCCAAGTATCCACTGATGGATGAATGGGTAAACAACATGTGTTCTATGCATACAACAGAATAATGTTCAGCCTTTAAAAGGAAGGACGCTGTGACATACGCTACACATAGACGAACCTTCAGGACATCACGCTAAGTTGAAACAAACCAGTCACAAAAGAGAAATACCATATGTTTCTGCTTATATGAGATCCTCAGTGTAAGTTCATAGAGATGGAAATTAGAATGCTGGTTGTCAGGAGCTGGAGGGAAGGGGAAATAGGGAGTTATTGTTTAATAAATACAGTTTCAGTTTTGCAAGATGAAAGCATCTGGAGATGGATGGTGATGAAGGTTGCACAACAATGTGAATATACTTAATGTCGCTAACTGTACACCTAAAAATAGTCTAAATGGTAAATATTACTTTACGTGTATTTTACCACAATTTTAAAAAAAGAAAGATGAAGATCTGTATATACTGCTTATAATGGTCTCCAGAATAGATTATTAAATAAAGCAAGGAATACAAGGATGTAAATAATATTCTATCATTTGCTTAAGAAGGTGGAGAGGGAACTAAGTATTTGATTATTTTTTTAAAAACAGCATGGAAACATAAACCAAAAACCTAAAAACAAAAAGTTAACTATAGGTTAAGGAGAGAACAAGGTGGAAAGGACAGGAATACAATAGACTTTGTTTTGTGGCTCAGAATAGAACTTGTTTTGTAATTTGATCTTAGAAATATATAAATGTTTTACATAACAATAAAACAAAACTGAATTTTAAAAACCCAATACATTTTAAAAATGAAGCAAACTTAAACTGTGTATAGAGTTGGTGGTACAAGGAATTATTTTAAGCAGTTTTAAAGCACGGTAATTTGACAGTACATTCCACTTGCTATATACCCTAAGGACAAAAAGAACTGCAGAAAAAGCAAGATTTTGAGCTGTGTCAGGTATCATGTTGCTAGTAATTTTATTGTTTTCTGAAACTAGAATATAATGTAACGTACAATGATAGCATATAAAATGACATAAAGAAGCTGTATATTATGTAGAAGAATACATTATATAAATAATAGCATAAAGCAAATAAGTAATGTTGCTTGTATCATTAGAAATCAAAATTTTCTGAGAGATAGATATAAAATAAAATTAGTAAAAGCCATATAACCTTACATTTGAATTGGGAATATCAGTGCAAAATAGTAGTGCATTTTCTCTTAAATGTTTTTTCTTAGCTGTCTATTGAAAAAGTCTAAAAATAAGAACCAACCTAGTGGTAGTGGGCATCTCTAGAACCCAGGTTGTGGTTTTTAAAAATACTATTTCCCACTAAAAAGAAGTAGAATATATTGGAGAAACAGCGGATTTTAGATCTGGAAAAAAATGTACAAGATGAGCCTGGATCATCTTGTCATGCCTGGAAGCTATCCAGAACTCCTGAGGTCACATCGGAGGAACTCAGGAGCCTGAAGAGGCTCCAACCAGTTTCAGATGGGACAGTTTGGGCATCAATAATAATAATAACAAGTTAAATTGAGTGAGACACTTCAAGAACATTTAAATTTGTGAGTCAATAATGATATTAAATAAACAAAATTCGCGGACCACCTTTGGAAGATGCTAGGAAACCTGTTCTTCACTTTAAAACTGATAAATATAAGGAGCAAATCACCAATTAGTTTGCTTTTCTATATAAACTGTACCTCAGTGTAACCAAATATTTGATAAAGGAGAGGTTTTCTTTAAACATTTTCCAGTAATAAATGAAGCAGAAAGGCAGCATGGCAACTTCAAATGAAAATAATAGACCTAGGTAGTGATCATCAATGGCTGCTGAGATACAAAAAAGAAAGACAACCAGTCATTATGAGAATCTTGATGGAATACAGGACAGCACCTATGAAGGAGTCTTGCTAAAGAAAAAAAAAAAAAATCAATGTTGTAGTCAATTAAGCCACCAGATTTAACTACCAGATTGCAGGAAGCACAGCAGAACTTCTTAAATAACACCACGAGGGTGCAATCAGCAAAATCCAGAAAGTGGAAAACTATGGCGTCAACTGTCCAGTTTCTTCAGGACATAAATTGCAAGGAGAGAAAAAAAAAGATATTTAACAGATTATTCCAACCAAATGCAACAAATAAACCTTGCTTGGATCTTGGTTGTTGAAACCAACTATAAGAAATAAATTATAAGGATATCTGGAAAATTTGAACACTGAATGAATATGTGATGAGATTAACAACTACTTACAAATTATTTTTAATATATTTTAGAAAATAATGGCATTATTTTTGAAATAGTCATTATTGTTTAGAGATACATACTGAAATATAAAGGGATGAAATGACACAGTGTTTGAGATTTGCTTCAAAATCCATTGGTGGGCCAGGCACGGTGTCTTATGCCTGTAATTCCAGCGTTTTGGGGGGCTGAGGCAGGAGGGTCACTTGAGCCCAGGTGTTGGGGTCTGCAGTGAACTGTGATTACACCACTGCACTTTAGCATGGGCAACAGAGCAGGACCCTGTCTCAAAAAAAAAAAAATGCATTGGTGGTCGTCATGGTGAAGAGGTGGGAATAAAGAATAAGTCTGGCCATACACAGAAAGTTTTTGAAGCTGAGTGATAACAC
Source organism: Symphalangus syndactylus (assembly GCF_028878055.3). Lineage (NCBI taxonomy): Eukaryota > Metazoa > Chordata > Mammalia > Primates > Hylobatidae > Symphalangus > Symphalangus syndactylus. The sequence goes on along the minus strand of NC_072434.2, from coordinate 86,138,069 downwards.
ATAGAAGCTCTTTGTATTATTTTCTGTACCTTTATATATGTTTGTAAATTTCCATAACAAAAAGCAAAAGTTAAAAAGAAACCAAGAGAGGAAACTTACATCAGTAGGTTGAGAAAAGTTCCTCTCAACTATTAACTGGACATCTGGGAAAGGAATAGCCATGTTCCTATCTCTAGTAGACATTCTCAGATGCACAGCATGTTTCCCATCTTGTAGGAAAGGCACAACATCAGGCAGCTCCCAGATCACCGTGAGGTAAATATCATCTTCCTTACCCTTTAATAGAAATCCAGTGAGTACATGAAAAGTTCAATTAATTACTTTATTTTGAACTGTTTTAAAGAGATAGAGAAAATAGAACCTACATTGATGTATCCACCATCTAGCTTTACCAAATCTTCAGCCCCATCTATTCCTTGCTTATTAATATAATTCCTCTTTCTTCCCTCCCTAGAGTAACCAGTAATGTGAATACGATGTTAGTCATGAAAGTTTTAATATTTCTACATGTACATACATATATGGTCTACATATATATGATAGTGCTTTCAGACTTTAAGCCATTTTATGAATGCTGTCCAACTGTATGTCCAACTTTCTTATTTCACTCAATAGGATGTTTTTGAGATTTATACAAGTTATTTCATGGAACTCCAGTTCATTTATTTTTAACTGCTTTATCATATATTATAAACATACTACAATTTATTTATGAATTCCCCTACTGACGGATGTTCAGGATGCCAATTTGGTACTGCTTTCCTTTACAGACAGGTGGCACAGTTTCTAGAGCATATATCTGGGGTAAAATGACCTAACTATAAGATATGCACATCCTCAACTTTACTAGCTATCACCGAACCACTTCTCTAGGTAGTGTTTAGCTATGTTCACTCTCACCAGGAGTAGATGAGAGTTCCCCTTTCTTCATATTCTTGCTAACAATTGGTATTATTTGATTTTCTTAGTTGTTTTGCCTGATGAATATGTAATGGGACACTTTAAAACTAATTTTTAATACCCTATCAAATAGGAAGACAGGAAGTCAAATTGTCTCTGTTTACAGATGACATGATTGTATATTTAGAAAACCCCATCATTTCAGCCCAAAATCTCCTTAAGCAACTTCAGCAAAGTCTCAGGATACAAAATAAATGTGCAAAAATCACAAGCATTCCTATACACCAACAATAGACAAACAGAGAACCAAATCATGAGTGAAGTCCCCTTCACAATTACTACAAAGAGAATAAAATACATAGGAATACAACTTACAAGGGATGTGAAGGACCTCTTCAAGGAGAACTATAAACCACTGCTCAAGGAAATAAGAGAGGACACAAACAAATGGAAAAACATCCCATGCTCATGGATAGGAAGATCAATATCGTGAAGATGGCCATACTACCCAAAGTAATTTATAGATTCAATGCGATCTCCATCAAACTGCCATTGACTTTCTTAACAGAATTAGAAACAACTACTTTAAATTTCATATGGAACCAAAAAAGAGCCTGTATAGCCATGAAAATCCTAAGCAAAAAGAACAAAGCTGGAGGCATCACACTCCCTGACTTTGAACTATGCTACAAGGCTACAGTAACTAAAACAGCATGGTACTGGTACCAAAACAGACATATAGACCAATGGATCAGAACAGAGGCCTCAGAAATAATGCCACACATCTACAACCATCTGATCTTTGACAAACCTGACAAAAACAAGCAATGGGGAAAGGATTCCCTATTTAATAAATGGTGTTGGGAAAACTGGCTAGCCATATATGCAGAAAACTGAAACTGGACCCCTTCCTTACACCTTATACAAAAATTAATTCAAGATGGATTAAAGACTTAAATGTAAGACCTAAAACCATAAAAACCCTAGAAGAAAACCTAGGCAATACCATTCAGGGCATAGGCATGGGCAAAGACTTCATGACCAAAGCACCAAAAGCAATGGCAACAAAAGCCAAAATTGACAAATTAGATCTAATTAAAGAGCTTCTGCACAGCAAAAGAAACTATCATCAGAGTGAACAGGCAACCTACAGAATGGGAGAAAATTTTTGCAATCTCTCTATCTGACAAAGGGGTAATATGCAGAATCTACAAGGAACTTAAACAAATTTACAAGAAAAAAACAAACAACCCCATTAAAAAGTGGGTGAAGGATATGAACAGACACTTCTCAAAAGAAGACATTTATGTGGCCAACAAACATATGAAAAAAAGCTCATCATCACTGGTCATTAGAGAAATGCACATCGAAACCACGACGAGTCACCATCTCATGCCAGTTAGATGGCAATAATTAAAAAGTCAGGAAACAACAGATGCTGGAGAGGATAAGGAGAAATAGGAAAGCTTTTACACTGTTGGTGGGACTTTAAACTAGTTCAACCATTGTGGAAGACATTGTGGCAATTCCTCAAGGATCTAGAATCAGAAATACCATTTGACCCAGCAATCCTATTACTGGGTATATACCCAAAGGATTATAAATCATTCTACCATAAAGACACATGCACACATATGTTTATTGCAGCACTATTCACAATAGCAAAGACTTGGAACCAACCCAAATGCCCATCAATGATAGACTGGATAAAGAAACTGTGGCACATATACAACATGGAATACTATGCAGCCATAAAAAAGGATGAGTTCATGTTCTTTGCAGGGATATGGATGAAGCTGGAGACCATTATTCTCGGCAAACAACACAGGAACAGAAAACCAAACACTGCATGTTCCCACTCATAAGTGGGAGTTGAACAATGAGAACACTGGGACACAGGGAGGGGAACATCACACACTGGGGCCTGTCAGGGGATGGGGGACTATGGGAGGGATGGCATTAGGAGAAATACCTAATGTAGATGACGGGTTGATGGGTGCAGCAAACCACCATGGCACGTGTGTACCTATGTAACAAACCTGCACGGGCTAGGCGCGGTGGCTCACGCCTGTAATTCCAGCACTTTGGGAGGCCGAGGCCAGCGGATCATGAGGTCAAGAGATCAAGACTATCCTGGCCAACATGGTGAAACCCCGTCTCTACTAAAAATACGAAAATTAGCTGGGCGTGGTAGCATGTGCCTATAGTCCCAGTTACTCGGGAGGCTGAGGCAGGAGAATCGCTTGAACCCAGGAGGCAGAGGTTGCAATGAGTCGTGATCATGCCACTGCACTCCAGCCTGGCGACAGAGCGAGACTCCATCTCAAAAAAAAAAAAAGAAAAAAAGGAAAAAAAACCCTGCACATTCTGCACATGTATCCCAGACCTTAAAGTATATAAAAAAGATACTAAAAATGAAAACTATTTACCACTATTAAAAATTTTTTTAAAACAATAAAACTAATTTTTAAACATTTTAGTTACATTAATCATATTTCCCTGATTGTTGTGAGTTGAACATTTTTTCATGTGTCTGCAAGTCATCTGGATTTCCTTACCTGTCCTTTGTTCATTTTTCTAATTTGTGGGGTTTTTTTCTGCATTTTGGGAGGTTCTTTATATATCCTGGTTCCTAACCCTTCTTCAGTTAGCTGGGGTGCAGTGGTCTTTTCACAGTCTGTGACTTGTCTTTTCACTTTGTTTTTTTAGACAAGCTTTTATTTTTAATTTGAATGTAATAATGATACCTTTGCCATATCCCATCTGTGGATGTGGTATATCTCTCCATTTATTCAGATTCTTTTCACATCCTTTAAGATTTATTTCCACACAACTTTTGCATGGTTCTTGCTATGTTTATTTTAGGTACCTTATATTTTTGTTTGCTATTGTGATGTGATCATTTATTCCACCTGTACTATCTTAATGTTTTCTTTCGTGAGTGTGTGTGACAGTGCCTTGCTCTGTCGCCCAGTCTGGAGTGTAGTGGTGCTATTTTGGCTCACTGCAATCTCTGTCTCCCAGGCTCAGGAGATCCTCCCACCTCAGTCTCCCAAGTAGGTTGGACTACAGGCACACACCACTACACCCGGCTAATTTTTGTATTTTTTGTAGAGATGCAGTTTTGCCATATTGGCCAGAATGGTCTTGAACTCCTGGCCTCAAGCAATCTGCCTGCCTTGGCCTTCCAAACTGCTGAGATAACAGGCGTGAGCCACCGTGCTGGGCCATGTTTATATTTTCTAACTGGTTATTATTGATGAGAGGCCATTAATTTTTAATTCTTGAATTGTTATATGGGAATAAAAGTCAAAATTTTAAGGTCAATTATTTTGCTTGCAGAACAGGACTCTTTCTATGTTGAAAAGCAGCTATGGAAAAGTGGGGAGAATATTGGTCTAGGAGTGAAGACAGCCAGTTTCTAGTCTTAGTTCTTGTGGGACCTCGGGCAAGGTACATACCTTCTTTGGCCCTATTTTTCTTATTTTCAAAATGAGGACTTTAGCTAGTTGATGGATAAAAGTCCTTCCATTTTTTAAAGCTTTGATTTTAGGTGTTGCCCTAAGGCCTCTGTTACTTCATATCCATGTTAATTTAAAAGTATGGGCCAATAGTACTCCTATGTACTGGTGGATTCTTTGTTTAGAGTTCGTGCCATTGAGGGATAGAAGGAATGAATCTCAGCAGTATCTCCAGAGTGACCAGATATTGACACTAAGTAATAGCTTAGTTAGATTTATGTGCCCACCTGGTGATATGAGTTATTGACAGTGGTTTGTTTTGTGTGTGTGTGTCTTTTTGAGACAGAGTCTTGCTCTGTCGCCCAGGCTGGAGTGCAATGGTGCAATCATGGCTCACTGCAGCCTTGACTTCCCAGGATCAAGCAATCCTCCCACCTCAGCTCCCCAAGTAGCCGAGACTACAGGTGTGTGACACCATGCCTGGCTAATTTTTATATTTTTTGGTAGAGATGACGTCTCACTATGTTGCCCAGGCTGGTCTCAAACTCCTAGCCTCAAGCTATCCTCCTGCCTTGGCCTCCCAAAGTGCTGAGATCACAGGCATGAGCCACTACACCCAGCCCGACAGTGGTTTTTAATAGGCTTAACCGGTTTCAATGGAACCTCCTATGACAGTGACTCTCAGACTTTCTGAATTCATAGAGCAGCAGAATTTACAAGACACCTTTTGAAGATTGACCTAGAGTTATTAACATTCAATTTTACCAAGTGAAGACATGAGGGAGAAGGAGATGGGAAACTCTACTACCGTTGTTTTATGAAAAGAAAGGCTATAGTAATATAAAACAGTAGGAAAGATACAATATTAACACTTAAAAGAAGTAAAAGTAGCTTTGTGAAAAGTTACCTTTATTTTCTACATTTCATCCCTAGTTGGTGAAATCTTTTATGTTATATTGGAATTGGCTGGTAGGTCTTTAGGAATTGGTTATCTAGGAAAACAGCAGTTCATATAATGCTAAGAGCATTATTATGTTAATTGCTTCATAAAGAAAGATCATTTACTTTAAAGGACACACAAATACAGCTATATGAGTAGATCCATAAAGCACTGTGGATAAAAGGAAGGGAAGTAAGTGGGTCTTTAGAATTTGAATGATTTTGGGGTCAATTAATCATCTTTCTGGAACCCCCATAGTGCTTTATTATGTTAGAACAGTAATCTCTCACCAACCTATGGTTTTGTCAACAACGGCTCGGGGGCAAATTTATCTCAAATTTGCCAAAGGTTTCATATAGGCAGAATGCAATTCTATCCCCTTAAAACTGAGATTATGAGAAGAATTGCTGTTTTCTTCTCTTGTCTGTGAAGTTGTATTAATAGACAGTCAATTTACAGTCTGCCCTCTTGTTACATGCCTGGAAATCATGCCCAGAAGATTCAGCACAGTGATGATTTGTGCCCAGAGCGGGCAGTTGCACAAGCATTTTTCTGAGACTTGAGAAAATAAAACCAAGAGCAAAAGTGTAAGAGAGATATTATATTTAAGCCGTTAAGGACTGTCTGAACACATTTAAAAGTACATGATTCTTTGGAGACCCTTCTCAGCTCGTAATGCATCAGCGATGTTTCCTGAATAACTGAATGTGATCACTGAGGCAGGTTTTGGCTTTTTGGTTTTGTTGTGGGGGGCAGGGTTGTTTGTTTTTTTGTTTTTGTTTTTGTTTTTAAGGCAGCTGGGAATCTAGGAAGATAGAGGTATGGTTTATCTTTCCTCCATTCCACTCTCTGCTCCAAATTCCACCTGCCCACCTTCCAGTTTCTGGGCGAACAGAGAAATGGGGTTTGGAGTTTAGGGAAAGAAATTTATTATAAAGCTTGTACCCTTTTTTAGTTGAAAAAAAAAAAAGGCCTGGCTACCAGATTAGTCTGACAACTATCCCACCATCCAAGCTTCTGAGACACTTTGTGAAAGCACTCACAACACTGGTAGTAGGTGGATCACTGCCCCCTTATTAAATTATGCATTTCATGGTGAAAGGGAATATCCTTCTGGAACATGGCAAATATTTGATAACTGGTCATTGAAGAAAATGAATGAATGAAAGTACTCTAGAAAAAAGTATGTAAATCAAATTATTTTATTTTAAATAGGCAGATATAATAATAAAGTAAATAATAGTAATACACTAATAATAATAAGTAAATAAATATACTTTCAACATTATATTATAAAGCTGCCTGCTCCAACATTAATAAAAGTTCTTCAAATACCCCTGATAAATTTACTATTGTCGGGAGCCAAGATGGCCGAATAGGAACAGCTCCCGTCTCCAGCTCCCAGCCCCAGCGACACAGAAGACGGGTGATTTCTGCAATTCTGCTTGAGGTACCGGTTTCATCTCACTAGGGAGTGCCTAACAGTGGGTGCAGGACAGTCGGTGAAGCGCACTGTGGGCGAGCCGAAGCAGGGCGAGGCATTGCCTCACTCGGGAAGCGCAAGGGGTCAGGGAGTTCCCTTTCCTAGTCAAAGAAAGGGGAAACAGACGGCACCTGGAATATCGGGTCAGTCCCATCCTAATACTGCGCTTTTCCAACGGGCCTGGAAAACGGCACACTAGGAGATTGTGTCCCGCACCTGGCTCGGAGGGTTCTATGCCCACGGAGTCTGGCTGATTGCTAGCACAGCAGTCTGAGATCAAGCTGCAAGGCGGCAGCGAGGCTGGGGGAGGGGCGCCCGCCATTGCCCAGGCTTGCTTAGGTAAACAAAGCAGCCAGGAAGCTCGAACTGGGTGGAGCCCACCACAGCTCAAGGAGGCCTGCCTGCCTCTAGGCTCCACCTCTGGGGGCAGGGCACAGACAAACAAAAACTCAGCAAGAACCTCCACAGACTTAAATGTCCCTGTCTGACTGACAGCTTTGAAGAGAGTAGTGGTTCCCCCAGCATGCAGCTGGAGATCTGAGAACGGACAGACTGCCTCCTAAAGTGGGTCCCTCACCCCTGAGCAGCCTAACTGGGAGGCACCCCCCCAGTAGGGACAGACTGACACCTCATTCAACCGGGTACTCCTCTGAGACAAAACTTTCAGAGGAACTATCAGACAGCTGAATTTGTGGTCTCACGAAAATCCGCTGCTCTGCAGCCACCGCTGCTGACACCCAGCCAAACAGGGTCTGGAGTGGACCTCTAGTAAACTCCAACAGACCTGCAGCTGAGGGTCCTGTCTGGTAGAAGGAAAACTAACAAACAGAAAGGACATCCACACCAAAAACCCATCTGTACATCACCATCATCAAAGACAAAAAGTAGATAAAACTACAAAGATGGGGAAAAAACAGAGCACAAAAACTGGAAACTCTAAAAAACAGTGCACCTCTCGTCCTCCAAAAGAACGCAGTTCCTCACCAGCAACGGAACAAAGCTGGATGGAGGATGACTTTGATGAGTTGAGAGAAGAAGGCTTCAGACGATCAAACTACTCTGAGCTACGAGAGGAAATTCAAAACAATAGCAAAGAAGTTAAAAACTTTGAAAAAAAATTAGAAGAATGGATAACTAGAATAACCAATGGAGAGAAGGGCTTCAAGGAGCTGATGGAGCTGAAAGCCAAGTTTCGAGAACTACGCGAAGATTGCAGAAGCCTCAGTAGCAGATGCGATCAACTGGAAGAAAGGGTATCGCTGATGGAAGATGAAATGAATGAAATGAAGAGAGAAGGGAAGTTTAGAGAAAAAAGAATAAAAAGAAATGAACAAAGCCTCCAAGAAATTTGGGACTATGTGAAAAGACCAAACCTATGTTTGATTGGTGTACCTGAAAATGATGGGGAGAATGGAACCAAGTTGGAAAACACTCTGCAAGATATTATCCAGGAGAACTTCCCCAATCTAGCAAGGCAGGCCAGCATTCAGATTCAGGAAATACAGAGAACGCTACAAAGATACTCCTCGAGAAGGGCAACTCCAAGACACATAATTGTCAGATTCACCAAAGTTGAAATGAAGGAAAAAATGTTAAGGGCAGCCAGAGAGAAAGGTCGGGTTACCCACAAAGGAAAGCCCATCAGACTAACAGCTGATCTCTCAGCAGAAACTCTACAAGCCAGAAGAGAGTGGGGGCCGATATTCACCATTCTTAAAGAAAAGAATTTTCAACCCAGAATCTCCTATCCCGCCAAACTAAGCTTCATAAGTGAAGGAGAAATAAAATACTTTACAGACAAGCAAACGCTGAGTGATTTTGTTACCACCAGGCCTGCCCTAAAAGAGCTCCTGAAGGAAGCACTAAACATGGAAAGGAACAACCGGTACCAGCCACTGCAAAAACATGCCAAATTGTAAAGACCATCGAGGCTAGGAAGAAACTATAGCAACTAACGAGCAAAATAACCAACTATATCATAATGACAGGATCAGATTCACACATAACAATATTCATGTTAAATGTAAATGGGCTAAATGCTCCAATCAAAAGACACAGACTGGCAAACTGGATAAGGAGTCAGGACCCATCAGTGTGCTGTATTCAGGAAACCCATCTCACGTGCAGAGACACACATAGACTCAAAATAAAGGGATGGAGGAAGATCTATCAAGCAACTGGAAATCAAAAAACGGCAGGGGTTGCAATCCTAGTCTCTGATAAAATAGACTTTAAACCAACAAAGATCAAAAGAGACAAAGAAGGCCATTACATAATGGTAAAGGGATCAATTCAACAAGAAGAGCTAACTATCCTAAATATATATGCACCCAACACAGGAACACCCAGATTCATAAAGCAAGTCCTCAGTGACCTACAAAGGGACTTAAACTCCCACACAATAATAATGGGAGATTTTAACACCCCACTGTCAGCATTAGACAGATCAACGAGACAGAAAGTTAACAAGGATATCCAGGAATTGAACTCAGCTCTACATAAAGTGGACCTAATAGACATCTACAGAACTCTCCACCCCAAGTCAACAGAATATACATTTTTTTCAGCACCACACCACACCTATTCCAAAATTGACCACATAGTTGGAAGTAAAGCTCTCCTCAGCAAATGTAAAAGAACAGAAATTATAACAAACTGTCTCTCAGACCACAGTGCAATCAAACTAGAACTCAGGATTAAGAAACTCACTCAAAACCGCTCATCTACATGGAAACTGAACAACCTGCTCCTGAATGACTATTGGGTACATAATGAAATGAAGGCAGAAATAAAGATGTTCTTTGAAACCAACGAGAACAAAGACACAACATACCAGAATCTCTGGGACATGTTCAAAGCAGTGTGTAGAGGGAAATTTATAGCACTAAATGCCCACCAGAGAAAGCAGGAAAGATCCAAAATTGACACCCTAACATCACAATTAAAAGAACTAGAAAAGCAAGAGCAAACACATTCAAAAGCTAGCAGAAGGCTAGAAATAACTAAAATCAGAGCAGAACTGAAGGAAATAGAGACACAAAAAACCCTTCAAAAAATTAATCCAGGAGCTGGTTTTTTGAAAAGATCAACAAAATTGAAGGACCGCTAGCAAGACTAATAAAGAAGAAAAGAGAGAAGAATCAAATAGATGCAATAAAAAACGAAAAAGGGGATATCACGACCGATCCCACAGAAATACAATCTACCATCAGAGAATACTACAAACACCTCTATGCAAATAAACTAGAAAATCTAGAAGAAATGGATAAATTCCTCGACAAATACACCCTCCCAAGACTAAACCAGGAAGAAGTTGAATCTCTGAATAGACCAATAACAGGTTCTGAAATTGTGGCAATAATCAATAGCTTACCAACCAAAAAGAGTCCAGGACCTGATGGATTCACAGCTGAATTCTACCAGAGGTACAAGGAGGAACTGGTACCATTCCTTCTGAAACTATTCCAATCGATAGAAAAAGAGGGAATCCTCCCTAACACATTTTACGAAGCCAGCATCGTCCTGATACCAAAACCTGGCAGAGACTTAACCAAAAAAGAGAATTTCAGACCAATATCCTTGATGAACATTGATGCAAAAATCCTCAATAAAATACTGGCAAACCGAATCCAGCAGCACATCAAAAAGCTTATACACCATGATCAAGTGGGCTTCATCCCTGGGATGCAAGGCTGGTTCAACATACGCAAATCAATAAATGTAATCCAGCATATAAACAGAACCAAAGACAAAAACCACATGATTATCTCAATAGATGCAGAAAAGGCCTTTGACAAAATTCAACAACCCTTCATGCTAAAAACTCTCAATAAATTAGGTATTGATGGGATGTATCTCAAAATAATAACAGCTATCTATGACAAACCCACAGCCAATATCATACTGAATGGGCAAAAACTGGAAGCATTCCCTCTGAAAACTGGCACAAGACAGGGATGCCCTCTCTCACCGCTCCTATTCAACATAGTGCTGGAAGTTCTGGCCAGCGCAATCAGGCAGGAGAAGGAAATAAAGGGTATTCAATTAGGAAAAGAGGAAGTCAAATTGTCCCTGTTTGCAGATGACATGATTGTATATCTAGAAAACCCCATTGTCTCAGCCCAAAATCTCCTTAAGCTGATTAGCAACTTCAGCAAAGTCTCAGGATACAAAATTAATGTACAAAAATCACAAGTATTCTTGTACACCAATAACAGACAAACAGAGAGCCAAATCATGAGTGAACTCCCATTCACAATTGCTTCAAAGAGAATAAAATAGCTAGGAATCCAACTTACAAGGGATGTGAAAGACCTCTTCAAGGAGAACTACAAACCACTGCTCAATGAAATAAAAGAGGATACAAACAAATGGAAGAACATTCCATGCTCATGGGTTGGAAGAATCAATATCGTGAAAATGGCCATACTGCCCAAGGTAATTTATAGATTCAATGCCATCCCCATCAAGCTACCCATGACTTTCTTCACAGAATTGGAAAAAACTACTTTAAAGTTCATATGGAACCAAAAAAGAGCCCGCATCGCCAAGTCAATCCAAAGCCAAAAGAACAAAGCTGGAGGCATCACGCTACCTGACTTTAAACTCTACTACAAGGCTACAGTAACCAAAACAGCATGGTACTGGTACCACAACAGAGACATAGATCAATGGAACAGAACAGAGCCCTCAGAAGTGATGCCGCATAGCTACAACTATCTGATCTTTGACAAACCTGACAAAAACAAGAAATGGGGAAAGGATTCCCTATTTAATAAATGGTGCTGGGAAAACTGGCTAGCCATATGTAGAAAGCTGCAACTGGATCCCTTCCTTACACCTTATGCAAAAATTAATTCAAGATGGATTAAAGACTTATATGTTAGACCTAAAACCATTAAAATCCTACAAGAAAACCTAGGCAATACCATTCAGGACATAGGCGTGGGCAAGGACTTCATGTCTAAAACACCAAAAGCAATGGCAACAAAAGCCAAAATCGACAAATGGGATCTCATTAAACTAAAGAGCTTCTGCACAGCAAAAGAAACTATCATCAGAGTGAACAGGCAACCTACAGAATGGGAGAAGATTTTTGCAACCTACTCATCTGACAAAGGGCTAATATCCAGAATCTACAATGAACTCAAACAAATTTACAAGAAAAAAACAAACAACCCCATCAAAAAGTGGGCAGAGGACATGAACAGACACTTCTCAAAAGAAGACATTTATGCAGCCAAAAAACACATGAAGAAATGCTCATCATCACTGGCCATCAGAGAAATGCAAATCAAAACCACAGTGAGATACCATCTCACACCAGTTAGAATGGCCATCATTAAAAAAATCAGGAAACAACAGGTGCTGGAGAGGATGTGGAGAAATAGGAACACTTTTACACTGTTGGTGGGACTGTAAACTAGTTCAACCATTGTGGAAGTCAGCGTGGCGATTCCTCAGGGATCTCGAACTAGAAATACCATTTGACCCAGCCATCCCATTACTGGGTATATACCCAAAGGACTATAAATCATGCTGCTATAAAGACACATGCACACGTATGTTTATTGCGGCACTATTCACAATAGCAAAGAGTTGGAACCAACCCAAATGTCCAACAACGATAGACTGGATTAAGAAAATGTGGCACATATACACCATGGAATACTATGCAGCCATAAAAAATGATGAGTTCGTGTCCTTTGTAGGGACATGGATGAAACTGGAAAACATCATTCTCAGTAAACTATCGCAAGGACAAAAAACCAAACACCGCATGTTCTCACTCATAGGTGGGAATTGAACAATGAGAACTCATGGACACAGGAAGGGGAACATCACACTCCGAGGACTGTTGTGGGGTGGGGGGAGGGGGGAGGGACAGCATTAGGAGATACACCTAATGCTAAATGACGAGTTAATGGGTACAGGAAATCAACATGGCACATGGATACATATGTAACAAACCTGCACATTGTGCACATGTACCCTAAAACCCTAAAGTATAATAAAAAATAAATAAAAAAAAGACATAGAACAAATAAATGTTATGTGAATTCTAAAAAAAAAAAAAAAAATTTACTATTGTCTACTTTAGAAGAGGTTCTTTATTTTTTTTTTAGTTATTTCAATCCTTAATGAGCACCTACTCTGGGCATGGCCAAGAATACAAATATAAATAAGAGAGGTTTTCAGTTCCTACCAAGATCAATCCGCGGGTTCTAAATGCAGAACCAGAATAATCAAAGTGAAAAATGCTATAGTAGAACTAAAAACAATTTTGGTGAGTGAATAGTTCCATGCCACTTTTTGCAGCCCTTAAAAAAGGAGCATTTGTGACAACAGACATTGTCTGGTAGGAAGGGCATCCTGATGAACAATGGCACTTTGTAAAGCAAAAATCAACATTTCGTTTCATTTTAGAGTGTATTGCTAAGAAATTCCTTTTTACAGTGCCATTTTGGATTACTCAGACAAGAGAAGAGTATATTACATCAGGGAGGTTTTTCACTCCTTTTTCCCCATTCCTAGGTCATCAGTTATCGTAAGCTGGTGCTTCATGATTGCTGTGCTATACAAGACTTCTCTTTTCTGATCTTAGCTTTCAAAAGGGAAATAATAAAGGCAGTGAGTCCTTGAGTTCGAGGTGATGGGGTGAGATCCACTCAATAGCCAGGATAAATGATCTAGTCTTCATTATAAATTTGAAGAGCGCATTAGCATTCCGAGGTGGTAATAGAGTCATAGGAAAAATAAACTAGCCTACCTCAGTCCTCCCCAAACAGCCCTGAGCAGATTGCATCATTAACCTTAAAATAAACAAAGCGATTTTGGTGACAAACTGGAAAAGTGACTTGAGCATCCCTGAATGCATTATGGGTATAAGGGACAGAGCCTGCTGGAAAGCAGTTCTGCCAGTGAATTATTCCCATATGAGCGTATAAAGCATGTCAGAGATGGCAGCTGAGTATAAATTTAACCTTCTTGACACCCGCCTTAGGAGACCCTGACTAACCCTTCAGCGGAAGCTTGATGGGCAGCATGCGGTGGCTGGGCAGCGATTGTTTTTTGCTCTTTGCTTGAACCTGGGCATAGTTAATGAGGAGCATCACAGGAAGGCTGAGGATAAATACTATCTTCAGCTGGCTACCAAGAGCGGAGTTACATGGTGGGGATTATCCACTGACTCATTTGATTTTCCCAAAAAGGGCACCTGCAGTGCGAATATGAAACGGGATTGTAAACCTGGATCATTTTGATAGTCCCGTTGCGCTCCAAGGCCAGGACCAGGTGCTGGTGTTCTTCTTGGGCCTTGAGGAAAATGAGGCGTCGTAGGCAGTGCTCGTCCTCCTTCCAGTCTTTCCCCTCCGGCAACACTTTCATCTCCTGTCCACTGCCAAAGTCCCAGATCCTGACTGTTCCTGAGCATACAGAGAAAAAGACTACGTGGGTAAAAATGGCTTAGAGAAAGCTTGGCTTTTCGCTCAGAGAAAATTCATCCGATCAAAAGCTTTCTGCCAACAATTTATCCTATATTTATTCCCTACTCAGATGGGTGAGTCTTCCCAGGCTTGCTGTGTATGAAATTTATTCCTGTATGCCTTGATTTGTCACAGGCTGAAAAAAAAAAAATAAATAAACAGGACCAGGCAACACCTTGAAATCTACCCTCAGGCTCTCCTACTAAGTTTTTGCTCTAAAGTGAGTCTCTTCTGTTTTTATTCTCCCAGCGCTTCTCAGTGTGCTAAACACCCCGTCCTGAACATGGGAATATTCACTACCATGCCACGACTATTATTCACAGTGAAAGATCATTCCAGTAATCTGTCACATTTCCTAATGTGCTGACATGTTTTAGGACTTTAGCTCTTATTAGATAATAAAAAGTTGGAGGGAATCCTAGCCGGTAAGAAACTGCCAAGCTTGGAGTGGTTTTGTTGGTTACGTGGGAGAAAAGTGAAAGAAAAGTGTCGGGTGTTTTTCTTTTCTTTTCCTTTTTTTTTTTTTTTTTTTTTTTTGAGATGGAGTCTTGCTCTGTTGCCCAGGCTGGAGTGCAGTGGCGATCTCGGCTTACTGCAAGCTCTGCCTCCTGGGTTCACACCATTCTCCTGCCTCAGTCTCCTGAGTAGCTGGGACTGCAGGCACCCGCCACCATGCCCTGCTAATTTTTCTGTATTTTTAGTAGAGATGAGGTTTCACCATGTTAGCCAGGATGGTCTCGATCTCCTGACCTCGTGATCCGCCCTCCTCGGCCTCCCAAAGTGCTGGGATTACAGGCAGGAGCCACCGTGCCCAGCCGAGTGTTTTTCTTACACTTAAAATTATACTTTCTGTTTGAAACCTAATCCTCAACGTGATGGTATTTGGAGATCATTAGGTCATGGGGGTAGAACCCTCATGAATGGGATTAGTGCCTTTATAAAAAAGGCCCCAAATTCAGATCTGCTGTGGCTCAGATGAAAAAAGAAAAGTAAGTAATAAAATGGACCCCAAGGATCTGCCTTGCCCCTTTGTCATGTGAGAACACAGTGAGAATGCACCATCTATAAACCAGGAGGCGGGCCCATGCCAAACACCAGATCTGCCAGCGCCTTGATCTCGAACTTCCCAGCCTCCAGGACTGAGAGAAATCACTTTCTGTTGTTGAAAAACCCCCAGTCCTCCTGCCCTGAGTGGTAAGGCATGTCAAATAGTCTGAGCCCAGGAGGTGTTCCTACCTCCCCTCAAGAGGTAGAGAAGAATTTGCTCAGCTCTTTCTCCCTTACAGTTGGTCTTCGTCTAGAATATCAGGAGGGTTTGCTGCCCTTCTCTCAGTGGCTTAGGCTTTTGCTTTGTCGGTAAGACGGATGCTGGTGGGACTTTGTGTGGCTCCACAGTGTAGGCTGTTCCTCTCCCCAACATCTGCACATGAGGAAGGCCAGCACTGTGTGACAGGTGACGAGCTCTGTGAGCAGCGTGGGAACGGACGCACACTCCCTTTGTGTTTCTGGCTTTTAGAAGCGCTGTACTCTCATGCTATCCTACACTCAGATCTCAGCAATTCTTACAAATGGGACTACATACTCACCCACCTGAATGCCAGCCCCATTCCTTCTCATCACTGCCCTAGGTAAGCCAGTAATTGTGTCCTGTCTTTCCCAGGAAGGGCCTGTGTCTTTCCTTCGATTTCAGGCTATTTTCCTGCAACATCGATTCTCGCATAGGTTCAAGAAAAGTTCTGATTTCATAGATCAGCTTGCTTTTTTTCTAGATGTCAGTAAGGGCCCAACACTCTTTCCATCTTATTACTTACCAAGGAGACATTGTCAGCTCCAATTCTGATAGTGCTTAAAGCATTTTCATTAATCTGATATATGACATTTGAGACCTCAACTAATGTAAAAATTCAAAGATTTATATCAGTGTTTCAGTGTTTGGCAAAATTTGTTAACTTTCTACATTGTTTTGAACTTTGAAAAATAAAAAGAAACAGAAAGTTGCAAAAATAGTAGAGTCCTATGTACCTTTTCCCAACTTCCCCCATTGCTTACAGCCCATGTGACTACGGTATAATCCTAAAACAAGCAAATTGACATTAGAAAATCCCATTAACTAGACTACAGACATTGTCCAGATTTTACCAGTTGTTTACATGCACTCTTGTGTGTGTGTATGTGTCTAGTTCTTCACAATTTTACTGTGTGTATAAATTTGCACAACCAATACACAGAAATGTTCCATCAATCCACAGGAACTTCCTTGTGCTAATCTTCATAGTCACCACCACCCCCGCTGTCACTATTTGGTAATCACTAAGCTGTTTTACTTATCTAAAAGTTTGTCATTTTGAGGACATCATATTTTGTTATTTTAAGAATGTCATTGGCTGGGCGCTGTGGCTCATGCCTGTAATCCCAGCACTTTGGGAGGCCGAAGCGGGCAGATCATTTGAGGTCAGGAGCTCCGAGACCAGCCTAGACAACATAGCAAAACCCTGTCTCTACTAAAAATACAAAAATTAGCCGGGCATGGTGGCAGGCGCCTGTAGTCCCAGCTACTCGGAAGGCTGAGGCAGGAGAATCGCTTGAACCCAGGAGGCAGAGGTTGCAGTGAGCCGAGACCCTGCACCCCTGCATTCCAGCCTGGGCAACAAAGCAAGACTCCATCTCAAAAAAAAAAAAAAAAAGAACTGAAATGGAATATGTAACCTTTTGAGATTGGCTTTTGTCTTCTGTTAGTGCTTTTCAGACTCATTCAAACGGATGCAAATATAACTAGTTTGTTTCTTTGTATTACTTGTAATAACTACAGTATTCCACTGTATTGATGTACTGCAGTTTGTCTAACCAGTCATCTGTTGAAAAATACTTTTTTTTTCAGTTTTTGGTTATTATCAATAAATCTGCTAAAAACTTTTTTTTTTTTAAACACCACCCACTCTATGGTATTCTGTTGTGGCAGCTCAAATGGATGGAGACACTTTCTTTATTGTTAACTTCATTCATTTGCTTTGGGGGACCTGGAAGAAGGGGCAAGAGGGATGATAAACAGTATAGTTGTGGAATGCCTATTTCTAGGTCATTCCTCAGAGTAGAGAATCCTCTTCTCAAAGGGGCTTTTATAGTGGTCACCTCAGGTTCAGACTCCAGTGAACCACAGGTCTTTTCCTCTCCTCCTTTAACCCTACCCTCTTTCTTATCCCTCAGCTCGAATCCTGCTCGACACCCAGAGTGTTTTCACTGCACTATTTTCCTTCCCCTACACCAGGTTCTCCCCATAAGCAACACTCACACCCCCAGTATTTGTTGAGACATCATTAAACATTAATTAAATACTCCCTATATACCCAGCACTGTGGTAGGAGCTGGGGATATTTAATGAATAATCATAGTGCCTACCCTAAAGGACTCTGTGGAATTATAGGAAAACAGTCACAGAAACAATTAAAAGACATTATCGTGTTCTCATACATTCCTGGGTTATGCAGAGGACAATCTCCTTGTCCAGATTTCTTGCTACCTTGGGACTTGGGCAGTCAGATTTAATGGAGCAGAGAGCAGGGAGACGTACTCCTCAGCTTTTCCCAGGTGATGGGTGGGTGGTAATGAGAGGAGACCAGTGGCTTGTGGTTTGAACTTCTCTAGGAGTCAGAGAATCTCACTTCCCAGGGTGTCCTGGATCTCTGTCAATTTAACAGAGAGGGCCTGGCACAGTGGCTCGCTCCTGTAATCCCAGCAACTCGGGAGGCCAAGGAGGGAGGATCACTTGAAGCCAGGAGTTTAAGACCAGCCTGGGCTGGTGAGACTCTGATTCCAAATAAATAAACACAATAAAATAAATTTAACATATGTACCTTTGAGGAGGACAAACTCGATATCTGAAATAATTCTAGGTTCTAGAACTAACAATGTAAAATATGGCTTGCTTGCATATAAACAATACTATTGTCAGTCATATACTGAGTTGCTTAATGCTTCTGCCTGATAATAATTGTGTACATTGCTCAGAATTTCAACAGCCACATATCATGTCTGTGCAGGGTGTGCTTATGGAACAGTTAAGACTACTTTCTCAAGAACTGATCCACGTGAAGGGCAGTTGCATTTTATTCATACCCCATCAACTCAGCATTCATGATTTTATTTCACGTGCTGTTGTCATCTGCTCACACTTAAAAAAGTCAGACTTTCACACATCAGGATGCTCACTCGAGTCGTCAATTGGCTTATGCGTATAGGCCTAGGGTAAATATATTCAGAATAGTGCATGAAATTGGTCATATGGTCTAGATAAAGCAGTTCTTTCATTTAGTATTTCGCGAGTAGGGTGAAAGGTAGGGCGGTCTGTAGCTCTTCAGTTCCTGGAAGTCCTACCAGTGCTCCATAGCGTAAGGCACATCAAACAGCCTAGCCCAACCTGGGCCTGGCATCCTCTCAAGTTTGGCATGGCACATGCCCTCAAGAAGGCTAGACATATGAACAACTCCAATATAGAATTCTAGGAGTAATGTGACAAAGTTGGCTGGATGTTTTGTCTGGTCCAGAAATCTACTGTCGGTAAAACTATTGTTAGCAAGCACTGAATCCGATGTCTGTCTCTTGGCTGATGGTACCCAAAAGTGGAACGATAGGATGAGTCAGTGCAACACAGATTAGATGAGATGTCATATGTG
This sequence comes from Symphalangus syndactylus, assembly GCF_028878055.3. Classification (NCBI taxonomy): domain Eukaryota; kingdom Metazoa; phylum Chordata; class Mammalia; order Primates; family Hylobatidae; genus Symphalangus; species Symphalangus syndactylus. Next base: position 86,119,131 of record NC_072434.2, on the reverse strand, counting down.
AAAGACTTCTGCAAACTGTTAAAGCAACTATGTAAATGCAATGTGAGGAATTATTTTTAACATCATATCAAGACATCGATGCCTGACCGTTATATGCTCCTGTGGCAAAAAGAAATCCACTTTCATCGACAGCTGCAGAAGTCACTTCAGTATTGAAACCATGAGGGTCTAAAATCTGGTATACTTGGAGCCCAGTCTCAAGTTCCCATACCTATGGGAAAGAACAAAAATATCAAGTAATCCCTTTGAAGAAGCCCTTCAGTTCTCATCAGAATTATACCATATTCAAAACAGCCTCAAAAATGGAACTCTGTACATCTAACACATTTCCTAGCACTCTGCCCTGAATGTTGATTGATCAAAGAAAGTTCTAAAAGATAAAGTGCGTTTAGTAGTTTCTGTGCTCTCCCCGACTATGTCTGCTGCAAATGTAGGGGCTGAGACAGGCAGGGACTCTATTCCAGGCAGCCCCTGGCCATGGAAGAAGTGGTCAGTTGGTACTGTAAGTCTGAAGCAAGATTAGAAATGGAAGAATTGCAAGCTCAGCAGACAAAAGAAATACAAACTGGATTTATTCCCTAGTGACACTCATCCTAGTTATCCAGGGATCATGGGACAGGATCAGTGGTTGATAGCATGGGACCTGAGAGAAGAACCCTGAGGAAAGAGCTCACTGATCCTTCCTAGTAATGTTCTGACTAGAGACATGGGCCCAGCGAGAGAGCGAATGGGAGAGAGAGACACATACACAGAGAAAGAGAAACAGAGAGAAAGAGACTGACCTCAGAGGAGGCCATCTGTGTAATTAGGATGGGTGTAATCAAAATCTGGAGACATGTCAAGACTCAAGAGTCATTTTCTCTCTCTGGAAACACAGTAGAGGCCTTAGACCTGCAGATTTTCTGTCTGAGTCTCTCCTTCTTCATGGAGTTGCCATGTTCAGATGTAAATTGCACTGCCAGTTAGTGACAGCACTGAACTGGCAACACAGAATGATTGCACTCTAGGTATTGTGGTGGAGAGGACAGCATATACCAAGTGCCAGGGGTGAGAAAGTTCATCTTTCTTCCAGGGAATGGAAAGAAAGCCACTGCTGCTGGGTAAGAGAGGGGGTGTGGAGGGGATGGAGCTGACGAAATAGTCTGGGGGCCAGATGATGAAGGGCCACTTGCCGGGAAGTGGTAGAGCTGGGATTTGAGTGAAGTCAGTCTGGCCCTAGAGTCCGTACTTTTAACCTCTGCGTGTCCCTGGTTATAGATGGGGTTCTTAAGGGAGAAAGAGAAATGTGGATCATTGCATGAGTGGGTCTCAGGGGTCACCCATCTCCTGGCCTGCAGTGTGATCCCTCTCCAACCAACCGGGCATGAAAAATCACCTTCATGTAGTCGTTCCACTCTTTTTTCCCACACAGAGATGACATTTTCCCCACAAGAGGTGACTGCACGAAATACTGATTGTACAAAAGCAGGACAGGTTTCAGTTTTCGTTTTCCTCTACCTCTCTCTGTAGGCATTACCAGAAATGCACTAATATAATGAACTCAGGAGATTCTTACTTGAGAAAATCTCCAGCAAACAATCACAGAAGTCAGAGACTGAGAGGTAATTTGAAGGGTCCCCAGAGGAATGCTGTCTGCTAGTCCACATGTCTCCTTTTGGAGAGCATGCATGAAATGAAAGGACCAACATCTGAAGCAAACACCTCCAGCCATCACTGCCGGATGACTTCAGTGGTCATAATGATGGACATGGTTAGCATGGCCAGGAGCCCCGACCTCTAGGAAATGCTGTGATGGCCGTGTTACAGGAAAGGGGTCCGGATCCAGACTCCCAAGAGAGGGTTCTTGGATCTCACACAAGAAAGAATTCAAGGCAAGTCCACAGAGTAAAGCGAAAGCAAGTTTATGAGGAAAGGAAAGGAACAAAGAATGGCTCCTCCATAAACAACCCCTTAGGGCTGCTGGTTGCCCATTTTTCTGGTTACTTCTTTATGATATGCTAAACAAGGGGTGAATTATTCATGCCTCCCCTATTTAGACAATATAGGGTAACTTCCCGACGTTGCCATGGCATTTGTAAACTGTCATGATGCTGGTGGGAGTGTAGCAGTGAGGATGACCAGAGGTCACTCTCGTCGCCATCTTGGTTTTGGTGGGTTTTGGCCGGCTTCTTTACTGCAACTTCTTTTATCAGCAAGGTCTTTATGACCTGTATCTTGTGCCAACCTCCTATCTCACTCTGTGACTTAGAATGCCTTAACCATCTGGAAATGCCGCCCAGTAGGTTTCAGCCTCATTTTACCCAGCCTTATTCAAGATGGAGTTGCTGTGGTTCAAATGCCTCTGGCAGCTGGGCTGGAGGAATGCAGCAGAAAGGGCACGGGTGCTTACATCAGAAAAACTTGGGTTCATATTCTAGCCTTCATGCTTATCCCAGCTATGTTGCTTGATCTCTCTGAGCCCTAGTTTCCTCATCTTTAAAATGAAACTCTTTATCTGTCCACAGAGAACTGTTGTGAAGATTAAAGCAGATCACAGAGACTTAAGGCTCTTGGCACGTATTCTGAATCTACAGGGGTTACAATAAACACCTATAAATTTATTCCCCTTCCTTCTTAACATAAATCCTCTTCCTGTACTCCTTTAAAAAAATCAAAATGCAGACTAGTTCTGTCTCCTTGATATATTTCCTTTAAAATTCCTATTTTGATTGTGAAAACTAGCCATGTTTATTCAATTGAGCATGTGGGTTGATGGCAAGCAGTCTGAACTGGCTTAATTAAAACGCTTGTTTTTCATGTACTCATGAAAGCTTAAAAATCACTCTAATGTATGGTCTTATCATATGTGCCGCTACATTTGCTTAATCACTCAATGATTTATTTTAAGAAGAGAAAATTACATCTGCATTGCCTTTTTTCTGTTTGAAAAGCCAATAGGTACTTACCCTAATTATGGATTCAGAGCAGATAGTGAGTACTTGGTGAAAATATTTGTTGTAAAGCATGACATTGATTTCTCGTTCATGAGTGTGAGGAACCTGTTTTGTATCTTGTATCATCCTAGTCAAAGGATACATGTCCATAACACTAGATCCTGGAACAGAAGTAAGAATCTCATAAATACGCAATATTAGAAGTTTCTAATCACAAAGGGTTTCAGCCAAGCAGTTGGGTTTGGAAACAGCCAAACAGTGAGATTAGCAATATCATTCAATGCCTAGGAAATGTAATGATGTGAGAATATTTTCATTTATTCTAGAACATTTTTGACAGATAAAGCACATACGATTCAGCCACAGAAAAGCATTCATTTTGGACTGGATTTTTTTCAAGTGCAGGCTATTTGGACTTCATTGATATCCTTTTCAGTGAACCTCATTTTCCTATATTTCATAGTCCACTTCTCTCCTTCTTTATTGTGCCTGCAGCATGCCTCTCCATCTGTTACACAGCAATAATGGTGATGACCAGCTTTCTGCTGAAGGTTAGCCTCCACTTAGTGGTGGAAATTTATTGTTAGAGAGCCCCTTTCAACCAATAAATTGATAAAGCACTCTGTAAACATGGTCTTATTAAATGTAACGAATGAGAATGATCACAAGCCAGTGCTTGCAACATCAATATAAAATAAGATTAATTTCTAAATCACCACTGTAAAGTAGAAGTAGATGAGGAGCAGGTATGCTTTACTCGCGTTTTTCTAAGTATGATTTAAGTGTTAAAATTAACTGTGGCTCTGTTTTAGTGTAATGTCTAGAAATATTAATAAGAATCTCAATTAGCCGGGCATGGTGGTGGGTGCCGTTAATCCCAGGTACTTGAGAGGCTGAGGCAGGAGAATCACTTGAACCTGGGAGGGAGGTTGCAGTGAGCCGAGGTCACACCATTGCACTCCAGCCTGGGCGACAGAATGAGACTCCTTCTCAAAAAAATAAAAATTAAGATTTAAAAAAAAATAAGAATCTCAAAGCATTCCTGTGGCTCAAGCAAAACTGAAATTTTTTCCTGATTTTATCGATGTAAAGATTAAGTTAATAAGGCAGATTTTGCATTGAGTTTCTCAAGTTTCTCCAAAGAATTCTCAACTTTAGGAGAAGTTTCAACAGGAGTTACTAAACACTCTCTGAAGTGTTTAAATTTTAAGATAAAACCTGTTCATGTGTAAATATGGACTGAGATGGCTCATCTGGTTGTATTTCTCCGTTCAGATACCTTAATATGGAAATGTGAGCAGAATATGGTAACCAGATAGTCAAATCATACTTGGACCTTTTGGTAGATCCTTTTCATTATAGTGACAGTAACTGACTTCATTCAGAATGGACGTCAACAAATTTTGATATGCTTATGGAAAACTGGCAATCTTCTACTTTTTAGCTAGTTACACTACTGCTATAGAAATGATGCAGTGCCAAGAAAGAATGTGGAGTCCAGAGTTAGAAGCTCTGATATTGAATCTCAGCTCTATGTTTTAACCTTGTGTCCTGCCACTAGTCAGTTGGGCTGTTTGAGATTCAGTTTCTTCATTTATAAAATAGAAAAAATAATTACTACCTCATATGGTGGCTGTGCAGATCAAATGAAAAAACAGATGATTGTAATGGTAGTTGTCTTAATAAAAGTAATAATGATAACAACAGTGACAGTAGCAACAACATATTCTACAAAGCATTTCTAGAACGTGGTGCTACTGTCATTGGATTTAGAGGACCAATGACTGCTTCATTTGAATCAAAGAATGGATTAAAATCCTAGACATAAGCTTCATGTAATTCTGATGTCAAGTTCATGGTTGCAGTAAGTGTCTGCAATTTTGGTGATTAAACAATACACAGAGCTTTATATTTTTGCAAACAAAGGTGCTATCAGAATGATATAAAATTGGGAAGAAATCTTGATCTTTCTGTCTTCTTTTTCTTTTACTTATTTGCCTTACTATTTGAGTCCTTAGTGACTATGATGATAAATGGGATGGAAATGCTAAGCCTAGTAATCAAACATGCAAATTGGGGCACTAAGAGAGAAAATTTGCTTATAGACATTAGTATGTTCCTTTTAGAGGAGGTGAAACAGAGAATAGGTGTTTACAACTAAAACTAAGTCCTGTTTTATAATGTGGAAAGTTCTTTATCAAGTATGAAGTGCTAGTTCACTCCTAATCCAGGAAATAAAAACACTGAATGTCAAAAATAATTACATTCTCCACCAGCAGAGACAGCACCAACCTCTTCCCTGCCTTAATTAATCCCATAGGAACTCAGAGCAGCTGGCCAGTGGGAAAATGCTTAGGAAATTCACTCATTTTGTCTTCTAGAAGGAGGACCTATTATTAATATAATGCATTTTTATCCTGAAGCCTAAAGGTATGTGTATAAAAAGTGCTCAACCTAGATGTCTAGCAGGGCCCCTTGTTTTTTCAGTAGGCATGTCTTTCTAAGAGGCCACAAGAAAAATCAGCAACAAATCTGTTGGCATCAGCACTGGGACTCTATCTTCACTCTCCATTGGTCTTCGTCGAGAGGCAAAGGCTGGTGAAGGTGTCAGCGCTTTTACTACTGAGTAATGACTCGTTATCAGAATGGCATGGGCCCAAATTTCCTCACTGCAGAAAAGGGGCATTGACTCGGTACGCTGCTGGTACGCTGCTGCAGCCACCGTAAGATAGGATCGTATTCCTGCTCCAGAGTCAAAACAGAGCTGTTTGTGGGAGCTGGATTTGCCCTATACACAGCAGCAAGTTACATACATCCCACTTCTTTGCTTAGCCCAGGCATTTCTTCCTAGGTCCAAGAACTTAAAAAAATAACCTGGTGTTTTCAGATTATTAAAACTATCCTTTCAGGGCAGAATGATAACTATAGAATTACTCAAATAGAACTTTCTTCCTAGGTTCAAGAACTTAAAGCAATAACCAACCTGGTATTTTCAGAAAAGTGCAGTTACACATTTCATTCACCCAGCCACAGAAATATATAGGAAGGAGCAGAATTGAATTAAATATCTACTGTCATGAATCATGGTTTGATAAATTGCCCTTCTAGTTTTGTTTTTCTTGTAGTTAGTGCTCAAGTGCTAGTTTAAAAAAAAGGTTAAAAATCAAGACATGAGTTTCATTTGACATTAATTGGGTACACTTACCCGTAATAAGCATGCCGTGATTGGCATCATATATCATAGAGTAAATCTGCATGTCTCCTGGTCCTCCCTGGCTGTCATGGAAGACTTGTAATAGTGAAAGAGTTTGTATATCCCACACCCTGAAAACCTGGAAGAATAACAAACACAGTTCACCACTATTTATACTCACCTTTCCCAACCAAGATATTTAGGTGAAGCATTTTCAGTTTGAAATACGCTCTTATAAACTTATACCAAAGTATTATTTATACGATAAGCATACATTTGCTAAGCTCCAATTTAGTTCTGGGTTGGATAATTGTTCATTAATATCAGAGGAAAATAGCAGCAGTGATTACTTTGCTTAAAGGTATACCTTTAGGAATTGGATTTTTCTGTCATTATAGGGGAGGAACATAGTATTTATTACTTTTTTTTTTTTTTTTTTTGAGACAGAGTCTTGCTCTGTCACCCAGGCTGGAGTGCAGTGGCGCAATCTCGGCTCGCTGCAAGCTCCGCCTCCCGGGTTCACGCCATTCTCCTGCCTCAGCCTCCCTAGTAGCTGGGACTACAGGCACCTGCCACCACGCCCGGCTAATTTTTTTGTATTTTTAGTAGAGACGGGGTTTCACCATGTTAGCCAGGATGGTCTCGATCTCCTGACCTTGTGATCCGCCCACCTAGGCCTCCCAAAGTGCTGGGATTACAGGCGTGAGCCACTGCGCCCGGTATTTATTACTCTTTAAGAATATGGAGGAATAATAAAAGATCATAACTTACTGTTGAATTAAAGCCACATTTCTCTTTGTATTATGGATGAGAAAATAGGAAGAAGACATATTTTACGTGGAAGCTTTCAAATTGCTGTCTTATGACGATGGGAACATCTTACTAAGTGAAGTTACTAAAACCCTCTCTCTCTATTTGCCCAGAGATGTAAGAATTATAAAAGTAGTTTTTAGGAATGGTATAGAAACACTAGGAGTATGAGAATATAGGTTTTTAAAACTATCCTTTGAGGGAGGAAAGATAACTATATAATTACTCAAATAGAACTTGAGTTGATATCAGAGAATAGAAAGAACAATGAAGTACAAATTCAGCAAAACTAGGTTAAGTCTGTGATCTGAAAGAACTGGTCTTAGCCTCTTCACTGTTCTGCTTTTTTAGTAAGTTAGTGTTATTGAATTTCAGAAATAAGTGTTGACTCATCAATAATTACATTTCTTCAGTTGTAGAGGCTGGGGAGAAATTACATTTTCTAGCTATATATCAGCCTTTAAATAATATTTTCATGTTATAGTAAATTTATTAACCTATTAATCTGGAGTATTTGTTGAGTAAATGGGTGACCATTAACAGAACTACATACAAAACTTTAGTAAGTAGTTAAGAGAGCTACTAACTAACTTCTAATTTGAAGCACTTATAATTGAGTTCATTGTAAGTTAATTAGGTTCAAATCTTCACTATTGCTCAGGCAGGTTAGTCCTCATATGTAAGAACACAAAGTTGTCTAGGTCCCGTGACTTGGAGAACACTGGTGAGAAGCTTTTGCTCAAATGTAAACCCTCTGTTGGCTAGTATTACTCAGAACTTGTACCGTTGAAATTTATTTTCTTCGTTCTAGTGAAAATGCCAATTTTGGAAGAGTAGATAGAACATTGAGCCTTTTCAGCCTTTTCTATCATAAAGTAAACAAGCATAATGGATTATATGAATTTCAATCCAGAGCATAGAATGAGAGACAAGTAGAGGAAGAGACACAAAAGTGGATTCAAGGAGTTCACCAAAAAATGTGTTTCTATGCAAACTGTTTTTTATTTTATTGCCTTGGCTAAGGTATGTTCATGGTGGGCAGTCTTTCAGCTGTATGTATATAAACTCTGAATTGTAACTGACAAAAAGAACAAGAGACTAGGCAAAGAAGGATTAGGGTTTCAATTCTAGTTCATCACTTAAACTCCTTGAGTCTCAGTTTTCTTGTTTCTTGAATGGCCATGATGACATCAGCACCACTCACCTTATTTAATTGATGTGATTATGTTTTGAAATCTGTGATGTTCTCTACAGAGTTATTATGTTTGCTTTTGTCTTCTTTCTCTTCTTCAGTGTGCAGTTCTTCGGGTCTTTCCTGTGTGTTTTAGAGAAGTGGCAGTTGCCGGGCTGTGGGAGGCACAAACACCTTCTGCGTCATACTGCTCCTACCCTCTAGGTTTTTTTGCTGCCCCTCTCCCTATATGCCCTCTTTGCTACTGTCATACCAAAGTGTTTTGCATTTCCAAAAAGCTTCTTATTCTGGTCTCTGTGCATTCACACAAACTCTTCCTTTCATCTGCAATTTCCTCTCAAAGGCCGTCTCTATCTAGCTAACTCCTACTCTTTTTTTTTTTAACTCTTTCATAAAGAGAACTAAAGAGTTCAGGTCAGAATAGTGCTAAAAGTTTTTGCTTTGATGAACTATTTCTTCTCCAAACACACAGAAAATATATCTTCAAAAAAGCAAAAAGAAACAGCAGGGCTCCAAAGCAAGATATATATCTCTCTAGATCCAAACAAGAGAGAAGCATGAAGCAATGAATGGGCTGAAGCCTGAGACCTGGGTGCTTGGTCTGGAGCAGGCAGTGGCAGCAGAACAGCTTCTGCAGACAGACAGGACCAGAAGACCTCCATGCCTGGGCTTCATAGCAGAGGTAGCAGCAGGTCTTCCAATTCAGAAAAGCAACAGGCTGTGCTCTGTCCTTATCTGGATGTGTAGCATTTTCAAAGATATGAGACCAGTGAGGGTGGGGCACATCACTTTTTGACCAGGAACTAAAGCAAGGTAACCTCTGGCTCAGGGATGAGAACTATTTCTGAAGTGGGACCTGAAGGACCAGGTAGAGGAAAGTGTAGATTGGAAGGAGTATGCATATAGACACACACACACACACACACACAGAGAGAGAGAGAGAGAGAGAGACAGGCTGGGAGCAGTGGCTCACATCTGTAATCCCAGCCACACACATACACACACACACACACACACAGAGAGAGAGAGAGAGAGAGAGAAAGAGAAAGACAGGCTGGGAGCAGTGGCTCACATCTGTAATCCCAGTCCCTTGGTAGGCCGGGATGGGCGGATCACTTGAGGTCAGGAGTTCGAGACCAGCCTGGCCAACATGGTAAAACTGTTTCTACTAAAAATACAAAAATTAGCCGAGCATGGTGGTGCATGCCTGTAATCGCAGCTACTCAGGAGGCTGAGACAGGAGAATCGCTTGAACCCAGGAGGTGGAAGTTGCAGTGAGCCAAGATCACGCTACAGCACTCCAGCCTGGACGACAGAGCGAGATTCCATATAAAAAAAAAAAAAGAGAGAGACAGATAGAGAACTAAATATTAAAAGGAGACTATGCTTTTTAGAAAAATATGGGAGAGGAGGGTATCTTCAAGAACTTCAGAGTTAGAAGAGATTTCTTAAATAAGCACAAAAAGCATAAGCCATAAAAACTTTAAAAATTAAAATTAAAAACTTCTGTTCAACCAAAGCAACAAGCACAAAGACACAAAGTGTAGAAACTACTCAAATGTTCATTGGCCAAGTTAGACAAATAATAATGTGCTGCGTTCATACAACAGGATTGCATCAGCATTTAAAACAAATGAACTAGAGCTGTATGTAACAACATAAATAAATATCAAAATAGAGTGTTGAGGGAAAAACTGCAGTAGGGTATATTCATTATAATATTTATACTATAAATATTATATAAAACATGCAAAATAAAACTATCAGGGACACTTGCACTAATGATGTAAAAACATGGTGCTGGTTAAAAATTAACAAAAACTCAAAAAAATTAATCTTTAAACAACTTTCATTGCACACCCTTCCAACTAGATGTTCTTTCTCTAGATGCCCATAATATAGCCATGTGCTGCTTAAGGACAGGGATATGTTCTGAGAAATGTGTCCTTAGGCGATTTTGTCATTGCGTGAACATCATGGAGTATACTTACACAAACCTAGCTGGTATAGCTTACCATACACCTAGGCTATATGGTATAGTTATATGATCACCATCATATATGCGGTCCATTGTTGACAGAAACATGGTCATGCAGCACATGAGTGTATCTGTCTATATTAATAGCAATTAGCAATTATAATATGATGACTCATTCAGTGGCCTTCTCTACTAGACTATAACTCTCGTGGGGAGAAGAACCACAGCCTATATGACTCTTTTTTTCCCAATGTCTTATGCATTCTGTTTAGCTTGATTGGTTAGTCAGTTTTTGGTCTTATTCTCTGTCTTGGTCAAATAGGAATTTATATGGCTTCACATTGTACAGACAATACATTTTAAATTTAATAAATCAATTAATAGGACAGCCTCAGAAAACATAATCTATTTACTTTATTCTTAGGTGTTCACAATATATTAGTTGCTTTAGGGAAAGAGAGTAGTGATATTTGTAAAGCCCAAATATCTGAGAGAGGTTAATTCAGAAAGTTTATTTTCCAAGGTTGAGGACACATGCCTGGAGGTCCTCATGACATGTACCCAAGGTGGTCGGGGCACAGCTTGGTTTTATACATTTTAAGGAGACATGAGATATCAATTAATATACGTAAGATGTACATTGGTTAAGTCCCGAAAGGCAGGACAGCTCAAGCAGGGAGGGGCTTCCAGGAGGGCAATCAGATACGCATTTATCTCAGTGAGCAGAGGGATGACTTTGCATAGAATGGGAGGCAGGTTTGCCCTAAGCAGTTCCCAGATTGACTTTTCCCTTTAGCTTAGTGATTTTCGGCCCCCCAAGGCTTACTTTCCTTTCACATGTTAATTAGGCTCTAGTCTTCTTTCACTTATTCCCCTAGAGGTTGTCAGTGTTCTTGTGACAGGTATTAGTGATGCAAAGCTTGGGAGGACAGAAGTGGAGCCAGGTCAGCACTGAGGGGGTTTAGGAAGAAAACAAAGGGCAAAACATGGCAGAAGCAGACTAAGTTGGTATAAAAGGAGACTAAGTGGCTTTACGACAGAGATATGTCGTTAAGACTTGTAGAGAAAATCAAGGAGGACAGGTGGCTTCTACTAAAGAGGCCAGGGCAGAATGGAACATTTATAAGTTATAAATTAAATATTATATGCATATAATATATGTATATAAGTAATAAATTAAATATTATTTTCATATAATAGGTGCATATAATATATGTATATATGCATTATGTATAACAGATGAATTATATGCATATAAACAAATTATTTTTAAAATTTTTCTTCTAGTAGCAGTAAAAATAATAATGATGATTCTCTTCTCTTCTCTTCTCTTCTCTTTTCTTTTCTTTTCTTTTTTTTTGAGACAGAGTTTTGCTCTTGTCACCCAGGCTGGAGTGCAATGGCATGAACTCAGCTCACTGCAACCTCTGCCTCCCGGGTTCAAGCAATTCTCCAGCCTGAGCTTCCTTAGCTGGGATTACAGGCACCTGCCACCACACCCAGCTAATTTTTGTAGTTTTAGTAGAGATGAGGTTTCACCATGTTGGCCAGGCTGGTCTCAAACTCCTGACCTCAGGTGATCCATCCACCTTGGCCTCCCAAAGTGCTGGGATTACAGGTGTGAGCCACCGTGCCCAGCCAATAATGATTTTCAGATAAATTGGGAATGGAGTGAGATGGAGGGATTTTTTTAACAATGGGAAAAACATTCAACTATAAGGTTGATTAAGTGTTTTGAGGGTAATTTGTAATTGAAGTCACTTATCACAAAATATCAAAGAAAAGGACAAGAGAAAGACTCCTGGAGCCTTTTGTAACAATTAATAAATAATGATGAAGTAGAAGAAGTTTAAAAATATATACATGTGTGTACCCAAAGTGAGGGTTGTTTTGATTTAACTGTATTTCCTGGCATTTCTTCCTGCAAACTTTATGCCAATTATTATTGTCCAAATGTATTAATAAAGTATCTGGGTTTTGTTTTGTTTTTGTTTTTGTTTTTGTTTTTGACAGAGTTTCACTCTTGTTGCCCAGGCTGGAGTGCAATGGCACCATCTCAGCTCACTGCAACCTCTGCCTCTCAGGTTCAAGTGATTCTCCTGCCTCAGCCTCCCAAGTAGCTGGGATTATAGGAGCCCGCCACCATGCCCAGCTAATTTTTGTATTTTTAGTAGAGACGGGGTTTCACCATGTTGGCCAGGCTGGTCTCAAACTCCTGACTTCAAGTTATCCACCCACCTCAGCCTCCCAAAGTGTTGGGATTACAGGTGTGAGCCACCACGCCCAGCCAGGTTTCTGTTTTTTGATGGGTGTTTATTATAGAGTGACTAGAGGAGAATGTCTGATTTATAAGAAGATACAACACTAACAAGCCATACAAAATTCATTATACATCAAATAATTATGAAATTCTAGCCTAGGTGTTACAGATACAAAGATTAATAGAAGCCCTATTGTTCTTGAGTAGATCTAAGTCTTGCCAGGAGAGTAGATAGATGACAAGTGGTGATACTGCATTGTAAGAAACACTTGAATAGAAATTTGAACATTATTCCATAATGAAAATTGTACCAGTAGAAATCTTTAGAATTAGAATCACAGTATCATTTAGATAGAGCAAGGGGGTCTGGGGAATTCACCATTTTCTGATTGTAAAGGAAAGTCAGAATTTGGCCTGTCTTTCTCATTTTACCCAACGGCTACAAGGGGCTAATGAGATTTTTAGTCCCCAAATAAATCAAATCAGGGTCACTCAATTGATTACATGATTTTACATTAAGGAGCCTGAAGGTATATAAGATTATGAAACTCTTTTGAGAGTTAACATAGTACTACATACAAATGGTACATTTGAAAATCAGGGTATGTATGACAGTGCAGTATAAATGGCAGGCGCTCAACACTGTTTAGGAAATTCAATGCTAAATGTATTTATTAAGTTCTTACACATTACTTAATAAGAAAAAAATATTTTTAGCACGGTATGTAGAACCAAACCTGTTAATTTTATCATCTTGTTTTCACATTTTTCCTGTGTGATAACTGGCAAATAGAAAATGAAGACATCCAGCATGTCTTTAAAAATTAACTTTTTAATTACTAAACTAATGTACCTAGTAAACAGATTTAAACAGTACAAAAACCAAAGTCCTCCTCCCCACCTACCACTTACCTCTGGACTCCTCAGTCCCACTCCTTAGGTAATAATTGTTGGAAGATACCACCTCAGGGGGCAAACTATCTCAGTTGAATCCTGATTCACCTCCAAAAGCTGTGTGACTTGGGCAAATCTCTCAACTTCTCTGAGCCTTAGTTATCACACTTATAGGGAGAATAATACCAGTACCTATCTCAACCTATCTCATAGGGTTGTTATGAATATTAAGTGAGTTCATATATATAAAGAGCTTACATCTATGTTAGGACATATTTATGTACTTAGATTTATCTCATTCTAATTAGTTCCCTGTTCATATGCATTATATTTCTTTATTTTCTTTTATTAAAGCAGTAGTGAACCTCTTTGCACATATATTTTTGTAAAGTACACTGGCTTTGTAAAGCAATATAGATATAACTGAATGATAAATTCCTACAAATAGAATGTTTGTGTCAAAGGGTGCGAATATTTTGAGTTTTGAGAGATATACCAGATCAACCTTGCCTTTTGAGAAGATTACAGGCCGTTTGCTAACTTCCTGATTTCAAGTTGCACAATCAAGTTCAATTTTCCCAGTCCAATTTACCGGGAAAATTGAACTTGATGTCCGTGTCATTCCTAGACTTGGTCATCAAAGATTTGGGGCAGCTATGCTTTATTTACTCAACTAGATTTTTAGCTTCTTTTGGACAAAGATTACATCAAAATATAAATAGGCACAGAGCCTAATGCACTCTCAGGCATTTAGCAGGGTGTCATATATTGGTTGACATATTAATGCAGTAGAAAGTTGGGATTCCTAGTTGTACAGCCCTGAGACACAGTTTACCAGCCAAGAAACAATGCAAGGGAACCACATTTTGTGAGAGATAAAAGGTTAATGTCAATGGAATACCCAGATAGTTACCTTAGGGAGGCCGTAGTGAATATGTGTATGTGTGTGTGCAAGGGGTCTGAAAGCTGGTAGAGGTGTCTAGAGAAAGTCTAGAGGATAAAATAAAGACACTCAGAAACACAATAAAAATTACAAAGGAAAGAGTCCCAAAGGGCAACAATCACAAAGAGCCTGCCTCATCTTAAGCAAATGTGCAATCATAGCTAAGAGCTCCTGGTTATACAAGTGTGATAGCCACACTCAGAAGGAAGCCTCATGTAGGGACTGCTTCCTGGTCTTGGTAGGCATGTTTGCTCCCAGGACTCAGAGCCATCCACAGGGTCTTCCTTGGAAGGTTGTCAAGGAGCTGTCCTGGGTGATGAACTAAAGAAAAAGCAACAAGACCTGCACATAAGCAAAAGGTATTGCAAGTTGAGAACTGAATTCCAAAGCATGTGCCCTCACCCCTTTTTCTTAGTTTTTATTTTTTCTTCCTAGATGGCCACTCACATTTTATGTTTTCTAATACACAGTATATTTGTCTTCCCCAGAAAATTTTCCTACAGTCACTCAGGAAAGTTTTGAAACAAGTCTTACTCTTAAGAACGTCACAAACAGTTTACTCAAAAGGGAATGTCCCAAGCTGCAGAACGAGGACACACAAGGTAGTAAAATATGAAGGCAGTGAAACAAGATTCTCAATCATGGATGTTTCCAATTATCAAAGAAACAAGAAAAATAAATCTTTGAACTTACGTGATTTACGATAATCCCATACAAACAGAAAGCACAAGGAACTAAAGCAAGGAAAGATTTCAAATTTTTAAAACTTGAAGGTAACATTTTAAAAGGTTAGTTTTTCTGTCTCCAGGTTTATTTCAAATTTACACATTTCTCACTCACCAAAAGGAAAAAAAACTCAATTTTTGTCTTAGTGAAGGCTTTGTGCATGACATGATACTTCACTTAGATGTAAAGGATATATAGGATGGCTGGGAATGGGAGGAGAATTGGTTCAAAGATGGGAATGCACAAAGCCTTTGGAGAAGAATTTAGTAAGGCCTGGAATTTCTGAAGCCAAACAAAGCTGAAAAGATATTCTTGTTCCAGACCCTAGAGAACCTTAAGAACTAGAAAAAATAATTTGAACTCTATTTGTAAGGCGTGAAGGGCCTTTGAATATCTGTGAGAAGGCAATGACAAGGTTATAAATGGGTTGGAGGAGGATCAACATGGCAGTACAATATCTGGATGGTTTGGGGGGAGAAGAAACTGAAGATAAGAGGTCTACAAGTGCTTTCTAATGGGCCACCTGCAACTCAGGGCCCCTGGGTGGATGGGTCTGAACTAAGGCCATGACTCTGGGAAGAAGAATGAGGTAATTTATAGGAGACACATTTCAGAGACTTCAAACTGACCAGTGGCAAGGCTTACAGAGATAGAAGGATCAAAGGTGACTTTGAAGTTGGATCACAGCTCACTGGGAAACAAATGATACCATTAACAGTTAGAGGAAAATCAGAAGTAAGGAAAAGAAGACTTGAAGTAGAAAATAAATTCAGTTTTAGGTATGCAGAATTTTTTTTAAAGATAACTGCCTTTGAAGATATGCACACTCATAATCTAGTCAAACTGCCTTTTCTCAGGTTTCTACATACCACTTCCAAAGTGAAAATGCACAAAAAATAGCAACTTTTGCATACATTTGTAATCTGTTATAAATCATCAAAGTATGTACATTTCTCCCCTTCATAGAAAAAAAAAAAAAAAGAAGAGAATCAGCCTTTTGGTCAATAGAGCTGTGCTTGAGAAGGTTTCCAACCATTGCTCCCATTGGTTTTGCTGATGAAATGAAAGTAAGTGAAGGTTATATTTGTCTCTGCATTTTTCAACATTCGTCAATTCTTCTTCAGGTGTAATAGATGTGGCATATCTGTTCAATACTTGGGCTCTGTGACTAGACATACAATTTTAGCAGTTGGGGAAGAAAGTAATATCCTGGTGGAAAGACTGCAAAATTAGAAGAAAGAATAAAAATCTTGCTATTTTAAGAGCTTAGGAAAAGGCATGTAGTGGGCACACAACTACGCATGGTGATTTATGTGCTTTCTGCTTAATGTGATGAAAGCTAATTTATATGAAAGAGTTTGAAGGGATGTTGTCTGTTCCCTTTTCTGTAAATAATAATAATATAGCTTCAATAAAAAAAACCAAAAACATGTATATGCCTAGTTTACTTTTTTTTTTTCCTTCTTTTTTGAGACTGAGTCTCACTCTATTGCCCAGGCTGGAGTGCAGTGGTGCAATCTCGGCTCTCTGCAACCTCCACCTCCCAGGTTCAAGCGATTCTCCTGTCTCAGCCTCCCAAGTAGCTGGGGTTACAGGTGCCTGCCACCATGCCAGGCTAATTTTTGTAGTTTTAGTAGCAACGGGGTTCCAACATGTTGGCCAGGCTGATCTCGAACTCCTAACCTCAAATAATCCACCCACCTCAGCCTTCCAAATTGCTGGGATTATAGGCATGAACTACGGCACCCAGCCTAGTTTGCTGTTCTTTCTGCCTAAATTGCCCTTTCCTTTTCCTAGATCTTCACGGGTCTGGTTCCCCTGATCATTCAGGCTTCAGCTTTTATGTCACCTCCCCAGAGGTGAGATTGAATCACACTGCACTGCTATGTTTTCTATTTCTTTTCTTCTTCTTTTTCTTTGTTTTTGTAGAGATGGGGTCTTGCTATTTTGCCTAGGCTGGTTTTGAACTCCTGGCCTCAAGCAATCCTCCTGGCTCAACCTCCCAAAGTGCTGGGATTACAGGCTTGAGCCATTACACCCAGCCCTGTGTTTCCTATTTCTTACCATACTTATCATACTGTTTTCTTACGTACTTGTTACTTTGCTTGTTTGTCTATCTCTTCCCCTAGCATGTCAACTTTCTCACTGCAGGGCCCTGGTCCTCCTTGTTCAATGCTTTGTCCCTAGAACTCAGAACTCAGAACAGTATCTAACACAAAAGACACTCAAGAAATAAATAAATATTTGTTAAATAACCAAATGAATGACCTCCTTTCATCTTTATAATGGCCCTCTGGGCTAAACATTCCTACATTTACAGATGAAGAAACCAAGTGGAAAGATATTAAGTAATTTTCCCAAGTGGTGCTACTGAGACGCATGAATGAGTATCATCTTAATACACTCATTACATTTAAAAGAAATAGGAAAGTTTCTCTCTTCTGTCTCTTCATCTCTGAGCATGAGTGATCTCAACTTTTGCTAGAAAGATATCTTATTTCTCTTTAAATTATCTGTAGGAGACTCCAGGTCTCAATCATAGCATGTTTTTAGTTTTAGTGTCTCCAAACCTTCACTGTCTTTCCAGTACTACTTAAATTAAAGTTTCCTAAGCCGGGCACGGTGGCTCACACCTGTAATCCCAGCACTTTGGGAGGCTGAGGCAGGTGGATAACCTGAGGTCAGGAGTTCGAGACCAGCCTGGCCAACATGATGAAACCCCCGTCTCTACTAAAAATACAAAAATCAGCTGGGCATCGTGGCAGGAGCCTGTAATCCCAGCTACTTGGGAGGCTGAGGCAGGAGAATAGCTTGAACCTGGGAGGCAGAGGTTGCAATGAGCTGAGATGATGCCATTGCACTCCAGCCTGGGCAACAAGAATGAAACTTCGTCTCAAAAAAAAAAAAGTTTCCTTATTACAAAGTAGTGTATATTTACTATTTAAAAAAAACAAAGAAAAGAGAAAACAAAAGAAAAAAAATCCATCCATGTATGTCCACAATCTTGTTAGCCTCACTAAAACATCTTGCTATTAATCATTTCCAATAACATATGATAGATGTGTTATGTTTTAAAATTGATTACTTATATATTATTGTATTTTATATATTATTTAGATATTTTCATATGACTATTCATTTACATAATGTTGAATGTCTATGTGATATTTCTATTGTATATGAGGATACAGCATAATTTACTGAATCAAAGCCTTTTTTTCCTCTTGAATTTTACTTTATTGGTACATCACCCTAATTATCTCTCTTTTTCAACTGAAATATTGAGGTGTAATCTACTTACCTTAGAACTCACCTGTTTTTAGTGTAAGTTTCTGTGAGTTTTAGTCAATTTAAATAGTTGTGCAACCATTATCGTAATCTCTGTTTTTAAAGATGGTGTCTCACTATGTTGCCCAGGCTGGTCTTGAACTCCTGGGCTCAAGCGATTCTCCCACCTTGACCTCCCAAAATGCCGGGATTACAAGCCACTACATGCAGTCCCTTGCTCTTTTTTTTAAAATTAATTTTATTAATGTATTTTTTTGACCCTATATAGCCAAATTATTATCACCTTAATATATAATCAGTATGAAAACGATTGGCCCAGTGCCATGGCTCAGGCCTGTACTAGCGCTTTGAGGCAGGAGGCTCACTTGAGCCCAGAAGTTCGGGCAACATAGCAAGACCCCATCTCTACCAAAAATTTAAAAATTAGCAAATTAGACAGACCTACAAAAAAATAAAAGAGAGCTCTCTACAAAAAATAAAAATAATTAGCTTCGTATGGTGGCCCCCACCTGTAGTCCCAGCTACTGGGGAGGCTGAGGTGGGAGGATCCCTCGAGCCCAGAAGGTCAAGACAGCAGAGAGCCCCGAGGCTGCAATGAGCCCCACTGCACCATGCCACTGTACTCTAGCCTAGACGACAGAGCAAGATCCTGTCTCAAAAAATTCAGAGTTTTTTTTTGGAGGGGGGGATACTGAATCTTTGGAGTCTTGTGTATTTTACACTCACAGCGGACCTCAATTCGGACTAGCCATGTTTTAAAAATTTGTGGCTACCATATTGGCAGGTGAGGGCTGCTGGCCAGCTGGGCAATCTTGCAGGTCAGGTCATGTCCTCAGCTATGAGCTGGAGGAGGCAGGTGCCGGGTGCATTTTCCTCTCTAGACTGGGAGGAACCCCTCAAAGATACTTAGTGTCTTTCGCTTGTGGTTGCACATGGCAAGCATGGGCTCCAGGGAGATTCGCATAGTTCCGTGAGCATGGAGGGAACGACTGGGCCTTGGAGATCCCGATTGTTTCCATCGAAGGGTTTTGGGTCGGGTAGAGGGCGTATGAGGGGTAGAGGGTGTACCAGGAGAGAGGTGCAGGGCTGGGGGACGTGGGGCAAAGACGGAAAGCATCCGGGTTTTTTTCTTTCCCTTCCCTTCCGTCTTTCATTTCCTTTCTGTATTTCCAGTTTCCTCCCTATTTTCTAGTTTTTCTTTTTTCCTTCTTAAATCAATATAAGCAATAGTGCAGTGAGCATCTTTTTATACAGATCTTTGCACACTCATCTAGCTATTTTATTGGAACAAATACGCAGGAAGTTTTTGCCAGTTTTATTTCCACCCAGCAGTATGTAAACCTGTCTGTGTTCTTAAACCTTTGCCCTTCACTCCTCTTTCTTTCCCCTACTGATTTGCTAAAGATTTTTGGTATTTGTTCAAGGATCTTATTCCAATTTCTCTGCTTTTTATTACATTTTTGCCCCCTGCCCCCGCTATCTGCCTTTAACTTTGTTTACGAGTATAGGGAGGCAGGCTGAGGAAGGGCAAATATGGGATTGACCACACTTCGGCACTAGATAGCTCTGTGACCTTGTGTAAGTGATTTAGATGTCATTTTCCCTGACGTGTGTAAAATGGGGATAATTACTTTATAGGGTTGTTATTAGCATCAATGAGTTGCATACATAAAATACTTAGCACAGCGCCTGGCACTTAAGCACTCAACAAATGATAGTTATTATAATTTACAGAAAGTTTGAATGTTTATTTAGTCATATTTATTTTCTCCTTAGTCGTAGGTGCTATGCTTAGGAATTACCCAAAAGTTATAAGACTATTCACCGATATTTTCTTCTGGAAATCTAGAATTTCTATGGTTTTGTATTTTAAATTTAATATCTTTATTTCATATGTAATGTATTGTGCTGTGTATTATGAAATGATGATCTGATTACATCTTTCTTTCTTTATGGCTAATCAGTTTTCCCAACACTTATTGAACAAACCATCCTTTGCTCACATATTTGAAACATTATTTCTGTCCTATACAAAATTCCCACATAGACATAAACTAATTCCTGCATTTTCTCCTTTGCTTCATACATGTGATTATTTCTGCATTGACTACTGCTCTGTTTTATTTATTTTGGCTTTATGATATGCTTTAATATTGGATAGGGAAAGTGCCATCTCATAATTATATCTTCCAAAGTGTCTAGGATATTCTTATATACCAGTATTTTTACATTAACTTTAAACTTGGCAAGCTGATACTTAAGTAATTCTGACTAACAATAAATAAATACATTAATCTGATGGAGAATATCTTTTACAGCACAATATTTCCATGTAGGAACATAGTATGTTCCTTAATTTGTGTTCTTAAACAAAAGTACCTCAGTAAAACTTCATAGTTATCTTAATGTTAGTAGTGAATATTGCTTATTAAGTTTATTCCTAGGTATTTCATATTTTTTACTCTTGTGAATGCTATCTCTTTGACTTTTTTCCTCACTAATTATTGTTCTTATATAGAAATTCATTTCCTTTTTTATTTTTTAGAAATTTATTTTTTTATTTTATTTTTAAGTTGCTATTGCAATTAGCCACCTTATTGAATTTATCTATTCCTACACTGAAAGTTGATTTTATTGATTTTTTTCAAGCAGACAGTCCCATTATTTGCAAATATAATTCAGTCTCCTAATTTCTAATATTTATAACTCATTTTTTGTTTTATTACATTGATTAGAATGTTTCAAACACTGTTTAATAACAGCAACAATAACAGAAATCCTCATTTTTTCCTAATGTTCCTATCTATTGAAAGGCCTCTTATGTTTTACTTTTGAGGGTAATATTTGCTGTCTTTTCTATATTGTTTTTCTTTTACACTTGTTTTTAAACATGTTCTTTCTTATGCTATAATCAATAGAAACAGAGAATATTGGCTTATTATTTCCTTTTCCATACTGACAATATTTTTCTCAGTGATTCATGACTATCATTTATTTCAGTCAAAAATTGTATAATCCCTATGCCTTCCAACAGATAATTTTAAGGAGAAAACTAGTTTTGTTTTGTTACTTTGTTTTTGTTACCTTTGCAGAGGAAAGGCTGACAACATGTTGATCTTTTTCACTGGTTACGATCTCGGTGATACTGAACATGTGTCCCACAAGTTTCCCCACTGGCTTGGTGCTGATATTGGGGTGCCACAACCGGATGACTTTATCATCTCCTGAAAAGGAGGACAGGGAAAGATTGTTTGTTTTCTGAGGTGGTGAGAGTTTCAAATGTATCTCTCACTGTATCATACCTGTATCCTTCTTCTAACAGCAAATCACAGTCTGTTTCTGGCAGGATGCGTTATTCTGTGATTGATGTGCTAAGGGGCTGGCCTTGGTTTGGATCTGCTGCTCCTTGTGAAGGCTGTTTTGTAAAGACTGTATTTACACACACAAATGTGAATTCTCATAAATATTGTATGAGTTCTTTTCTTGATTCAATCCTTTCCTATACTTTCATGCATTAATGTATTATTTATACTTTATTTACTTCCAAAAATATTTAAGGCAGCTGTTCTTTTGTTTTCATTCTTAAATTATGCAAACATTATAATAATGAAAGAAATCAAGGAAAGAGGAAACTGCACTTAATCTTCACCATTATAACAAATCAACTGTTGTCATTTTTCCGTCTTCCCTTCTAGCATGTATTCATAGGCATATATAATTTATGTGTAGTTACTACCACAGAATAAATATGGTTTTTTAATTGCTAAAAATCATAGAAGGGTATAATTTTTATAAAATTGTCTTTTCCTCCATAATCTCTAACTCCCTGTAGGAAATCACTGTTAACTTTTTAAAAATATAAATTAGATGTATTTCTAGATACATATTCATACCCACTACTTTTTTTTATTTAGGAAAGGCCATGAGCTCATGCCCGCATAATTATCCTTTTAGTTACTATTTCACAATTTCTTAACCCCTTGTCCATTGATTAGTCCACTAATTCTAGTTTTTTACTTTATTCAACAATACTGCAATGAATGGTTATTGTACTTCTGTGGTCTTTGTTTCCTTTTGGATTATTTACAGTGGATAAAGTCCCAAGTGTGGCATCATTATGTTACAGGCTATATACATTTTTATCACGTTTAAACATATTGCTAGCTTACTTTCCAAAATGGCCATACTAAATCCCAAGGCCATCAGTGATATATTCTGTCAGTTTCATTAAATTCTGGCCAGCACATGAATATTGTCATGATTTAAAATGTTTGCTATGTTAATAGGTCTAAATGATACCTTATTTTTAATTACATTTTATGATAGCTAATGCTGTTGGGTATTTTTTCCCAAATATATCTGCTAATTGTATCTTCTTCTTCTGTAAATTTTTGGACTATATCCTTTAGCCATGATCTATTGGAATTTTGATAGCACTAAAAATAAAAGTTGAACCAGGAATGTATTATCATATGTACACACACACACACACACACACACACACACACACACACAGTTTTATGAAAAAACTGGCTACATGTTCACCAAACCCATATCCTCTCTTCCTGGGTACACATTTCCAGGTTCCTTTGCAGTTAGTCGTGGTCAGATTACTGAGTTTTAGCCAGTGAATTCTGAGAGCTGATTTTAAACTTTACATTTTCATTGTGTCTGACCCATTCACATTTTGGGAGTTATTTTTTACAGTAGCCAGCATTACTTAAACAAATGTGCAGCTGTAATCTAATTATGTTTCCAAAAAGAATAAAAACTGTAATCGTTTACAAAATATAGAATATTTTTAAGATATTAAATTTTATATTTCACAAATAATTCTTTAAATGTCATCCTGGAAACTGAGCCATGAAAACATCAAAGAACTTCAAACTGGGATCCTAGAAGTTGCATAATCCAACTTTCTTATCTCACAAACAAAAGAAACTAACTCCCAAAGATTAAGTAATTTTAACTGAATGATTTAATTATTTAAATGTGATTTGTACATCTGAAAAAATGGAATTGAGTTAGTAATACAACAAAGCATTCCTAAGCACCTTACATATTACCAAGGACCTTTAGGCTACTAGACAAAAAGGCTGTATAAAGGCATTATAACCTAAGTTATAATTTATATATAACCTGAATTATTAACAGTCATAATTTACATATAAAAATCCTAAAATTCAAAATAGTCATTTTACATTCTTCACAGAATTAGAAGAAACTATTTTAAAATTCAAGTGGAACCAAAAAAGAGCCTGAATAGCAAAGACAGTCCTAAGCAAAAAGAATAAAGCAGACGGCATCACACTACCCCACTTCAAACTATACTACAAAGCTCCTGTAACCAAAACAGCATGGTACTGGTACGAAAACAGACACATAGACCAATGAAACAGAATAGAGATCTCAGAAATAAAACCACACATCCACAACCAGCTGATTGTCAACAAACCTGATCAAAACAAGCAATGGGGAAAGGATTCCCTATTTAATAAATGGTGCTGGGAGAACTGGCTAGCCACGTGCAGAAAACTGCAACTGGACCCTTTCCTTACACCTTTTACAAAAATTAACTCAAGATGGTTTAAAGACTTGAATGTAAACCCCAAAACTATAAAAGCCCTAGAAGAAAATCTAGGCAATACCATTCAGGACATAGGCACGAGCAAAGATTTCATGACAAAAACACCAAAGGCAATAGCAACAAAAGCAAAAATTGACAAATGGGATCTAATTAAACTAAGGAGCTTCTGCACAGCAAAAGAAACTATCATCAGAGTGAACAGACAACCTACAGAATGGGAGAAAATTTTTGCAATCTATCCATCTGACAAAGGTCTAATATCCAGAGTCTATAAGGAACTTAAACAAATTTACAAGAAAAAAACCTACCCCATTAAAAAGTGGACAAAAGACATGAACAGATACTCCTGAAAAGAAGAAATTTATGCGGCCAAAAAACATATTAAAAAAGCTCAACATCATTGGTCGTTGGAGAAATGCAAACCAAAACCACAATGAGATACCATCTCATGCCAGTCAGAATGGTGATTATTAAAAAGTCCAGAAACAACAGATGCTGGCAAAGTTGCAGAGAAAAAGAAATGCTTTTACAGTGTTGGTGGGAGTGTAAATTAGTTCAACCACTGTGGAAGGCCGTGTAGCAATTCCTCAAATATCTAGGGACAGAAATACCACTTGACCCAGCAATCCCACTACTGGGTATATACCCAAAGGAATACAAATCATTCTATTATAAAGATACATGGCTGTGTATCTTAATTGCAGTGCTATTCACAATAGCCCATCGATGATAGATTGGATAAAGAAAATGTGGTACATATACACCATGAAATACTGTGCAGCCATAAAAAGGAACAAGATCATGTCCTTTGCAAGGACTTGGATGGAGCTGGAAGCCGTTACCCTCAGCAAACTAACACAGGAACAGACTGCATGTTCTCACTTATAAGTGGTAGCTGAACCTTGAGAATGGACACATGGACACACGGTGGGGAACAACTCACATTCACTGGGTGGTGAGGAAGAGAGAGGATCAGGAAGAATAGCTAATGGATGCTAGACTTAATATCCAGGTGATAGGTTGATCTGTGCAGCAAACCACCATGGCACATGTTTACCTATGTAACAAACCTGCACATCCTTCACATGTACCCTGGAACTTAAAATAAATTTGAAGAAAAAAAAGAAAATAAATAAATTTTTAAAACCCAAAATAGTAATTCTAGTTAATCTGGTATTATATATTGGGCCACCCATTAGGATGTATTTCCTGATATATATTGGATTTTTATTTTGATAGATTATCCACACTGAAAGAGCCAGTCAGGTATGGAGGGATAATTAGGTGACATGTTAGTTGGATATTTATAAACCAGGCAAATTTGATAGATGCTTCCATAATTCTATGATTATTTTATTGGGCCTCATGAAAAAGCATAGTATTTTTCTCTACCTTTTTTCTCTTCTTCGAGTATCCCAATCCATCCATCAAGTCTCAGCATAGCTTTTCCTCCAATAATATTCCAGAATACTTCCATGTTCTCCAAACCTGAGTGCCCTACCTATGTGCCTCCTTCATCGCCATCATCCTTCATAGTTAATTATTTGTCTGGACCACTATTAGACTCCAGGTGCCTTGAGGACAGAACTTGTTCTTGTTTACTGTCACATATAATCTATAGTAAGAATTCAACAGATATTTTTTGAACAGCTTCAGTAACTTCATTGTTGGGATGATGAATCACAGCTCAGAGGTTTAACTATCAAGTGCCAAAAGAGGGGAAAAACATGTATTCAAACAAAAAAAATGGATCTTCATTGAATGTTCATCTAATTTTTTTGGAAGGTCATTTGTTCATTTCAGAGGCTCTCACTTCTTGGAGTGTTATTAAAGGCAAGCTGAAAAAAACTCATTGCATAGCTGATTATTGGTTTCCATTTCTTAAGAATTGCAATGGAGTGAATTCATTCCCTCCCAAATTTATATATTGAAGCCCTAGCCCCAACACGATGGTGTTTGGAAATAGGGGGGCCTTTGGGAGATAATTAGGTTCAGGTGAGGTAATGAAGGTGGGCCCTCATGATGAGATTAATGTCCTTATTAGAAAAGACACCAGATCCTGCTGCCCCAACCCACCCTCTCTCCCCTCTCTCTCCCTGCCATTTGAGAACATGGAGAGAAGGCAGGTGTCTACAAGCCAGGAAGAGAGCCCTCGCCAGAAACTGACAATGCTGGCACCTTGATCCTGCACTTCTAGCCTCCAGAAAATTTCTGTTGCTTAAACCTTTCTGTTTATGGTATTTTGTTAAGGCAGCTCAAGCTGACTAAAACATCAACCAAGATATTTTAGGGTGGTTGATGAGGAAGTGAAATGTTTTCTTAAATTTAAAACTTCCGTGTTGCCCTTATTAACAACAAGAGAGAAAATCTCTTGAGAAGTTAACTGTGCACTTAGTGTTTTTTTAATCTATGCTCCCCCTTGTCTTCTGATACCTTTGTGCCCTTAGTATTTTGCAAGATGTGAAGGATACAAAGAATTTCTAGATATTGTTCCTGCCCAAGGTCTACTTTTTCAGAAGACCCAAGTTTACACCCTTTTAAGACTTAGTTTGGTTATTACTCTCCCCAGTGCCTTCCCTAATCACCTTCCTCTGCCCTAAACAGAGTTCAGCCTCCTTCTTCTGTGTTTTTACTGTGTTTTCTTCAGCTTTCTTTTACAGCACTAATAATTGTCTGTTTACCTATCTGTTTACCCATTATCTGGTGAGCCTAGTAGTTCTCATTCATAGCAGTGTTTGGCAAGTAGTA
Source organism: Symphalangus syndactylus (assembly GCF_028878055.3). Lineage (NCBI taxonomy): Eukaryota > Metazoa > Chordata > Mammalia > Primates > Hylobatidae > Symphalangus > Symphalangus syndactylus. The sequence goes on along the minus strand of NC_072434.2, from coordinate 86,092,579 downwards.
AGCGCTTAATACATGTTTGCTAAGTAAATGAGTTGGCTTGTAGAGTCACTCATGAAGTGGTTAAGGACACATATTTTGAGCGAGTCATATTTGATTTGAAACCGGGCACTATCACTTAACTAGCTCTATGACTTTGAGTAAGTTGCTTTGCCTGTCTGCATCTGAGTTTTCTTATCTATAAGATGGGGATAAATGGAACTTACAGCACAGTTTTATTGTGAAGATTGAGTGGAGTTGTGCATGTATAACTGAACAGTTTCTGGACCATAAACTAACAATTACTATTACTATTAGAACTAAGTTCCTACAATGCATTTAGATTATATTTAGGGGAGAGGAACTGATACACAGATATATGAAATATGATCCCTGCTCTTGAGAGTTTACAATCTAGTAGTAGCAATAAGGCAAGGAGATATAGAGGGTAAACAAGTATTTGTAAAGAGTATGTCAAATTTGAAGATAGGTCTTTATACTGTAAATATTATGGTTCATAAAGAGTTAATTCCCTGTTTTTTTGTTGCTTTCTATTTTTTTTTCTTTTTTTCTTTTCTGTGTGTGTGAAGCCAGAATTTAGATAAAGTCACATATCAAAGAGAGGATTTTCTTTCCTTTAGCAGATTCTTCTCTCAGTTGGGTGAGTCACTTCATCTAAGTGCATCACTCTTGATGAGATGAGCAGGTTCAGTTCACACAAAAATGCAGGAGAGAGAGAGCGTCTAGTAAACCAGATTTCTGTGGTCCAGGAAGAACACAGGGCTGAGTGGGTGCAAAGAGAACTGACTCAGTCTCAGCTCTGCCAGCTAACTAGTTGTGCGACTTGTCTGGGGCCTCAATTTCCTCATGTAAAATTATAATCTTCAAGGCTCCATCCAGCTCTAAAATTTCATGATTATGTGCTCCAGAGGGAGAGATCACTACAGTGAAAGCAGAGGGCAATCTGGAATTTTTATAGGTAGTAAGAAAGTCACCAGATATTCAGTTACATGATTCAAACTGAATAGTTCCAATAATGCAGTATCTTGCCTGCATTTCCTTTTCATTGGCAATGGCCAAGATGTATCATGCTATTCAGACATGTTCAGAACCCAAGCCTTGCATCCACAGGTGATCTTACATCATGTTGGTGGGGCATCCCCTGAAATGGGCATTATCATTCCTGGACGATGAGGCTAGGCAATAGGCTATATCCCCAGAAGAAAATCTATAACTTCTATATCACACAAAGAAGAATGCAATAGAGATCTGCCACCTGAGAAATATCTAGGCCTCTGAAACTAATGGCTTTGTCCATTATGCATTGTGAAGAAAATCCGATCTTCTGGAGGTTCCCTATTGCCTACTCCACAGATGTCCTCCAGCTCTGCTTGCTTTCGTTGCTTGGAATGGAATCATATGTGGTGGCCTTGTGGAGGCAGAATTAGCAGAAAGGGACAGATGCTAAGCTCTCAAAGCCTATATTATTTCATCTGTATTATTATCACCATCACCATCATCATCATCATATGTTGATTCATGCTATACTTTGTAGTTATCTATAAACTTGTCTTATACTATTAGGCTTTAAATGTTCGCAGGTTAGGAATACAACCTGACCTTTATAAGGCTAATAGCCTAATCTATTGCAATTGTGCAGAAAATATTTGTTGAACAAAACATGAAAAAAATGCATGCAGAGCCCCCAAAATATCTTTTTGGGAGGTAATTGTGTTTCTACTCTGAACCTTCCATACTAAGAACTTAATTCCTAAAAAGGCTAGTGCAAACACTATTCAGCAAAAATATTCTAGATGGTCACCAAAATAATGCTCAGGAAATTTTTAGGTTTTCTTGGTAAACACTCTGTCCTGGTTTGGCCTTTTTTTTTTTTTTTCCTGCAAAAGCTTGTGCTTTTTTGAAGCTCATCAAATGTCCCTGCACATTTAATACATTCAACTCTGCCTAGCAAAGCTGCTTTTATTGTATATTTTGAGTCGTCAGCGGGTACATACCGTACATTTAGCAATGGTGCTTGGCTGAGTCACTAATCAACAAGAGTACTCTCCTGAGAAAAATGTGTTTTCAGTTACTGAAAATTTGCATTTTCTACTAATAGAGGCTCCATAACTGTGACAATTCAATAAATTATGCATGAAGAAAAGTATTAGTTGCTTGTCGGTCATACTACTAAGTGTTTTCTTCCCTCTGTGAGAGAGCTAGAAAACCTATAATTAATACGTTTTCAAGCTGTAGATGAGGGTCTTATAATATAATGAACACTGAGGTTAGTGAGAGTCAGATGACTTAATCCAAAAACACTGAAGTGGTTTAAGTCCTAAAACTTTACCAAACACATTTTTCCCCCAGAAATGATTAAAATACTAAGATTACAAAGCCTATAAAAACTGGTAGATTCTTAACATTTTGTATTCTTTTGTGTGTGAGGGCAAAGGGCTGTGCAGAGGAGTTGGTTAAGATTAATGTGACAGCATAATGTGACAATCAGATTTTAGAATCAAATTTCACATTAGCCATATATTTAAGTACTGCTTTTTCAAAGGGTTTCATGTGCAGGGTTTGCATTGAAAGAGGAAGAGGGCTAATATTTTTGCCTAACTAAAGACATGCAATGGAGAGAGGAGGATTCATTGCAGTTTGATTCTCAAACATGTTTGCTGCTTTATCTTTCACACCAAGGGGCTCTCCCTCCCTCATCTCTTTCATCCTCCTTCTGATGTGTGGTCCAGACAAAAAACTGTGCCCATTTCCGTTGGAAGTAATAAGCCAAGACAGTCATTAACTCAGGAAGGGGCAGTGGGGATCAAGAAATTGGGATATAAGTAACCCACGTCTTTTTCTGAAAGTATCCCACTTCTTTTTCTGATTCTAGCGTTTGTTTCTTGATGTGTTCTAGACCTCAGTATGGAGATCTTTAAATAACTATAATTAGTTTGGTTGAGAGACTTGTATTCCTGTTTTTCTTAGAATCATCACTACCAAGTATCAAGAAACTTGCTCCCTACCCAAGCCATGACTCCCACACGCTTCTTTACAGACTTCTTATCCATATGCCTTCCTTTCTTTTCTTCATGTCCTCACTTGAGTCTTAGAGGTTTGTGGACAATTAATGCTTTGGTTTCTCTGAGTGCACAAAGCTGTAATTATATATTGAGTAGCATCTAGTTGGCAAACTGGGTTCCAAATTTTCGAAAGGACATTTTTAGTTTATCTCCCTGTGAACAGGCAGTTCTTTAAAAAACAGAATCACAGTATTTTAGGCTCAGAGGGATCTTGAAATGTATTTAGTCCCACTTCCTCATTTTTACCAGATAAGGAAAATGAGCAAAAGGGAGTGATTAAGTGATTGCTGAAAAATCAGAGTTGGTGATTGGCCAGGCAATGGCTAAACCCAGCTATTCTAACTTCTAGTGCATTGTTTTTATTTGTTGTGCTTGCCATAGACTACTATATTATCTTTGTAATACTGTTGGAACCGTAAGCTAATTTCAATTTAGTATTGTAGAAGGTCCAAAGCTGAGCAGAGATTTAAATATAAATTTTGAATGCACAGTGCACTTGAAAAAAAAAATTAACTTTATGCCCTTAGGGGAGATTCCCCAGCCATGAAATAGGAGCTTAGCTGTCTTTATATTTAGCAATACAGGCACTTCAGGGATGAGGCAGGACACTTTAGATAGGAAACCAAACCGCCTGCTGTGTATGTTTGAGAGTGAGAAATTTGAAGAAATCTTACTGTAGACAGAGCCAATAGCACTTACTCATTAAACATCATGGCTCCTTTAATAGATATTTTTGCTGTAAACTCTTTTGCCAATGATGTATTTATTGATTTTTTTCTTGATGACAGAGTTTTCTTCTTTTTTAAAAAAATATTTATTGTTTCTTCCCTTTTTAAAGTTTGGGTTTGCAATATAGGCCACTTTCTTGATGTTTGTTTGTGTTTCTGTTTTGCTCATTTAAGTCTTGCAAGCCTACATGCCTCCTGTCTCTTACAAGGCCACCCTGGCCTCCTTGAGGAACCTCTGGGAGCTCATCTTCTCCCAGATCTAGGTAGCCTAGGGAGCCCTGACATCATTCATCTCCAACCAGATCTTTTCCTGTCACCAAAAGGAATCTTCTCTTGGATGTCTAATCAACACTTGACATTTAAGTTCACAGTTGAGCTGTCTTTTGTTCTCCTTCCCCAGGTAAGCACCCACTTTCTAATTTCTGTATAACTATCAATACAATTGCTACTCTTTCATTTCTCCCACCGTACAAACGTGGAGCTGATTGATTTCTCTTACTAATCCCTGAAAGCATTGCATCTCCAAGTCTTATGAATAATTAATTTCCCATGTCTTTGAGGTCGAGTCTTTCTTTTTTTAAACAATAGCACCTACAGTAATTCAGACCCTCTCCATCTGATTCATGTCTCCCCGAAACTTATTGTGTTACCTTTTTCCTTCCTCTTAGCAGATAACCTTTTTTCTTATTTTCTACCTAACCCATCTATCACTTAAGTGTTGGTATTCTTCAAGATTCTCTTCTTGGTCTTCTCATCTGTTAACTCTAAACCATTGGCTCTTGACCTTTTTGGTCATGATCTCCTTTGGAGGATTTGATGAAATTTTGAAATTTTTCTCCAGAAAAAGGCACACACACACACATAAGTGCCAGGGGCTCCAGGTCTCCTGGGAGACCTAGGAACTCATGCTCTCACGCATAAAAATAAGCTCTAGATGGATTAAAGCTCTAAAGGTAAAACAGAAAACAAAACAATAAGAACAAATTCTAGTAAAATACAGGAAAATTTGTCTCACACACTCTTGGGCTGAAGAAGGCTTTTCTAAGTATGTTATCAAATCCCGCCAGAAAGAAAAAGGCAAACAGATTTGACTTGATACAAATTTGTAAATTCCCTAATGTGTTTTTCCCAGCACCAAAACTCAAAGAGAACAATGTTTGCAAAGTAGAAAACCCCTGTGTAATGTGAACCGTCCTCTTACCTCCAGTGACAATCACATTTGCTTTAACACAGTAGCAAAAAGTGTTTGCTCCTCTTGGCATGGAAAACTCTCTGACAGGCCTGGAAAACACAAATTAGATGTAAAACGTATATATTTTTCTTAATCAAGTTAATTCTGACTTATAAATAGATTGTGTTTGATAGACTCATTTCTAAGTTGGTTGTAAATCCATTTGCCCACAGGCCATATTATAAGTAATGATTAAGTCATAATTAACAGTAAGAATCTACTTACTCCATTATGTGGTGATATTCGCATAGTACTTTGTATTGTTCCTGTTCAAAAGAAAATCCAGCCCTCCATGCTGGGTTTGTGGTTTTGCTTGTGGTGAGGATGGGCCAACCTGTATAAGGTCTTAATCCAGAAAGGATATTGGGTGGTTAAGTGAGTCTGTTGGGTAGCATATAATGCCAGGAACCCTTTTGGACACTTCTCCCTTGCTCACCAGCCACATCCAATCTGCTGTCAAGTCCTGTTAATTTTTCCTCCGAAATATACCTGAAATCTGACCACTTCTTCCCACTCCCACTGCAGTATGTTGGTTCAACTCTCCATCCTCTCTCACTAGAACTACTGCAATAAACTAGTAATTTCTCTGCTTCTACTATTTTTTTTTTTTTTTTTTTTGAGACAAGGTCTCGTTTTGTCACCCAGGCTGGAGTGCAGTGGCACAATCTTGGCTCACTGTAACCTCTGTCTCCCAGGTTCAAGCAATTTTCCTGCCTCAGCCGCCTGAGTAGCTGGGATCACAGGCGTGTGCCACCACACCCAGGTAATTTTTGTATTTTTAGTAGAGATAGTGTTTAACCATGTTGGATAGGCTGGTCTCAAACTCCTGACCTCAGGTGATCCACCTGCTTCGGCCTCCCAAAGTGCTGGGACTACAGGCGTGAGCCACGCGCCTGGCCTGCTTCCACTATTGCCCGTTCTTCTTTCCTCATTCCCAACCCAAATCCCATTGTCATGCTGCAGACAGAGTGACCCTTGTAAAATAAGAATTAGATCACATCACTTCTCTCCAGTGGCTCCCTGGTGCTCTAAGAAGACTTCATTTCTTTTACCTGGCTGGCCTGGCCCTGAGTGTTCCCTATCACCCTTCCAGGCTCACCCCATGCCCTCCTCTTGCCCGTGCTGGATTCTAATCCAGCTATACTAGTCTCTGTCATCAGCCTCCCTTCTGGACATACTGAGCTCTTTCTGTCCTCAAGAGCTTTTGCACAGGCCGAAGATGTTTGTCTCCCAGACCCCAGCCCCACTAACAACCATCCTCCTTTGGGTGTCAGCTTAAATGTAACTTTCTTAGGCCTTTCCTGGACATCACCCTCCCACCGTCCCACCCATCGCCACCAGTGAAATTCTGTCTTTTGTCTTATTCTCCCTTAAAGCATGTAGCATCAACCATATAATATTCATATGTATGTTTTGGGTGTTAGTATCTGTGAATAGTATTGTGCCATGGTTAAAAAAGCTCAAGCTTGAGTGACAATGTGTGGGCTTCCATCCTGGCTCCATCACCGTGCTTCAATTGCCTCACTTAGTAGACGCAACAATGGACAATAATAATACCAACCTCAGAGACTAGCAACAGCTGAAAGCTGTTACTTCCATTGATTAGATGGGGTGACAGAAGGAAACAGTTATTGGAAAACAGGGGCCACCCAGAAGGAGCCTAGACAAGATGCCCAGTTGAGGAGGTCTGGGAGGAGGCACTTGCAGATCTGAGACACACAAGCAGGGAAGGGGCAGGAAAGAAGAAACCTGGCCTTGTTGCTGTGTATGTACATGTTTTTCTTTTTTTTTTCTTTTATTTTTTAAAAATACAAAGGATAGCATATACCATTCTGTTCATTGCCTTTTCACTTAATAATGTATTTTGAAGAGCTGTCTACATCATATTTTAAAAATCTTCTCTTTTTTTATTGCCACCAAATACTCCTTTGTATTACTAAATTAGCACTTATTTAATTTCTGAGGGGAACCCGCCTGTCTCAAATTTCCTGTGATTACAAATAATATTGTAATAAACAGTCTCTTGTGAAAGGGCCATTTTTGTATATGTAAGTGTTTCCATAAGATGAATTTCTAGAAATAGTATTGCAAGTTAAAAGGTATGTGTATTTATAATTTTGAAAGATACTGCAGTTCCTTTTTAATTCCCTTTACCCACTGGACTATACTTTTTAAAATGTATCTCTTTACAAAAACTGGGGCTCACAAAGCCTAACTTTCTTTCTTTCTTTAGTAGAGACAGAGTCTCACTCTGTTGCCCAGGCTGGAGTGCAATAGCACGTTCATAGCTCACTGCAGCCTCAGACTCTTGGGTTCAAGCGATCCTCCTGCCTCAGCCTCCCAAGTAGCTGGAACCATAGCATGAGCTACTGCACCTGGCCAAAGCCTAACTTTAACGTAGTTTATATTTTGGAGTTGTGTTTGAGATATTGAACCTAAGGGGTAATAACCAGAAAGATCTTGCATTGCAATTATCACCCTAGACCTCGGGCAAGAATGAATTCTTGCCACAGCAGCCCAACTATTGAACCTTCATATTTCTCAATATGAAAGAAATGGATGCAAATTAAACAAAAGCCCAGAGAGTGCTCAGAGCACAGTCATAAAATCAATGAGACAGCATGGAAATAAAGTCTTAACTGCAAACTTTAGGAGGATGCAGATTTATGATTTAGCTGAAACATATCTTATTAGTTTAATGTCAGAAAAAGATGTCAAAAAAAAGTTTTCTCAACTAACTTTGAGCATCACAAAGGAGAGATCCGTACTCAGCAGTTCAGGCCTTCATCTGAGTCTGTACTGGATACCATGGGTCATATGTAGCTTGTCCAATTAAACGACTTTATTCTTCCTTAAGCCTAAAGTAAGTAGTTGTCCTTAGACAACTGTATATACACCTGTATATACAACTTTATCAACATCTTAACTTTACCTAGGTCACAATGCTCAAGACCTTAGCGTAGTCGTTCCAAAATCTGATTGTGCATCAGAATCACTTTGGATATTAAAAAAGAAATTCCTAGGCTGGGTGCAGTGGCTCATGCTTGTCATCCAAATACTTTGGGAGGCCGAGGTAGGAGGATCGCTTGAGCCCAGGAATTCCAGACCAGCCTGGGCAAATGGTGAAACCCCATCCTTACAAAAAATAAAAATAAAAATAAAAAACATGAACCTCAGCCCTAACTTGATAAATCAGACTCTCCAAGGGTGGAGTCATAAATGTCTATTAAAATTTTTCTTATAGGCTGGGTGCAGTGGCTCATGCCTGTAATCCCAGCACTTTGGGAGGCCAAGGCGGGCAGATCATGTGAGGTCAGGAGTTCGAGACCAGCCTGGCCAACATGGTGAAACCCTGTCTCTAGTAAAAATACAAAAATTAGCCAGGCATGGTGGTGCACGCCTGTCATCCCAGCTACTCAGAAGGCTGAGACAGGAGCCACTGGACCCTTGAAGGGGAAGTTCCAGTGAGCCGAAATCGTGCCACTGCACTCTGGCCTGGGGAAGTCTGTCTCAAAAAATAAAAAATTCTTACAATTATTTTTCATGCACACCTCTGACATTTATTTGTAAATTATGTACATATATTACTGAATTAAAATTATATAAACATCATAAAACAGACAGTAAAATGAGATAATAATTTAAAGGAAAGAAAACTTCTAGAGTTTTCTACCCCCATTTGATGGATCATCTTGCATACCCCCGGGAGTATATTCACCCTGCTTTGCAGACCTCACAGGACATGGGCTGGTTCCTGATACAGCTTCAAGAAAGAACGAGCACTCTTTGGCTCTTCTTATGAAAGCCCCAGTAAAAAGAAGAGGTGGGATGGGCAGACTTCTATAGGGCCCTGCCATAAGGTGGGTGGAGCAGGACAGGGCCCACTGGTAAAGTCGACTTAGAATGACGTGAGGTCAGGAGACCTAGATTCTGGCTGTGTTCTGTTGCTAAATATATGACTTTAGAAAAGTCACTTAATCTTGCTGAGCTACAGTGTCCCCACTTATGAAATCAAGGGTTGATTATGACCTAAATAGTTTCTTCCATTCTTAAAATCTTAGATATTGTTCTTTCCCTATAGTTGCAGCTGGGGCAGGGGTCAAGCTGGGCAACTGTGCAGCCTTTGTGGATGGCGTCCCAGAGCTGTGGTCCCTGGTTGGGGTAGACATACATGAATAAGGACTCTCATAATTCATCATACTTTCTGAGCAGCAATGCACCTAGATGTGGAGGAAGAAGCAAAATCAGAACAGGCTAGTGGGTGGTGAGAGATCTTGATTTCTGGATTCTTTGAAGGTTGCTGGCTATAAAATTTTATATTGGAAAGGCTTAGGCTTGTAATATGTTTGAAAAGTTCTGCTGTGTCTAAGATTGCTAAAAATTTAGTTTTTCATATCAAAGAATGTCTAGGGCTCGTAAGGGAGTTAAGGAGAGAGGACAGTTGACTCTAAGTGCACTCCAAAAGGGAAATACTCAAGGTAGGAAAGTTGCCAGGGGCAGCAAAGCCTATGAAGGAAGTAGAGTTTTTAGGGCTTACTCAGTGGGTCCTCAGTCAGTGTGTCAACAACATTTATGAGTGCCAGCTCTATGCCCAACACTGCCCTAGGGGATAGATACATCAGTGAACTACAAGAACAGAGGTGAGATTGTCCATCAGTTGAGGGTAAAAAACTCAAAGTCTGCAGCAGCCAGGCAGGTAAACTAGCTGGGAGAAGGGGTTGGGTGTGACACCACAGGGAGAAGGGGGGCTGTGGTGGACTGAGAGTGCATGCCCATGAAAAGGGGGAGCCCGGGCCCAGAGCCAGCCAACGTGCACAACAGGAAAGGCAGGTTCACCACAACAAGCAAAGATCAAAAAAATAAGTGATCCCCCAAACACATTTTGTAGCTGCATTTAGCTAACAGGCTACCAGTTTGCAGGAATAGCTCTCATATTTTTTGCAATAGACACTACAATTAAAAATCAATTATTTAAATAAAATTTGTTAAAATGTCTTAATGGGTGAGAATAATCACCTGAAAAAATTTGATTTTTAAAAATTTAATAAAAAATAATGCAAAATAACCAAATTCACTGCTAGGTAGAAAGCTTTACTAAATGGAAGAACAGATAGTATTATCTCTATGTGAAAGAATACTTCTAAAATATTTAAAACAGTTTTTTGAACTAATTTAAATCTACTTTGTAAGTAGTTATCCTTCTATCAAATGCAAAGTTCATAAAGGAGTCTCAATTTAGTAACATAAATCAAAAGTCAGTATTTAGACTTTTGAAAATGCTTAAATGTCCCAGATGAGAAGTAGTTAAGTTCTAACTGATGACTCATTTACAGGTTTGCCAGTGACATACTTTGTCACAATAGCTGCTTGGCTGAATGAACTGAACTGGATGTAGTACAAACCAGGGAGGGCATTATTTTCTTTTACCCTGTCTTATCGTGTCACCTCGACCCAACAGCAAATCTTCTTGGGCCAATTCCCATTAGGATGGCTCCAGCGAAGCTACCTTCTGTGGCCCAAAGGGAATTCACAAGATGCTGGACAGTATCAGTGTGAATGCAGCCTTGCCACTCTGTGGCGGGTTCCTCCAGCCAGGGTCGACCTGATCCTTAGGCACAGCTGGCACAAGGCCTGGAGCCCAAAGTACTTTTAGGGACCTGTGGAAATATTCTAATTGCACTTAAAGTCAGGAGGCAAAAATAAAAGCTTAGGGTCATAGGACATTAGAATTTTTAGGGCCCATGAAAACATACTAAATTTTTCCTAAGACAGAAGAAAAATGTCGAAGACATAAAAGTATATGAAAAATAATGTGTAAGATTGATAATATCATGGTAGGAGGGACCTATAAAGGCAAAAATGCCCAGGGCCAGGAAAGTCAGACTGTGGCCCGGCCTGCAGCCTTCAGAATTCTCCATGAGGGCTGGGCATGGTGGCTCACACCTGTAATCTCAGCATTTTGGGAAGCCAAGGTGGGAGGATCATTTGAAGCCAAGAGTCTGAGACCAGTCTGGGCAACATAACAAGACCCCATCTTTACCAAAATTAAGAAAAATTAGCCAGGCGTGGTGGCACACATCTGCATCCCTAGCCACTCAGGAGGTTGAGGCAGGAGGATTGCTTGATCCCAGGAACTCAAAGGTGCAATGAGCTATAATCATGCCCCTACCCTCCAGTCCAGGTGATGGGGTAACATTAAGACCTTGTCTCTTTTTTTTTTGAGATGGAGTCTCACTGTGTTGCCCAGGCTGGAGTGCAGTGGCATGATCTTGGTTCACTGCAAGCTCCGCCTCCCGGGTTCACACCATTCTCCTGCCTCAACCTCTTGAGTAGCTGGGACTACAGGCGCCCGCCACCATGCCCTGCTAATTTTTTTGTGTGTTTTTAGTAGAGACGGGGTTTCACCGTGTTAGCCAGGATGGTCTCGATCTCCTGACCTCGTGATCCACCCACCTCAGCCTCCCAAAGTGCTGGGATTACAGGCGTGAGCCACCGCGCCCAGCCAAGACCTTGTCTCTAAAAAGAAAAAAAATAAAGAAATTCCCCATGAGGAAGCGAGTAGTGGTCATCGCGTACATGTGTCACATGTCAAGCTTGCCCAAGGTGAGCCTGTGTGTTCTGAGCCTTAGCAACTAGCTACTGGAGAGCTAGATGCATTTCCCCACTTTAGGCTCTTCTGGAGTAGGTCTTCCTGGACTTACCAGCAATTGCTTTGTAGCAGCAGAAGCTCTGGCCCCAACCTCCACTCCCATTTGGGGGAAGGCAGACAAAATGCCCCTGCATTCCCCCATTGGCCCACAGCTAGGTACCTTAATCCCTCTTTTCAATTATTTTAGAATTGCTGGTTGTATCATATTCACATTTGCTGGCAAGGGATGATGGTGTAAAGGTCATGGGTCTAGAACAGTCCTCTCCCAATAATTCTTGAGGATGGTCTACTATACCTCTCTTTAGAATGGCATTAGTTGAAATTCTAAGACAGCAGGAAAAGAGCCATTTAATACCTTATTAACTGATTATGAACAAATCTAACAACCTTTTTACTTAAATTTCTCAGCATGTGGAATTGTGTTCATACTTTCCATTTTAAAATTTTCAGTTTATTAAGGATACTTGCCCTTTAGATGTAATTACTCTATTTTCCTATAAAAAATAATTATAGGAGCCCACATAATTAAATGAACTACAAATGAGTGAGCTGTGCCTTTAAATAAAACTTCTTTCAAGTAGAAAGGCTCATATAATTGATGTCAATTTGGAAAATGAAAGATGGCCTGCTTTCCAGTATTTCATGTTCATATTCAGCTGCATATTCTTTGAAAGACTGCTTTTTCATTCTGTTACTAGAAGTATCTTACTCTAACCAGTATGCATAAAACATCAAACATTTTGTGAGAAATCTATCATGATAATATTAACCAGCATTTCGATAGCGCTTTAAGAGTGAAGAGCGTTTTCTCATATACTTTCCAGTGCATGGAGATATCAGTTTGGTGTTTGGACTTGAGCCCAGGTCCACCACATCATGCTCCCTTCTCAGGATGGCAGGGGTGGGGTTGGGAAGGAAGGAGACTGTCCTCTTGGCCAGGACACCTGAGTGAGCCCCACCTGTAAACACCACCCATAGCAGAGTGGCACCAGACTCACAGTTTCATGTACAATGTGGGCCCATGATGTTCATTCATAACAACATAAAATGTAGATACCATGTGATATGGTTAGGCTTTGTGTCCCCACCCAGATCTCATCTTGAATTGTAATCCCCAAGTATTGAGGAAGGAACCTAGTGGGAGGTGATTGGATCATGGGGGCGGCTTCTCCCCTGTTGTTCTTGTGTTAGTGAGTGAGTTCTCATGAGATCTAATGATTTTATAAGTGTTTGGCAAGTTCCTCTTTTGTCACTTTTCTCTCTCCTGCCATCATGTGAAGAAGGTCCTTGCTTCCCTTTCATTTTCCACCATGATTGTAAGTTTCCTGAAGTCTCCCCAGCCATGTGGAACTGTGAGTCAATTAAACCTCTTTCCCTTATAAATTACCCAGTCTCAGATAGTATCTTTATAGCAGTGTGAAAATGGATTAATACACAATGGTTCTTTGAATATAGAAGCTCCCAATAAATATTTGTTTGAATATCCTTAAGGGACAAATACCTGATTGACAATAACCACTTCCCGGAGTCACACAGAATAGAAATGTATTGATTCTGGGAAGTTCATTCTGAATTTTTCCCTGATCCCCCTGAAATGATAGCAATTTTAAAGAGAAACATTTTCTGACAGTTTCTTCAAAACAGAAAAAAAAAAAACTTTTTGATAGAGTCCCCTATCAGAAGTCCCTGGCTGAATTACCACATGCTTCATCTCATACTTTTCTCCTGTTGTTCTATGAATTAATGAGTGTGATGCAGGGAGAGAAGCAGAGTCATCAGGTAGAAGGTAAAGGAGTGACTCTTTTCAGGGGGCATGTGTTACATGATTGGGGTTGTTCACTGAATGGAAGGCAATGCTGCAGACGGGAAGCATCCCAGGAGAACTGTGTGATTGCTGAAGAAGCCGGGCTACTGAGTCAGCAGAGTCCCTCGATATTTTCTCCCGGTGATGGTGAGGTAGTTGGTGGGGAATGAGGGCAGGAAACAAGGAATAAGGCATTTCTATTTTCTCCTTTATGATATAAGAGGAAAGAAATTTCAGAATGCCTCAGGTAGGGCATTTTTTTTAAAGTGGCCCTAACTCTGTATTACTGCCTCTTATTGATCCGTATTGTGCCCATTCCCAAGGGGCAAGGGAGGGTGCAATAGAAAATTCTACATCAGACATTGGCAAACTTTTTCCATAAAGAATAAGATAACAAATATTGTAGATTTTGCCATAAAGTCTCTGTTGTCACAACTACTCAACTCTGCCACTGTAGCATGAAAACAATCATAGATAACACAAATAAGTATGGCTGTGATTCCCTTACAACTCTATTAATGAGCAATGAAATTTAAATTTCATATCAATTTTATGGGTCATAAGATATTATTCTTTTTTAAAACTTTCGTTTCAGTCATTGAAAAATGTAAAAACCATTCTTGGTTTGCGGATGTTAAAAAACAGGTGACTCATTGGATCTGGCCTTGGGCTACAGTTTGCTAATCCCTGCTCTAGATGCAGGAACAGGAAGCTTAAACCAGTGCAAAAACTAATCTATGATAGCTCCATCTCTTCTCCTTTGTATTCAAGTTCTTTTTTTTTTTCCTTTAAATCTTTTCAGTATCTTTCTTAGGGGAACAAGAAAAGGAGCCAACATTTATTGAGTACTTTGTGTCAGGCATTAAACAAGGCACTTTACATGAGTTAAGTAATTTTTATAAGACTATCATGTAGGTATATTCATTACCATTTAAAGATGGGGAAACTGAGGTAAGAAGAGCTAATGGTAAAGTGTTCAATGGTCACAGGGTTAGTGAGTGCTAGGACAGAAACCAGTTCTGTCTCCACAGCAACCTTACCAAGGGGCACTATACTCTTTCAAATATGATAATCTACCTCTGAGTTGGGTAACTAATAAAAAGTAATGCTGAGTAGTTAGTTGCATATTTCTTGGAAACTGTCAAGCTATCAAAGGGTTTGAAGTTTCAGCTTATGTCTTGCAACAGGCAACATGCTTTGCATGGCATAATTAATTGCAGATGTTTATTTTCTTGCTAGTACAGAACTCCATTTGTGAAATTACCATACAAAATTACAAACAGAATGGTAATCACTTCTGAGATGGAAATTTTTTTGAGAGGATTTTTTTCCTGTCTTCTTGGGAGCTATTGGCTCCCATTTTAACAGCTGGCCAATTACATATTGTATAAATGCAGCTTTATCTGGCTCAACTTAAGATTCATTATAGGAAATTACAAAAATAGGAATATGTTGAGTCTAGGGATGGAGTGGACCCAATTCTCAGTCTATTGAGGTGACTCTACAATGGCAGTGGCTGCTCAGGAAAACATGATTACACTACCTCACTTGAGAAGCCTCTTCAGCTTCTGGATTTAGGAGCATGGCCCAAGTGAGGAAGTAGTTGAAAAGCTCATCTAGAGTTTGACTGAACAGATCAATGACCACTGTTTGCTGAGGTTGTCATTACTACTCAACTGACTTCCTGACTTCTTCTCAGACGAATACATTATCAACCAAATTCCAGGAAGCCCAGAACTGGGCTCAAAGACAAACTCCTGACTATTGCAAAGTAGATGTTGTTCAGAGCAAAGATCAGATTGCACTGGTTAATCAGAAAAGTAAAACCTTCTAGATAATCTAAGTGTTCACAATTACTGAGTACCGAACCTGTGGAACACGATGGAGAGTAGGAAATTAATGCCCCTACAATACCATTATGTAACTTACAAATATTTACAAATATACATTTTGAAAAAAACATATAAACAACAAAAAATTGCTTTAAACCCAAAAAATGGCTGTGTGTGTGTGTGTGTGTGCGTGTGCACGCATGTGTGTGTAAATGGAATGGAGTGAATTAAGAGAAGGAGATTGTGAAAATATGCGTAACTCAACTTTGCTCTTGAGGTTACCCTCTGCAAAAGGTATTATATTTGATTAAATCATGCTAGTTGAAGGGCATATTTTTCTTGTCAAAAAGAAGACGATGTCCAGTCTTTAGATAAAAAAGATTACTACCTCATTTAAAGCCTAACACAAACTTCACAACCTGATTGACAGATCCTAATGCTTGAACAAAGGGAATGTTGGCATCATCATAATTGGTTCCCAGAGGAAAATATGAGTGCCTTTCCTTTTCTCTGGTGTTGGGGTATTTATTATTTTCATGGATTTTGACAGCACACGGAAATCAAAGTCTTCTTTAAAAGTCCATTCTTCCGGAAAGCTTAAATGACTGTAAGCAAATAATAATACTTTCCATTTGTATAGCATTTTACAATTTCCAGAGCACCTTCCCCCATCTCAGCTTATTTGACCATCACAAAAATCCTGTGAGATAAGAAAGTTAGTGCTATTTCCATTCATAAAGGAGGTTATTGAGGTTCAAATAACTTCAATAACATGCCCAAGACCACATGGCCAACAAATAAGTCGGCAAAGGTTGCATTAGAATTCTTTTGCTCCCTTGAAGCAAGTGAGCAAAGTTCTCCCTTGCTCACTTATTTCTATTATAGTACATAGTACCATGTAAACAGTCCTCCCAGCCAGAAGCCTGACAGTCACCTGTTCTCAAACATTCTTCCTCTAGATATTTGTACGATTTGATCTTCATCACATTCAGATCTCTGCTCAAATGTTGTCTTTCCAGAGCAGTCTCTCCTGACCATCCTATCAAATATACTGCCTCCCCTCACCATCTATCCTCTCCCTTCAATTTGTACTATTTATTTAATTGTTTATTATCTGTCTCTCCCACCAGAAGAGGAGCCCCATGAGAGCTGTTAGCCTCTTTTGCATGCCATTATATTATATCATTACCTGGAACAGTTAGTTTTTGGTCTAAAATAGGTATGCGATAAATATGTTAAGGATAAAGAAAAAAGAAACAGATTCCTCCCTCTCCTTTATTATTCTCATCCAGTAGGCCACAAATTCTTGTAAGTTATGCAAGAATATCTTTTCTCTCTCTGTCCCTACTTCCACTGGTTAAGCCCAAATGCTCATCATTTCTCTTCTAAAGTAGTATTGTCATATCTTCATCGATTGGTCTCCCTCCTTTGAGCATGCCCTTCTCCAATCCATTCTCCACTCTGCTGTTAGGGTGATCTGCTGTTAAAAACATTTTTTTACTCTCTTGTTTAAAGCATTTGATGGCTTCTGATAGCTTTCAGGTTAAAATCCCACTCTTTAGCATGGTATGCAGGTCTTTTCATGTTTGGATTGTCTAGCCTTATCTTTCCCAACTCTTCTCTCACTCAGTTCTCCAATTATATTGAACCATTTGCAATTTTGAGAACTCACCATCTTCTCTTTCTCTTCCATATCTTTGTGAACACCACTTCTGTATTGTGTCTATTTATCCACTCTGCTACCTCTCAATCGTTTTGCCTAATTTTTACCAATTCTTCAAAACTCGGCATTTGTGACATCTTCAGGAAGCCTTCCCCCATTCCCCCGCAACCCACACAATCCTATCCTAAGATGTTCTAAGCACTCCCGTCATACCCCTGTCTTACATCTGTATCATGGCACTTATCACCCTCTGTGGGAATTCATTCGTTTTCTCCCTCATTACACATGAGGTCGACAACCTAGTCTTATTCATCTTTAAATTCCTAGCACCTAGTACAGTGTCTTAAACATAGTAATTCATCAATAAGTATGTGCTAAGTAAATACATATACAGATGGTTGCTGTAGAGTTTCTTCTGGAATTATTTCTGTAGTTTTGCTCAAATAATGGAGTAATCAGAAAGTGAATGTTGCATGTATTGGTAACCCTCACCAATCTTAGTGTCTTATAAAGACACATCTTTCAACATAATTAAGATGCAATAAATAAAAATTGAAGCATGTGATATGGTTTGGCTGTGTCCCCACCCAAATCTCATCTTGAATTGTAGCTCCCATAATCCTCACATGTCATGGGAGGGACCCTGTGGGAGATAATTGAATCAGGGGGGCAGTTACCCTCATGCTGTTCTTGGGATAGTGCATGAGTTCCCATGAGATGTGATGGTTTTATAAAGGCCTTTTCCCTCAGTTTGCTCATTCTTCTCTTTCCTGCCATCATGTGAAGAAGGACGTGTTTGCTTCCCCTTCCACCATGATTGTATGTTTCCTGAACCCTTTGCAGCCCTGCAGAACTGTGAGTCAATTAAACCTCTTTCCTTTATAAATTACCCAGTCTTGGGTATGTCCTTATAGCAGCAGGAGAATGGACTAATACAGAATGAAAAGCGTATCTAACCTATCTTGGAAGAAAGGTGCTGGGGAGCGGTCAGGAAAATTCCTTGGAGTAGGTACCATCTGATCCTTAAAGATTTCTGGAGGTTGGGGGACAGAAAGAAGAGGAAGAATGGGGAGGGTATTTCAGGCTCAAAATATGTACAACGTTCCAGCATGGGGGTTTCAAGGGAACAGCAAGCAGTTCAGATTTACAGGAAGCTAAGTACAAGGCAGTGAAGGGCACTGAAGGGGATGAGGTGAGGGGTATGCGGGGGGCTAGATCATGGAAGTGCTGTGGGGAGGGGACAGAGAACTGTGAAAAGTATTGAGATGTTTGGATGTCATCTTCAGGAGAATACCCTGGAAGATTAATGAACAATAGTTTTGACAGGGATAATATTGAGGCAAGAGGGCAGTTGGAGATAAGGGCCAGGAGAGTGAAAGGAATAGAGATAAAGAAGATAGGACAGATTCCATGAGTGGTTATGAGGCAATATGGACAAATTTGGTGATTACTGGTTTGTGGGGATCAAGGAAGAGAAGAGAATCATGTGAGGTGACAGGTTCCCAGCTAGAATGATGGATGGACCATAGTGCCACCAAGCAAAATACAAAATGCTATAGAAGGTATATATTTTAGAGTGGGGGAAGTTAAGCTCAGATATGATCATATGAGTCTGAGGGACTATGAGATATCCAAGTGCAGATGTTGAGCAAGAATAAGTCCCAAATTCAAGATAGCTTGGGTTTCATCAGTATGTAGGTAGCAGTGTGTTGAAGAATACAGCTATCACACAAGAAGAGGATAGAATGTAAGAAGAAAAGTTGGCTAAGGACCGGATGCTAGAGAATGCCACCATTAAGAGAAGGCATGAAAAGAGAATCACAAGAAAAAAGAACCAACAGTAAGACACTGGAAGAGAACTCTGGCTTCCCAGAAACCAGGAGAATAGTTTCAGGGTGGGTGAGATCAGCAATGCTGAATGTCCTGAGGCTTTCTGATCCCACAGAGTAGATAGGGAAGAAGCGACATTAGAGAGGATTATGGAGGGAATGAATAACATCAAGGAACTGAGGCAGTGAATGCAGAGTACTCTTCTGGGAAGTTAAAATAAGAAGGAAAGAAAAGGTGTAGTGTGATTGTTAGGAGGAAAATGTAGGTCAAAGGAAGGGTTACTTATATCGTCAGAGACTTTAGCATTATAGTTTGAAAATAAGAGTTTTAAGCTGGGCATGGTGGCTCCTGCCTGTAGTTCCAGCCAGCCTGTTCAACGCTGGAGGAGTGAGCTATGATTGCACCACTGCACTCCAGTCAGGGTGACACAGTGAGACACTGTCTCTAAAAATAGAGAAAGAAAATAAGGAGACAGTGGAAGAGCTGAGACAGCAAGATCCTGGAGAAGATGGAAGGAGTTGAGCATAAGGTCACCAATGGAAGGTTTGATACTTTAACCTCTGAAACAAAAAGAAAAGAAGAATAGGTACGGCCAGAGATAATTTTGAAAGGTATGATGCGTTGAAGAATTCCCCTTGAGGCTCCAGGTTTTGTCATCATATAGGAGGACAGGATATCAGTGAAGAGTGAAAGGGGCAGAAGTCTGGAATAGTCACTGGAGAAAATGAGACAGGAAGTAGAGCAAAGGCATGTAAAGGGATTAGGAGTCTAGGCTAAGCGCTCTGCTAACAGAAGGGTTGGGGTTCTGCAATCAGATGCAGTGAGCAGATAGGGATGCAAGGCCAAGAAAATGCTGGTGAGATATTATCTCAGATGATTAACCTGGGGTCCAGGTCAATAGGAAGGGAAGAAAGTAGAGGAGAGGGCTGACAAAATTTGAGATAATGAAGAGATCAAGGTGTCAGAGGCATATGAACCAGAGCAACTCCATCTTGAATAGGGGCTGGGTAAAATAAGGCTGAGACCTGCTGGGATACATTTACGGAAGCTTAGGCATTCTTAGTCACAGGATGAGATAGAAGGTCAGCACAAGATACAGGTCCCAAAGACCTTGCTCATAAAACAGCTTGCAGTAAAGAAGCCGGCCAAATCCCACCAAACCCAAGATGGCCATGAGAGTGACCTCTGGTCATCCTCACTGCTCATTATACGCAAATTATAATGCAGTAGCAGGCTAAGAGACACTCCCACCAGTGCCATGACAGTTTGCAAACACCAGGACAATGTCAGGAAGTTACCCTATATGGTCTAAAAAAGGGAGAAACCCTCAGTTCCAGGAATTGCTCACCCGTCTCCCAGAAAACTCAGAAATAATCCACCCTTTGTTTACCATATAATTAAGGAGTAACTATATGTGTATTCGGTCAAGCAGCCCATGTCACTGCCTGGCCTATGGAGTAGCCATTCTTTTATTCCTTTACTTTCTTAATAAACTTGCTTTCACTTTACTCTATGGACTCGCCCCAAATTCTTTCTTGTGTGAGGTCCAAGAACCTTTTCTTGGGGTCAGGATCAGATCCCTTTCCAATAACAAAGATATTTGAGACTTCAATGAGGTCATTGAGTAGCTGTAGTGGGAGTTAGAGTGTTCAAGAGCTGATAAGATAAAAGAGGAGGTTAGAGAAAGGAACTTTCTCTGAAGAGAACTTTTTTCTGAAAGAAAAAATTCTAGGTGCTGTAAGTTAGGGTCTTATCAGTGTTATTCAGACTAATGGGTTTTTTTTTGTTTTTTTTTTTTTGATACAGGGTCTCGTTCCATCCCGCAGGCTGGAGTACAGTGGTGTGATCATCACTCACTGCAGCCTCGACCTTCTAGGCTAAAGTGATCCTCCCATCTCAGCCTCCCGAGTAGCTGGGACCACAGGTGCATGCCACCTTATCTGGCTAATTTTTAGATTATTTGTAGCGACAGGATCTCCCTATGTTGCCCAGGCTGGTCTTGAACTCCTGGGCTCGAGTGATTCTCCCACCTTGGCCTCCCGAAGTGCTGGGATTCAGGCTGAGCCACTATGTCTGGTCTCAGAATAATGCCTTGATTTCTATTTTATAATCTTAGCATCAGCAATAGGCAATTAAATGCACCAGTATAAAGATACTCTTTAAGAAAGTAGAAATAAGCCACTTCATCCCCCCAAATGCAGACTTGGTATGTTTATTGTGGCTGCTATAATATTTCTTGTTAATGAAATCACTGCCAAGTTTATTTTTATAGTCCTCTAAATAGGATTTCTTATTCTTATCTCTTTAGGCTTGCTGAGAACTATCGTTTATTACTCCCTTTTCTTAACTTCTACTGTGCCTATAATTCTAAACCATTCAACTGATCTTTGATATATCCTGCTTTGCATTGATAATTATCATCCCATGCAATGGTGTGCTGGTAAATGTGTAATATTCAGTTGCAGCTAGGGAAAGCGGGGTGGGTCGACTGATTTTTAGAGTTTGCTGTTTTCCATGCTATAAATATGGTAGCATGGCTGCCTCCAAATTACCAATGTGACATCTCTAAACATGTAGTTAGGAAAAAAACATATAGTTGTGCGCCATTGTACTGTGTAGTATTTTCTGAGGATATTTAAAAAAAAACCCTCAAGAACATAGACAATGGTAAATTGTAATAAATAAAAAAGAAGTGACGTATTTTGAGTATTTACTGCCTTTGTTCTTTATATAATTGAATTATTAGCTTATATAATTCAATTTTGAATGATGATAGTGATTGTTTGTTTGATTGTTTTTGGCTTAGGTTTGACATCCCAAGATGACAATGTTTAACAACAGGCTTGCCTAATTCCTGAAATTTTAACAATCAACTCTCATAAGCTAATATGAACTGGCTTCAACATACCACTGACTTTCTGTCTGTATTTTTTATCTTACCTCTTAAATTTTAAGCATGTAGAGGCAGGCATCATGGCTTAGATATATTTGTATTGTCCATAGTGCTTATCCCATAGTGACTTACTAAATATTTGTTGGATAACAGATATATTTCTGGACTAAAAGCTATGTATGACCTATATAAGTTTCTGGTTGCTACATTAGTTGCTATAATCACCCTGGTAAATGTGCTAGAAATGTTTGCCCTGGTAAAATCGAGGCTATAGATTTGTGTATGTTGGAAATGAACATGTTTTCTCTGGATGTTGAAGTAGAATATATCTTCTGTAGGACTACAAGGGCATATCAATCTGCATATGTTTTCACAGTGTTCCTTTATGGTTATGAATGTATCATGAATTGCCAGCACAGGATGCAATCACGTTGGATATAAACTTGCATGTATTTCTTAATTAAATGTTTCAGAAATGCACTCCTTTAAAATGCAAGAGTATAATCACTAGCAGTTAATTATATTACAGAAACTAAAAGAAACTATGCAATTAATTATGCCATATAAATGATATTTGTGGAATCCAATCTGGTGTCAAGAAATGAAATGTTTTTAATGTGCTGTGAAGGGTTTTTAATTTGTCTCTCAGTGCAATATGTTATACACCAAAATAAATATTTCGTCCTTTCTAAATGAGTGAAAAAAAAGTATCTTTCATGAAGTCTACAATTTTCAAGAAAATCACATCTTAGAAAAAATCACATCTTAGAGATGTGATACGCTGTTCTTCCATTAAATTTCTAATTCTGTTATTTCATTGCTTAAATTAAAAACCTCAGAATTTAAAGGAATTCTAAGTCTGTATATGCAGAGGCTATTTTTTGTGACTCTTTTTTTGTGTGAATTTCATTTAAACAACTCAAGAGCACCTAAAGGACATCATGCATGTTGTTAGGGGGACAGGCTACTCACCATTTTTCCTAGTATTACTTTTAGTTGTTCTCTAAATGTAAAGGTGGGGAAGGAGACCAAGTTCTGTAGCTAACAATCAATCTCATTTCGACTCACCTGTTTTTTAGATTAAAAAGCTGAAATTCAGAAAAATTTATTAGGGTTTTGAAAATAAATTGTTAATAATGGAATTAAATCACCAGAGAAGGGTTATATGTTTTAACCAATCTTTTTCTTAGATAGGTTTATGCTCATCCTTAAAGCTAAATCTGAATAATATGACTGTTGTTGTTGCAACAAGTCAGATTCTTGTTTGTAGCTCAGCACATTTTTAAAATAGATTTTATTTTTCAGAACAGTTTTAGATTCACAGCAGAACTGAGGGGAAGGCACAGAGATTTCCCATATACTCCCTGTCCCCACACATGCACAGTCTTTCCCGAAATCAAAATCCCACACGACAGTGGTACATTGGTTATAATAATGGACACATTATTATAAACCAAAGTCCATAGTTTACATTAGGGTTCACAGTTGGTGTTGTACACTCCATAGATTTTGATACATGTGTAATGACAGTATCCACCATTACAGTATCATACAAAGTAGTTTCAGTGCCCTACAATTCTCTGTGCTCCCTCCCTCCCCTCAAAGCCCTGGAAACCATTGATCTTTTTACTGTCTCCACAGTTCTACATTTTCCAGAATGTCATATAATTGGAATCATACAGTATGTAGCCTTTTCAGTTTGGCTTCTTTAACTTAATAGTATGCATTTAAGGGTCCTCCATGTCTTTTTATGGCTTGATAGCTCATTTCCTTTTAGCACTGACTAATATTCCATCATCTGGATTACCAGAGTCTGTTTATCCATTCAGCTACTGAAGATTTCTTTGTTGCCTCCAAGTTTTGGCAATAATGAATAAAGCTGCTATGAACATCCATGTACAAATTTTTGTGTGAATATAAGTTTTCAACTTCTTTGGGTAAATACTAAGTAGTATGACTGCTGGATCATGTAGTAACGGTGTGTTTCATTTTCTTAAGAAACTGTCAAGCGGAATTCTAAAGTCGCTGCACCATTTTGCATTCCCATCAGCAATGAATGGGAGTCCCTTTTGCTCTACATCCCACCAGCATTTGGTGGTGTTAGTGTTCTGGATTTTGACAACTCTAATATGTATGTACTGGTATTTTATTTTAATTTACATTTCCTTCATGACTTAAAGTCTTTTGCATCCTTTCTTATGCTTATTTCCCATCTTTATATCTTAGTATTTATTCGGATCTTTTGTCTATTTTTCAGTTGGGTTGTTTGTTTACTTATTATAAAGTTGAAGTAATTTTTTGTATATTTTGGATAACAGTCCTTTACCAGATATGTCTTTTGCAAATACTTTCTTCCAGTCTGTGTCTTGTCTTCTGATTCTCTTGGCAGTGTCTTTCGCAGAGCAGAAGGTTTCAATTTTAATGAAGTACAGCTTATCAATTATTTCTTTGTTCCAGAACCATTTGTTAAAAAGAATATCTTACTCCATTGTATTCCCTTTGCTCCTTTGTCAAAGATCTGTTGACTATATTTATGTGGGTCTATTCCTGCTTTGTTGATCTATTTTTTCCACTGTTTTACGATACCACACTGTCTTTATTACTATAGCTTTATGTCTTGACTTGTCAGACCTATGATATTTTTCTTCCTCTTCATTATTGTGTTGAATACTCAAGACCTTTTGCTTTTCCATATAAATGTTAAAATGAACTTGTCAAGATTCACAAAATAACTTTCTGAATTTTGGGTGAGATAGCATTGACTACATATCAAGTTGGGAAAAACTGGTATCTTGGCAATATTGAGTCTTCCTATTCATGAACATGGAATATCTCTTCATTTAATTCCTTGATTTCTTTAATTGGAGTTTTATGGTTGTCCTCATTTGGATCTTGCATATTTTGTTAGACTTATACCTAAGTATTTCATTCTCAAATGCTAATGTAGATGGCATTGTGTTTCTGTTTTGTTTTGTTGTTTGTTTGTTTTTTTTTTGAAATGGAGTCTTGCTCTGTTGCTCAGGCTGGAATGCAATGGTGTGATCTTGGCTCATGGCAACCTCTGCCTCCTGGGTTCAAGCAGTTCTCCCAGCTCAGCCTCCCAGGTAGCTGGGATTACAGGCACCCGCCATCATGCCTGGTTAATTTCTGTATTTTTGTAGAGACAGGGTTTCACCATGTTGTCCAGGCTGGTCTTGAACTCCTGACCACAGGTGATCTGCCCACCTTGGCCCCCCAAGGTGCTGGGATTACAGGCATGAGCCACTGTGCCCAGCCTATGTTTTTAATTTAAAATGCCACTTGTTAATTGTTAGGATATAGGAAAGTTATTGACTTGTATACAATAACCTTGTATTGCACAAACATGCTATACCTGATCTTAGTGGGAAAACTGTTTGTCCAGTACTATAGATGATGTTAATTGGAGGTTTTTTGTAGATGTTTTTTACAAGTTGATGATGTTCCCTCTATTCCTACTTTGCTAAGTGTTTTTATAGTAACTCCTGTTTTCTTTTGATAAGTGTTAGCATGGTATATCTTACTCTATCCCTGTACTTTCAATCTATATGTGCCATTATATTTAAAGTGGGTTTCTTATAGACAACATAGAGTTAGGTCTTGTTTTGTGATCACTCTGACAATCTCTGTCTCTTAACTAGTGTATTTAGACCATTGACTTTTAAAGTAATTATTGACATAGTTGGATTAATATCTACCATATTTGTTACTGTTTTCTATTAATTGCTCCTTTTCTTTGTTTCCATTTTTGTCTTTTACTCTTTTTCTGCCTTTTGTGTTTTAAAATAAACACTTTATGTGATTTCATTTTCTCTATTTTCTTTTTTTTTTGAGACAGAGTCTCGCTCTGTTGCCCAGGCTGGAGTGCAGTGGCGCAATCTCGGCTCACTGCAAGCTCCGCCTCCCGGGTTCACACCATTCTCCTGCCTCAGCCTCTCTGAGTAGCTGGGACTACAGGCGCCCCCCCACCACGCCCGGCTAATTTTTTGTATTTTTAGTAGAGACGGGGTTTCACCGTGGTCTTGATCTCCTGACCTCGTGATTCGCCCGCCTTGGCCTCCCAAAGTGCTGGGATTACAAGCATGAGCCACCGCACCCGGCCTCATTTTCTCTATTTTCTTAGAATGTGTTACACATTTTTTAAAAATCAATTTTTTGTGGTTGACCTATCATTTGCAATATACATTTACAACTAATCCAAGTCCACTGTCAAGTAACACTGTACTACAAAGGCAGTACAAGTATATTAAAATAAACAAAAATCCTAATTCCTTCCATTATTTGTATTATTTCTGTCATTTATTTTGCTTACACATAGCAAATATACCGTATATACATACATATATGTTTATATGTGTGTATATTGTGTATATAATTGAATACATTGCTGTCATTATTATTTGAACAAATTATCTGTTAAAAAAGTTAAGAATAACAAAAATAACAATTTGTATTTTACCTTTACTTTTTCTTCCTCTGATGCTGTTCTTTTCTTTATATAGATGCAAGTTTCTGACTTACGGCT
The DNA here is from genome assembly GCF_028878055.3 of Symphalangus syndactylus. Lineage (NCBI taxonomy): Eukaryota > Metazoa > Chordata > Mammalia > Primates > Hylobatidae > Symphalangus > Symphalangus syndactylus. The sequence continues at coordinate 86,066,347 of NC_072434.2, read as the reverse complement.
TTTCTTTCTCTCTGAAGAACTTCTTTTAACCTTTCTTGAAAGGCAGGTCTACTGATAGCATATTTCCTCAATTTCTGTTTGTCTGAGACAGTTTTATTTCTCCTTCACTTTTAAAGGGTAATTTCACAGTATACAGAATTCTAGGCTGGTAGGTCTTCTAACACTTTAAATATTTCACTCAACTGTTCTTGCTTATGATTTCTGAGGGAAAATCACAAGTAATTCTTGTCTTTGCTTTTCTACAGATAAGTTGTTTTTTTCCCCTCTGGCTCATTTCAAATTTTTTTTTTTTTTTTTTTTTTTAGACAGAGTCTCCCTCTGTCGCCCAGGCTGGAGTGCAGTGGTGCGATCTCAGCTCACTACAACCTCCGCCTCCCAGGTTTAAGCGATTGTCCTGCCTCAGCCTCCTGAGTAGCTGGGATTACAGGCGTGCGCCACCATGCCCGGCTGATTTTTGTATTTTTAGTAGAGACGGGGTTTTACCATGTTGGTCAGGCTGATCTCTAACTCCTGACCTTGTGATGCACCCACCTTGGCCTCCCAAAGTCCTAGGATTACAGGTGTGAGCCACTGCGCCCAGCCAGTTCTTTTCTTTATGTTTACTTTTCTGCTGTTTGAACATGATATGCCTAGGTATAGTTATTTTTTTGGCGTTTATCCTTCTTGGTGTTTTCTGATATTACTGTATCTGGGGTTTGGTGTCTCATTTTAATTTGTGGACATTCTTAGTCATTACTTCAAATGTTCCTTTTCTTCCTTTCTCCCTTTCTTCTTCTGGTGTTCTCATCACACATATGTTATACCTTTCACAGTTGCCCACAGTTTTTGGATATCCTATTTTTTTTTTTTTTTTTCAGTTTTTTTCCTCTTTGCTTTCTGTTTTTGAGTCTTCTATAAATTCTTTCCTCAGCTATATCTGGTATATAATGAGCCCATCAAAGGCGTTACTCATTTCTATCAGTGTTTTTGATCTTTAGAATTTTTTATTCTTAGAATTTTCATCTCTCTGTTTACAATGCCCGTCTGTTCTTGTCTGCTGCCTGCTTTATCCGAGCCTTTAGCCTGTTAATTATAGTTGTTTTACATTCCCATTCTGATAATTCCAACCTCCCTGCCATGTCTGCATCTGATTCTGATGCTTGTTCTGTCTCTTGCAGTTTTAGTTTTTGCCTCATTAATTTTGATGCTCTGTTGTTAGGTGCATACGCATTAAGGATTGTCAGGGCATCTTTAAGAATTGACCCCTTTATCATTATGTAATGCCCTTCTTTATCCCTGATAATTTTCCTTGCACAGATATCTGTTCTATATAAAACTAGCATAGCTTCTTCTGCTTTATTTTGATAAGTTTTAGCATAGTATATCTTTCTGCATCTTTTTATTTTTAGCCTATATGTGTCTTTATATTTAAAGTGTGTTTCTCATAGACAGCATATAGTTGGCTCTTGTTTTTTGATCACTCTGACAATCTGTTTTGTGCCTTTTAGTATGCCTTGTAATTTTTTTCTTGATAGCTGGACATGATTTACTGGGTAAAGGAACTGCTATAAATAGGCCATTAGTAACATGTTGGTAAACTGTGGGGGAAGGTGAATCCTGTGAGTAAGTCTTGTTTTTTTGATGAGCCTGTGTGTCTGGATTGCGAATTTCACAAGTTCTTCTCAGTCTTCCTCACCTTCCCTCTTAGGTGCGACCAGAGGTTAGAGTGGATATTTTCCTCCCCTCTGTGAGTTATTCGCTGACAAAGTTCCAATAGCTTAGACTGTGATAACATAGTTTCTCTTGAGGGCAGACCTTGGAAAGAACATGTTCTGGCACATTTCAACATGGTGCCTTTTCCTTCCCCTCCACCAGAAGCGAGAGAATTTTTCACTGATACTCACTTTAAGAATCTGTTGAACTCCTGGAAGTAAAACTCACAAAAGCATAGGGGCCCCTATGACTGGGCACCCCTGGAATTTTTAACTCTAAAATTGTCCATGCTGAGTACTTGTCCATTACAATTTAGGTTTTCCTGCCCTATACTGGTTATTCAGGGGGTTCCTGCCCATGAATTTCTGCTCCAGTAAGTTGTGATTGTCAGTGTTTGCCCCTCTATCTCTCCAATGTGGGGGCAACAAAACTGCCTTGTGACCTTATGTCTCTGATGGATCTAAGAAAATTATTTATTTTTTAGTTTCTTACATTTTTACTTGTTAGGATGGAATGGCAACTTCCAAGCTTTTTACATGCCAGACTGGAAGGCAGCCAGGAGTCCCAATGAGCTTTTCTGAGACATCTTTATTAGGGTATGTAATACCCCAATAGGTACCATAACATTTGCATGTCATAAAATTCACTCATTGTAAAGGTACAACTCAGTAATTTTTAGTAAATTTAGAGAATTGTGTAACAATCAATAGTCGCCACAATAAGTTTAGAACATTTTCATCACCCCAGAAAGTCCCCTTGTGCCCATTTGGGATCCCTGCTTCTACCACCAGTCCTAGGCAACCACTGATGTAATTTCTGTCTCTATAAATGTGCCCTTTTTTGATATTACATATAAATGGAATCATACAATATGCAGTCTTTTTGTCTGGCGTCTGTTATTCAGCTTAATGTTTTTGATATTCATTCATGTTGTAGCATACATCTCAATGCAATTATAAAACCCCAAATTAAGATACAATAACGGTTTTCTAGTTATTAATACATATTTAACCAGATTGCAAATAAGACAATATTCAAATGAACCTTTCTATGAGAATGCCAACTTGTATATTGCACATGAAACATGATGACTGGTCTACAGATCATACTCACAAGCTCTTCGTTAGCCAACTGACCTGTAAGACTGATTTTAAAATTATAAAGTTTTACCAACAGAACTATATTTTGAAATATGTTATAGATGCATTCGTATTGATTAATTTCAGTAGATGATAGAAATAAACAACAAATGAGCACAGTTGATGTTAGGACACATCATGTTCAAATTTGCATAAGTGGCTTCAATTTCTTCCTGAGAAACCTAATTAACCTTCCCAAACAAATGGAATAGTTAATGTCCAATTTTTTTAAAGCCAGTTTGAAGGTTTCAAAGCTGTCATGGTTTTATCATTGTAAAAAGTTTGAAATTCACAGACTGTTCATGTATATAAATTACTGTACTTACAAATTATCCTCGAGTCTCTTCAAGGATTCCAAAACTAATGAATGATTACTGTCTAAGGAGCAGGATCCAAAACAATTTAGGGCCGAAATATATCTAATTTTCATAACCCAGTCATTATGTAGCTTCCTTTTAACACTGGGGATTAAGAAAAGGCAGGGGAGATTTATGTTAGACACACAAACGTATAATGTAAGTTTCTATTCAGCAATTTATTTTGACTGTAACTAAATTGTGCTAAACCCGAATGTAGAATACAGCCCAATGCATTATAACACTGTTTTTGTTTTTTTTTTTTAGATGGAGTCTTGCTCTCTCGCCTAGGCTGGAGTGTGCAGTGGTGCGATCTCGGCTCACTGCAACCTCTGCTTCCTGGGTTCAAGCAATTCTCTTGCCTCAGCCTCCCAAGTAACTGGGATTACAGGTGTGCACCTCCATGCCTGGCTAATTTTGTATTTTTAGTAGAGACGGGGTTTCATAATGTTGGCTAGGCTGGTCTCGAACTCCTGACTTTAGGTGATCTGCCTGCCTCGGCCTCCCAAAGTACTGGGATTACAGGCGTGAGCCATTGCACCTGGCCCACTTTTAACTGTTTATTTACAATCAAGCATACTTAAAATGGAAAAGTAACTTTAAGAGACTCATCAAAATTTGAGCTGTGAATTCAGAATTAAAAGAATAATCTAGAAGAATCCCAATTCAATAATGGCACTATGAATTTTATTTTACTAGAAAATTTCTAATGATCCAAATGGAGCAGTATGCTTCATATTCTTTTATATCTTATTTGAATCAATTCATTTGAAAATATATTTTCCATTAATACTTTTCAAACTGAAGTACTGGGTAATGTAAAATCTCAGATCACTGGTGAAGCTGAGTGGGGGATAGTGATAATATTCCTTGTCAGAGTGTTGGCCATCAGCTCACAAAACATTTGAATGTGGGGCTTAAGGTTACAGACAAAACCTCTGCCTCAAAATTCTTGTCTTCATGGTGTTATATTTACCAATATTTAATGGCTTGTCTCCTCATTCACATCTGTTGAACACTTACTGCATCCCAGGTACTAAGGACACAAGGATGATTAAGGTAAAAATTCTTGTCACCAAATTGTTTAAATTCTAGTTGAGGAATAGAAATGTTTACAGCTCAAGGCATGAAAGTTCTACAACATGACATTAAATAGAGTGGAGAGGGAGCTTTCTATTCTCATGCCAGATGTGTTTGAACTCTGGATGCTGGCTACTTCTTTCTTTAATTTGTATAATGGTTTGCATATCAGTGTTTACTACCCCCATATCCACCCATTCAACAAGAATGAATTCTATGGATGTCAGCTGCAGGAAAACTTGTATGATAGCTCCAGAATTTAATTATCTCTTTGGCCTTAATACTTTTCATTCTGGTGAGGTTTGAAGATCTCTTCGTGTAAGAAAATGCCGCAACACTCAGCCTATATATACACCGCAGTCTTGAATGATTTAAATCATCTGCATCATTAAATCATCTACATGAGTATAATAACCACAAGAACCAACGTGAATTAGCATTCGTTTAACCGTACCCAGATTCCTTAACTTCCTCAGATTTCTAAATCTCATTTTTCACATATCTATCTAATGAAAACAGGGACTGAAAAACAAGCCATGGAATTTTCTGACAGGTGGCACACATATTAATAAAAAGCAGATTCATGTCTCAGCATCTATTCTAGGAGCCCAGCATAACTAGAATGAAATGCTTAATAGTATAGAGAGCAGCACATCACAGACTGGGGAAGTCCTCCATCAGGTCTAATTCTTTGTTGGGACTAAGTAATACTGCTTATATGTGAAGGATGGAAAATGGAGCCAGTTAATTTTATTGTATCATTCTTAGGGTTCCAGCAATGGGACTAGTCTTAATTCCATATAGTATCAGTTGTAATGAGCTTTTAATTGCATATTCTAACTCTGGGATAAAGTATTTGTTACATAATAACGAAGTATAATCCATTTTTTAATGTCTTTAACTATAAGGAAAAAATGTTCATTGTACAAAATTTAGAAAGCAAATAAAATTTTAAAAATCACCTCTTTGAAGTCCTATAGAAATCATTTATTAAAGTTTTGGATACTTATACTAAATATTTTTCTAAGTAGAAATACACATACATATATATTTATAAGACTGGATTCATATATACATAAAAAATTGATTAAATTAAAATTTTTTTATCCCCCAAATTCATGTTGAAAGATAAATAATTTTTACTTGACATTATGTCATAAACACTTTTCATGCTATTAAATATTTTTCAAAACAATTAAATGGGTGCATGACATATGGTTATACTGTGATTTACTGAACATCCTTGAAATCTGAAGTATTTTAGGTGTCAGACAAAAATGTATTTTATATATAAATATATTATATATCATTTATGTTTATATTATATATTATATGTCTGTATTATTTATGTAAATGATTAATATCTAAATTAATCATTCCCCTTTTGTTGGACACTAGATAATTTGCCATCAGAAATAATGCTGTGGGCCGGGCGCAGTGGCTCAAGCCTGTAATCCCAGCACTTTAGGAGGCCAAGGCAGGCGGATCACGAAGTCAGGAGTTTGAGACCAGCCTGACCAACATGGTGAAACCCCGTTGCTACTAAAAATACAAAAATTAGCCTGGCGTGGTGGCACGTGCCTGTAATCTCAGCTACTCAGGAGACTGAGGCAGGAGAATCGCTTGAACCCGGGAGGCGGAGGTTGCAGTGAGCCGAGACTGCACCACCGCACTCCATCCTGGGCGACAGAGTGAGACTCCATCAAAAAAGGAAAGAAAGGCAAGGCAAGGCGAAGCTGTGATAACCATACTTATATTTTTGAAGATAGGGATACCAAGTCCCAATGTATTAATGGTTATGAAGGCACTTGATGCAGCTTCCGAAATTCTTTCCAGAAAGGTGGATCCAACTCATACTTTTGCCACCACCTAATGTGAGAATGCCCAGCTCACAGCGTCTTCCCCATTTTTAATCATTTCTGATTTTATAAGTGAAAAATTGTATCTGATTTTAACTTGTACTTCTTTGATAAATAAGGAAGACCATTTAATATAAAGTGTAGGTTTTTCGGCTAATAAAAGTAATACATACCTTTCTCAAAAACTTTAAAGACATTGCAACTATAAGGAAGACAATAATTATCAGTAGGGGATAATTATTGTTAACATTTTTTTCTGATGATCACTTTGAAATGTTTATTGACCATTTATACTGTGTGCACATGTTTGTGAACTACATGTTCATGACCTTTGCTCATTTTTCTCTTGGAGGATTATATCTTTTAATTGAACTCTAAGGCCTATTAAAAATATCAACCCATTATCTGTCATATTTGTCATAAATATTTATTCCAGTTTGCTTTTAAAATACTATCTTTTGATGTCCAGAGGTTTTATTTTGTATATAGTCAAATCTGTCAAACTTTTTTTTAAATTCTATATCCATTGCTTTTATATTTAGAATTTTTCCTATATTCAAGTGCTAGTAACTAGTCACATGTATCTTTTATAGTTTTTTTCACGATTTAATTTTTTCATTTAACTTTTCAATCTACTCAAGTACCTATAAGTTTTAGTTGTCAGTAGCACTTAAATTAGGAGCTATTACACTGACAGTTTCTTGAGGCCAGAAGCATTTCACTCTGTGTGTGTGTGTGTGTGTGTATACATGAACAATGACTATAATTAATTGTTTATATAACTTTAATTTTGTCTTAATTTCTTATTTTCTATAATTTAAATCTCATTTTTCACTTTTTACCATAAAGCTTACTTGCAAAAGACTATGATTATTAAAAGAATTAAATTAACCATATGATACTCTTACCTTTTAAAGTTCTTTGAGTCTAAGACCTGATTTTGTAATTTTCTTTTGAATTTTGCCTGCTTTATTCCAAAGTCATCACTGTTGACTGTGAATCTGTTCACAAAACCCCCATCATCCCCCAAGAGGATGTCATCTCGGCAGAGATGGTCAGACAAAGGCACCACACACACACACAGGAGGCAGTGATCCATTGGCTTTATGACAAAATAATTTTCCTAGAAACAGAAAAATGACTTTAATGAATTGCTACTTTGCTCTATTCAATAAATATTTCTCCTATTATTTGACAAAAATTTCACTTTCCGATGTTTCTTATTGTAGATACACCTGTCATATAAAACAATTTGAGAAAAAAAAGTTAACCAAATAAAAGTTATAGAACACTCGCTGTGAGCCCAACATTGTTATTTTGGGTGTTTTGTGGAGAAAGGAGTAGAGTGCCTACCCCTGGGTCAATAAGTAATGAGATTTTTCTGATGCGTGACTGTAAATGGCCCTTTTTTTGGATTTGTAAGAAAATATTAAAGTAAGCATTACAAGGTTCAGGTGTTGCCAGACTATTGACATAAAACTGGGTGGCAAACAGGAAAATCAAATATCAAAGTCCCAAGGAGTCACTAGAAGAAAAATTATCCTACCATCCAAGTTTATTCAGAAATATTTAGCATTTGTCAAGCTTATTTTGTACTACTGAATGGGGCCACTAAGTTATACAGCTATTGCTCTTCCAGGATTCAGTCTCTATAAATTTGTTCAGTCAACAAACATTTATCTATATATTTCCTTCTGTGCGCCAAGAACTATTGCAGCACGACTGTGCAATGATGAACAAGACAGTTTCTGACTTTGTAGAGCTACCATTCTGGTAGAAGTGCATTTAAGGAAATAAATTATAGTGCTCTGATACATAGTGACTGAAAAGGCCACATCAGGTCCCATGGCCAGAGAAAGTGACATTTGATCTGGGACCTGAATTGATAGAGAGGAAGATTAAGAGAAGGTTGAGAGGAAGGAGTCTAGCAGGAGAGTGAAATCATTCTTCACTGAACTAGAAAAAAAAATCCTAAAATTCATATGGAGCCAAAAAAGAGCCTGCATAGCCAAAGCAAGACTAAGCAAAAAGAACAAATCTGGAGGCATCACACTATCTGATTTCAAACTATACCATAAGGTCATAGTCATCAAAATAGCATGGTACTGGTATAAAAATAGGCACATAGATCAATGGAACAGAATAGAGAACCCAGAAATAAACCCAAATACTTACAGCCAACTTATCTTCAACAAAGCAAACAAAAACATTAAGTGGGAAGAGGACACTCTATTCAACAAATGGTGCTGGGATAATTGGCAAGACACATGTAGGAGAATGAAACTGGATCCTCATCCCTCACCTTATACAAAAATCAACTCAAGATGGATCAAGGACTTAGATCTAAGACCTGAAACTATAAAAATTCTAGAAGATAACATTGGAAAAACCTTTCTAGATATTGGCTTGGGGAAGGATTTCATGACCAAGAATCCAAGAGCAGATGCAATAAAAAGATGAATAGCTGGGACTTAATTAAACTAAAGAGCTTTTGCACAGCAAAAAGAAGCCAGCAGAGTAAACAGACAACCCACAGAGTGGGAGAAAATCTTCACAATCTATACATCTGACAAAGGACTAATATCCAGAATCTACAAGGAGCTCAAACAAATTAGCAAGAAAAAAAAATCTCATCAAAAAGTGGGCTAAGGACCTGAATAGACAGTTCTCAAAAGAAGATATACAAATGGCCAACAAAAATATGGAAAAAAATGCTCAGCGTCATTAATGATCAGGAAAATGCAAATCAAAACCACAATATGATACCATCTTACTCCTGAAAGAATGGCCATAATCAAAAACTCAAAAAATAATAGATGTTGGTGTGGATGCAGTGAAAAGGGAACACTTCTACACTGCTGGTGGGAATGTAAACTAGCACAACCACTGTGGAAAACAGTGTGGAGATTCCTTAAAGGACTAACAGTAGAACTACCACTTGATCCAGCAATCCCACTACTGGATATCTACCCAGAGGAAAAGAAGTCCTTATATGTAAAAGCTACTTGCTCACTCATGTTTATAGCAGCACAATTCACAATTGCAAAAATGTGAAACCAACCCAAATGCCCATCAATCAACGAGTGGATAAAGAAACTGTGGTATATATATACAATGGAATACTACTTAGCCATAAAAAGGGATGAATTAATGGCATTCACAGCAACCTGGATGGGATTGGAGACTATTATTGTAAGTGAAGTAACTCAGGATTGGAAAACCAAACATCGTATATTCTCACTCATAAGAGAGAGCTAAGCTTTGAGGATGCAAAGGCATAAAAATGACACAATGGACTTTGGGTAAGGGATAAAAGACTACAAATTGGGTTCAGTGTATACTGCTCGGGAGATGGGTGCACCAAAATCTCACAAATCACCACTAAAGAGCTTACTCATGTAATAAAACACCACCTGTTCCCCCCAAACCTATGGAAATAAAAAAATTTAAACAATTTTTAAAGAGAGAGAGAGAGAGAGGAAGCTGTGGAGCCTTGTCCTGGCCGAGACAGGAGGGGAGGGGGTGTCAAATGCAAGGATATTTTGCCTTCAGAGAGAGGACAAAAGTAAGATGTGGTTTCCCATTAAATCTGTAGGTGAAAGCACTGGAATTTGAAAGAGGACAAGTCTGATAGTAGACTCAGTTTTTGCAGGAAAATAGAGTGCAGGTCCATCTACTAGATGGAGAAGCCTGAGAAGAATACTGAAATTGTGGATGACTTACAAGAAATGGTCCAGTGAGTTGGTTAGGGCCAGAAAGAGATTGATGGAAGCCACTGAGAGCCCAGCCGAGTCTGCAAACCCCAAGTTCGTAATTGTGCCAAATAGCACTGGTTTTTTTCAGCAGTGCTTAGCCACTGTGAAGGAGCAGAGAAGGGCTAGGGCATCTCTCCAGGTTGAAGGACAAAGATTGAAGAGAATGAAGGGTGAAGCTGACAAGCTCAGATGATATCCCCGGAGGGTGTAGGCAAGAAGGGAAGAAGAGAAGAGTTGAGGGGGAGTGAAGACTGGAACATGATGTTTTCAAGGAACTAAAGGCTTCTATTGGATTGAGAAGCAAGAGTGAAAACAGAACAGTGTTAGGAGAAGAGGTTATGATCAAAGTTCAGGATCTTGGAGTTTAGGGATTTGGAAATTAATAAAACCTGGTCTATAACATAGCACATAATAAAGTACGTTGACCAACAAGCTTCTGTCTTTAAAATTATTCTAGCATCACTAGTTGGTTACAACATTATAAACAAATAGCAGAAGGTTAGTTTTTTTTACCAAGGCTAGGAACAAGCAAAGCATGAAGGAAGGTTAATTTATTTCTTAATCCTCCATGTCCTTCGAAGTCAGTCTGCTTCCTGAAGACATTTTTAAGTAACCTCGGTGCTCAGTGATCTCACCCTCCCTAAGTCCCCATTGCACAGTATAATTTGCTGTATCATCATATTATATATTATGTTTATTCATGAGGAACTTCAAGACTGAGTTTTGTTTGAGTGCAGAGAACATAATCCTTACTTCTAAGTGTCTGCAAATGCTCAATAAATACTATAGATTAGTTAAGTGGTAACATCTCAGCCACTGAAGGGCTGCCTCGTTAGATGTTTTTGCCAGACTTAGACATTTGATTTTAGTAATTTTCTTACCTAATGAAGCTGGACTTGGGAGAAAAGATTTGAACTTGATCACATGAGTATACCCAAAGAAAGATAATACTTGGATTCAGAGAAGGGCATAAAAGAAGAAAGGAATTACCCCCTCCCTCAAAAACAACCCAACCCCCACTGAACTAAATATACACTAAATGAAAAGAATAGTCCCTTTTAATTAGAGAGTATACATTCTGAACTTGATCTAAGAGATTACTTACTGAAATCCTCTCATTTTATAGATAAACTGTTGTTCAGTAGAGAAAGTGGATTGCTCATATCGTACCACTACTGAAAAGACAATCTCATTTCTTTGAGTATTTCTCTTGGCACAATACCTGGCTGCTCCCTTGAGCTTTATAATCCCAGACAATAATGGTCCTTTCGGTTGTGGCTACGATTCGTTTTAGCTGCAAGAGGTAATCACACCCTGTAATCCAGGAGGTGTCCTGATAGAAAAGCAGAGAATTGGGGGATATAATGCATTTCCTTCTATGACCTGGTGATGGTCACCAAAGAGCAGGTTAGTCACACTAAAATCCCCATTTTGCTGCCTTATTACGAGAAGCCTTGCAGTACATCCTGTCTGAGTGTCTTGGATACAGGCTCCCATCTTTTCCCCTTTCACTCTTACCCTGAGTTTCTCAGTACTGTCAGCTGGAGAATGATTCAGTTAGTGATAGGATTGCTCCCTGGAGCACACAGCAGTTGGTGGAGCATCTTTGTTCACTATTCACTGCTGTGAGACTGCTTCTTCACATGGGCAGTAGGAGACTAGATTTAGGGAACTGATTAAGTGAGCTCTCAGCCCTGTCCCCATGCTAGAAAACAAAGACCTTAGTAATTACCTGGTCCATGATAAGTGGAGACCAAGGAGAATTTCTTGTGTCCTACCTAAAGACACCAAGCTGGCATGGCTAGGATCTGTAATATCAACAACACACTTCTGAACAGAAACATAAGCTTCCATTTATGAGTGCTACATGTATTTCAGGCATGGCCTCCAACTGTCTGTAAAACCTGTTAGAAATTCCAGCGTTGGCTTTCTTTTTTTTTTTTTTTTCAGTTTAAGAAATGGAGGTTCACTATGCAGCCATAAAAAATGATGGGTTCATGTCCTTTATAGGAACATGGATGAAACTGGAAACCATCATTCTCAGCAAACTATCGCAAGGACAAAAAACCAAACACCGCATGTTCTCACTCGTAGGTGGGAATTGAACAATGAGAACACATGGACACAGGAAGGGGAACATCACACACCAGGGACTGTTGTGGGGTGGGGGGAGGAGGGAGGTATATATAGGAGATATACCTAATGCTAAATGACGAGTTAATGGGTGCAGCACACCAACATGGCACATGTATACATATGTAACAAACCTGCACGTTGTGCACATGTACACTAAAACTTCAAGTATAATAATAATAAAAGAAAAAAAAAAGGAAAACACATTTTAAAAGTCACACACAGCCAGGCGCGGTGGCTCATGCCTGTAATCCCAGCACTTTGGGCGGCCGAGGCAGGTGGATCACGAGGTCAGGAGATTGAGACCATCCTGGCTGACGCGGTGAAACCCCGTCTTTACTGAAAAAAAAAAAAAAAAAAAGAAAAGAAAAAAAAAGAAATGGAGGTTCAGAAGTTTACAGAGAATCCAGACTCCTTTGCCAGGCAGCATGGCTCCCTCCTTTGTAGTTCAGGGTATTCAGTGCATGCAAGCAATGAAAAAGTCCAGCATTCTCCCAGCTCTCATAAATCCATAATGAGATTCTGCAAGCAAGTCACTGTAGCTTTACAACATCTGCTGCAATTACTATTCCGATTAATGATGTGGATTAAATAAATCACAAAATTATACTCAAACTTTTAATGTTATTTTCAACTTTAAAATAAAAATATTTTCTAATTATTTCCATGGGCTACCTCCTTGTTCTTAAAACTTGGGTTGTGTCCATTCTTTACATTCTCCAATAGCAGATGCTCAGAAAAACTCAGAACCTTTTAAATTGAAGCTTCCAAGGAGTAACCAGTTTCCAAGCAATTCTCTGCAGTCAGTTTAACTCCAGAAAGCAAGACCTGGGTCCTCTTTGCTGTTGCTCAAGGCTTAATTTTGATCCTAGTCGGTAAACATAAATTTATAATATATGAAACATACACCCAGAGCCTATTCAGTACTTCATTGAGATTTTAATTAATTGTGAAGGAACCATCATCATAGCCCTAACTTTGACTTAATTAGGAATTTTTAAAGTGTACTTACTGTAACATTGGTGCTGGTCTGAACTCTCATCTACGAACAAAGGAAGAGAATAGTGAAACCTAGTTGGCACTACCATTAAAGATGAGAATGCTGACTCTAAAACGACACAGTATCTTCTTGGTTTAATCTCAGTTGTCATTCTACCTTCCGTAAGTCTCCTCCCTGTTTCTCCTTCTGAAACGTCTAGCTCTGCGGAATAATGCACACTGTTTGCTGTGAGCAAGGCTTATACCTCTGTGGCTCATTGTTAAACCTGGTGACTGTGCTGTTAAGAGTCTTACACTTCACTAATCATTTTCTTCCTTCTTTATGCAAACTACATCACATTTTTTTTAATTGTTTGGAGCAACATTTGATGCCAAAAAAATAGGAATGCAAAATAATCTAACAGCAATGGCAAGAGTAGTTACATGAATGCTAAATTGATCAATATTTAATAGAGTGATGGAGAAAAACTACCATTGTTTCATTTAAAGTTGTCTCTCCAAGTTGAGACTTAAAAGAACATTTTACCCAGTGGGCCTCCTCTTTTATTCAGTAAGCACCTATTGAGTGAATATCATGCACTGGGTACTATACCAGTTAAGAACCACAGATTTATCCCATGCAGAGAGCTAGTGTATATATGAGCAGCCTTTCATACTCTTGTGGCATGGAAATTGCTCCCAAGATGAAGGCAAGTAGTTGAAGTATTTCAATGACCTTGTTTCTTTTACATGCTCAGGTGGCCTTGAGAAGTATCTAGGAAACAGCGGCCCAGAAGAAACGGATTATGTGAAACAGAGAAGGTAGATCAGAGAGATCACTAAAGCTGTTAGTCATGGCTACCCACAGACTGTCTTTCATCTGAAGAGTTCAAAAAGGCTTTTCTAACCCGGGACTGACTTCTAGATGGAAAAAATACATCGCTGTGAGAAAACCGGTGAGTAGCAGAATCGAACACCTGTGGTTTCTGCTTCTCTTTCTCTATATATATCTTTAGTGGAAGTCACCTGTTTAAAGTCCTCTCAGCTTCTTTAAAAGTTTCATAATCCTTATAGATATATTTTGAATTTTTAATTTCTTACTTTGGTAAGATACTAAAAATTTACTTTTATTAACAACACTTAATGTTTATATCACCAAGAAAATCCTGAACTATATTTATTGTACTTCAGATAGAGCCTAAATTATGAATTAATCCGAGATATTTTGAGTTGTTAATAGCTACCTTTTAATAAATTACTCCTGTGACCTACACTTCCAGCTTAACTTTTTTCACATGATGTGTCATATTTATAAGGCTTGCAACAATCAAAACAATATTTATTCCTGCTGTATCAAATCTTAAAATAATTAATTTGGGGCTAGGCGTGGCTCACTCCCGTGATCCCAGCAATTTGGGAGGCCGTGAGGTGGGAGGATGGCTTGAGACCACGAGTTCAAGACTAGCCTGGACAACACAGCGACACCCTGTTTCTACAAAAAAACAAGAACAAAACAAAACCATTAATTTTTTAGCCATTTTTTTCTCCAGTTACATTATCTTTTTTTTTTTTTTTTGAGACAGAGTCTCGCTGTCGCCCAGGCCGGAGTGCAATGGTGCCATCTTGGCTCACTGCAGGCTCCGCCCCGCGGGGTTCACGCCATTCTCCTGCCTCAGCCTCCCGAGTAGCTGGGACTACAGGCGCCCGCCATCTCGCCCGGCTAATTTTTTGTATTTTTAGTAGAGACGGGGTTTCACTGTGTTAGCCAGGATGGTCTCGATCTCCTGACCTCGCGATCCGCCTGCCTCGGCCTCCCAAAGTGCTGGGATTACAGGCAGTTACATTATCTTATAAAAAACATATGTGTTTGCACGTTTGTGAGTATACATGTGCCCATCTGTAAGCTTTTGTGTGTATGTGCATGTTTGTGAAGCATCTCTGGAAATGTGATAATGCCACCTGACTTATTTCGCATCATTCTGAATATCTTAGTATGCACACAATTATTTTCCTTCTCCTATTATTTTTTAGATACCATCTTAGTTCTGTTTTTGAGGTAATAAAGGTAACAACAGAGAAGGGAAATAATGCACCAAGAGGAAAAGATCGAGAAGGTTTTAATATTTAAATGAGGCAAATTCATTTTTGTTTTCACATTATTTGTTTATTATAGCAATTGCCCACATTTACTGAGGAACTCTAATGATGCTAAGCCCTTCATGAGTATTAACTCACTTAACAGCAAGAAAGAAGGTCTATGATTCGGGAGGAGGAACCAGGGCATGCAGATATTAAATAACACGCACGGCTGTAAGTGTTAGTGTGAGGCTGGAGCCCAGACTCCACGCCCACACTCTGCATCCCTCACTGCACCACCTCCAGGGCCCACACAGCCCCTCCTCTGACAGAATCTGGCTGTCTGTGACTTCAACTTCTGAAAGATTCCCTGAGCTGGAGATTACTGAAGAACTGAAAATTATGATAAAATTTTAATCACATAATGATTATTTCAAAGGTATTTTACTTGCATAAAGGTTGTTTCTAGTTGGAAATGAACTAATCATTAGGATTTTTAAAATAATTAACACCAAAGATTCATCTTTTATTTTCATAGCAAAATATTATGTAGGGTATATTGTAACATATTCCATTAAAGTGAAAATCCAAAACTTACAACTTTAGAAAGGACATTGATAATAGCAAAGCCTTACATTCATGTAGGAATTTATTGTTCATAAAGTGTTTCTACACTCATTCTCTCATTTGACCCTCACTACAATCCTTTGAGGGAGGACAGGTTTTATTGTCCTCATTCTACAGATGTAAAAAAAGAGATGTGAAAAATATAAGTGGCTCACTAAGCTCCCTACTTAATGACATAATTAGTAAAACAGTAGGGCTAGAATTTGAGCAATTAATTTTTATTTCAAGTCCAAAGTTCCTGATGGGACCTTTTATTAATCACTTGGCTTGTCAGTGTTTCTGATTTTAACTGAGATATTATCCAGGATCATCTTTTAATTGTGTTGATGCCACATGGTTCCATATGACACCCTGAGGAACAATGCCAAATGCAGTCACCGGTTTCAAAGAATTGCCACAGGGCAGAGCAATCTCCTCATTACTAAATATTTGGGCTTATTTTTTGGAATAACTCTAAAATATAATGTATGGTTTCCACCGTACCTGATACATATGCATAATGCAGAGACAAACCAAAAGAGAGAAAAGGAAGGGAGGAGGGAGGAGGGAAGAAGAGAGGAGGGGAGGAGGAGAGAGAGGAAGGGAGGAAGGAAGGAAGAAAGGAAGGAAGGAAGGAAGGAGGAAGGGAGGGAGGGGGGAAGAAGGAAAGAAGAAGGGAGGGGGAAGAAGGAAGGAAGAAGGGAGGGAAGGAGGGAGGAAGGGAGGGAGGAACGGAGGGAGGGAGGAATGAAGAAGGGAGGGAGGGAGGAAGGAAGGGAGGGAGGAAGAAAGGGAGGGAGGAAGGAAGGGAGGGAGGGAGGAAGGATGAAGGGAGAAAGGAAGGAAGACAGGAAGGAAGGGAGGAAAGGAAGAAGGGAGGGAGGGAGGGAGGAAAGGAAGAAGGGAGGGAGGAAGGAAGGAGGAAGGGAGAAAAAGGAAGGAAAGAGGAAGGAAGGAGGGAGGGAGGGAAGAAGAAAGGAAGTAAGAGAGGGAGGGAGAAAGGGAAGAAGGAAGGAAGGAAAGAAGGGAGGAGAGAGGAAGGAAGGAGGGAGGGAGGAAGGAAGGAAAGAAGGAAGGAAGGAATAAAAGAAGGAAAGAAAGAAGGGAGGAAGGAGGGAGGAAGGAAGGAAGGAAGGAAGGGAAGAAAGAAGGGAGGAAGGGAGGGAGGGAAGGAGAAATCCAAGCTTTTAAATTACCTGGTTATTGTAAAATGAGTCATTCAGTTAACAAAAGAAAAAGAAAAAGAAATTACCTGGTTATTAAAAACTGTTATTAATCCTTTCTGAGTAGCTGTTATTAGTAAATCCAGGTGAGGTATCTTGACAATGCTCTTAATCACATCTCGTCTTCTACTACCTGTCAACAGCATAATATTCATTTCAACTTTCAGCAGTAAAGGTGCTGAAACTCATTTGTTAGATTTGTTTTTTAAAAAAAGGTATGGCCAGGCACAAGTGGCTCACTCCTGTAATCCCAGAATTTTGAAAGGCTGAGGAAGGTGGATTGCTCAAGTCCAGGAGTTCAAGACCAGCCTGGGCAGCATGACAAAATCCATCTCTACCAAAAATACAAAATTAGCTGAGTGTGATGGGTCATGCCTATAGTCCCAGTTCCTCGGGAGGCTGAGGTGGGAGGATCTCTGGAGCCCAGGAGGTTGAGGTGCAGTGAGTTGTGATTGCACCACTGCACTCCAGCCTGGGTGACAGAGCGAGACCCTGTCTCAAAAAAAAAAAAAAAAAAAAAAAAGATAAACAGCCAGCTTTTTTGCTAGAAAGCCCCAAGTTACTTAAAAATTAAAGTAGAATAAAACCTAAAACCCAGCAACCATTGTGTTTTAATGATCCTCAGAGATACTAATTTGCATATATAGAGCTTTCTAACTAAATGTGGTAAATTAATTCCCAGAGAAAAGGCAAGACACACACCCACCCACCCCCTACACATACACGTGCATGTGCATATTTCACAGAGAACACGTTTTCTAAACATCGTTTGGAATCATTTCTTTTTTGAGATATTTCACATCTTTTAGGACTCCTTTCTTTGAATTCTCACCATTGTGGTTTACGCATGATAAAAACTTAATACCATCTTAGGCTTTTCAATATAAAAGAATGAAACTAGGGCTGTCATTAAGACATAAAAAAAAACATGCATTTTGAAAAAAAAAGACTAGCTAGACACTTTTATGTTTCTATGGCCATGTACTGAATGATAAAGCCATATATATAGAATTTCTTCCAGGGCACTTAATTTTTATAATTGCAAACTCTTAGGAAAGAAAGGCAAATGAACAGGTGTCATACCCTAGTATTACCACCCTCATCCGTGTATCTCAACAGAGAAGATATTGCCCCCAAAGGGGTACAAATTAGTTCTTGGAGGGAACATGAATCCATTTTACTCTTTTTGTGCAGAAAACACAGATATGCATGTAGTATATAATTGGATACACTTAATAATTCATACCTGAGGCATTAAAATGGCATGGAGCGGGATAAGGCAGAGGGGAAGGCAATTAGGAACAAAAAATCTAAAAAAGCTCCTTAGGGGTTAGTAATTTTAAAAAAAAGACGGATAAACACTGCCCTATTGCAAGCCGCCATCATTCTCTCTGCTTCCACCCCTTCCACACTACAGACTATTTTAAATGCAGAAGCTGGAACAGAATATAAAGGATAACTCAGGTTACTCCTCTCCTCTATCCACAGCCCCCTTGTAGCTTTCTGCCTCATTCAGAAGTCTTCAGCATGTCATACAAGTCCCAACACATCTGTCCCCACTCCCACTGTTGCCTCTCCAACCTTAGCTTCCACCACTCCCCCCACTACCTGAAATGCATGCTTTGTTCTCTCTTTCTACATATCTTTTTCACCTTCTCAGTGGGGACTTCCCTGACCACCCTATCGAACACCATGCTCCCATCCTCAAACCACCTTCTCCTTCCCACATTCCTGCTTTATTTTCCCCACAACCTGCTTACTTTTTGTCCTATAGTATGTATTAGCATCTGACATACTGTATATTTTACTTGTTTAATTTTTGCTATTGTCTGCCTCTCCCTATTGTAATGTAAACTCCATGAGGTCAGGGATTTGTGTCTGTTTGTTCACTGCTCTGTCTCTAGCATTTAGAAAGGTACTGGCCTACATAGTAGACTTTAACAAATATTTGTTGAATGATGAATTATAGAATGCAACTGCTATCTAGAAAAATACTTGCAAAGCTCTAACATAGACTGCCAGCAACACTTCTCCCCTGCTCTGGGGCCCCTCCTTAGCTCAGTGTGGTGGCAGCAGGGACAGCCCTTTTGTGTCTCTGTGTGTGTGTTTTTGTTTTTTTTGTTTTGTTTTGTTTTTGTTTTTGTTTTTATAGTTCCCGTGGCCAGAGGCCAGGCTCTGTTGAGGTCAGTGGTTGGACTAAGGAAGAGTCAAGGATGAAGGTGGGTTTGGCTCACAAAGCATTCCAGGTGCTTTGTTTGTTTGTTTGAGACAGAGTCTCGCTCTGTCACCCAGGCTGGAGTGCAGTGGTACCATCTCAGCTCACTGCAACCTCCACCTCTGGAGTTCAGGCGATTCTTCTGCCTCAGCCTCCCAAGCAGCTGGGACTGCAGGTGGGCACCACCATGGCTGGCTAATTTTTGTATTTTTAGTAGAGACAGGGTTTCATCATGTTGGCCAGGCTGGTCTCGAACTCCTGACCTCAGGTGATCCACCCACCTTGACCTCCTCAAAGTGCCAGGATTACAGGCGTGACCCACTGTGCCCAGCCTCCCGGTACTTTTTTAAAAGACATCACATTTGACCTTCATCTCAGAATACAGGAGGAAATGCTGGAAGAAGGAGGAGGTTTGAAGGTTTGTCTTCCCTCTTCCTGATCTCCTCCCACCATGGAGGGAAGAAGAGGAAGAAACCCCAAGGTGTTAAGAGTGGAGAGCGACGGGAGGTCCTGGGTCCCAGGCTCAAAGTTGAAAATGAAGAACACATACATTAGAGACTTCCCAGACTGGGACAATGCCCCTCCATGACTGGCCCAAGCTCTCAAGAGATGTCAGGTTAAACTTCTTTAAGATAATCCCGGGTAGATGAGAGTGAATGGAAGAGTCACATTTAGTGAAAACTCAAAAACTTAATTTTAAGAATACTTTAAAAGAAACATGACTTCTTTTACTGGAGCATGCATTATTGTGACATCATTGCAGAGAGGTTTAACTGGAAGTCTGAGCCTTTTCAGGAAAATGTGAATTTTCTCCCATCACATTCTCTATTTAGTGTCCTTCAAAGCAATTATAATATTTCCATTTCAACAGTAGCAGAGTTTCTTGATACTGCATATGAAACTCTCACCACCCCCGACACCCAGTGATAAAGTATTGAACAAATACATAAAATGAAAAGTGATTCTATGGAAACATATAGTTCCAATATTCTTGAGGAAAATATTAAAACTCTTACTAATTCGGAAGAGAAAACTAAAATGTCACCTGAAATTAAAATTCGCCGTTTTCTAGACACAAAGAAAACCAAATTTTCTTCATCCAACTGGGAAGCAATAGGATCTTCTTCAGAGGAGAAGTATCCAAAGATCTGAAATCCCAAACAGCACATATAAATATGCATCATGCCTCAGAATTAGCTATAAAGTAGCAGATTTCATGTTGGCTGAATTTAAAGTCTAATTAGGATTAACAGCCAGCACCTTGCTTTGTGAATGTCAGGGGGTTCCCTATACCAGGAGACAGTTTAATACAGCGGTCCCCAACCTTCTTGACACCAGGCACCAGTTTCATGGAAGACACTTTTTCCATGGACCAGGGCAGGGGATGGTTTCGGGATGAAGCTCTTCCACCTCAGATCATCAGGCACTAGATTCTCATAAGGAACACGCAATCTAGATCCCTTGCATGCACAGTTCACAACAGGGTTCACACTTCTATGAGAATCTAATGCCACTGCTGATGTGAGAGGAGGCGGAGCTCAGGCAGTGACGCTCACTCCCCCGCTAATCACCTCCTGCTGTGCGGCCCAATTCCTAACAGGCCACGGACTGGTGGGGTTGAGGACTCCTGGTTTAATATATTCAACAAACTGTATACTGATAATGCATGATTTTTGAGCAGTTACTGATTTTTCTTTTCAATAGAACTGACGCTCAGACTGATAGGTCTATTCGGAGCTGGCAATTATTTGGAAATCAAATCAGTTTTCATCATGCAGGGCCCCACTAAGACCTTTGACACTTGAGTTTGGCCACTCTCAAATGACTATCTTACCCATTTTCCATGAATTTTTCGGGGCTAGATTTTTTTTTTCTTTATCCCTGTTAGGGGGAGTTTTTATCCCTGTTGGTGGGAATTTAAGAGTTTAAGTGTTCCAAATCCTACTCTCTAGGCATTGCATGAGAGTAAATTATTATGAAAAAAAAAATTGTGAGGAAGAAAAGAGCTCTTGTGAATAAACTGTCAAATTATATAACTCTGAAAAATGAAGAAAATAAGATAGCTGTACTTTGTCTTTTTAACCAACAGAAATAAAATTCTTATAAATTAGTGAGCAAACTTAAAAATAAATATGTATTTAAATTTTTTAATTAATAAAATGTTTATAAAAGTCATATAATTAGTATATCAGTATTTCTCATAAAGTTGAATGCACGAAGTGAACTGAGGAGTCCTTTTGAAATTTCAGTGTAGATACTAGCCACCCGGGTATCTTGTTAAAATGCAGATTTGGCTTCAGTAGGTCTGGAGCGGGTCTGAGAATCTGCATTTCTAACAAGCTTTTCATGAGAGACTACTTTGAGTTTAAAGGAACTAGTGACTGAATGACTGAATTGGAAATAAATCAAAACCAGCAATGTGCCAGTTTGTTTTAATAATATTGATTTAGTTGCTAGATGATGGCTTAACATTATATTAATATTTTAATATATGTCCTGTCATCAGTTGCTTCACAAATGTTACTACTTCTTCATTTACATTCCCCCACATTCAAACCTCCCAACATCCAATTGCCCTAATTATTCCCCACAGTTAGATTCCCTTCTGTGGGAAAATCAGGCTCATCGAGACTTGATTGTATTTTCCCTTTTTCCCACCAGCAAAATTAGCACTCAATAAAAGCTTAACTTATTATCTTCTCAGAAATCATTGCTCATTTTTTATGGGTGCAAAACCCTCTAGGTTTAATTTCTAATTCCCTCTGAAGGACAGAGAAAAGGAAAATTAATAGATCTATGTTGTAGTGGACAGGAAGGTTTTGTTACTGCAATCTTTGTCATCATTCACAGATGCACTATTCAGTTAACAATTATGTATCAATCTGTACCTCAGCCCTGTGTCATTGGAACCCACAATACCACTTTATGGCAAAGAGCACGTGCGGTTGAGTCAGGTGGTCCAGGGTCAGGGTTCAGACTGTACAACGAATTGATAGTAATTACTTGGAAAAATACCTTCACCTTCTGAAGTCTTAACTTCCTCATCAGTAGAATAAAAGAACAAACTTCTGAATTTTGTTTTTGTTTTGTTTTATTGAGGTTTAAATGACATAATAGATGGCATCATGTCATGTCAAAATGAGCATTTTGCACCATGCCCAGCATATAGTAATCGTTTTAAAACATTAGCTATTGTTATCATTGGAAAGCCTACATTGAGAAGGCCTCATGGGAGAGAGAAAAATAAATGATATGTTATATCCAGACCACAGCCTCTAATGAGAACAGTAGGCTGTCTTTAAGGGTAGTGGTTTTGTTTTGTTTTGTTTTGTTTTGTTTTTTGACGGAGTCCTGCCCTGTCCCCCAGGCTGGAGTGCAGTGGTGTGATCTCAACTCACTGCAATCTCCGCCTCCTGGGTTCAAGCAATTCTCCTGCCCGAGTAGCTGGGACTATAGGGCTGCGCTATCACACCTGACTAATTTTTGTATTTTTAGTAGAGATGGAGTTTCGCCATATTGGCCATGCTGGTCTTGACCTCCTGACCCTGTGATCCGCCCACCTCAGCCTCCCAAAGTGCTGGGATTACAGGTGTGAGCCACCACACCCGGCCAAGGGTAGTATTTTAAAACCATCAGTCCACTAAAGGATGAGACTGTTTTTTTCTGATAAGATTAGTCAGGTGGGCACGTGAATAAATTGACAGTGTGTGAAACTTTGCTGAGAAAGTTACATGACTCCTACAGACAATCAGACCCTGAGAGGGAAATTCCTTCCTAACCTGTCATTTCCCTGTGGTTACTGCTTCCTTTCTTACCCAGTTTAGAATTGGTGATCTGTCACCTCAATCATATATTTCCACAATCCTGCCACCATGCCCAGCTAATTTTTGTATTTTTAATAGAGATGAGGTTTCACCATATTGGACAGGCTGGTCTCGAACTCCTGACCTCGTGATCCACCCCTCCCCTCCCAGCCTCCCAAAGTGCTGGGATTACAGCATGAGCCACCACGCCCAGCCCAGAGACTGTCTTCTTTTACTTTCCCCAGAATCTTCAACATATTTCTTTCTACTGACTTTTCCTTTCAGTATTCAGACAAGTGCAGATCTCTCCCATCTTAAAAACAAAAATACAAAAACACCTTCCGAAGTCAATTACAGATAATACAGTAAAACTGCGTCCTATTTTTGCTTTTTGTCTCCTCTAGCTTCCTTCTCCAAGTGCTGCACCTCCTTACATTGCTGTTGAGTTTGAATTCCTCTTTTAGCTACATTTTGTTTTCTGTTGGTTGTAACAGCAGACATATGTTTTTTGAACTTTGACACTTTTCCTCTATGAATTGGTTTTCTATTGCTGCTGAAACAAATTACCACAACAGTAGCAATTTAAAACAACAATGGTTTCAACTTATTGGCTCTCAGTTCAGTAGGTTAGAAGTTCAGTATGGCTCTCATTTTCCTAATATGAAGGTGTCAGTAGAGATGTATTCTTTGCTGGAGACTTTCAGGAAAGAATCTACTTCCAAGCTCATTGGGATGGTTGGTCTGAAGGCCTGTTCCGGGCTGGCTGTCAGCTTGTACTGCCCTTAGCTCCTAGAGGTCTCTATCTAGTCCTAGTACATGGGCCCTTCTATGTCTCAGCAACAGCAATGGAGCTTCAAGTCCCCCATCATGCTTGGAATCTCTCTTCTTTCTTCCTCTTCTGTTTCTAAGGACTCATATGATGAGTTTGAACCCACCTAGATAATCCAGGATAATTTTCTTATATTAAGGTTAACTGATTAGTACCTTAATTCCATCTGCAAAGCTCCTTCCCAGCAGTGTCTATGTTCATGTTTGATGGAATAACCAGGGGACAGGAATCTTGGGGAAGACGGGCACCTTCAGAATTCCGCCAGTCACACCCTCATTTTATAAACACAACTTGGTACAATTTAAAGGACTTATGCAAAGTAGACAATTGATAAATGTTGGCAGCAAATGTAACCTCAGAGAATAGTGTGAAATAATAATTTTCAGAGAATGTGTAATGATAATGGTGATGATGATTCTTTGTTTCTACATTAATGAATTCCAATGTTTATCAGAGATGAGAGAACTCCACACCATACATGCTGTCATCCAATTTGAAATTATGTCTCCTACGTCAATGATACCCATACTCAAAGAGCAGTTTACAGACAGTCGTTTAACTTTATTTTAATTTTTGTGGGGATAGTGCCAAGGCATCAAGTGTCTAACAACAGATGTGAAGAAATTCAGGAGCAATGTCCTATGCGAGGAAGTATTCAGTGCTTTAGGAATTGGTCATGGGTCCAAATCTTGGTTCTACTGTCTACTAGTCACATGACCTCAAGCAAGATCCTTAAGTTCTCTGTACTTGAGTCTTTCCCGTGTGTAAGATAAGGATAATCAGTAATAATCCCCATGTTATGCTCTGTTGTAAGGATTCACTGAGGAAGTGCATGATTAGATTACTTAGTAATGAGAAAGATTAGCACGTACTTAGATTGCACCAAGTGCCAGGTAGGAGCTCCATCAATGTCAACATTTGAGTAACTATAATTCGTAATTTTTCCAGAGACAGTACAGGAAACAGAATTAAGGTATCTTCCTTGCTAATTTAAAACTGCACGCTAAGCATTTTTGTTACTTACCCAAACAACACATCAGCTATGCATTTTATCATGCATATATTTTATAATCACATCTACAGGTAGGTAGATGGCAGACTGTGGACATATGCTCTTATGACAATAATAAATTTTGTTACTTTCACTTGTAAATAACACACTATTACAATGCTTACCAAAAAATAACTTCCAAAGGATACGAAAAATATCAAATTACTTGAATTTATTGAGAAAAATTTAGGTATTATACCAGATAAACTCCTTCAGAAGCAACAGTGAAAGTTTTACATTTTGAAAGGAAATGTCTCAAGCAAATAATGGTGTTAAAGAGCAGCAAATACCCGTTTCTCCTGTGATGAGACATAGCCTCGAGGTCTCAAATTTCTCTTTCGACCTTTTCAGTTTCAGTATAGTAATTTTGCCTGCGACAAGATTTGAGTATTTTATCACTTATATATATATTATGACTATTAGAGTGTTAATTTTATTTTAACTATGCTATTTAAAAGTCTTGCTCCATGCTTTAAGTGATTCATTTTTTAACTTCATTTTTATCTGATTATATAAGGAACATATGTTCATTGTAGAACATATGGAGAAAATAAAAAAGCCAATAGAAGAAAATAAAAACCTGCATGCAGCTTATTTTTTAACCTATCCTGGAACATTCTTTTAACATTTTTGAAGTTAGCAAATATAATTTTAGATTCATAATAATTCACTGAAAATTCACTTTTGGGAGGGAACATAATTATAGGCATTCCATATGGTGTCGTATGCCTCTTCTTTGGATTAATTTGTAGTGTGCTCCTAAAAAAATGTGTTTATAAGTTGCCCACTGGAAACCCAGACTAACATGACATTGTAAGAAAAGTAGACTGTGTCTGCGCCAGACTCTTCCATTAACTAGCTTTATAAATTTAAGGCAGTCGTATTTCTTTGATCTCTTTACATTAAATTTTTTTTCATTATAAATTGAAGGAGCAGGTCTAGATAATGTTTAGGTGAGTTATAAGATTTCATTATTCTATGAATTTCCAATTCTCCAAGTGTCTTTGCATAGAAAAATCTTGAAAAAGAAAGTTAAACTTTTGTGGCATTGCTACCACAAAGAGATTTATATTTGGAACAAGATGGGTATGTCTGTGCCTGAGTTTAAAAGAATAAATTGTGTTTTTATTACCTGATAAGATTAATATTAACTGATTAAGAAAACGCTAGGTAACCCATACTGAAATGAAGTTAGTCTCCTCGAATTGAATTTCCATTTTACAGATGATGGATCTGAAGCCCAGAAAGGTTAGGTCACAGGGCTTGAAATAGAAATGCCCCTAGGAGCATTGACACAAATAGTTTGTGAGAAAAATGACAGGACAATGAAAGAAGAGCCTTCCTGCCCCATTTTTCTTAAACCTCAAGTGATTCTTTATATACACACAGTGTGCCAGAAGCTGGCCATGAGTTTTTCTATTAAACTTGCATACAATTTATAGGAACCCAAGGGATGTAACAGAATAATGTCATATGTTTTGTTTTTTTAAAGTCTTCTTCTTCTCTCTCCTTCTCCTTCTTCATAGAGACAGGGTCTTACCATGTTGCCCAGCCTGGTCTCAAACTCCTGGGCTCAAGCCATCCTCCTGCCTTGGCCTCTCAAAGTGCTGGGATTATAGGCATTAGACACCGCACCTGGCCCCAGGATGATGTCACATGAACTTACTACATAAAGAGGGAGAAAAATCTCAGCTCCAAGACCAAAACAGACTTTCTGTCCAGCTTTAGATAAGTCAGTTAACCTTTTTGTGATTTTTCTCATCTTTATCATTTCAATAACATATCCTCCATAATCTACATTGCGTGGCTATTGTGAAGATTAAATGAGAACCTGAAAAGAAGGTTCTTGAAAAAAAGAAGACATTTTACAAATGAAGGAAGATTATGATGTTCTAACTAGAAAGAGAAAGAGGAGCAGACGTCAGAGAGAATGAGGCTTGATTTCCTCATCTGTAAAACAAACAAAAAAAATCTGATTTACTTTAGTATTTCATTCAGAGACCAAATTCTCAGTTACTGTAGAATTCCATGTAAATGGATTTATCACAGAGTGCTTTGTCTCATTTGTTGGCATTTATGGGATATCTTCAGAGCGTTGCTTTTCTCAATCTATGTGTGTAATAAAATATGAACAGACTTTTCTACCTTCCAAATGTTCGTAATTTTTTTATATTGACATGAAACATTGGTTAGATACACATTTTCATATTTTAAGTGGTCCAAAATGATTGCATTAGAAATTCATGCACATAAACCACTGAGTGTGTGAGAAATATTCATAAGAAAATAGAGAACATTGAGAAAATGTGATTCTCAAAATCACATCTATCCCAAGTTTAATGACATTGCATTCAAGTTACCTATCTATGGGGGAATATCCACAGGGTTTACAAAGTGTGATAGAGATTAGATCCTGGAACAAAAAAACAAAACAATGCATTCATGTTGTACACTTACACAATTTAGGATAAAAACAGTCATTTCTGTGTGGCTGCAAAGTAGCTGACTGTTTCACTCTTCATTTGATTTCTCAAAATCTTTGGGTGGCTAAGAGCTCTTGTTAAATACATATATGTCTTCTACTTTATTGAATCAGTATATTTAGGAAAACAAAAACAAAAACAAAAAACAAAAAAATTAGCTATGATTCCATTTGCAGTATTGCTTTTAGGCCCAGGCCGAGGGGCCTAGGCTTTTAGAGTGGCGCTGTCCAGTTGAACTTTCTGCAATGATGGACATACTCTGTAATCTGTCCTGTATAATACAATAGCCACTAGCCACATGTGAATATCGAGCACTTGAAATGTAACTAGTGCAACTGTGGAGCCGAATTTCTAACTTAATTTAAATGTAAGTAGCACATGTGGCTAGCAGCCACTTTGTTGGACAGCACAGCTTTAGAAGGCCCCACTCTAGTTTTTTCTGTGGAAGCTAATGGGCCATTGTCTACCAGGGGTCCATAACAATGCTTTTAAACCATGCTGTAGATTCCTCGAACCCCAGAATTCTCTCCCCAAAGGGGCCAAGTCTACTTTCAGGCCTGTGAAGCCTCTTATCCACCATATGAGGGTGGGTTGCACACCATTGGTGTGTACACCTCTAGCTCTGAGGGGGTGGCCAAGGGATAGTGTTTGTGGAGGTGAAGGTATGGAAGAGATTAGACATGTGGGCTGGGGTGCCCATATGTGAGCACATGGCCCCTCATGATGTAAGATGGAGCCAGTAATGGCAAAAGAAGGGACGGGGGTCAGGGCCAGCCTTCCCCTTTTCTTCATGTTTCAGTGTGAAACAGCAAGGAGCATGAGATTAAATTTTAAGTCAATTCGGGAACAGTTGGTATCTTTACAAACTGAGCCTCTCAATTATTATTCTGCTGTCTTTTTTCAATAGAGTTATCCCATGATACTTTCTCCTATTTGTTGCTTTTGTGAGTGGAATCTTTTTATTTTCTAGTTAGTTTTGGTGAGAGAGAGGGGTGGTTATTGCTGGTGTTCGTGGAAATTATTGATTCTTTCATGTATCTTTTTCGAACTCTTTTGAAACTCTCGGTTCTAATAGTTTGCCATATAATTCTGTTGGATATTCTTGGTAGAATATCCACAAATAATGAGAATTTTGTATTTTTAAATAATTGATTACATATCAATTCCATTTCTTGCCCTTTTCCCCTCTCTTTGCATTGCTTACTACCTCCAATAAAGTGTCGAAGATTAGTGGTGAATAGGCATCCTTTTCTTGTTCTTGATTTTAATGGGGTTGTGTCTAGTATTTCAGCAATAAATATGATCCTTGCTTAAATATGTTTCTGGTAAGTCTCTATGGTGGACCTATTCTAAAATGTCCTCCTCTTCCCTCCCACACACACAAGTCACACTTTTGTGTAATCTCTGTCCCTTAAATATGGTGGAAACTGTGACTTACTTCTAATTAAGAGAATATGACAAATACGATGAGCTGTTTCTCCCATGATTATGTTACATTATATAAAATTTCCTCTTATCAGACTATGGAGGGAAAAATTCTCCTGCTGGCCTTGAAGATGCAAAGTTGTGAACTGCCAGTAAAGAGGGCCACATGGTGAGGGCTGCAGGCAGCCTCTAGGACAAGAGGGACACCTGCAGCCTCCAGTCAATAAGAAGCTGAGGCCCTCAGACTTACAACAGCAAGGCATTGAATTCTGCCAACAACCTGAATGAGCTTGGGGGCAGATTCTTCCCTAGTGGAGCTTCCAAATGAGAACCCAGCTTTGCCAACACCTTGATTGCAGCTTTATGATACCCCGAGCAGAGGACCCAGTGAAGCTGTCCCAGACTCCTGATCCATGCAAACTATGATATGTATTTCTTCTCATTGCTAAATTTATGATAATTTAGTACAGTAGCAATAGAATACTATTACAGTCAGTTTCCTTTCTCAAATTAATGGAATTTTCTATTCCTATTCTGCTAAGATTATTTTTCTTTTTAAAGCAAGGATGGCTATTGAATTCTTATTAGACATCTTTTTTACTTTTAATTTTACTTTAAGGTTGGAAGTCTGCAAACATTTTTCAATGAGGGCTAGGTAGTAAATATTTTAGGCCTCCAGGCCATTCAGCCTCTATCAAAACTACGTAATTCTTCTATTGTAGCACAGAAGCAATCGTGGCCAATTTGTAAATGAGTGAGCATTGCTGTGTTCCAGTAAACTTTATTCACAACAAATGTGGCTGTCTATCCAGATTTGGCCCATAGGCCTTAGTTTGCTGACCTTGGATTGACATTAGCATATTATTTTTTCTCCCCTGACTTGTTAAATGAAGTATGTTTCTGGCTTGTCTAATATTGAACCACCCTTACTTTGCTGGGGTAAATTGTACTTGGAAATAATTTTTAATGCACTGCAGGATTCAACTTGTTAACATTTTATTTAGGAGTTTAGAATTTATATTTATAAGTAATATTGGCTTATAGTTGCCTGACATTTTGTCTATGTTCAATTCAGTGTTATTTTAGCTTCATAAAATGAGCTGGATAGCTTTTCAGCTTTTCCTACATTATAGAAACATGCATACAACATGGGAATTATATATTCCTCAAAGGCTTTGTAGAAACTTTTTTCGTTTGCAATTTTTTCCTAAAATTAATTAATTTGTTTTTTATTTGGGTGATGTGAGGGATTTGGCTATCTTTTATTTTAGGCTTCTAATTTATTATATCAGAATTTATTAACATTTTCTTTTTAGCCTGATGTGGTCAATTTTGAAATGGCTCCATATATATTTGATAGAGTTGTATTTTTCCTGTGTCTTGGGTTTAAATTCTCCTTATACATATCCATCGGCTTATAAAATGTGGTATTCAAATCCCTTAGATTTTTACTTTTTCTTTTTTCTACTATTTCTATTTATTTTTTTAAAGAACCAGATAATTTATAAAAATTATTTAATTTCTCTGTATGGATATGTGTAATTCTTTAAGAATAAATACCATGGTGATCAGAAAACTCAGGGAATATAACAGGTAGTCAATTGTAGCCTCTTCTCTTATATTAATAATTTGGATGCACTGAAAATTTGTGTACATTGAACCCATTGAAAAGAAATATCTCATATAAGGTGAAATGAAGACCATTAAAATCTTGGTTGTTGTTAGAGGTGTATAGCTCTTCCAACTGGCAGCTTGGTCTGAAAATATTTAAGAGTTGTTTATTAATATTACAGCTAAATAGTTACCTACTTTACCCACTTTCATTTGTGGGCAGTGGCCATGTCTTAATGGGTGTAGGTATTGAAACTGACACATGCCCGTTGTGATTCAACCCCTGTGGGAGTAACACTTTGTTTTAATTATTTATTCCAAACTTAGAAAAATAATACCTGGATTTCATATTATGAACATGAAATGAGTCTACCTC
The DNA here is from genome assembly GCF_028878055.3 of Symphalangus syndactylus. Classification (NCBI taxonomy): domain Eukaryota; kingdom Metazoa; phylum Chordata; class Mammalia; order Primates; family Hylobatidae; genus Symphalangus; species Symphalangus syndactylus. The sequence continues at coordinate 86,035,657 of NC_072434.2, read as the reverse complement.
ACACCAGTCTGCAGATGCATCCGTGTTGTTGCACAGTTTCCTGTAAAAGCGTTTCACATCTTGATTCTGCACATCTGGACCAAAGAGCTTCTGTACTGATGCATAAAACTTGTCATAACCAATTGCATCTGCATTGAAAAAAGTACAGTACATTTTCATCAAATTCCAAGGACTACCTTTTGTATTTCAGCTACATTTTTTATTTCCTAACCTTCTATTTTCTTATCTCAATCTATAAAAACCAGATTTATTTGCATTTTAAAGACCTCATCTTTGCACAATCCTAAGCAAAAAGAACAAAGCTGGAGGCATCACACTACCTGACTTCAAACTATACTACAAGGCTGGAGTAATCCAAAGCATGGTACTGGTAGAAGAAGACACACTCAGACCAATGGAACAGAATAGAGAACCCAAAAATAAGACTGCACACCTACAACCATCTGATTTTCTACAAACCTGACAAAAACAAGCAATGGGGAAAGAATTCCCTATTTAACAAATGGTGCTGGGAGGACTGGATAGCCAAATGTAGAAAATTGAAACTGGACCCCTTCCTTATACCATTTACAAAAATCAACTCAGGATGGATTAAAGACTTAAATGTAAAACCCAAAACTATAAAAACTCTAGAAGAAAATCTAGGCAATACCATTCAGGACAGAGGTACAGGCAAAGATTTCATGATAAAGATACCAAAAGCAATTGCAACAAAAGCAAAAATTGACAAATGGGATCTAATTAAACTTAAGAGCTTCTGCACAGCAAAAGAAACTATCATCGGAGTGAACAGACAACCTACAGAATGGGAGAAAATTTTTGCAATCTATCCATCTGGCAAAGGTCTAATATCCAGCATCTACAAGGAACTTAAGCAAATTTACAAGAAAAAAATGAACAACCCCATTAAAAAGTAGGCAAAGGACATGAACAAACACTTCTCAGAGAAGACATTCATGTGGCCAACAAATATATGAAAAAAAGCTCATCATCACTGGTCATTACACAAATGCAAATCAAAATCACAATGAGATAATATCTCATACCAGTCATAATGGCTACTATTGAAAAGTCAAAATACAACAGATGCTGGCAAGGTTGGGGAGAAAAAGGAAGGCTTTTACACTGTTGATGGGAGTGTAAATTAGTTCAACCATTGTGGAAGACAGTGTGGTGATTCCTCAAAGACCTAGAGGCAGAAATACCATTTGACCCAGCAATCCCATTACTGAGTATATACCCAAAGGAATAGAAATCATTGTATTATAAAGATACATGCATGCATATGCTCATTGCAGCACTGTTCCCAATAGCAAAGATATGGAATCAATACAAATGCCCATCAATGATAGACTGGATAAAGAAATTGTGGTATATATACACAATGGAATACTATGCAGCCATAAAAAGGAATGAGATCATGTCCTTTGCAGGGACATGGATGGTTCTGGAGGCCATTGTCTTTAGCAAACTAACGCAGGAACAGAAAACCAAATACCACATGTTCTCACTTACATGTAGGAGCTGAATGATGAGAACACAAGGACACATGGTGGCTAAAAACACCCAGTGGGGCCTGTCACAGGGTTGTGGGGGTGTGGAGGGAGAGCATGAGGAAGAATACCTAATGGATGTTGGGCTTGGTACCTGGTGATGGGATGATTTGTGCAGCACCACCATGGCACACGTTTATGTAACAAACCTGCACATCCTGCACACGTACCCCTGAACTTAAAAAAAAAAAAAAAAAAGATCTTGTGTTTGCAAACATAATCAGGCCTTTGGCTAAAATATTACTAAATAAGAAGAAAATATTTTACTATGGTGTTTGATACATTCTCCCTGGTTTCTGTTTAAGATATTTTAGGAGTTTTGTTCAGGAATGCAAAAATTCAAGAATGAATTGCCTTTTTCCTGTTGTAAAAAGTTTCACCATTGGAGTCTTTGGTAGAATTCATCTTGAGTGGAAGGTGGAAGTGAACAAAGAGAAATTCTTTTTTTTTTTTTTGAGACAGGATCTTGCTCTGTCACTCAGGCTGGAGTGTAGTGGCACAATCATGACTCACTGTAGCTTTTACCTCCCAGGATCAAGTGATCCTCCCAGTGCAACCCCCCAAGTAGCTGGGACTACAGGCACCCACCACCACGCCCAGCTAATATTTTATTTTTTGTAGAGACAGGGTCTCACTATGTTGCCCAGGCTGGTCTCAGACTCCTAGCTTCAAGCGATCCTCCCACTTCAGCCTCCCAAAGTGCTGGGATTACAGATGTGAGCCACTGTGCCTGGCGAGCAATTCTTAACTGGTTCTTGAACTCTATGTAAACACATACACACACACACACACACACACACACACACACACACACACACCATTGCTTGAATCTTGATTTTGTCAAATTTTGTAATTCCCTGGGGTAAGACTATTGAATCTAAGGACAGGAAGGAATTAGATGTGAGGCTTTCTCAAACTGTATAGACAAGATCAGATGGTTTTATTTAGTTAAAAATATAATGAGTATCTCTTAGGTGTAAGAACTGAGCCAGACATTGGGCTTAGAATAGAAAATTAGATAAGCAAGATCCCTGCCCTCAGGGAGCCTATATTATAGCGGGAAATCAGAAAAGTAACAAGTGAACAAACTATTTACAGATTGTGACAGGCAAGGCTAATTAATAAAGATAGATGTTACATGAGTGGTTACCTGTGTATAAGGTGAAAAGCAGTATTGCTGCAAAAGGGCATGAGGGAACTTTCTGGGACTCTAGAAATGTTCCCTGTCTTGATCTGGATGGTGGCTAAAGGTGTGTTTACCAAGGTTCAAATTTACAGGGCTACCTACTTAAGAAGAGTACATTTTACGGGCTTTATTATACGTATGTCAAGCTCAGTAACAAAGTTAAAATAAACAAGTTGTTGTAGAATAAGCACAAAAAAGGAAAGCAGTAGGGAGCTGTGATAGAATTGTATGGCAGTGGCAAGTAGGGGTAGACCTCAGGGAAGGCCTCTTTAAGGAGGTGGGTAAAAAGTTAAGCTGAGACCTGATGAGCAAAAAAAGAGTCAGCCACATAGAAAGCTAGACAAGAGCCTTTTAGGCAGAGGCTGATCAACATGAAGGCCTGTTGCTGCACAGGCTTGGCATGTTCCAAGAAGGTCAG